>NC_044310.1:37271096-37915327 GCF_007474595.2 Lynx canadensis
GGACTGTCTTGGCAATTTGTAAATCAGTGGTGAGTGAGGGGTTCAGGGTCTAAGTGTAACCAGGAGCCACAGGAGAGGGGAGCCAGTGTCGGGTGGGCTGCTCAGAACGGTCATCCTACGCATTATTTTCTTCACTTTGCAAACTGATATCTCAGACATGATCCTGGATGAGCACTGAAGTTGTGTGCTGTGCTTAGTTTTGATTCCATTCATTCATTCATTCATTGGTGCAACACCTATCTTTGAGCATTTCTATCCAACTCTTCAGATGGTGGCAAATAACAGATCCTTGCTTATCACTTAATGTAGGAAACAGATGATAAACAAGTAAACAAATAAATGTCTAATATAATTTCTGACAGTGACAAATGCAATTAAAAAAAGGGGAGCAGGAGAAGAGGACAGAGAAGGAAGATGCCATTTTATTTTACTTTTATTTTAGGAAGATGCTATGTAAAATTTCGTTTAATGTTTGTTTATTTTTGAGAGAGAGACACAGAGTGTAAGTGGGGGAGGGTCAGAGAGAGCAGGAGACACAGAATCTGAAGCAGGCTCCAGGCTCTGAGCTGTCCCCACAGAGCCCGACGCGGGGCTCAAACTCACGGACCGTGAGATCAGACCTGAGCTGAAGTCGGACGCTTAACTGACTGAGCCACCCAGGCGCCCCCAGGAAGATGCTATTTTAGATTGGATAATTGGAAAGTCTTCCTTGAGGAGGTGACATTTGGGCAGGGATAGGAATTCCTGGAAATTCCTGGGGATAAAGGCCCCTGCCCTTGGCTTCCTATTTTCCCTGGAGAAAGGGAAGGAGATGGGCAAGGGGACTGGCATGAGGGGAGTCTTAGACCCTTACTTAGCTGGAGACAGAGGCATGGCTCATCAGGAAGCAGGAGCTGAGGTTTCCCTTGGAAAAACTCTGCCCAGGAAATCACCCCTTCGTGGTCCTCAAAGGGCAGTCACTTAGTCCCCTCGCCTGTCGGAGCGCTGTCTTCATTTACAGTGAGGAACTCTGCACAGGGTGTGATTTGCCTAAGACCCTAGGGTGGGTGAGGGGAAGATACACACCAGAACACAGTGTGGAAGCCAGCTCCTGCTGTATACCCCACCTTCTGAGGCTCTGAGCCTTGGGTGGGTGGTATTGGGGAGGCTCCTCACTCTGTCAGTCTTCTCCTGGAGATAAAGGCACGTTGGGGTTTGGTACCCGGAGAATTCTGCTTTCTCTTCTTAACCTCTCAGACCGAGGGGGGTGGAAGAGGTGAGTCTTAGAACTCTCAAGGGGTCAGGACAGGGTGGGGCCCAGGAGAAGTGGGGAGCCAGGGCAAAATGAGTGGCTTTCCTTTGGGGGCAGAGGAGGGAATGGTGCACTGAGCATAAAAACAAGAGCTGAATGGAGGCAGCCCTAGCCCGGGAGTCCAGACGCCTGGACTTGAAACTGTAGTTTCTGGGAAATTTCCCTTCTCCTCTTGAGACCCTCACTCTAAATTAAGGGGTTGAAACTAGATGACTCTTGTGAATCCTTCCGGTTAGAACATGCTTACTCTGAATTGACATGAAATAGGTTGGCATGTCAGCAACAGGGAATCAGATAAGATAGCATATGCAACTTCCGCTGAAACAGTCTACCTACATGGGGGTAGACTTGGCCGTCTAGAAACTTGGTGGTCACACACAGGGGTCTGTTCTGGGTCCAGGGGGGATAGAGGCCTCAGGGAGTTGTCTGCACTTGCAATTGCTTGTGTCCGAAGATGGCCCTAGATGAACCATTCCTCTTGGTATTCACATCCAGTGTGGACCTCACACTGGACCTGGGCTGGCCCTACGACTCCTTTAACTGATACAAACCTGCGAGCTTTTCTGTTGCCGCATCACAAATTTCTTAGTGGCTTGAGACAACCCCCGTTAATTAGCTCACAGCTTTGTATGTCCAGGCATGGGTTCTCTGCTCAGGGCCTCCCCAGGCTGAAATCAAGGTATTGGTTGGGCCTGTCTGATGTGAGGCTTGGGGTCCCTCTCCTGGGTTCTGTTGGTGGCCTTCATCTCTGGGGTTGTAGGACTGAAGTCCCCATCTTCTTTCTGGCTGCCAGCCAGGGGTGTCCCTCAGCTCTTAAGGCTGCTCTCTGGTCCTAGCGACATGACCCTCTCTTAACATGGTGGCTTAGTTCTTCAAAGGCAGTAGGGGAATCCCCTCCAGTCTGCTGTGAGGGAGGCTCCCATCGTATAACATAATCTATGCCACCATCTTTGCCATAAATGTCACCTAATCAGTGTAACCTATCCTATTTCAGGTCCAAGGGAAGGGATCCTACAGGGCATGTACACCACTGGGTGGGAATCTTGGGGGCCACCTTAGATTTCTGCCTCTCACCCTGGCTCAAGCTGTCAACTCTACTCATGTCCTTTTGAGTGCCCTGACCTATGGTGAAAGAAGTCTGGCGACCCTGAAAGAGACACCGTGTAGAGAAGTCACCTGGAGAGGGGCAGGCCCTGAAGTTGCACAGCCCAGCCTTCCAGCCATCCCTGCCGAAAGGCCAGACGAGCTAGACAAGTGAGCTATCTTGGATGTTCCCGTCCAGCTGAGCCCCTTGAAGACTGCGGCTCTGGCCGAGTGCAGTCAACACACTGGGAGTAGTGAATGGACCCAGAGCCTTTCACTGATTGCACCTGCCACAGCTCCTCATTCTGGGAAGAAACATGGTTCTGCCTGCTGTATTTCTGGGTGGTGGGATACCTGTCTCTTGCGTGGAAATTGTCCACAGTAGAGTCTTGATTGTCGTGGGTGGGTGGTGGTACCATCATTGAGGGGTATATCTGGTTCCAAGGCTGGTCCCCTCCTAGTTCTCTTGAAAGATAGTATGGCTGAATGGAGGCAAATTCTAGACAGGAAGGCCAGGGACCTGGACTATAGCACCAACTCTGCTCTTACCTTGCGGTGTGGTCTTAGAACTATAACTGCCATTTCTATGTGGCCTTCCATGTGCTGGGCGCTGCTGTAAGTACTTTGTACACATGAACATATCACATGTTAACAGAGTAACTCACCACAATTACCCTAGGAAGTAGGTACTCTTATTACCCCATTGCACACATGAGGACGTGGAGGTATAGAGATGGTGAACAACTTGCCCAGAGTCATGAGGTTAGGAAGTGCTGGAACCCGTCTCTTCCCTGGACACGACGATTCTGATTTGGAAATTCTAGAATTTCATGGTTCTAGTAAGTTTAAGATTCCACAAGTCTTAAGGTCCTGGCAGCCTGAGATTCCCTTAGTTTGAAGATCTTAACGTTTTCGGATTCCAAGATTCTGGGATTCTCAGATTCCAGGTTGAAGCAAGCAGCAAATGCCTGCTATCTGTGGGTGTGGGGGTCAGGGGACATGAGGGGGATGTCACAGCTCGAACCTTCAGTCCTGCTCAGTCCTCTGCTCCAGCACTTATGGACGGCTGTCCCTTTAGGCCCTTACTTCATTTCTCTGAAACCCGAAACCTCCCTTGGAACTGGGAGCCCTTGGTGGTACCAGAGCAGGAGGGAGACCTCCGTGCCCCGTCGCGCCTGCAGCACCCGCGGAGAGGGGCCAGAATAAGCACTGGGAACGGGACTTGGAGTTCCCTGAGAATGATAACATTCTCTGCATCCCGCAGACCCCAAATAAACCCACGTTGCCCTCAGGCTGCCGAGGCCCGGAGGCCCTGAGGAGGGAAGGGAGGCTAATGTTTCCACAGGGCCCACCACCCTGGGTGTTGTGTTTCTGCCGGAGCGGGGGGCCACATGTCTGGTGGCCCTGGAATAGCTGTACGCTCCAGAACCGTGGGGAGGCCGTCCAAGGCCTGGAAGTGGGGCTGGCTGCATTCTGCAGGCAGAGATAAGGAGGCAGGGCAGGGTTACATGTGGAAGCACTTAGGAGTGGGGGGGGATTGAGCGCTGAAGAATGAAGTGTCGTGGAGAGGCTGGGAGCCCGGGGGTGACTGACTCCAGTGGCCTCATTCTACAGATGGCGAAACTGAGGAGAAGGGGATGGCTGCCACGCACCATTTGGCACAGTGTGCACCAAGGCCTCCGGAATCGGCCCCGATACAATCAAACCCCTGTGCCTCAGCTGCACCTGACTAGTGGCTTTAGCCCAAACACTTTCTTATCTCTGGGCTTTTGCTCATGCTGTGCACCCTGTCTTGAACGCCTTTCTACCTCTTCTTTGCCTGTTGACATACTTAGCTTTCAAGGCACAGCTCTGATGCTACCTCCTCCAGGAAGCCCTCCTTCATCCCCTACCTGTCTCCGATATCCTCTCACCCCCTTTCCTGAGCGCTGAGAGCATTTCATCTGCCCCTTTCTTTTGCTACATATTAACTTTTCCTTTCAGGTAACAAACAATGGTTGCTATTTTTGTTCAGATACTATAGGCCAGGCAACTTACATGCATTTTCGTTTCTTTTTAAAAAACATCGTCATTTTATAGACAGGCAAACTGAGGAACAGAGAAGTTAAACAACTTACTCAAGGCCGCACAGCTAGTGAGTAGCAGAGCCTAGGTATAAATTCAGTCTGGCACACAAGTCCACATTTCTAACCATTTTCTATATTTTCTTTTTATTCCAGGATCTCTCCTGGTGTCTTGCACCTATTAGGTATGTTCAATAAATATTTATGTCCTCAATTAAGGAAAAGCTTTAAGAAGAAAATAAATTTTACCTGTAATCTTACCACATAGGGATTCTGGGAATTCATCCTATAGATTTTTTTCTCGTATGAGGCTAGACTTTGTATCATCATTTTGAGGAGCATAGATCAAGCATCAATGTACACTATGTTTGATATTTTATTCATTTTTTGACATTTGATAAGTCTTTATTGGATGAATGAAAATTCATAAACAATAGTCTATGCATATTAATAAGATTTGAAGAACACTACAAGGCTTGCCAAAACATTTCCTCTGCCTGACTACAGTGGTCCTAGAAATTTCTATCATTACACTCACTCCTGGATCAAGTCACTGCTTCCAGGAGGTCCTGGTTCAATATATCAGTTAACTGAAAGAAAGTAAACCAATCAGCATTTGTGAACAGAACTGTTCTCGGTCTTACTACAATGACAGTCATCTTTTCTGGGGTAGGGACATCCTCCTTTATTTCTAATTTGCTAAAAAGCCTTTCATTTAAATAAAAAAATATTTATTTATTTATAGAGAAAGCATGCAAGCAGGGGAAGGGCAGAGAGAGAGAGAGAGAGAGAGAGAGAGAATCCCAAGCAGGCTCTGCACTGTCAGCGCAGAGCCTGAAACAGGGCTCGATCCTAATGAACTGTGAGATCGTGACCTGAGCCAAAATCCAGAGTTGGACGTGCAACCCACTGAGCCATCCAGGGGCAGCAGCTTTTCATTTTTTAACCATGAACAGGTGCTAAATCTCATGAAATACCTGTTCTGCATGTGCTCACACGGTAAGTGAGCAGTAAGCATTTCTCCGTGTCGAATCATCTTTGCGTGCCTAAGATAAACCCAATGTGGTTATAATGGATCATCCTTTCTATAGATGTCTGCATTCAGCTTTTTACTACTGTTTAGAAGTTTTGCCTCTGTATAAAATTGGCCTACAATGATCCTTTATCATACCTCTCTTAATCAGATTTTGATATCATGTTTGTGACAGCTTCATGTGATAAGTTGGGAATATTCCCTCTTTTTCTCTATTTTGAAATAGCCACATAAGTACTGGAGTGGCTTGTTCCTTCGGTAAAAACTCTGGGTCTGGATTCTCTTTTAGGGAAGATTTTAAACTACAAATTTTAAATATTTCAACCAGTGAATTCTGCTCCAGAAACCAATACCGCACCGTATGTTAACTAACTAGAATTTAAATAAAAATTTGAAGGAAAATAAATAAAGTTGTTAAAGGTAAAGAAAAATATCTAGGGCTACCTAGATATTTTATTTTTTTTTCTTGAGTCAGTTTTGGCAAGTTGTAATTTATTCATTTCATCTCTATTTTTACATCTATGTGCAAAAATTTGTCATAATATTTTTTTTCATGTTTGTAGGAAGTTGAATTATAACTCCTTTCATTCCTAATTTTCTTCCCCCACCTTTATTGAGGTATAATTGACATATAACATCATCTTAATTTCAGGTGTACAACATAATGATTCAATATTTGTATATATTGTGAAATGATCACCACAATAAAGTGGTTAACCCCCATCACCATACAGAGTTACAAAATTTTTTTCTTGTGATGAGAATTTTTAAGATTTATTCTCAGGGTGCCTGGGTGGCTCACTCAGTTAAGCATCCGACTTTTGATCTCAGCTCAGGTCTTGATCTCAGGGTCGTGAGTTTGAGCCCACATTGGGCTCTGTGCTGGGCACGAAGCCTACTTAAAAAAAAAAAGACTGATTCTTTCAAATACGCAGTACAGTGCTGCTAATTGGAGTCACCATGCGGCACACTAGCATTCTCTAATTTAATCATCACAATCATCCTCAGATCAGGAAATCGAAGCCCTTAGAGATAAAGCTATTTGCCTATGATCGCACACCCAGGAAGTTGGAGAGAAGAGACTCATACCTGGGTCTGACTGGTTGTGATACCCACATCCATATTTCTCAGAGTTGAAAGCAACTGGCCTATAGGAGCGCCTGGGAAGGATGGCCATCCCTACAATGGTCGCTCACTGTCATCCCATCCTTATACGTCTTATCTCTCTACCTGGGAGCTTAGGTCCTCCTGTGTTCCCAGTCCCAGTCCTGTGCCAACAACTACAAGCCCCCATCTGCCTCCAGAACTTTCTAGAGTTGTAGATGGGCTGTCAGCTGCCTACTGGTCAGTGGCTCCTGGATTTGAGACCTGGAGCCTGGGCCAACTGCCAGTGTTGTTTGAGTCTCTGGTTCTTTGGGTCCAAGGTTTGCAGCTCCCTGCTTTCCTCTCCACCCTTTCTCCTTTCCCCTGTCACCTCTGTCCCCTCAGTGTGACTCTACTGACTCTTCTGCCTCCCAGCCCTTGCTCACACTCATGCTTCTTCCTGGAGCGCCCTCCCCCTCACTGTCCATCCAGCTACCTCTTCTCCTTTTGATTTGGATGACACCACCCGAGACCCAGATGGCTTGGTGCTATGGCTCTTCCTCAAGACTGCAGGGTGGGTGTTGCATGAATGTCTTTAAAGGGCCCAGAAAAGAAGAGACATCTTCAAGTGTCCTGGTGGTGGGCAACCATTCATTCATGCATTCATTTTTTCATTCTGCAAACATTCAGGAAGCTCACGCTTAAGAGCTTCAGTGTAGGCTTAAGAGCAGCAACTTATGTGTTGGCCTGAAAGTGTGAGTCCTGATTCTGCCACTTCCTAATTTTGTAACCTTGGCAACTAATCTACCCTTTCTGAACTTTACAGTCCACGTGTGCAAAAAGGCGAAACAGGACCCTGGTTCTTAGGGTCTCCATGGGTCTTCCATTGCTGTAAAGATGAATGGGGATAAGCCATGTATTGGTTTGCTGAGGGCCAACACCACAGACCGGGTGACTTAACCCGGAAATGCATCTTCTCACAGTTCTAGAGGCTGGAAGTCAAGATCCAGGTGCCAGCAGGGTCAGTTTCTGATGAGGCCTCTTTCCGTGGCTGGTAGATGACTGCCTTCTTGTTGTGTCCTCACGTGGCCTTTCCTCTGTGCACCTGTCCTTACGACCTCATTTAGCCTTAATTATCTCCTTGAAAGCCTTTTCTCCAAATACAGTCATATTAGGGAGCGAGGGCTTCAACCTCTCAGTCTTTGTGGGGGGACACAGTTCAGCCCGTAGTACCATGTTAAGTGGTTGGCCAAGCTGAGCACAGTGCTTAGTGCTTGCTACAATGAAGTCTTGGCTCAACAGCTGCAGGATGTATCATTATCATCATCACCATCACTTTATTATTAAGATTTGGAGAGTGCCACATGGCTTGCCAAAAACAGTCCTGTGCCTTTCAGAGTCTCTAGATCTGCTGGCAGAAACTGGCCTGAATATAGGCATGATAACAAGGGATGGTGGTACCCAGAGAGGGGTGTGTAAGGGTGGAATCAGGCCGCCACCCGGGTCTCTGACGGCAGTTGTGATCTCAGAAGTTAAGTGTGTTTTACTAGCAGGCGGGGAGCCTCGTCTGATCCGACTCTGTGGCGCAGCGCATGGTCATGCCCCAGAGAGAATGTTTGATGACTAACTGGATGGATCCACCAGAGAGTGAATGAGTGATGGAGATGGGTGGCTGGAAGGGAAGGAAGGTGGATGGCTGAGTACATGACGCACTGGGAGGAGGAGTAACTGCTCAGGTTAAACCTTAGCTCCTTCAGCTAGAGGACAGGGGTAGCAGCCGTATGGCCCATACAGGTGGCCTTGAGGACTTAATGAGACAGTGCGGGCAAAGCCCTTGACATTACTGAGTGCAGCTTTTAGGCAAAGGAGCAGGATGAGGTCCTGGACTGGGGCCAGGGCCGCTGACCACAGCAGACCAGGTATTGCCCGTTCAAGCCTTCCAGTGCCCCTCCATCCTCCGAGGGGACAGAGTCAGTGTCTGGGGAGACAGGACTGTGTTTAGCCGGGCAGGGAGCTGTAGGAGCAAACAGTCATCCACTGTGACACTACATAACTAACTTCCCACTTCAGCTCCTTTACACGCCTTGGGAGCTAAAATCGCATTTTTATACTCATGTGTTAGAAGATGAACCTGAGGTACTGAGAGGGGGCATGACTCTCCCAAGGTCAAAAGCACAAGCGAGCCCCAGGCAGAGCTGGCTCCAGGACTCCCTGTCGTCCCAGCCAGGCGTCTTTGCCCTGCTCCCATGGGAGGGGTCTGTGTGGCCAAGCAGACACTCGTGGTTGCCCCCAGCTTCCTGGAGGGCCCCCAGGCATTGGGTGCACTGGAGTCAGGGTCTTTTAGGTTACCCCTCCACTCTTTGGGTGGCCATCTTCCTTTGTGAGGATTTCCTCTGTCCCTTAACTCAGCAGAGACTCAGGAAGGGGTCTGAAGTTGAGGTTTTGTGCAGGGAGAGCTGGGCTAAGTGGGGACTTTGGTGTCTCAGTGCCAGTTCAGGCACAGGAGGCTCTAATGCCCACTCCATCACCCCTTGCCGGGAGCAAGTGACATCTCTGTGCCTCAGTTTTCACAGACTTAAAATGGGCACAGTCAAAAACAGTTCTTAGCTCAAGAGGGTCAAATGAAGTAATCCACTTAAACATCCAGGAAACATTAGATATGACTATGATTTGCTTCCGGCCAGGAGAGAGGAGGAACACACATTTTATGACTGGGTTCTTTCTTCTTCGCCTTAGGGAAGTCCACAGCTTGGGGGTGACGTGGGGGGAGGAAGGGTGGCCATGCCCATCTCCCCACATGCCTGAGCTGAAGCGGGAAGAGGCCAGGCTGCAGGCAGCCCCCCACCCAGTTGATCCCCAGTGATAAATCATGACTGTGTTTTTAACGATTATTTAAAGCTCTTGGCTGGGTGCCTGTCCTGGAAGGGCCACCTCGGCCTTTGTCAGGCTATAGCAGATCGGGGGAAACTTGCACATCCCTTATTGAGGGTGGCTTCTTTTATTCCATTATTTTCATAATAGACTCACTGACACAATATTATTCTTGGCCTCAGCTCAGCCCCTCTGCTTGTGTTCAGAGGCAACAGGCCGGCCTGGCCGGGGAATGGCAAACTTCCCATGAAGCGGGTGGCGGGCACAAAGGCTCAGCAATTTCTTGTCCACCAGAGCGTTACTGGCAGGGTGAGTTGGGAGTGAGTCTTGCATGGTTAAGAGCTGGTGTAGTGAACTGCGGGCCTGGGCTGGGCTCCCTCTATCCAGTGCTGAGGGGAGAGAAATGAGGCAAAGTGGGAGAGGGAAGGAGGTTGGATATTTTTCCAGGTCATCCTTCCATTAATTTAGCAAACATTTATATCGAGCACACGTGTTGGGCATTGTCCCCCCCAATATACATGGCCAGAGCCTGGAAGCACTTTTGAGGATCATCTAGAATGGTGGTTGTCAAACTGTGCCTCGTGGAACCCAAGGGTTCCTTAGAAGGAAGAAAAGGAGTGGTGCTCTAGGCCTCTCGTGCCATCCTGAGACCCGGCAGCCCTGATTTGAGTCTACCTTTACCTTGGGCTTCTTTGTAAGATTTTATTCTAAGAAAAGATTCTGCTGGTTAAAAGGAAACTTTGAGTACCACTGGTTAACTCCCTTATTGTACAAAAGGGGAAACTGAGGCCCAGAGAGAGCAGAGACTTGCCTAAGATCATGAGACATTTGTCGAAGTAAGGACCCACCTCCTGGCCCCTAGTTGTGTGAGGAGGCAGAGCCCGTCTGTCAAACCATCAGAGACCGGGAAACACTGCTCTGGAAGTAAGTGTGCAGATGGTGTGCTGGGTCGGAACTGCCTCATGTGTGAACATTCTGTTCAGGTGTGTGTGGGACCCCCAGGAGTCTTCGTTCTCTTCAGCTCTGTTGTCGTGGTCTCCATGGGCGTTCGGCAAGAGCATCACCACAGGGTATCTGGCTGCCCTGCCCAACCTCGAGGCTCAGCTTCCAGAAACCCCATGGGAGGAGAGGTCAGGGCTGGGAACTTTGGACCCACTAGGGGAAAACGCTGCGAGGGAGAGTATCTATCAGCAGGGTCCCAGGAAAGAAACAGATGGCACCTCAGGCTGGTTAATGAAGTATGTGGTTTTTCTTTAAATTGTGCTAAAAGAAACATAAAATTTACCATTGTAACTATTTAAAAAATTTTATATATATTTGGTTTTTGAAAGAGAGATAGAGGCAGAGAGAGAGAGCGAGCAAGCACAAGTCGGGGAGGGGCAGAGAGAAGGGAGAGAGAATCCCAAGCAGGCTCTGTGCTGTCAGCGCAGAGCCGACATGGGGCTGGAACTCACGAACTCATGAGATCATGACCTGAGCTGAAGCCAAGAGTTGGACGCTTAACCGACTGAGCCACCCAGGTGCCCCCCATTTTAGCTGTTTTTAAGTGTCCAGTTCAGTGACATTACGTAGATCCACGTTGTTGTGCAACCATCCCCACCATCCCTCTCCAGAACTCTTCACCTCCCCATGCTGAATCTCTGTCCTCATGAAACACTCACGCCCCACTGCCCCCTCCCCGCAGCCGCTGGTAACCGTTGTTCTACTTTCTGGCTCTATGCATTTGCCTGTGCTAGGTATGAGGGTGAGTTTTTAAAAGGCACTATTTACAGAGGTGTGGGGAGGGTTAAGGAAGAGCGGCAAGGTATGGGGCTGCAGCCTGGGGCTGGTAACTTAGGAAGCCGTCACTCCCCTAGACCTGATGAGGGGAAGGTGGGAGCGGGCCCCGCAGGGCCCAGGATGAGGGGTGTGTGTGTGTGTCAAGGGCCATGGAAGATGGTGAGCTCAAAGCAAGCCCATGGAAAGCCTCAAAACTGTTGAATTACACTAAAGTAAGCCGCGGAGGGATAGAAAATTAAAGTCTCCTGCGGCACGTTGTACATTGTATGGGAATGACACGGGGAGGGCCTAGGGAATTGCACTTCTTCTCCCTTGATCCCTTGCAACTTCTCACACTCAGTGATTTGCCTGCAAATTTGTTTTGCTTTGTGGCAGATGATCTGCATGCTGAGAGGTGCCCCCCGGTGTCGGATCCTCCACCCAAGTGGCCTGTGCCACTCTGATTCACAATGTGGCAGCGTTGCTGACTTCTGCCTGCCCTGGCCTCCACCCCGAGATGCGAGTAGCTCGGATGCTGAAGAAAGAGCAAGCTGAAAGTGGCCTTTATTTAACTTTTCACAGCTGGGGTGAGGAGGTGTCTCTTAACTCCCCTCACCAATACCTGGGCCATGGCCTCTTAGCTGTGTCCGTGTGACAGACTTCTCGCTAAACCTCTCATCACCTGTATGCACATGTGATGTCTCTCTCTGTTTCTTCCACCCCTTTGAATATCCTAGCTCCAGCCTATCCATGTGAGAGCTTCCCCTCCGCACCCTCTGGTCCCCTGCTGCCCGGTGCCTCCTGACATCCTTGAGATGGTGGGTGAATTCTGATTTTTGTATGTCTGAGAAGAATCCTCGGGGGTGCTGAGCTTTGCAGCCCTGATGGGTGGATGCTAGGGGGCTGGGGGTGGGGGGAGGAGGAAGCGGGCAGTGCTGACAGGTGGCATTCCTGTGTTCCATCCTGTTCTCACCTCCTGCCAGTGTAATACAAGTTGTCATGTGCCGATGACTTCCTGGGAACTTTGCGCCCATTAATTATCACAACTCTGCTTGGGAGGCACTACTCCCCTTTTGAAGAGGAGAAATTGAGATGTAAAAAGCGAAATGACATTAAAGGTTGCATAGCTATCTGTCACAGAGATCTGTCTCCAAAGCTCTTCCAACCAGTTCAGGAGGTAGTGAGGTCCCCTGAGCTCTGGAGGCAAGTAAGCAGAGGCTGAATGGCCTCCTGTCATGGAGAGAGCAGGGTGGAAGAGGCTCCTTCTTGTCCAGAGCTGCAGGGATTCTAGGTCTAGGTCAGGTCTAGGTTCTGATTTGAATATTCTCTAATAGGATGTGCCTCTTAGGAAGTGCAGCTGGGCCTGGCACCTCACTGAGGTCTGTGTCCTATGGGGAGGCAGGAGTCCTGGTGGCCCAGGGGTGGGGAGAAAGCAATCAGGTAATGAGTTCACCTCTTCCTTTCCTGTCTTCCTGGTTTTCCTTGTTGCCCCGGGGCTGGTCTCTGAGTCCTAGATGGAGCAATACGGGCATACTTTAGAGATACTGTGGGTTTGGTTCCAGGCCAACGGCAATAAAGCAAATATCACAATAAGTGAGTCAAATGACTTTTTGGTTACCCGGCACATAAGAGTTATGCCTACCCTGTATTATAGTCCGTTGAGTGTGCAGTCTAAAAACGATGTATATACCTTAATTAAAAATACATTATTGCTAAAAATGTAAACATCATCTGTGCTTTCAGCAAGTTGTAATCACTGACCACAGATCACCGTTCACAAGTATAATCATATGGAAAATTTCAGATATTGAGAATGCACCAAAATGAGACACAGAGACAAGAAGTGAACCAAATGCTGTCAGAAAAATGGCACCGATAGTACCTGCCGGAAGCGGGGTTGTCCCCCACCGTCAATTTGTAAAACAACGCAGGTATCTGCGAAGCGCAATAAAGCAACATGCAAGGAAAGGAGCTACGCCTGTATTCAAAATACATTCAGTTGCAAACAGAAGTGTGACCAGGGTTGCAACGGTGCTCTTTGTATATTGCAAAGAAGCAGCCCTGGCGGGGAGCAGGAGCGCCGCCAGGTTTCATGTTGTTGCTGCTTCTGCTGCAGGTTTATGGTGTGGCTTGGGGCAAGCTTCCCCCCGCGTTTTATGAGGGTTGCGGAGGCTCCCTGCCGAGGACCTCCGGTATCTGATGTTCAGCTCCCCAGGAGGGGAGGGGGCTTGCATGTGTGCTGAGCCGCGGCTGCACTCTGGGGCTCGGGGCTCCGTAGTAAAGGCAGGGTGTGGTGGGTGCTGACTGGGTTTTCCCCTGCTCTTGCAGCCCCTGGACCCCCATTCCGCTACGCTTCTCCCAGCTTCCTGAGCCTCAGAAACCGAGTGAGATAATAAATGTCGTTTCAAGCTGCTTTGGGGGTAATTGTTATGCAGCTATAAATAAGGAAAACACTCCTACATCTGGGATCAGATGCAGTGATGGCCTGGTGGGTGGCTGGCTGAGGGCGGCGGCAACAGCGGTACCTGGTCACGTGTCTCATCAGTTAGCAGGCCGGCCCGGATTCTTCACATGGTGGCAGGCACAGGCTCCCCAAGGCAGCGACAGGAGCCAAGCCCCAACGTGGGAGAGCTCTGCTTGCATCATGCTTGCTTAACAAACCCGTTGGCCGAAAGATGTGACATAGCCAGCCGGGACTGAAGGGGTGAGGAGACAGTCTGTTCCTTGATGACTAGGGAAGAACGGGGCAGTCGCTGTCTGCCAGTTACAGATGGGGAGGCTCGTGTAGAGGCTCCCATTGCCCTGAACACCCCTTCCTTCTCTGCGTCCTCAACTCTTAGCCTCTCTTTTTGTTAGATTCTGGGTCTAGATCAACATGCATTGAGTACCTGCTTTGTGGCAGGTGGTTCCCCATCATGGCCTTAATTCATTCCTACCAGCAGCCCTTGCAAGGAAACTTTTCTTATGGGTGAGGAACGGAGGTTCAGAAGATCAGGTGGCCTGAAGTCATAATGCTGGTAGCTGCAGAATCAGGACTCACACTCGGGTCAAAGAATTCCAAGTTTGGTATTGTTTTCATTTTCCCTATCAAGATGCCCAGAACTTTCCATGTAACTGTTCTTTTCAGAGACACACAGGCAGCATATGTGGAGACCGGTCCTCTGGCTGGGTTCTCCCCAGGGACTCCTGTTCTGGGACTGCTGATTGGGGCTGAAGGGGATCAGTCTGGGGCAGGAGGTTTGGGCAAAATGAACAGACTCTAGGGGGCGACAGAGGCCAAGGTGCCTTCTCACTGCTGCCCCATGTTCCTGCATTCTGCCTTCCTTGCCTGTGGTCTGTCCTCGGAGACAAGAAACATGCTGGCCATTAGGAAGAATCCTTTCTCTTTAGGCACTAAGAAGCCAGGGGAAGGAGTGAGAGAAGAGTGAAGGAGGGAGAGGAGAGGAAAAAAGGAAGGAGGGGAGAGAGGAGAAAGAAAGAAAGAAAGGGAGAGAGGAAGAGGAAGAGAGGGGGAGGAGGGGGAAGAGGGAAGGGGAGGGTTTTAGTGATACTGTGTGATCTTGGCTAGGTCAGTTCATCTCTCTGAGCCCTATTTCCTCATCATTAAAAAAGGACCATCTTATGGTGTGGTTGTGAGGATGGCATGAGAAATATGAAGGAGTACTTTGGACACTATAAAGTGCCGTACGAATATTCATGAATATTGTTGATAGTGTTATAATTATTATGTCATGGTAGGAGGACTTAATGCTAGAAAAGAGTGTCATGTCAGAACAGGTGCTAATGACACATTTAACACCTTATCTCTAATGAGGAGCTTGGTGTCAAGTGAAAACTGGAGTTTCTTTTTTATTTATTTTTTATTTTAGAGAAAGAGAGAGTGAGTGGGCAGGAGGAGAGGGGGCAGAGGCAGAGACAGTGAGAATCTCAAGCAGGCTCCACCCCAGAGCAGGGCCTGACGCCAGGCTCCATCCCAGACCCTAGGAGCAGTGACCTGAGCCGAAATCAAAAGTCGGGTGCTCAATTGACTGAGCCACCCAGGCGCCCCTGGAGTTTTCTTGAGAGTAAGACGCTATGACACGTAAGATGCCTCGTTGAGCTAATTAGACTTGCTGCGGGCTCAGTTGCCACCTTACAGGTACATAATTAAGAAAAATAACTGATAACATACAATTGTCCTACAATTGTTCGCTTTGTCTTCGGGTCACAGGCAGTGTCAGAGAGTCATACTGGCACATCTGTAAGCCCTGCAGTCACTGGCAATTATGCAGAACATCAGAGGGCTGCTTTTTTGCATCCCATGTATATGAAATTTATTTTTTTAAGATTAAAGTATGAATCTCAAGACATACCGAAGCATATTAGCCATTTCATGGTGCATTCTGCTTTGGAAAAACACATAGTTCCCTTCCTTTCTCCCCGTTAACTGCATCGCATATTGCTGGAGGTTAAACAGCTTTTCTTGAAAAGTTAGCTAAAAGCCTTTGACAGGTAAGTGTTTAGTGTCCTAAGTTATAGGACTTGATGGATCAATTTGTCAGACCCACCTCATACCACTCAGAAAATTCTCTGACCTACTCAGGAAGACTGGGCAATTTTTACTGTTGGTAACTGCACTGACTGGTGGGTGGCAGGCCATCTCCCACATTAAATGGTACCTTTTGTGGCATCACTGATGAAATCTTTTTGAAGACATTACAGCAGTAATTAGGGATCTAAATTTAAGTTAACAACCGACTCTGTGTCCTTACTATAAACACACATCAGAAGTCTCATGGCTTAAACATGAGAACTATCTGGCAGCTTGTTCCTTCCTTGGAGGCTGATCCATTATTGTAATATACATTCTGATTTTGTAAATTCTAAACTGTAAAGAAGAACAAATATAGGAAATGCTAATGGCCGACAATGATGGAAATGGCCTGGTGTAGCTTATTGATAAGACAGAAAAAACCAATGTTTTGAAAGGCCTTGATTATATCTAATATATTAAAACAATCAAAACTGATACTTGGGACACCTTTGCCTCATTTGAAGGAGATGCTATGCCCTCAATACTTGTTGCTGCCACCAGGGAGTGGTAGTGTCTTGAATGGCCTAAGAGTCTGAACTTTGTCCATATGGTCTAGTAAGTGTCAGAGATTCACACACACACTGTATCTAGCCAGAGTGGGTGCTCTCCTCATCCACTAAAATAAGTTTTGTTTGCGCCATGATTCTGGCACCTAACTAGCTGTGTGGTCTTGGGTAAGTTAACTTTCTCATATGAGGAGAGGGGGATAAAGTAGTGCCTTCCAGGACTTAGGCATTTCATATTCGTAGAACACGTCCCACCTTACCAAGAGTCCTCTCGCTAGGTACCTCCATGTGCCTACACACCCTGACATGAGGTTAACATCCACAGCTCTGCAATGAGCTGTGTAGGGCTCAGAGCATTTGTTCTACCTGACAGTGGTACATTTATTTATCAATCCATACTTATACCATAGTAGTAGCTACTGTGTATTGAGCATGTAACCCCTCTCAATACCAGTTGTTTAAATCTTCATGGCAACCCTATAAGATCGGTATCATTATTATGCCTATTTTATGAGGAAATCCCCAGGGTTGTGGGAAAATGAAATGAGTTAATGCATAGAACCCGCTTAGCATGGTGCCCAGGACATGGCAAGTGCTCATTATTTATAGTGCTGGTTGTTTACAGATGAGGGGAGATAGGCCTGTAAACCGAGAAGTATAAAGCAGCAAAGTACAAGGGCCGTGGAAGAGGGCACAATGAACTCTCTTTGGTGAGGAATCCAGGAAGGCTTTGTAGAGGAGGCAACATGCAAGCCAGACAATGAAGGACAAGTAGGGATGGCAGAGTCGTTGCTTGTTTTCCTAGTTTGATTCTTCTCTTCTTCCTTTTAATAACAGAAACACCCTTCCTAGATTCAGCAGGACACATGGCCACCTAGCTAGAGATTACAATTTCCATTATAGTTTCCTTGCAGCCAGTAAAGCCATGGGACTGGATTTCTACTTCTTATTTATTTATTTATTTATTTATTTATTTTTTATGAGAGAGAGAGAGAGAGAGAGAGAGAGAGAAAGAGTGAGCAGGGGAGGGGGGCAGGGAGACAGAGAGTGGTGCACACACACATGCAATGAGTCGGGGGAGAGGAGCAGAGGGAGACAGAGAGAATCCCAGCAGTCTCCACACTCAGCATGGAGCCTGATGCAGGGCTCGATCTCACAACCCTGGAATCATGACCTGACTCGAAATCAAGAGTTGGATGCTCAACCTACTGAGCCAACTGGGTGCCCCTAGATTTCTACTTCTTAAATGTGAGTGGAAGTGAAATTGCTTGCCACCATTTCCTGTGGTTGGAATGTAGATGTGGTGTGGGTGAACTAGTTTGGCCAAGAGCGGATGCCATAGCAACCACACACAAGGGGGAAACTCACCAAGAGCAAAGAGAATGAACTCAAATAAATATAATCAGAAACGAAGGATGTTATAACTGACATCACAGAAATACAAAGAACCGTAAGAGACTACTGTGAACAATTATACACCAACAAATCTGACAGCCTAGAAGAAACTGATAAATTCCTAGAAACATACAACCTACCAAGACCGAATCGTGAAGAGAGAGAAAATCTGAACAGACTGATTACTAGTAAGAAGAATGAATCAGTAATCAAAAACCTCCCAAAAAACCAAATTCCAAATTCCAGGACCAGACGGCTTCACTGGTCAGTTCTACCAAACACTCAAAGAAGAATTAATATCAATCATTTTCAAACTTTCCAAAAAGTATGAAGGAGAAAATGCTTCCAAGCTCATTTTACAAGGCCAGTATTATCCTGAGGCCCAAACCAGAAGATGCCCCCAGGAAAAAGAAAAGTACAGGCCAATATTCCTGATGCACATAGGTGCAAAAATCCTCAACAACATATTTGCAAATTATTTCAGCAGGACATTAGAAGGATCATATACCATGCTCAGGTGGGATTTATGTCCAGGAATGCAAGGATGGTTCAACATCCACATCACTCAGCAGATGCAGAAAAAGTTATTTGACAAAATTCAACACACCATTTATGATAAAAAATCTCAACAAAGGGGAGATAGAGGGAATATATCTCAACATGATAAAGGCCATATATGAGAGGCTCATAGCTAACATCATATTCAGGTGGTGAAAAGCTCAAAGCTGTTCCTCTAAAGGTCAGAGGCACAAACTTCCAGTTATAAAAGAATAAATCACAGCAATGTAAGATATAGCATGGTGACTAGATCAATAATACTGTATTGCACATTTGAAAGTTGCTAAGAGAGTGGACCTTAAAAGTTCTCTTCATAAGAAAAAATGTTTTGTAACTGGGTCATGACAGATGTTGACTAGATTTATTGTGATCATTTTGCAATATATATAAATATTGAATCATCATGTTGCACACCCGAAACTAATATAATGTTATATGTCAGTTGTACCTCATCAGAAAATAAGATTTGTTTGAAGTAAGGATCATCAAAGAAAAAAAAAAAAAGGAACCTGGGTTCCTGGATGACCTTGGGGGAGGACAGCTATCTCATTCACTTGGACCACATGCTTGTGTCCAAATCATTACATGGGAGAGACGTAAACTTCTATCCTATTGAGCAACTCTAGTTTGGGCTTTATTATCTGAAGCCTATTATTTGTCTGAAGACTAAATAGCACACTAGACAAAGAACAAGGAGTACTTGTAGGGCCGAGGAAAAGCATGTCCAAAGACATGAAATGTAAAAGAAGTTAGAAAGTTTTAGGAAAGCATTTCATAGGATATTTTTGGGGGCCAATGGGAGAAATGTATATGAAGTGCTTACTATACAGTGACCTGGTGCATGGTAGGTTCCAATACATAAGAGTCATTTTTTTTTTGCCTGAGGTAAATGTCTTTTCAGGGTCTCATCTATAAAATGGGGGTAAAAGGGGTGCTCAGTTGGTTGAGGATCTGACTTGGCTCAGGTCATGATCTCATGGTTTGTGGGTTCAAGCCCCCGTCGGGCTCTGTATTGACAGCTCAGAGCCTGGACCCTGCTTGGATTCTGTGCTCCCTCTCTCTCTGCACCTTCCCCACTCATGCTCTATCCTCTCTCTCTCTCAAAAATAAATAAAAAAACATTAAAAAAAATAAAATGGGGGTAATGTCACCTGTATGATGAAAATAGAGATCTGGGCCTTTCTGTTCTAAAACAGTATAGATAATTTGGAGAAATTCTATTGGGAGCAAGATTAAAAAAAAAATTACCAAGGAATGACTGAGTACTTTGCCTTCCCATTAATTTAAATAACTTAACTTAGGGACTCCTGGGTGGCTCAGTTGTTTAAATCCAACTCTTGATTTTGGCTCAGGTCATGATCTCGTGGTTCATGGGAATGAGCCCCGTGTCTGACTCTGCACTGACAACAGGGAGCCTGCTTGGGAGTCTCCCTCTCCCTCTCTCTCCCTCTGCCCTCCCCCCCCACCCCCCGCCCCTCTCACCCCCCCCCCCCCACCAAATCAATCAATCAATAATTTAACTTAAAGTCTCCAGTGCTTGTCTCTTACTCAGCTCTAGCTAACACTCGTCCTGCTCAGTGGGCCTTAAAAAGTATTAGCAGTTCTTTGAAGGAGCTGTGCATATTCAGTGCTCTGTACTCTTTGTAGGCAGATTTTTAGTTCTTTTGCCTCCCAGGTAACTCCTTGTTTCACCCTGCGAGACTCTGCGCAAACATCGTGCCTGCTGAGGCCTTCTGGGCAGATCTGTCTGATCCCCTGTGTGTAATGGGCATCTCCATCAAGCTTTATATTCCTCATTATTGGTTCAGTCCTTCTCTTTCTCTGCCACACTCTGAGCTCTTCCAGGGCAGGGGGCATGAGTGTTTCCCATTGTTTCCCCAGCGCCCTGCCAGAGTGGGGGCTCAGCCCATCTTTGCTGAATGAAAGAGGTGTTCTTGGGCAAATATGCATGGTCAGTTGGGGCAGGAGTAGATTTTAGGGAGGTGAGAAAGTCAGATGTAAAAAAGAACATGCTTCTCATTCATACCTGAGGACCTGAGCTTTGCCATTTAGGCGTTTCTTCTTTTGGCCTTCTGGAAATGCTGTTTTGTGGTAGTGGGAGTTTGGGAAGAGTGAAGGAACACCAGCTCAGCATTAGACCTGAGTTCTAATCACAGCTCTGTCCCGACTTGCTGAAGAAACCTGCTGAGACAGAAAGGGCCTTTTTCCTCTGGGGTTCAGTTTCCTCCGCTGTGAAATGAGGCCCAAAAGCCTGTCTCATAACAGTGTTGGGAGGACCAAATACATGTGTAATAGCAGCTCACAGGCTTTTGTAGAAATATTAGTGCTATTAGTCCTGTCCCCTTCAGCAGCTCCCTGTCCCTGCCTTCCCCTTGTGAGTTTCAGACTGATCAACAGTGTGGAGTTTCAGATCAAGCTGTCTGGGTTACCTGCCACTCACTAGCTGTTGACCTTGGACAAGTCAGTTCACCTCTCTCTGGTCCAACTTCCTCATCTGCAAAATGATGAGCACTGACCTTAAAGGGTTTTGTAAAGAGTAAATAGACATGATATGTAAGCATATTTATATATTATTTTCTTTATATTTCTAACATTTAATTACTTATTTAATATTACTTATATATATATAAATACATATAATACATGTATTTATATATATAACTTTCCATAGTGCCTGGCATGGCAGCTACTGCATAAGTATTCGTCAGTGCTTTGTCTCTCTCCTAGGAGGGAGGGAGGTAGCAGGAAAGCACCAGGCATCTAAGAATATCAGGGGGCGGGGCTCGACAGAGGGTGAGGGCCCAATGGGAGACAAACGGCACACTCTCTCTCCGGTCAGATCTTAACTTGGGAATCTCTGCATGTTGGATTCACGAGGAATCTGCTGCTAAAATTAATGAAAGAACCCAAGTTTGTAAATGACTTTAAGAAACTTGGTGTAATTCCAGGTCACCTCTCTAAAATACTGCCCCCCAACTCCCTTGCCGGCTGCAATGCTTGCTTGGGCGTCAGGAGTAGGCATGGGGCCCTGAGTGTGCACCAGGATTTACGGGAGCCTTGCAGCCTGGGTTATCTGCTGCAGTCCCCGCCCACTCTGGACCCTCCGGAGGCAGTGAACCATTGCTTGTTTGTATTGAGGTAGTAATATGGCTGAGAACTCCTGGAATGGATAATGCAAATCCCCAGATAATCCCAAATTCCATATTAGCCAGTAATTTTCACTTCCCTCTGCAGCTGAGCCTCTACCAGAGCTTCCTGATGAGGTCCGATTACCTTGCTTGCCTTTTCCGTGCAGGGACATTAGCGCTTACATTCCCTGGCACCAGGTGGGCATTTGGGAATCGCTTGTCGAATGACCGACAGGATACATTAATTTGTAGTGCTGAATAACCACAGCTGTCATTGCAGAGGGCTTACCACGGGCTACACACCGTGCATTAGCTCATTTAATCTGTACCGTAACCTAAGGAGATGCGAATTGTTATCTCCGTCGCACCGATGAGGAAACTGATTCTCAGAAAGGCTGAACAGCCTAGCCAAGGCAGGGGCAGAGTAAAGAAAACTGTGCAAACATCGGAAAAATGTAGGACCAGTTAGAGGGGACAGAAGACTTCAGAGATGTTAGAGGGTCAGATGTAAAAAAAGAACATATTTCTCATCCACACAATAGTGTGGGAACTTCGCCATTTACATATCATTAGAGGAAAAGAAGAGGGCATTTGGTAGAATGGAAACTATCGAGTTTAGGAAACAGGAGGCCTGGCTGCCAGGATTGGTCTGTGTGACCCTTCTTAAGTGTCTTTCCCTCTCTGGCCCTTCGTTTTGGCCACTCACTTCCCAGTCTTCTAGGAACTCCAGTCCTCTCAGTTTTGCTCGGGTCACTCTGAGATTCCCCCAGGACCCTATTGGTCCGGTGGGGAGAACGTGCCAGGCTCTCTCAGTGGCCCAGATGGCGCCTCTGCTACCTTCCAAAACCCAGAGGTGGCCCTGGGCAGGGGCCACTGGCTCTTCCTCTTCCTCTGTATTCTTCCTCTCTGTTCCCTCCCCTTCCTCTCCCTCGACCCCTCTCGTCCCTAATCGTCCTCCCCTTCTTCCGAGCCTCTTCCCCAATCCTCCCTCGCCCCTCCTCCCCCCCCCCCCCCCCCGCGATCGGGGCGCGGGCCGGGCGCGCGCTGGGTGGTCCGGCGGCCGGGGGCGGGCGGTAGCCTGCAGGCGTAATTGGCATGCACGCCGTTGTAGCTGAGACCGCTTAATAAAGCATTACATATCTCACCGCTTCCATATTTCATTACCTCACGCGGAGCCTGTGAGAGGGCCCTAATGGGAGTCAGCTGTGTTTTTACTTTCTGTTGTCGGCCGGGGACGGGTTTCTCTGCGGATTCTTTGAAATGAAATAATGTGATGCACGCCGCGATAAGGGCTGGCCCGTAATGAGGCCCAGGCCGCGGGGCGGCTGCTATTGCTCCAGGTGTCGCGTATTTGGGCTCCGAGGACTGCGAGGAGGAGGGGGCGGCGCCGAAGAGGAAGGGGAGGGGAAGACGCGTTGGGGGAGGGGGGGAAGGGGAGCAGGGAGGGGCGGGGGCCAGGGGGAGCAGTGGAGCTCGTCTGGAGGCGGGGCGGGCGGGAAGCCGGGGAAGGAGGAGGGTGACCGCGGATGAGAGAGAAGGAGACAGATTGGGCGAGAGGTGGGGGCAGTGTCTGGCTGGAGAGCCAGCCGCCCGGTGTTCAAGTCCCGCGTCCGCCGGACTGTCAGTAATGCTCCTTTGCACCCTAATACCCAAAGGGATGCTGTGCTGAAACAAATGAAGGGATTTGTGAATAGGAAAGGGCAGCAACACCCCCATGGAAAAAAAAATGGAATCATTTATTGTGACAAAGGAACTAATGCCCTTTTGGCACCCCCTCCGCGCATGGCACCTGCCATCGATTTCAGCAGCCTTGCTTGCTAAGTACTGTTACCTTCCCTTCGCAGAGGAGACTGAGGGTCAGAGCGGTGGCCGACTGGCTCCAAGACACGAAGTAAGATGCAGAGGACAACCCCGGGCGCAGAGCCAGATGGCGAAGGAAGAAATGGGGAAGGAGATAAAGTTGGGCCGCTGCCATCTGATTTGTCCACCCCCTGCTCCCCCACACGCCCATGAAACTGGGCTTTCTTCTGTGTTATAGGCCTTCCTTGCCTGGGCCTGAGGCTTTTGTCTTCCTCATTGGGATAGAGTGGAGGGTGGGCAGGCTCCTGGGGATGGGATGTGGTGCCACACCTTGTAAGGGGGGCAGTCTGGATGCCTGGGAGGGGTGGGACCCCGGGAAGCCCACCCACCTGGGCACTCTCTTCGAAATTCGAAATTCTGTAGCCATGGCCCCTTGAAGTGAAGGTGGCTCTTTTTTTTTTTAATTTAAATTTTAATTAATTTATTTATTCGAGTTTTAATTTATTCTTGAGAGAGAGAGAGCACAATCAGGGGAGGGGGAGAGAGAGGGGGAGACACAGAATCTGAAGCAGGCTCCAGGATCTGAGCTGTTAGTACAGAGCCTGATGTGGAGCCTCAAACTCATGAGCCCTGAGATCATGACCTGAGCCGAAGCCGGAAGCGCCACCCAGGCGCCCCTAAAGTTGGCTCTTTGGAACTCAGCCAGCCAGACTTAAAATCATCTTTACTTTGGGTAAAGTAAATAACTGCTCCTCATACAAGGAGTCTTGTATCTCCTCAAGGTCTCTCATATCCACCCGCCCCGCCCCGCCCCGCCCTGCCCGGCCGCAGGGCCCTGGGTCAAGCCTCCAGTTTTACTCCTAAGCCCTCATGACTCTCCTTAAAATGCTCACCAAACCCTGCTGCCCTTCAGGGCTCTCTATTGTTCTCAGGAGGGTCTGGTTTCCCAAACATGCCTCACAGGGCCTTCCCCCCCCAGGACTCAAGGACCTGCCCCCCACTTCCCCAGCTCCATCTCTGTCACACCTCCAGTACAGACCCTGACAAACTAGGTGGGGGTCCTCTTTCCCCTGCGTCATCAGTGATCTCTCTGAGGACTTGTTCACCCTGTCCCTCTGCTTGAAGTGCCTTCCCACATGGACCCCCTTTCGGAGGTCCCGCTCACTCTCTGCGCCTCAGCACAATGACCGGGCAGCCCGGGGAAGGCTTCTCTTCCGGTACTCCTTGCCCTGCTTCCAAGCTGGATCTGCTCTCTTCCTTCTCTGAGCCTCAGTTTCTCCATTTGTCTGAGGAGGGGGAAGGGGGCTGATTTCTGGGCCACACAATCTCATGAATGGCCCGATTGGGTGTTAATTTCTTCTTGAAGTAGAAACAGGCAGTTTGGGGTGTGGGTGGGTGTGTTGGATGATAATTATACTGTGTGTGGCCTACTACGTCATCATCCCAGCACCTTTATATGCATCGTATACTGGCTGCTGCTCAGCGTTAGGGAGCGGGTAAATGGAGAAGCTGGGATTTGAAGCTGAGTCATCCTAATCCCCGAGCCCGTGCACAGGAGTGTGTGTGTATGCCATGGTACAAGTGTGCATACATGTATGTGTGTGTCTGTGTGGTGCATGTAATATAATGGTACCCATTGTTTGGTGGGGCACTTTACCCTTCTAAAACTGTCTTACCTCCAGGACCCCTTTGAGGCTAGTTGGGACGAGGTGATAGGGATATATGGACACAGAGAAGCCGGCCACTGCTTTAGACACACAGCTGCTTGGAGGAGAACCCAGGAGGCAGGAGTAGGTGCCCCTTGGCCCAGGAACCAAGTTGGACCCTCTCAGTGCAGGATTCTCTGCGCTTTGACCTAACCTTGACAGTTTTGTGTCCCAAATGACCCCTCTTCCCCACATCCTATCTTTCTGCACACGAAGCTTATTTCGGAGCCTTTGGCTTGAGCTGGTTTCCATGTGGAATGCTTTTCCCCAATGCTTACCTGTGGACATTACTCATCCTTTAAGACCTGAGTCAAATCTCCCCTCTCCACGGAAGCTCGCTGAAATCTCTGCTCAGAACCCTCTTTTTTTTCTCCCTGTTCCTTGCGGTGTGCACATTTCTCTCAGCTTTCAGTCTGTCACTCTGAGATCCCTGTGTCAAGACCATGAGCCCCTGAGGGTGGGGCTGAGTTCAGTCTTGATCAAGAGAGGGCTCGCTGGACATAGGGGCATAGGATAGCGTGTGGATGGCTGGCCCAGCAGGGAATGCTTTGCAGATCACTGAAAATGTATGCAAGTCCCCACTCACAGAAGTGCAATCAATGGCCACTCATAATATTGTCGGATTTATCACTGGGCTCTGCTTCGGGCCAGGTTTTGTGTTGCAATCTGAATTTTGTTGAATTCTTACGTCTTTATGAGATGAGTGTTACAACCCCATTTTACCCATGAGAAAACTGAGGCCAAGGAAAGTTAAATAACTTATGCGAGACTGCAGAGCTAATCAGTGGCAGGGCCAGGGCTGAAATCCAGTTCCCTGCGCCCGTTGAGTCCAGTCCCTTCGGCAAGCATCACCGGATCGGATTGCTAGATGCTTGAGTTCTCCGCGCCTGTCAAGCAGGTCTGCTCTATTGATTAACATGCAAATGATTTTTTGAGAGAGGGCTAAGTGTAGTTTGGTCCCAGCCAGCCACAGCTGAGATTTGCAACCCAAGTCCCAGCCCTCACCAACCACTCTGCTATCAGGTTTTCATCTCTAGAGTGATTGACGGGTATTTTTTTCCCTCCCTGACCCAGAACGCCAGGCCTCCAATACTACTGAAATGTTGCACAATCTTGAAGGCATTTATTTAAAAGTTGCTTTTCCCCAAAGGGCCCGGCCTCAGCCAGATCCTGAGCCAGATCCAAAAAAACAAACAAATCCTATCTTTACAAGCTCCTCAGCTGGGCTGCGTGGGGCGGGTGGGGGTAGGGGTCTCCTGGGCCTACCTTTCCCTTGGCTGGCTGACAGGCCCGCCCTGGGGGTGAGGGAGCCCGCCTGCCTGTTTACAGCCCTTTCCAATTCACAGGCCAAACAGGAAAGGGGTGGGGGCTTTGGGGAGGGGGCGAATGTCAGAAATCACAAATAACATAGTTGCTCCCCAAAGCAACGGGCCGTGGAGATGTGATGGGGATGTGGCTGAGTGGCTTTCTTGACTGAACATGACAAACTCGGATCCTGGCCCCAACTCTTCAGGCCTCAGCACTAAGTGCTCAGCCCCTCACAACCCCCAGAGCATCGTGGTTGGAGCAGGGGATCTCTCAGTGGGTGTCCAGAGCACCCAAGAGCTGCATCAGGCTCTGTGAGCTAGGAAAAGTCCCTTTTCTCTGGCCTTAATCACTCTGGGACCACAGAGGTGTCTGATCTCCAGCTCTGGCACTCTGCCACTGAAATAATGCCCATTCTAGACCTTTCTCCCGGGCAAAGCAAGGGGGAGAAGGGGAAACTCTCCATTCATGGAGGCCATTTTTGTGTGGCCGGCACTGTGCTTGGTACTCATTCACTTATCACAGCCGCTCTCAGACTTCCCCCCTGTGAATCCCTTTTATAGGCGAGGAATCCAACGTCAGGATTGGAGCACCGGGTCTGTCAGGCTCCCTTCTCTCTGTCTCCTGGTACCTCCTGGCAAAGCACTGTTGCTGGCAAGTGGGAAGGCCTACCGTGAGAATGAAGTCTAGTGTGTGCCAAGCATGGCATTGCCTGCCTTTGTGCGCCCAGTCATGGGACCGAGGCGCAGGGGAGTGCTCTGCAGATGGGGAAACTGAGGGGCTGGCTCGTGGCAGTCTCTCACCGAACTTCTCACGGTTACCGAGGGGCCATCTGGTCATAGATGGCAAATTGAGGCGTGTCCGCTAGGAGGGGCTCAAGCCAGTCCCTGAGGTACTGCCTAAGAAATCAGACCCAAATGTTTTGATTTTCTCCCAAAGCCCCCTTAAAATTTTTTTTTAACGTTTATTTATTTTTGAGACAGAGAGAGACAGAGCATGAATGGGGGGAGGGGCAGAGAGAGAGGGAGCCACAGAATCCAAAACAGGCTCCGGGCTCTGAGCCGTCAGCACAGAGCCCGATGCGGGGCTCGAACTCACGGACCGCGAGATCATGACCTGAGCTGAGTCGGACGTTTAACCCACTGAGCCACCCAGGCGCCCCGCAAAGCCCCCTTAATGTGCAGCCCGGGTGCAGGGTTTCCAGTTGGACAGTACCCACCCCTGAGTCTGGCTCTCTGCTGCCTACGGGGAGAAATCCAGCTCCTGATGGCCTCCGTGCCCACTTCCCTGCCTCAGTCAGTGCCACGGCCCCTTAAGCTGTGTGTCAGGTCTCACACAGTCTAGGCATTCCCACACCTGGCTCAGCCTTCTGGAGTACTTCCTGTGTCATCTTGGGCAGGTGATTTCCTTCCTCTGCCAAAGGGGGACCTCATGCAATGGCAGATATGCTTCGTGACCACAAGTCCGAGCTGATGTATGGCAGGTGACGGTCCCTATTCTTGTTTTCAGCTGGCTGTTCTGAGTCTGGCCAGGAGCTGCCGTTGAGCGACTGATGGCTTGACTGGCTTCTCCTCCTCACCCTAGCCCCTCTCTCTGCGAACAATTTGTGCTGACTTTGGGCCAGAAAGATGATCTCAAAACAATTGTGTGCACAGGCTAGGAGCTCTGGGAAGAGGCTCCACCTCTCCCCACCGGGAGCCCTGGTGGGGTTAGGTCGTTCTGACTGCCCCCCCCCCCCCCGGCCCCCAATCCGGCACCTGCAGAGCCCTGCACAGAGCCTGGCACTGAGCAGACACCTGCTGAGTAATGTATTTATGAATGAACATAGCCCCAGGCAAGTTATTTCAGTTCCTGAGCCTCAGTTTCTCATCTGTAAAATGGGGGATAATAACACTACTTAACTCATGTTTATTAGAAAGTGTTCAGGATAGTGCCTGGTATATAATGATACTGACTCACGTGCCTAGAGAAATGGAGTCTCCCCGAAGTTTTGTTCAACATCACACAGCTAGCAAGTGGAAGAGGTAGGAGTGAAATGCAGGCCTTGTCTGATTTTAGAATCTGAGATATTTGACCACTACGTGTGTCACCCGAAGTAGAGATTGCTGGCTGACCTCCGGCATCCCACTTTCTTCCCCTATTTCAGAGTCATAGAAACTTCCAAATTTTGGTTGAGCCTGCAGCCAGCAAGATAGACTATGTTTTCCAGGCTCTCTTGCGGGTAGCTGTGGCTGTGTAATCGAGTTCTGGCCAATAACTGCAGTTCTGTGGTGGAACTACCCAGAAGAGTCCTGAAAGGGATGGGAATGTGCCTCCCTCCCCACCCTCCTCTCTCATGGTTGGGATTATGACCCTAAGAGCGATAGTACCAGTCATCAGACACTAGGATCATGAAATGACAGCAGGAGAATGAAACCATACATATACAGCGACCAGACAGAAGGAACCTGGGTCCTTGACAATGTAGGATCCATCCTATCAGCCTAGCCCATTCTTGAAGTCGAAGAGAAGTCCATTTAAGTCCATTTAAGCCACTGCTATTTGGAGTAGGACATAATCCTAACTAATTCACTGCTTCTCTTCAGTAGACTCTCAATAACTAAATGTGTCCTACCATAACATTGATCAGGCTGTGGTGTTTTAAAAAATTGTCACTCTCTCTTTTTTAATGTTTTAAAATTATTTTTGAGAGAGATAGAGTGCAAGCAGGGGAGGAGCAGAGAGAGAGGGAGACACAGGATCTGAAGCAGGCTCCAGCTCTGAGCTGTCAGCAGAGCTGACTGCGCCCGATGAGGGGCTCAACCCACAAACCGCGAGATCGTGACCTGAGCCGAAGTCAGACACTTAACCAACTGAGCCACCCAGGTGTCGCTAAAAATTGTCTGTCTTTGTCACGAGCTCAAGCCCTGAGATGGCAGGGACTCTGATTTCTCTCTGCTGGTGTGCACTGACTAGTTCCCTGCCAGGCGCCCCACCGCTTTGGGGGTTCTCTATCACGACAGCTTAGCTAAGCTGGAACCCCATTTCCCAGAATTCCTTCCGTGCATGGTTCTGGTTAGCAGGGGCTGCAAGAAATTACTTTGCTTGAGATTTGGAAGGTGGCAGTGAAGCCGCAGTCGTATTTTTTATGTGTGCTGCAAAGGTCAGCACAGGGCCCATGCTCGCACTCTGTCACTTCTCTGCCGGCTGGGGCCCTGATGGGCTCCGTGGCTCCTCCAGCTCTCACCCCACCTCCTGCTTCAGCGTCCCTGACTCCCGCACCTGCCGTGTGTGCAGCTGCATGACCAAAGGTGCACCCACTTCTCCTAGAGGACATCCAGTTATCGAAGGTCGAAGCTTAGAGTAGTAAGAATCATCGTGGTTCTAGTTTCTCCCTCCTTCTCCTAATTCAGTGACTTTGCTTCTCACTGCCTGCCCCGTGGACTTCAGGTCCTAGACTAGATGTGGAAGCATGCAGAATATCTAGCCAACTTCATGACTGTGTAAGACCAAATCCTTACGATAATCCCTTATTCAGTAAGATGGGGCTGTGGGTAATTTTGGGTGGCTTGGATGCAGATTCCAGCCACTCTGACAATACCTATCTCTGCCCCAGAATGGGGACCTGAGGTAACTTCTGCTTTTCTGATCAGCCTTTGTAGAAAGGACAAGGGGAAATACCTCAGTTAATGTTCTGATTCTTCTATTTCATTTTTACTTAAAGGTTCAAGGGATGTTGCTGCCTCTTTATAATGCCCAGAGAACCCTGTGCCAGCTCCCCTTCAGCCTCATGGTAAAGATCAAGCCCCTTAAATCTGTGTAAAGACTTTCTGTGACCTCATTACTTCCAGCTGGGATCCTCCTTGAATCATAGCCTGCAGAATAATGTGCTACATCACCTGGCCTTCGTTTCAGTGAATTTGAATGAGTCAGATTTGCAGGTCTGTGCACCCATAGGGTGTTATCTTCAGTTATTCTTCGCCATCAAGAGCCTCAGTTTTTGAGATTGACTTACCCCCAGCCCCAGGTCAGGAGACCCTTCCTGGAGGTGGAGGAGTTGAGTCTAAAGTTGATATCCCTTAAGAGAGAGAGATGTTTGTCTGCTCATCCATCCACCCATCTGTCCATCACCCACCCACCATCTATCTATCCGTCCATTCATGGATCCATCCACTTGTCTGTCTTTCCAGTACTCTCTGATTTTACTCTGGGCCTGGCCATGTGCTGGGAACTGAAGACCCAGAGATGAATCAAATAGATTTCCTGCTCTTGAGCAGCCCATGGAAGGATAGACAGAGATGATGCAAATAGATCATGAAATATAAACATGTAAGTGCCATCTTGAGAAAGGTCAGGAACTGTGGAAGCATAAAGGAGGTCCTAAGCCAGGCATGGGAGTCAGAGAAGGCTTCCCAGAAGAGGCAACACCTGAGCAGGCCTTGAAAAACAAGAAGGAATTAGCCAGACAGAGAAAAGAATGAGTCATGCAGAGTGAACAGCGTGTGCAAGGGCCAGATGGTAAAATAGCAAGTCCCATTGTTTTGCCAACTCTGTGTGGTGGGGTGGTGGAGTGGGGTATGGGAGAGGTCAGAGCTAGAGCCTAGTCCAGATTTCTTTCCAGATCCTTCTGGAAATAGCAGCCAGGAGACAGGGAGGGGGTGCACATGGAGACCCCACGGAACCAGTGGGGCCTGTATTTGGCAGCTGGAACCAAATGTGAGTGTGTGCTCGCTAAGGCAGGGGTTCCTTGGGTAAGACGGACGAGGAGGCTCAGTTTCAGGCCGTCCCAGTCGCGAGACTACAAGGCAGCTTGAGGTCCGAGCTGCGGAGATGGGCAAATGGGAGGGACTGTGACTGTACAGGCAGGTAACGCAGACAAATCACTTTTCTAGCCTCGGTTTCCTGTGGCTTGTTGGGGCTCTATCATTACCCTAATGGGCTGCTAATGCTCAATAAACATTATTTTTCTTCCTTCCCTTTCCTTGCAAGATACCTCCCAATGGACAGTCTAGTTAAGCCCCAGGGAGATGGCCCTCAGAACTGAGACATACTTTCCCCCGTTCGGTTTGGTCAGAGGGACCACAGAACAGTCTGAACATGCCATCCCCTCCTCAAGAGCCTTTGGGGACTCCTCCACCTCACTGCTTATGGAATAAAGCACAAATCTGTTAGCAATGCAGGCCAAGAAATCCCAGACCTCTTAATAGAATCTGTTTCCCATCCACCCATCCGTCTGTCTAGCCTCCATCCATCTGTCCATCCACATACTCACTCAACAAACACTGATGTGTTTTCTCACCTCCCCCTACTTCTCGTCTCTCTCCTTATGCTCAGTTTTCTAAACACCAGCTTCCTTGGCCTCATGCCTGTGTGGACAGGCTCTTCTTGTCGCACTGGGGTGAGGGTTCCTGTTCCTCTTCCCTGCCTATTACTTTCTACCTTTTCTTCAAGGCCAAACTCAAAGGTCACTTCCTCCCTGAAGCCTCCTGCCTTTTTTAACTGTCTTCCTTCCTAATGGCTTCTGTCATTAGGGACATATATGTCCATTCCTAATGGCTTCTATCATTAGGGGACATATATTTCATAGCACTGTTTCTGGGTCCTGTTGCACATCACCTCCACCTCCACTCTACCACGGGTGGCCTCTGTGTACTGTTGCCTAGGTGCATGCCGCACAAGAACACCCATCTGAGGATGTGACCTGATCAGGGCTGCCTCTGCCCAGAGGAGAGAGTTCCCCATCCCCACTTCCCCGCCCCCGTTCACGCAAAGGTACCTACTCTCAAGTAATAGGTTTAAGCGGCTGAGCGCTTTTTTCTCTCTTTCCCACACAGGGGTATTTGGGCTAGTGGTGGCCTCCCCTGATTCCAGGTCCTCGGAGGCTGGGGTAATGTTGGGTCCTCTGTTCCCCAAGCTCCTAAGGTAGCAGCACCAGCGCTCAGAGACCTCTGTGAATGCTCTTGGAAAGAAGGAAGGAGGAGACAGAGAGGGAGAAGGGGAAGAAGGCTATCAGTAGCAAATCTCGGTGTTCCAGGTCTTTGAAGGGGAAGGACTCACATTTACCTTGCAGGGAAAGGAGGCCTCCAGGCTGATGCAGTGGTGGCGACAGGTTTTGTTTGGAAATGCTCCGGGAAGTGGTATTCTTGGGCCTGTCACCCAGTGACCTACAGAGCTTGCTGGAGGACCTGCAGACCGGGGCTCCTCCAAATATTGTTTTAAAACTGATTGATGCCACGCCAGGCAGAGAAGGGGCAGGCATTTTTCATACATGAAAAAACAATACAATTCTGGGGCCAAAATGAAATTATTTTACATCTATACGATAACAGGCAAGGAGACAAAGACGGCGTTTGAGGACATTTAAACCCTCAAAATCATTAGTCACTGTCCCGGCGGGCTACACAAATAAATGATCAATGCACAGCAAAGCAAGGCCCTCCGAGGTGTTTGCCCAAGGCCACTTCTGTGTCAAACAGACTTATTAGATTGTGAAGGGAATGATTATTTGTACAAAGTGAAGTGAACATGTGCAATAATATTGTAAAATGTTTATTAGTCTAGAGTGTGCTGAATGTTCCTAAAATATATCAGCTTCTCAGCTTGCATTTAATGTACTGTTATAAATGATATCACATCCCTTCCAAGCCGATTTTCCGCTTAACGCTAAGCTGCTTGCTGGGGAAATCGTGTTTTCAGATCTCAAGTATGAAAACATTGTGGGGTTAAACTCTCCCCTCTCCTCCCCAGCCCCCACCTCAATCAGTTACCTCCCTATAAAACGTGTCCTGAGTCTGGCTGCGAGGGATGGGCAGTTGGTCAGGCCAGATGGTGGTTGTGAAAAGGAAAAGGCGTCGGGTGAGCTGTTGTGGGAACAACGTTAGACTAGAAATCCAGAGACTCAGATTTCAGGATCTGCCCACGAGTCCCCTGCTGTGTGACCTTGGGAAAGTCCCTTCCCCTCTTTGGGCCCCAGTCATCTCAGTCGGGAAAATGGAGAATGTCTAAAGAGACTTCCAGAGCTAAACATTTGTGTAGTCTCAGTCCTTGCTTGCTGAGTCATGAGTCTGGAAGACCCGTGAGACACTGAAATTGAACAAATAGAGTGCTTTAGAAAAATTCGGATTTTTTTCTACGATTTTGGCAAACTTCTACTCATCCTTCAAGGCCCTGCCCAGATTTCCCTCCTTTGGGGAGCCTTCTCTGATTCCCTAAGCAATCTGTCAGTGAGTCTTCTTTGCTCCAACAGTATCTCATCCTCATGTCTGTTACTGTACTTCTCACCCCACCAGCCTGTAGGGTCCCCATATCTCTGTCACCAAGGCCAGCCACAGAATTAGAGCTCAGGGCGCGATGACTGGATGCTATATGGGGAGGAGCAGAGCTGGTGAGACCTTTAGACATTATTCATCACCTGCCCTGCATTTAAGGGTAGGAGTTTCAGCTGGAGTGGGGAAGGGACCGGCTCAGGTTTGCCCATCAGCACCAGTGGAGTTCAAGGGATGAAGAGGGGCTTCTCAGGCTTTCTAGGAAGGGTCAGGTGGAACGCTGCCTACAGTCTGTCACCTCCCCACCTGTTGTGGTCTGTATGTTTGTGTCCCCCCACTAAATTCATATGTTGAAACCCTAATCCTCAATGGATGGTATTAGGAGGTAGGCCCTTGGGAGATGATTGGGTCATGAGGGCGGAGCCCTCAGCGTGGGACTGATGCTCTTCTAAGAAGAGAGACCAGAGAGCTAGCTGCCCCTCCCCCGCCCCGCCCCTGCCATGGGAGGACCTAGCGAGAAGGTGCTGTCTGCAAGCCAGGAAGAGAGCCTCACAGAACCTGGCTACGCCAGCACCCTGACCCTGGACTTCCCAGCCTCCAGAACCGTGGGAAATACATTTCTGTTGTGTAAGTGCCCCACCCTATACTAACTTGTTATAACAGCCCAAGCTGAGTAGGCTAGCACCCCAAACTGGACCAACCAAATCCCGTGTCCTAGGCCCTGGGCAGTGGTGGGAGGTGGAGGTGGGCAGTTGTTGGCATGAGGCAAGGGGATGGGGCTGGCTTTGGAAGTTGTGGAGGTAGACGGGCAAACGGGGAGCTTCCGGGTTCCTGCTGAGTCTTTCACATCCCGCCTTTCCTGTCCCCCCCCCACCCCCCCACCCAGGAAGGTCTCCTGTAGGGTGATCTTCTGGGAGCCCAACTGAAGGTCTGGGGTCTGCTGGGCACCTCAGCCCAGGGCAGCTGACAGCTGGACATGCATTTGAGAACGCTAGCCGGCTCCGCGGGGTCACCGGGGTGGGAGGGCCAGCTGAGGGGGGGGAGTCGCGCTGGTCCGAGCAGGGCACGGATGGAGCCCCCTTCCTCCTCCCTTCACAGCCTCTCCTCAGCAAGGACCGGAAGCTATCTCCGTGAAATATACCCTAACCTCTGAGAAATAAAGTTAGAAATAAGCCGTCAAGGCAAAGATAACAAAGAGTGGGAGGGGTAGCATGGATTCAGGAGGGATTCCTGCCTGCATTTCATTCCTGGCTTCCCAGCAGAGGGGACAGAGCAAGTGCGCCATGTACCGCGTCCGCGAGACAACACAGGCCGTTTGCTTAGAGGAAGCGCAAATCCCTGTGGTGTTGAGGCCTGAGAGAAAATTCTCCTGGGATTTCTTAAAACGGGGCAGTGTCCTCAACAGCGGTCTGTCAGCAACCTGAGCTGGCCTTCTCCCCCCTCCTCTTCCTCTTTCTTGTCCTACTTCCCTTGTTCCACCTTCTTCTCCTCCTTTCCGCCTTCTCCGTCAGCACACGGTTAGTGAAGCAGTCCTGAGACCCCAGGAAGTGCTCCGGTGAAGCTAGGGTGGCTGTGAGCGGGGAGACAGGCCTCGGGACAGGCTTCGGCCGGCCTGCAAATGGTCTCCACCAAGTGGTTGGGTCGCGGTGTGTTCAGGGGCTCCCTTAAGGCTCCTTCCAGTCTCCACCTGTGTTAGAGGTGACTGAGGACATGGCTGCTGCTGTCTGGTGGCAGCTCCTGGAGGACCAAGACTGTCTGTGCGTCTCTGCGTCTGCCTTGGTGTGGGGCCTGATATGGGCCTAGCCCTGATGACTGAGCAAGACAGCTGGGGCACCCAGGGGGCTCAGTCAGTTAAGCGTCCGACTTCGGCTCAGGTCACGATCTCACAGTCTGTGAGTTCGAGCCCCGCGTCGGGCTCTGTGCTGACAGCTCAGAGCCTGGAGCCTGCTTCGGATTCTGTGTCTCCCTCTCTGTTTGCCCCTCCCCCACTCACCCTCTCTGTCTCTCAAAACTGAATAAACACTTAAAAATTTTTGAAAAAAAAAAAAAAAAAAAGAAGGGAAGACGGCTGAGAGAAGGCAGGTGAGAGGAAGGAAGAGCCAGACTGTGAACAGGTGGTGAAGGCATGGCTTCTTATTCCCTCACCTCGTTGCCAGGGGAGCCTTTTAAGAGTAGTCGGCCCCTATCGCCGTCCTGCAGAAATCCCTCTAGCGGCTTCCCACTCCTCACCTCACCCAGTCCTACACCTTGACCCCCCCCCCCCCAGCCCTCCGAGCCACAGTGGCCTGCCCTGACCACCGGGAACAGTGAACGCAGGCCCGTCTGGGTCCGGGGGCTTCTGTGTGCCTGTGGACTCTTTCCCCGTGCCTGGCGCGCCAGGCTGACCTGCGTGTGTTCTGTCAGCCCGTTCCCTTGGAGTCAGGTCTCTAGCTGGCTTTGGCCAACGAGAGGCACCCCAGGAGGTCAGAGGGATGGGACAGAGCAGGTCAGGGTATTTATTCCCTTTGCTCTCTCCTTAGGTGTCATGGGCTGGCTGTGTCTCTTGACCAAAGGCTATCACTTCTCTCAAGGAGGCTGACTCTAAGTTTGGCCACCATTTACCCCCTCAGAGTGGTAACAGCCTTGCTGACCCTGGTCCCTGGCTGCTGCTCTGTTCCTTAGGTTTCCCTACATCCTTCCCCCTTTCCAATACCTATTCTATAAAGAAACCCTCTTTGAATTCTCCTGTTTTAAATGTGCTACCTATTTCCTGTTGTGGTGCTGACTGACGCACCCCGCATCTCAAGGCCTCTGTACTTGCTGTTCCCACCTCCTGGCATGCTGTTCCCTCTGGTCTTTACATCGGCAGCTGTTTTTCAACTTTAAGGTCTCAGCCTGACTGGCACCTTCTCAGAGAGGAGTCACCTCAGCCAAGGGGAACCTCTTACCTGGCGCGTCTCAATCCCTTGACCCTGAATTATTTTCTTCATTGTACTTATCAGTGTCTGAAATGTTTTTCTGACTTCCTTCTCTGGTGTGGAAGCTCTAAGAGAGCAGGGGCTTTATCCCTTATTTGCTTCTGCGTCCCCTGAGCCTTGGGCAGTTCTAGCACAGAGTAGGCACCTGCTACAAATGTTTATTGAATTTATAAATAAGATGGATTTAATGTTTGAGTCAGTGCGTAGCATGAATGAATGAATGCACAGTTTGGCAAGTAAATAATCTGAAGTAATTTAAAGGAGGAGTGGATTTGGGCAAATATGTAACAAATGAATGAATGCATAGATGTGTGAGGGAAGGAAGGAGTTAGTGAACGGCTACCAGGATGGGTGTGTGGGCTTGTTTGAACATTTAGTGGGTGACCCAGGTGTTTCTGTCCACTCGGCAGAAAGGTGGCCTTTTGGAACCCAGGAGGTGAGGCGGGGTCCTTGGTGTGTGTGTGGGGGGTGGGGGGGGGGGCTGGAAGAGGAAGTCCCGGAGATCTGTGACGTGAGCAGAGTATAGAGCCATGACAGACCCTCCCTTCCTGATGGAGATCAGCACGGAAGACCTTTTGCCCCACATAGTGGTGCCTGCAGGTTCTGATTTTGGCCCTTGCTTCTCTGCCTCAAAGCAGCTCCTTTTCCCACCAGAGCCCTTTTCTATTGAAAGGTTCTCCTAGGAAGGGCACCCATATCAGCCACCCACTCCTGCATGCAGATTCACAAGAATTGCTCACACAGCCAAAAAATCATCACAGACCAGCTTTTGTGAGAAGTCTTTGCGCTGAGTGAGCCAGCCCCAGTCTCCACACTCAAAAGCCTGGTGGTCCCAGAGGGGATGGTGAACACTGTGGGGTCCCCCTGTGGGGCTGTGGGAGTTCAAGACAGCTTGTGCTGTCCTCTCTCTGCTCAGTGAGGATGTACCTTACAGGGCACCGTCAGACAGTAGGGGAGGAGACAAGCATCCAAGCAGGTGGAGAAGGAGGTGGGAAGCTGAGCGTCCCCTCTCCCAGGCCGACATGGCACCCTCTCACCTACCTCCTTTATGCCTTTCTTGGCGGACACATTCTATTCTTATCCATGAGCTCTTGTAACCCTCACGCAGGGCAGAGAAGTGGCCATTGTCTTTCACAGCTGGACACCCAGGCCAGAGAGAGGATGTGGCTTGTCTGTGGTGGCCCATAGAATCAGCATCTGCCTGTCTCCATTCCAGATAGTACCCGTGTCTAAGTACTATCCCTCAGCACCTGCACAAGGCCAGCAGCTCAGTGAGGGCGCAAGGCAACCACGTGGGGTTGACCACTGCTTCTCTGATCCAGCTTTCAGCGTGTGTGCATGTGCACGTGTGTCACCTGAGAGGAACTGCACAACCCTTCTGCTGTGGGTTGAATCGTGTCCTCCCCAAATTCATATATTGGCGTCCTAACCTCCAGTACCTGAGAATGTGACCTTATTTGGAGATAGGGTCTTTACAGAGGGCATTAAGTTAAAATGAAGTTGTTAGGGTGGGCCCTCGTCCAATCTGACTGCCGTCCTCATAAAAAGGGGAAATGTGGGGACAAAGACTCATGCCTTGTAAAGATAAAGGCAGAGATTGGGTGATGTTTCCACAAGCCAAAGAATGCCAAGATTGCCAGCAAACCACCGGAAGCCAGATTCTCCCTCACAGCCATCAGAAGGAGTCAACCTGGTCGAAGCCTTGATTTTGGACTAGAATACTCCAGAAAGGTGAGACAATACAGTTCTGTTGTTTAAGCCACCCAGTCAGTGGTGTTTTCTTATGGCAGCCTGGGGAAGCTCATAAACTCTGTCTGGGCTTCAGGCTTCTAGAGCTTTAGAGGTGAGGACCTACTGTGTGTAGGCTTGAAGAGGCAGTGTGGTGGTGAGAGTGGGCAGGAGACAGGGGACAGGAACTGATTTCCAGTCCCAGATCTGCCACTCACTTGCTGGGCTCAGTCTTCCTGCCTGTGAACAGAAGGGGTGGGGGCTTAAGATGGCTTGGGCCCCGGAGCACCTGGGTGGTTCTGTTGGTTAAGCATCTGACCCTGGCTCGGGTCATGATCTCACAGTCGTGCGTTCCAGCCCCACATTGGGCTCTGTGCTGACAGCGTGGAGCCTGGAGCCTGGAGCCTGTTTCAGATTCTGTGTCTCCTTCTTTCTCTGCCCTCCCCCATTCATGCTCTCTCTCTCTCTCTCTCTCTCTCTCCAAAATAAGTAAACATTAAAAAAAAAATTTAAAAAAGATTGCTTGGGCTCCTCCTAGCCTATATTTATTTTCCTGGGGAGCAGTGAAGACGGGGCCCAGCAAAGGTGGAGGGTCCAGCCCAGGTGAGCCAGTGTGCTAGCAGGGAGTGAGCCCCAGAGCTCAGCCCTCACTTCTTGCACGGTGATTACTCCTGTGCCCTTGGTGCCTCCCAACAGGGTCCATGGCAAGCCTAAACTCCTTCTCTGATGCTTTCTTCTCAGCCCCTGGGTGGCATTGGTGCTGAGAGAGAGAGAGAGAGAGAGAGTGAGAGAGAGAGAGTGTGTGTTTGGAAAGGTATCGTCCTGAAGGAGGGAGCAGTGAGTAGGTCCCACTGGTATCCTGTGAGTTCTAGTGCGGCCTCTCCAGGCTGCCTGGATGGGTGGCCTGTGGCTCTTGGACCCACTGTGCAGAGGCACAATATGTCTTTGTCTGGCCAGGGCTTATGAGGACCATGGAGGCTGATCACATGGCCCATTAGTATTTTCTTGGGGTCCCTGGTGGGAAGCTTGATGCCCTAACTGTCTTTTTGACTTCCCTTCCTGCCTGCCTCCAATACTTTCTGGAAGCCAGCCCAGAGAGTCAGGTCACTCAGCATCAAATGGACAGCAGCATCTTAAAACAGACAATTTACAATTGTCGGATGGTTGTAGAGTATTCCTCTGCCTCACTGATTTTCAGTGCCTTAAAGACTGTATCCTAGGAAGATCCCCAGTGAGGTACTTACCACAAGGCTCTGTCCTCAGCCAGGGCGGCTCAGGCTACTCTCAATTGTTAATTTCATGAAGCCGAAGCGACAGCGAAGATGCTGGTTGGCAGAACCGAATATAAAGGTTCCGTGTTTGAAAACATGGCTTTGAAAACTGATTGTCTGAGTGTGTGGTGGTGAGGTATATTTCATAGTTCTTCGTATGAAAAGAATCTGGAGGTCATAGTGGTACCCGAGGTCAGCGCAAGCTCACAATGCCAGAGCAAGGAAGCACAGTTGAGGTTGCAGGGTGGAGGTGTGGTTTCTCGAGCAAGGAGGTGACAAGTCTGTTGTTTCTGACACATCTGACTCCCTATTTACCCAACATAGGAAATCTGCCAGTAAACCGCCAGTGATAAGGAGTTTTCCCAGTCTTGAGCTGTTTCTGTTAGGAAGTTCTTCCTTGTATTCGGCCTCCTTGTGATTTTATTCAATAATATTTTTCAAGTAGGTACTGGGTGACATACTGTTTTTATCTTTGTTTTCTGGCACTCATTAAGTTTATCTGCTCTCCTATCCTCTGAAAGTCTTCTGTGTTTTCTAAACAGGAATCCCATCTTTCAGGCCTTTTCTTCTCTAGGGAGGACAGCCCTCCCTCCTTCACCAGTTTTTCCCAGGACATGGCTTGGAGAACCTTTCCTTCTTGGTCGTGACCCACGTTATCATTCTCCCGTTAATCTTTACCTTGAATTCCATATGGAGTATGGTGAGATCACCATCTCCCTTGTTCTAATGATGATACTCCTATTGATGCAACCAGAGGCGGAGGCTCAGGTACTGTGAATCCCTAAGCCTCAGTGACCAGAGTTTGTGACCCTGGATGTTTCTCCAGAAATGGCTCATTCATTCTTTCCTATAGGGACCTGCATTAAATCACACAGTGATTTAGACAACTGGGCTCCATTTTCAGCTCCAGCCTGGCTACAGCCTTTCCTTTTCACATCCTCCTTGCTGTTATACCAGAACTGATGGCCCCCCTAGACACCCTAGTCAGGGCTTTCCAATTTCAACCTGTCTACACTGAAAAGGGTTAATTACTTGGAGTGCCCTAAGGCCTGGATCAGAGAGTCACACACTCTCTCTAGGACTCCGTTTCCTCATGTGTAAAATGAGAAGGCCAATCCAGCTCCCCTCCAGAACCCCCTCCGGCCCTGATATCTGATGTGCCGAATGCGAGATGTGGGCATTTTTGCTCCCACGACCCGCCAGCAGGATCGACATGTTGGTGGTGCCACTCACATCACACGGCAGTGGCGGAGGCTCATCAGGGTCAGTGGGGAGAAAAGTCCTCCCCCAGATCCTGCGGATTTCAGGGAGAGGCACCCACCCACAGGGAGAATAAACATCAGCATCCACGTGGTCACCCCTCGAAGGTGCAGTGATCAGGTCTAATCAAAGGCGGGGGGACGTGTGCTTTTGCCGGTGAATCCCCTTGGCCTTGGAGCAAATCTCCATCTTGGCAGGAGGGACTCTTACTTGATCGGGGCTGAGTTCTACGAGCAACTGTAAATTCTCAGTGAAACAGCCCCGTTGGGCCTAATTTCAACCACTTAACCCAGGGGTTGCATTCTTGAAGTGTTCTGCCAAACGCATTCGCCTCCCGGCTGGGGAGACCACAGCTCCTGAGCGCTCTTGCAGCTGCATCACCACCAGCCTTTCTGCTGTCACCTGCCTGAACGTGAGCTCGAGACCTGCCCCCCCCCCCACCCCGCCCCAAGCTCCTTTCCATCCCACTTCCGCTGAGGGCGCTGCCCAGTGTCATTTCTTGGCAAACGCAGGTCTGCGTTGGCTGCCACCGATCCTGTCCTTCTGAGACCAAACAGCTGGGCAACCCGGTGAAAGCCTGGTGAGCTTTGGAAGCCGTGTCTAAATGCGCGGCTGACTCAGTCAGGTGCTCAGTCGAGTTGGCCAAACGACAGCTGAAATGGGCAAGCAGAGTCCGAACCCCTGGTCGACTTGGTTAAATACTGGTCAGCTGGTCCAAATGGCGTCCAAACAGCCCGTCAATGTGGCCCCAGAAACGGATGCCCTCCGAGCGAGGGTCAAACTATAACAAAACATTGATTCGGTTTAAATAGCAGGTCAACTTAGTCCAATCCTACCAAGGCGATTGTTCAACTTGGACAAGCAATCAGCTTGATCAAACGATGCCCAAACAACCTGTTTTTAGAGCAAAATGAAGCCAAAACACCAAAGCAACTCTGTAGCTGGCCATCGGGTCAGACGATGCCAGAACAATAGGTCAGCTGGGTCAAGTGATAGCGGCATACCCAGGCGGCTGTAAACAGCCCATCGACCGCCTCAAGCCGTGTCAAAATATTTGGATTAATTCACTCAAACATCCAGTCGGTTCAATCAAACCCATTCAAGTCGGTTAACGGATGCCAAAACACTCATCCAACTTAAACAGTCCGTCAGATGGATCTAACCGTCACAGAACAACTGGTCACCTTGGTGAAACAACCACTCACCACAGCCAAACAAGCAGTCGACCCAAATGAAGTGAAAGCAACAGGTCACACTGGTCACCAAGCAGTAACAAAACACCCACTCCGTTCTGTCAAACAACCTCTCAGGCAGGAGAGGCTGTGTCTAAACATTCAGTCAGTTCTATGAAGAGCTAGTTGTCTTGATACCGTGAAACCAAAACAACCACTTGACTTGCTTGAATTAATGACAAGGCCAAGTGCTTAGAGCGCACCTCTGCTCTGTCCAGCTTTCCCGGGCAAGCGACGCCAGAAGAGATGGGGGATGCTGCCAAGCGGATGGCTCACTTCTCTGCTCTTCACCAGAATGCCCAGCAGCTCAGTCTCAGAACATCCAGAAAGAAATCAGACCTGTCCCTCGATTGGGTAAATAAACCTTCTAATGTGGAGATCGGGCTTCTTGGAGAGAAATGGGTGGAGGGGAGAAGATCTGCGAAGATGGTTTCTGTCCCTTCCTCCAGCCCGCAGTGGGGTAAAAAAGCCCCTGCCGATGTCCCTTGTTGCAAAGTAATTGGGATGAGGACGCTTCTGTCCAGTGACCAGATCAGCGAGCTGTGAGGCTGCTCAGTGCCTGAGTGACCTGGTCGTGAGCCATGACCCGCTGTGTTGGGTTAGTTAGTTCTCAGAGCGAGGCACTAGCCCCACGGCATGAGCCTGGTTTCCAAGGCCTGAGCCCTTCACTGGGACCAGAACTTTCCTGCCAATTCCAAGAGCTCAGGTCATCACTCATTCACAGCTCACTAATGACAGTGACACTCCTGAGTGTTTACTGCATGCCAGGCACTGGGCTAAGAAGCCCTTTTCATACTCCAGCACATGTTATCTTTACAAACCTCAAGGAGGCCCACACTGTTATTACCCCCATTTTACTGATGAGGCTTATGGGGGCTCGTAGAGGTAAAGACAGTTCTCTAAGATCACAGAACTATTGAGTGGCAGGGCCAGGATTTGAAACCAGTTCAGACTTTAGAAACCAACTGTCCCTTCAGAAAACTTACTGGAAGAAGGGGTGAAGGAACGAGTTGGCTTGCACTGCAGTCCATGAAGGTGTGACAGGTCGTAAGAAGCCCCTGCGTGTGTCTGTATTTGTGGTGGCTGTAAGAGAAGAGTGCCTTCATTCTGGTGGAGACTCAGGTGGAGACAAGTTGAGAGCCTGAATTTCAGTAAAACACACTCTCAACTTCGAGTCCACCCTGGTGCTGACCCCTCTTGCCGAGGAATGCCAAATGGGTATTACTCTCCCAGAGGCCAGTGGGTCCTGGGATACCTAGACGTATGGGCAGCCTTGAGGTCTGGCTTATAGGACAGGGGGCCGGTGACTTCCTGAGATCTGCCCAGTCCTTCCCACTAAAAGCCCCCTTGGCGCCTGCCTCCGGTACCCGGGCAGCAGGTCTGAGCCCACTATTGACCACAATTGACACCCCCCCTTCATTCAAGGAAAGTCATGTTGACTCACTCCCCGCATTAGGCACAGACCATTTTATTGAACGCTAACGCAAATCACCGGGGCAGGAAATGTCGTAAAGAGAAAAGTAATCTTCTGACGGAAAAATAAATTATCAGCAGTGTTCCGAAGGAAAAGAAACATTCTTAAATAATTTCTCTTGCTGTTGGTATTGGCTGGCAGTGTGGGCCAGCCAAGCAAATGGTAATTTCCAAATTAGATTATACATTATGTCATATTAGTTTTATATTAGAAAAACAAACGGGATCAGAGGAGAAGTGCCAAGGTTGGCGGGCCGTGCTGGCCACGTGACCGGCTGTGTTTCCACTGCAGAATGTTTAATGATTCCGGGAGAGGTGGAAGAGCAAACATTCAGACCAGAATGGGGGCGGGTGCAGAGTGGCTGCGTAGAGGTGGGCCTTCCTGGGAGGGAAAGCACAGGTCCCAGGCCAGGCCTCTGTGAGTGTGGCTAGCAGCCCGAGTGGGGAGCCAGGGAGCATGCTCGGGCCGTGGTCACGTCCTTTGCTTTCGGGCAATCTAGGCTCTCCCTGGAGGGGCTGCTCCACAGCACTGGCTGTGAAAAGCACCGTGGCCGGAAATGTGCATAGGAACAGCAGGTGGAGGTGCCCGTGTGGGGTCCCAAGAAGGGAGGACCTGCTGCGGTCCTGTGATGTCCTCACTTCCCCAGGGAGCTGTCCTTGGGCAGGGGAGACAGACATGTCTGTGTCTTCCCAGAGTGCGAAGCCAGGGAGATGCTAGAGGGCAGACTTTAATTCGGAGCCCTGGTGCCAGCTCACCTTTCCTGCGGGCTTATCTGTGCCAGGTGATTTACCTGCACTTATTTACTCCCCACGGCAATCCCAGCAGGGTAGGGACAGCAAGGGAGAGCCAGAGAGGTTGGGTAACCTGCCTGACATTACTTCGTTGGGAAGTGGCAGGGCCACATGGACCGAGGCTGTAGGGCCTGCAGTCTTCACCACCACCCCGTTGGGCAACGCTTGTGCCAACATGAAGTTCACTGTTCTGTAGTGGGATGCCGGGGTGTGGTGAGAGAGAAGGATGGCCAATTGCTGGACAAGAGGGTTCCTGCAGGGGCGCCCGCGCGGCTCAGTTGGTTAAGTGGCCGACTCTTGATTTCGGTTTTGGTCATGATCTCACACGGTTCGTGAGTTTCCCACATCAGGCTCTGTGCTGATGGTATGGAGCTTGCTTGGGATCCTCTCTCTCCCTCTCTCTGCCCCTCCCCTGCACGCTCTCTCTCTCTTTCTCCAAATAAATAAATAAACATTAAAAAAGAGGGTTCCTGCAGCCACTGAGGTATCAGACCCCTGACATCTAAAGCCCCTTTCTCCCTGAGACTACTACTTGAACTTCTCCACTTGTTTGTGTGTGAATTTGGGCAAGTATCTTTTACCAAACTGTGAGCTTCTCATGGGCAGGAATCTTGTCTGATTATCTCCGGATTCTTTGTACCTAGAACAGAACTTGATTCTACTATTGATGGTCGCAGCAGAGACAGGAAAAGCAAGAAATCCAGGTAGCTAGAACTGGAAAGATGTCAGGGCTTAGGAGACTGGGTCAGGATTCACAGACCTCAGACATATGCTAAGCTGTTTCCTAGGCCGTGGTGAGCATCACTAATGAGTCACGGTGCACCCGCCCTTACAATTCTCAAGCAGTCGCTGCTTGCCGTCAGTGTTAGCACCGACAGGAAGCCTACCCGTCACTGCTGATCTAGCCCCCCTTGTAGCTTGCAACTGAGAAAACCGATAGCAAAGGGAAAGAGAGGCAACTTGTCTGAAGTCACACAACCGGTCATGCACACAGCGAGATCTGGAACCCACTTTCCAGAGCATACAGTGGAGTTAAAAGGGAAAAAATTAGAATGGATTATTTAACAAGTATCTGGCAATTAACAACCATGTGCCTAGCTCCGACTGCACGGTGTTTGGATGAAGAGATAAAAGAGAATGTAGGGATTAATCAGGCAGCAATGCAGGCTGGAAGTCCATCACTTTGGACACCCCTGTCTTCAAAATATTTTCTGTATTCCTCAGGACTTCTGGGTTCTAGTTCTAGATCTTTCCCTGTGGCAGTGTACACCCTCTCTCCTACCTCTATTTTTTCCATCTGTAAATGAGGGCAGGCATGGTGCTCAAGCTCTCTGAGATGTAAAATCCCTTCTGACTCTGATATCCCAGGATTCTGTGGTCCCGGAAGTCAGCCCAGATTCTCCCAAGACGCCACTACTCCTTGGAGGGATCTAGGCCCACGGGAAGCTGCAGTAATGCGCTTGGACCAGCAGGGGGAGAGGGAGCATTCTGCATGATTCCTGCTTACCTTCTGTTCTGACCCCCCTGGTGGCCTGGAGGGTTACTGCAATTCTGACTTCCTGGAGTACTCCGTGCTCAGCTTCCGGGGATTATTTACTCTGAAAACAAGTGTATGCATTTACCAAACATACTTTGGGCCCCTCCTCTGGGTTGGGCCCCTTGCTGAGTGCTAGGGACCCATCTCTGCCCTTGGAAGAGTGCACAGTCCAGTGAGGGGGCAGAAATGCATGGAGGCCACTCAAAGGCAGCATGTGCTGTGACTGGGGTTGGGGGGGGGGGTGGGTAGTGGAGGTCCCGTGGGAGCGCAGGGGAACCTTCCTAGTAAGTCTTCCTGGAAAAAAAGTGATATCTGAGCCCAATCCCGAAGGATGAGGTGGAGTTTGATAAAAGGACAGGGGTGGGAGTAAATGCTCCAGGTAGAGGGAACAGCATAAGCAAAGACCCAATTGTAGGAGACAGAGTGAGTTGAAGGTAGGGAATTGCAGGTGGTGCTGTGGGCTGGAGGGCAGTACCGTGTGTGTGAGGGGCAACGGTGGAGGGCAGGGACAAGCATGCTTTCACTCAAAAATATTTATTGACTCTCTACTGAACATCAGGCTAAATTGTGCAAGGCCTTGAATGCAGTCCCAAATCTGGAATCATTTTCCCTCCTGGGCTCCGGCCTGTGTGCCCAAAACATTTATAAGAAGAATTGGTTTCTAAATTTAGTTAATTACGGTTTGACTTCTCCCGTCTTCCCATGGAGATAGCTACCCTCAAGGGAGGCGGGACAGGAAACTGGCCTCAGGACCAGGAATAGCATCAGGGACGGTGTAGTCCAGGACAGGTGAGACAACAAGAGTGGGAGACGAGGCTTGGCCCGACCAGCTCCCTCTCCACCTGGCTGTCGCTCTCTCTCTTTGGCTGCCCATGTCTCCTTAAGGACATGAAATCCACAGCTATCCTCCTCCCCGGTCACTGTGGCTGGTCCCATGTCTGGGTGCTTGCTCCAGAGGGGAGGGTGTTTGCACGAGGGTCTGGCTGGTGCACCGGGCATAGTTGGGTTCAGAGGCTGGAGTGAGTGGCTGAAGGGGCAGGAGGGCAGAGAAATCCCTTGAGGTAAGAGCTTTATGAAGGCAAATCCCGGAACAGGGGCAAGGTGGTGTCTTAGCCAGGAGACAGAGCCCTATCAGCAGGGCGCGATAGGTCCTGGTGGACGGGAAGCTACAGGGAACCGTCATGAATCGCACGATTACGGTGTGCCAGGAGCTTTGCTTATATTCTGTCACTAAAACGCCGCCGTAAGCTTGTCAAGGAAGGTGATTCCCCATACTGTGGTTGGGTGTGATAGTAGTAGCCCAGGCACTGGGAGGTTAAGTGACTTGCCCAAGGTCACACAGTTAGAACGTTGTACTTTGGGGATCAAAACTCAGTCTCTCTGACTCCGTAGTCACTTCTCTGCAGCGTGTCGCTGTGACTCTTTGCATTTCTTTCCAAAATGTGGGGAGCCACAGCCCTCCTCCTCTTCACACTCGCTCTCTCCGTCCGAGACACCATCTCTTCTGTCCATATTCTTTACTTGGTGAAATTTTCATTTTTTTCAGGTCTGATTCATAAGTTCTTTGTGAAAGTTTCTTTGACCCTTCCAGGTAGATTTTATTTTATTTAGTCCATCCATCATCCACCATCCATCCCTTTACCCCTTAACTTGTTCCAGAGGGATATCTGGCTGTGCAGGTAGTTTGTCGTCACCTCCTCTGTGATCCGTGGCACTTTGTCAACAGCCGAGCATCATCACCCCCGACGGCCTGGGGGCTCCCCCGGGGCAAGAGCGGGCCTGACTCTTCCTGTCCCTGTCTGTCGTATTGCCCGACACAGTCTGGTTCCTGTCCACCTTGCCTTGACTCTTCTCTTACACAAAATAAATTCTTAAATTTGGCCTGTTCCTCGAAGGGAGAATGCCAATGTCTGGAGTGACTTTGGGTTGAAATTGAGAACTTTTTTTTTTTTTTTTTTTTGGTGCTAAGAGAGATGCTTGCAAATCCTGTTAACAAGTGGATGCTTTTGCTTTTCCCTAAGACCACAGGGTTACCCTAGAGATGTAGAGAATTCCGGACATTTCAGGGAGGCTAGGCTCACCTCATCAGCCCGGGTTGGGCAAATCTTGGCTTAAAACCAGGGAAGGCACAGGGACTCGGTATGTTTCTGGGAGCTCGTGGGGGGGTGTCAGGGCATGAGCCAGTTCCAGATGGGACGGCCTGAACATTCATCAGTTTTTTCTGAGTTGTATTGTGGTAGCAGACACACCATAGCATGCCCCAAATAGGGGCTTTACACTAACAAGTTTACTTTTCCCCCACATTATATTTTGTCTGTGGTGGCTGCGGGTTCGCTGTGGCTCCGCTCCATGTGTCCTCTCTATTCCGGGATCCTTGCGAAGCAGCTGTCCCTGTTTGGGACATGACGTACTCAGGGCAGAGAGCAAAAAGAAAAATGACTGGGCCCCACAATAGCTCTTAATGTCGCCTTGACTCCTATTCCATGTACCCAAGCGAGACCCATGGCTGAGTCCAATGTAAACGCCTCCCCTGGTGGGGGCTCTGTGAGCTGCCTGTCAGTGCACGGGGACCTCGAAAAGCCTCTTGTGGGGAAGGGGGAGTGAATAATCAGGAGCAAGAACACAATCTGTCACAGGTCAGAACCCTCATGCGGCCACAAACCAGCTCCCTCCGCCAGCCTTGTGTGGCCCAGGCGCGTGCTTTCCAAGTTTGAGAATCTGTGGTGTCTGTGGAGAAAACAGATCCCCAAATTAGACATAAAAAGTGTGACTCAGGCTGTGGGGGTTACATCGGAGTGCAGAGAAAGGAGGGCAGGAGGGGGTGAGCTGGGCGGGAGACCCTTCCTTGACCCCTTGCCTGGCAAACTCCTGCTTTCCTTCCATGGTCTAGATCTAAACGCCACCCTTGAGAAGCCCTTTGGGGTTACCCACCGAGCCAAGTGCGGTGCTCTTCCTCTATGCTCCCGTGCCCTTTCGCTTTTCACGTTTCACACCTACTTCGCTGTGTGTGGGGTCTGTTTACGTGCCTGAACTCCCAGGGGGCACTGGTGTGCCGCGTCTGGCTCCCACCCGCTCGTGAGACTTGACCGTGTGCGTCTCTTCCCAGCTCCATGTTCAGTGGCATCACGTGGGCAACTTGAAACGTGGCCACGGTTGGAGTATCTACATCCCAGAGAGCAGCAGGCCCTACGGATAAGGACCATTTTACTTCCACGAGGCAGCTGTTAAACCCTTGCCATCTGCCATCACTCTAGAGTGTGGACGGCGTGAGGGCCAGGACGTGCCTCGCTCACCTCTGTCTCCCTGCAGCGTCCGGGGCAGGAATGGCTGTTCCACAAGGTGTGAACTGACTGAGAGTGGCGGGGAGGGTACGATGAATGCACTTAGGATGGTGGGCAGAGCAGCAAATGGACGCGTGTCTGGCTGGACTGGAGCTCCATCCGTGCCTCTTCCTCCCAGGAAGGGCCTCCTCCTCCTCCCAGGCCTCTGGGCCTGTGCCCATCGTCCCAGGGGAAGTATGTGACAGGGCTGAATACAGAAGGCCTGCAAGCCCTTCTGGCCCTCGTCCTCCAGATCTCAGAGCTTTCGGAATTGAGAGTGTTTCCAGAGGAAATAAAGGGGGGAAGAAGGCTGTGTCCTGAAGAAGCCTAAGGGGGAGGAGAAGAGGGGCCTGGCCAGGCCTATGTGTCCTAAGCAGCTCTGCTAGGAGGTGGTGAGAGCTCCAGGAGGAAGGGCTGTGGGGTGCACCAGGGCACCTGCAGGTGGTGGCGGAGGGAGGCCAGACAGGCAGGGCCACGTGTCAGGGGAGGGGGATCTTTAGGTGAAATTGGTGTGGCGCTAAGTGCCCTGCCCTTGGCCCCGCACCTTGGTGTCGTGTAGGATCCCCAAGTATGGAATGACCCCGGAAACTCGGGGTAAGAAATTCCCAAGATTGAGACCTGAGGTTTATGCTGCTGCTCATGAAGGATTTAGATCAGAGGTTGGCAAATGTTTTCTGTAAAGGGCCATATAGTAAATAGTCTCAGCCTTGTGGGCCATACTGTCTCCATCATAACTATTTAACTCTGCCCTTGTCGGGTACAAGCAGCCGTGGACAGACATAAATGAATGAGTGTGTGGCTGTGTTCCAATAAAACTTTATATATGGACACAAATTTAAATTTTATATGATTTTCATGTGTCTTAAAGTGTTCTTTTTTAAAAATTTTCCCCCCAAACATTTAAAAATGTAACAGACAGTCTTCACTCACAGGTGGTAGCGAGATTTGGTCTGTGGGCCGGAGTTTGCTGACTCGGATCCAGACGAATGTGTTGGACAAGCCAGTCCATCAGTGCAAGTCAGTAAGGTCCGTGCACCTGGACAGAGTGGGTGAGAACGCACCTTGCCCAGGGAGCACAGCATGAACCTGTCCAGAGGGAGGACACCGCTTCCTCTCTCCCTCTGCACCCTTCTCCTGCCAGCCCTGCTCTGGCTCCCGGGGTGCTGCTGCATTCCACAGCTTTCCGTGGTGCTTGCCTACAAGAAACTGGGTCCCCGACAGGCGGGTGACCGGGCAGCTGGACTCGGCGAGGCAGGCGGGCCGGCGGTGTTCAGTCTCCGGGAAATGAGTGTGGACACGGCTTGGGCCCAGTGGGGCGGCCCACCCTGGTCTGCCCAGATCAGGTTCCCGGCGGCGTCTGAGCACTGTAAACACAGCGGCTGGACAGGCCACCTCTCCTGAGGCCCACTGAAGGTGGCCCTGCCCAGGAGGAGAGTGGGATTGGGGCTGACAATTTGACATAAACCACAGGGCAGTGTCCGGTGGCTGGGGAAGCCCAGAGACGCCCCCCCCCCTCCCCAACGCCCCCTTGCTCTCTCTAGTGGCAGCTGCTGTCAATTACCTTGTGGAGCCAGGGGTCTTTGGAGTGGGGAGGCCCTTGAGAGATCCCCTAGCTGCCCCTCCTGGCAGGGATGGGGAAACTGAGGCCGAGAGAGGCGTGGACACTTGCTTAAGGCCAGGTAGTCATTGCCAGACTGGACTAGAAGCTTGGTCCCTAGCCTCCCAAGACAGGGCTCCGGCCCCCTCCCAGGGTGACTTGGAGAAGAAGGACTCTGAGCGGCACCTGGGACTGTGCCTCTTATAGCCTTTAGCTGCTCCCGTGGAGGCTCTTTTGTACCCTTCAAGGAGCACTGGAATAGGAGTCAGGGGACCTGATCGTCAAAGCCACTGCTGACTGAGGGTCCTGGCCACACTCCTTGAGTTGTGGAATGCTCATCTTGAGATGGGGACACAGTCAGGCGTGGTGAAATGACTGGCCCAACGTCACTCAGCTAGCCAGTGGGAGAGCCACGATGAAGCCCAGGCTTGTCAGATTTCAAATTCTGTTCTTCGTCATGACCTCTGTTTTCAGCCCCAGCCCTGGACTTATTGTGAGGCTCCAGGCAGCTCCCTGCCCTTCTGGGCTGCTGTGGGTGGTCTCCAAGGACTCTCTAGGCTCTGGGGTGCTGAGCTAGTTGTGCACCCGAGGACCCCCCGCTGTGGCTGAGCCACGGCCCAGATGCCCTTGTATAGACCCCTGCCCCTCTCCTGTCCCTCTGACGTTATGGGAATCTCACGCCTCAGGCCTCAGCCTGTGACACATTCCCAGCCCTCTGCCCAGGACCATGTGGACCCAGAGTTGGGCCTGGCCCAGGGCTTGCTGAATGTTCCATAAAGGACTCAAACAGGGCAGGCGTCACTTCTCTTTCTCATCTTGTCCCGGGCCAGCCACTGCCGTGACACTTCTGTCAGACGTAGCCAAACCATACCCAGGGGCGGGTGTGGGTCACGTGTTTACGTACTTAGGCAAGTGGACATCGGGGATGCAGTCGATGAGCACCTACTGTGTGTCAGGCTGGTAAATGCTTAGCACATGCCGGTTCCTGTGCCTCTTGTAGCTGGCCTGCTGTTCCCACGGAGCCTGTCTGTGGTAGATGCAAGTGCGTGTGCACTGATCACATGTGTGCAGAGGCACGAGGTGTTTGTATGAATACTTGTAGCCACTCGACATGCACATCAGCCCCCTGGGTCCAGGTATGCTCTTGTTGGAGGACACACACTCACACACACACACGCACACATACACACACACACACTCCTATGTGTGCACACATATGCACACCTCCACACGTGCACGCTCTCTTGTTGGAGGACACACACACACACATATACACACACTCGTATGTGTGTGCCCACATGCACACCCCTGTACGTGTACACTCTCTTGAACGTTTCCGCTGGCGGCTCTGGCAGGCGTGCAGCCACCCGGACTGGGGATTAACAATCCTCTCCGGGGTTTTTAGACTTTCACCTTTTTGTTCCTGACACATTTCAAAGTTCTACTCAGAGTCAGATCTAAGGATGGGGGCTGGGGGGGCCCGAGAATGGAAAAACAGGCAATTTGGAGAATTCCTGTCATTTTTGAGTTCTTTCCAAAGACACCCACGAGAGCCACGGCGGGGTCTGTGACGTCCAGCCTCGGCTGGTCCCGCTGCTGCAGGCCAGGCCTCCCACCCGCCCTGGCCCGGCCCGGTCTATTTGCCGACACCAAGGCCCCTGCACCCTGGTTGCGTCACCCCAACCGAGGGGTCTTGCTAGAGAGCCCTGTGCGTGCTCAGCTTGCTCTGCCCCAGACAAGGCCACCCCAGCCGCACACACCCTACTGTGTGTTGACAATGACAACTGCCACTGAGGGCTTGCTGAGCGCCAAGCACCACGTACAGGCAGAGTGTTCTACGCGCTTTGCGTGAATTCATTTATTTTCACAATAGACCCGTGCACGTCCAACGTATGAACAAAGAAACTGAAGTACAGAGAGGTAAAGCAACTGGCCCTAAATCACACAGCCAGAAATTAGAGAGCCACGATTCACAGCCCAGCAACATGGCACCAGAGTCCCCATCTGAATCACTCCACTTCGCTGTGTCTTGGGACACAGGACAGGTTAACTCGGAGAGGTGCCGGGACCTCAGACCTCCAGGGAAGACCAGGAGGAGAGGGCTCATGGGCCTACTGTGTGCCAGACCATGTTCTGGTAGTGCCCCCTGACCCCGTCTGCCATCAGATTCCACTCGACAAGCTCTCCTCCACCCCGAGGCTGGAGGGTCCTTCCTGGTGCCCAAACGTGGCTGTGAGGACCCAGGCCCTCTGGGCTGGCACAGTCTCCCTCAGGGTCCTGGTCTCTACGCCATGAGTGTTCCCACTGGGTGAGCCAGGGGCCGGCAGGGAGAACCCTCTGCTAACAGGCCGGGCCGTGTGGTCATCTGAAGCCCTGCAGCGACCGTGTGGCAGCCGCAGAAGTGGCTGCATCTTTGTCTCTAGTCCTGCCTGGCTGCCCGCCTGCCTGCCGGCCCTCCCGCCTGCCATCCACATGCTGGAAACGCCGTGGAACAAGGGCCTTCCTGTCTTCCTCTCTTTCCCCCTTTTCTAAAAATAAGCTGGAACCTTCCCCTCATCTGCCCCCAATTTTCTCCTGCTTGACCCCGACGACCCTACCCCCTCAGATGAGGCCACATGTGTGCCCACTGCTGGACAGATGGGCCGACCCTGCAGCGCAGATGGTGGGAGTGAGGAACCTGCCCTGGCCTCTGCCCCAGCCCAGCCGGCCCCTCCAGCTATGCCCTTCCTGGGAACAAAGCATCGAGCCAGCCCCTGGTCTGCGGGTGGGGTGAGGGAGAACTTGTTTATAACAGGAAGCCCCACCCGGGTTTTATGAGCTGTCATGATAATAATAATCATCGCCCACATTTGTACACACTGAGCACTTTCACATCTGTTATCTCCTTGAGTCCAGGCAACAAATCCTTGAGGTTGGTATTGTTGTCAATACTCCAACTGAACAGATGAAGAAACCGGAGAGGTTGATTTACTTCCCTAAGGTTGCACAGCTGGGGGGAAGGGCAGGACCGACCAGGACTCAAACCCAGGTCCTCAGATTTAAATTCCTGTGCCTTTGCACTCTCCCTCTGGCTCGCTCGTGTCTGAACTCAGCAGCAGTTTTGCAGTTTGGGCCCAGGGTGGTGTTCCTGTAGCGGCCATTTACTCGGTCTTCACGTGCGTCAGGCACAGTGCTGGGAGCTCGACCACGACCCCAGGGGAAGGAATTATTGAGCTTACTTTGAGGAGGAGGAAGCTGAGATTCAGAGACACCATGTGACTTGTCAAGGCTGCTCGCTGTAAGGCCTGGCATCGGGGTTTGGGTTGAGGGCTGCCCGACTCCAAGGTTTTCCTTCTGCAAAAGAGTTCACAACAGGTGGCATCGTGTGCCTCGTTTTAATTACTTAATTCGGCGGAACATGTGTCGAGTGTCTGCTCTGTGCCAAGCATGGGGACGCAGGGATGAACCAGACACGCAGATCCCTCTCTAATGGGCTTCATGATCCAGTGGGAGACGGACATGTGAGTGGCAATTATGGCGCAGGGTGCTAAACCATTATTAGCCATAATAGTTAGCTTTGCGCGGTGTTTATAGCTCACTGAGGGCCCCAAATGGAAATCTGGCCATTTCCATGTCTGCTGAAAATGGTCTAATGGCTTCCCTGTGGCTGTAGCTTCACATCTGAGCCTCCGGGTCTGGGATCCAAGGCCCTCGTCATGTGGTAGAGCCTACCTCTGTGTCCTTGACCGCCTGCCTTGCTCTGTGCTCCCTGCTACTGGGCTTCCAGAGGCTCCTCACCTCACCGCATTACCCTGCCCACCTCCGCCTCCGATGCCGCCTCTCCCACCCTCACTTCTGGTTAACCCTTACCGTGCGAAACTCAGCGCAATGGTACCGCCTCCCCAGGCCGGTTGGGGATGGAGTCTCCTGCTGTTGGAGCTGTGTAAGCCAAGGGTGGCAGGTCAGGCAGGGAGACAAATCACTTAACGTCTATGGTTCCCAGTTTCCTCTTCTGTAAAGTGGACTGGAGATTAAGACCTAACTGTAAGACGAGAGAGCCTGTTAGGAGGCAGGCCAGTGGCCGGTGGGGCTCGGAGGAGGTTTACAAGCAGCCTGGGGGGCCAGGAAACTTCCCAGAGCACTAAACACCAAGGGAGAGCTCGGACGACGTTGCTGAGCGCTAACACTTATGTTGTGCTTACTGTGTGCTGGGCGCTGCTCCAGGCCCTTTGCATGTGTCAAGTCATTTAATCCTCGAATACCTCTACGAGGCTGGTACTATCGTTATTCCCATTTTACACATTAGGCAATTGAGGCACAGAGAGATTGGGTGACACGCTTAGGGTCACACAGCCAAGGAGGGGTGAAGCCTGGATTCTAGCCTTGGCCCATTGCCGCAGCATCCACACTCCAGCCACCTTGTTATTGTAAGAAGGGGAAGAGCAGTGGGGGTGGAGGACAGGGCCTACTTACACTCGGGGACAAACGTCACCGTACTTAATAAAACAAGGGTGGACACCCTCATCCCTCCATGTTCCAGGAAACAGGGCAACGCCCTCCTGGTCCTCACAGGTTGGGAAATGTTTGCTCCTGCTCTACCCAACCCGGGGCCGGGAAGCCCATCTCTGTGTGAGGTGCACCTGGCCACCTCCTGCTCTGCCCGGGTGACGGGGCCCCATCTGGACAGCAGTGGCCGGGCTGGCACTGCCTCTGGCGACAGCTGCCACTCTGAGGCCAGCAGGGATGCATGCTTCTACTCACTTCCAGAGGAAGGGACTGAGACCCAGTGAGAGAGTAAAGGACCTTCTCCAAAATGGCAACTGGAAGCTGAGATTCTGGACTCAGAGGCCAGAGCATGTCCTTGGCAGTGGTGACAGCCATTATTGCCAGTGCTTACATGGTAAGAATTGGGTGGGAAAGACTTTTTTAAGGTTTATGTATTTTGAGAGAGAGAGAGAGAGAGAGAGAGAGAGAGAGAGAGAATGAACACGGGAGGGGCAGAGAGAGAGGGACAGAGAGAATCCCCAGTCCTGCTGTGGGGGTTGACTCCACAAACTGTGAGATCATGCCCTGAGCCGAAATCAAGAGTCTGACACTTAACTCTCACCCAAGCGGCCCGAGAAAGCCTTTGTTACACCTCTCACACCAGGCCTGCTCAGGACACCTGCTCCCTACCAGGACACTCCCTTTCCTTCCTGCAGGAAATGAAGGAACAAGTGTAGAGTCACCTAGAAATGGGGGAGGGCTCTTCCTGTTCTCTGCCTTCGGCCCTCACCATGGAGCACAATTCGGGGTCAGGGCTGTGCTCCTTATTCCCTGGCCGATGGCCGATGTCTCCCTGCACCCAGTCTCCCGTCCCCAGTCTCCCAACTCCCATGCTGTGCGGGGTCCTAGATACAGAGTTATTGGGCTTGGTCTTCTGACCTGGCTGTGGGACTCATTTCTGTCTGGAAACCAGGGGAATCACTCAGTTTGTGAGGATCCAGGAGAAAAGTGACTCTCTTCCCCTCCTCTCATCTGAGGGGCTTTTCCTGCTGGTCACAGCCCTTTCTCTGCCTGGATCTAAGGAGGTTTTCATAGCCCATTTTACTGATGGAGACAAAGGCAAGACAGGTGAATGACTTGGGCAAGATCAAGGGCCAGAGCTCAGACCCTTACTACAAATTCATAATAGCTTCCTCCTTCCCTCTCTCTTTTATTCCTTCCTTCCACAAGTATTTATGTGGAGGAGGGAGGGAATAGGAGAATAAAATAGGTGGGCATTATGAAGTGGAAAGATTCCTGGATAGGAGTCAGGAGCCTTGAATTCTGGTCTTGGATTTGTCATTAATTTACTATGTCACCTTATGTAAGTCAACTTTCCCCTCTCAGCTTCAGGTAGTCATACTGATAGCTTGGGGAAGGCGACTGCCCCTTTCATCCTTTTACTTGGCAGAATTATTATAAGAATCAATTCAATGAAACATTTCTTTGTTCTCACATCTGCCCACCGATCTGACCATCTAATACTCTCCCTCCCTCCTTCCCATCTTTCTTTCCTTCCTTCCTTCCCTCCCTTCTACTTTCCTTCCTTCCTCCCTCCTTTCCTTCCTTCCTTCCTTCCTTCCTTCCTTCCTTCTTCCACCCATTTATTCTCCCATCCATCCGTCCTTCATCCATTCCCAGTTCAGCATCTCTCCTGCCCATCTACTCACTCATCCATCCATCATCCATCCATCATCCATCCATCATCCATCCATCCTCTGTGTCCCTGCTGTAGGCCATGCACAACAAGAGAAGGACCATGTCAGTCAAGGCCTGGCTTAATCACCTCCAGGTGATTTTCTGCCTTCCTTTGTGGAAACTGACTACCCATCCCTGGACAATGTCTGTCTCTCCACTATCACACTCACCAGTCTCTGCCTTTTGTCACAATGAGCCCTTAACCAGACAGGGAGGTCCTGAAGGGTGAGGACTACAGCTGATCTATGTCAGTGTCCTCAGTGTCGTCCAGCCCTCAGCATCAGTGAACGTTCTCTGAGTTCACAGCATTGAGTCCATCCCAACGCAAATTCTAATTCATCCTCAGCTTTCTGGTATAGTCTGAACCGGAGTAATGAGCCTGGGCATCTGCATGGCAAACAGTTGTCTCTGGTATCTTCCTCTGTTTGGAATTGTAGTCTTATTCTCCCAAGAGAGAGACATCCTTGCTCCTTCTTCAGAGATCCAGAGAGATCACATCCAACCCAGGGTTACACAGCAAACTGAGGAGAGCCTTGGATCGGAAGCCCGATCATCTTGTGCCAGCCAGTAACCCACGTGGTCTCACTCACTCAGGAGCTGCCCACGAGACCTGCCACATGGGCGGCCAGCTCTGAGTCCTTGGCCTCCCTGTCTGTCTTTGTCTCCCCCAACCTGCCCGGCCGGCCCAGCTAACCTGCTCTAGGAGGGCCCGCTGGCTGTCCTGGCCAGACACTGGGGCTGGGTAGGGATTGGAGTGTGGGGAGTTTGTTATTTTCTGACTCAGGCCTGCTCCAGAACCACCAGGCCCTCCTCTGGCTGGTTGGGTTCACCCATTCTTTCCTGGTTCTGGCCAGCCGTGGCAGTCCCCTGGGCCACTCTGCGTGACAGGGCACCAGGCAACGTGTCATTGGTAGCTGAGAGCTGACCCTCCAGCCTCTCTGTTCCCAGGGGCTGGTCCCTGCAGGGCAAGTGCACTTGGGCGGGCTGGAAACGAGCTGTCAGCAGAGGGGGTCTCACTCTTGCTGTTCCTTCTCCCTCCCTCCTCAGTCTTGCTAGCTCTCAGCCACATTGGAAGAATTAGGGGCAGCTGGCAAAGGGGGGTGGCTGGTTCCCATGGTGGGACCATGCATAAGTCTTAACACATTGGCACCACGTGTGTGCACTGGCCACAGGGAGTGGGTGCTGGCTGGCGGATGACGTCCTGGGGACTCTGTGGGCAGGGTCTGCCCAGAAAGCCTTTCTCCCTGACTGGCCTCATAGGCTTTCTGGACCAGGGAAAAGCCTCTGGCCGGTCTCCTTTTTGCATTTGTTATAGCTTCTACTCATTGTGTGTGGAAAGGGTTGAGTCTGGGATGTAGTTCTTGGGCCCTGCGTTGATGATTCTGTGTGACCTTGGAGGAGCCCTCTCGTCTCCACATTTCCATTTCCTTGTAGGGCTGCTGTGGTTCTAAAAGTCATTGGGCCTACCTCCTGGCGTGCGGATCTTCACCAATTACAAAGAGCCTCAACAGCTGCTTTCTTTACCCTGAAATATATCTGAAATAAATACATCTGAAATAAAATACATCTGAAATACCTTCCAGATTCTGTCTGTTGTATTCTCACACCCAGTTTACAAGTAAGGAGATAGAGTCTCAGAATAAAGGGCATGCTGGGAGTCACAGCTAGAAAATGGCATAGCAGGTCTGTCACATATATACTACAAAGCCCGTGATCTTTCAACTTCTCGGTGCCCTTCTAAAATTTTTTTTTTAACGTTTATTTATTTTTGAGAGAGATGGAGACAGAATGCCAGCTGGGAAGGGGCAGAGAGAGAGGGAGACACAGAATCTGAAGCAGTCTCCAGGCTCTGAGCTGTCAGCACAGAGCCTGATGCGGGGCTCGAACCCACGAACCGTGAGATCATGACCTGAGCTGAAGTTGGAGGCTTAACTGACTGGGCCACGCAGGTGCCCCTCTCTGTGCCCTTCTAGAAGTCCAGTGTCCTACAAGTCTTGAGTGCCTGCTGCATGCCCGACCCTGTGGGGCTGGTGGGTAGGTGGGGGCCATGAACCGAGGCAGTCAGTATCACCAGGCGGGGGTCTCCTGTGCCTGTGGGAGGGGGCACAGACTGAATCCCTGGGGACTGCACTGCCAGGGAGGGGGGCTCCGGACAAAATCACAAGGACAGTGCTGAGGGGAGTGGGGATCATGCAGATATCCCTATCCCTGCAAAATTCTAGAAACAAACTTGCTCCTCCTCTCTGCTTTTTGTGACAGTTCAGTTATCATTAGGGAGTAATAATAGCTAAGAATGTCCAGAGTACCACCTCCTTGCTGTGTCCTGTGTAAGCCTTTTACACGCATGTTGTCACTGAAACCTCACAACCACACTGTGGACGAGGTTCTATTATCATCCACATTTTAGAGATGAGGGAAGTGGGATCCAGGGGGTAGAGACCCTGGCTCAACGTCTTCTGACTACAAGTGGCCAAGCAGGGATTTGATCCCAGGCCACTTCCTGGGAAGCAGGGGGACAGAAGTCACCAATGGCCCTTCCCAGCCCAGCTCAGACAGGAAGCAATTAGATGGACCTTTTAGGGCATGGGAGAACTTGGACCAGGACAGAAGGGAACACTGAGACCTCATCAGTCAGCTTCTCTATCCAATAGGGTAGTTTCTGGAGAGTCCTGGGAGGTATGGTGGGCTTTGGGGTACCTAGAGTCTGGCCCCAAGACAGAGTAAGGCAGGAGATTCCGGGGTGTGGGCCATCAGGGAAGGCAGGACCGCCCCAGTCCGGGCAGGGAATGCACCCCTCAGTGGCACTGGAACATCCAGCTCTCACCTCGCAAACCTCCAGGGCAGGAACTGGCGACACATGGATTTGATTGCTTGGGAAATCTGCTTGGGGGGCCTGGGGTAGGGGAGCAGAGGTGGAACAGCTGATCAGCCTAAAAATAGCATAGCTTGGAATTCTGAGGGGCTCCAGGGTGCCCCATTCCAAATTTGGAAGTGGCCTGGAGTGTTCTTTGCAGCAGGCACCCTTCGTGGGTGGCTTTCCAGTGACGGGGCGGGCACCACCGTGGCAGTAGCATTGGGCAGGGAAGACCCAGGGTCAAGTTCCGGTGCAGCCTGTCACTGGCTTAGCAGCATGGGCGGAGCAGACCCACACCTTCTCTGGATTCCTACTGTTCCTCTTGTGCTGGCTGCCCGATAATTCCTGCCCTGGCTATCTGGCAAGGTGGTTAGGAGGAATGTAAACTGTCAAGTGCTGTATACATGTCTGCTGTCACTGCAAAAGGGGGGGCACCCTGGGAGGGTAGACTTCACGACAGTCTCTGGATGTTCGGGACAAGCCTAAGCTCTCTGTGCTGAGGTTCACAGCTTCCAATGACTTCCTGCGGCTCCCAGCCTCTTCCAGATGTTCTCTGTTGCTTCTTAATAGAAAATGTTTCCTTTGAATGAGTTAAAATCAGAACCGTTCAAATATGGAATGAGCTGTATTGACAGGTAGTGAGCTTTCTGTCAGTGGAGGTATTCAAGACAGAGTCAGGCAACACTAGACAGGGAAATCGTCTATGGCTTAGACTCGATGCTGCTGAACTTCCTGACCCTCAGAGTTATCTGTGTATAGAGGCTACACTTCACCTACTCCCTCTGCCATGGAAATGCCTTGTCCAGACCTGAGGCAGACACCGTACCCCTGGCTCCTCTGCAGTGCTCTAGAATAAACAGCCTCAGCACCTTTACTGCCCCTCAGTGCTCAGGGGCAAGTCCTCAACATACCTGGGCCTTCTTTTCTAGGCATGTAAGTCCCGGGGCCTCAGTTTCCCATCTGCCAATGGAGATGCTAACGCTTGCCCCCCCCCCCCCCAGCTTTGCAGAGCTGCGTAGGGACATCAGCCACAGATACCTCAGAAACCGCAAAGTGCAGTTCCCCTCCAGCGATCCTCTTCCTGTAGAGAAGACAGGCTGAGGTCTAGGGAGCGGGGACCTGCTCAGGGCCACAGATGAAACAGTGGCAGAGCCCGCTCTTGAAGGCAGGTTTCTTGGTGTCCAGTCTCGTGCTCGGAGCACACACAAGTACTAAGAGGTTTGACAGCGCCATTACGAACCTGGGTCTGCAACTCACCACTTACTGGCCGTGAGGCTTGGGGGAAGCCCTGCTGCTTCTGCGTGTTAGTTCCCCCATCGGTATGTTACAGTGTCCCTGGATGGGCTGCCGAGGGCACCAGATGTGATCACGTGGGGAGGAGGCCGGGCAGGAAGGCAAGAAGCTGTTCAGGGCAGCACAGGGCAGGCAGGCCCGAGAGGTCCGAGAGCTGCATCAGAAAGGTGCAGGGGGGAAAGGGCGCCTGGGTGGCTCAGTGGGTTAAGTGTCCAACTTCAGCTCAGGTCGTGACATCACAGTTTGTGGGTTCAAGCCCCGTGTCGGGCTCTGTGCTGACAGCTCAGGGCCTGGAGCCTGCTTCCGATTTTGTGTCTCCCTCTCTCTCTGCCCCTCCCCAACTCGCACTCTTCTCTCTCTCTGTTTCAAAAATAAATAAGCATTTAAAAAAAAGAAGAAGAGAGGTGTGGAGGGCTGTCTCGTCAGCAGGGCTTCTTGGAGAGGCCCTTCGCTGGGCCTCCTTGTCAAATTCTCACTCATCCTGCGGGTCTCAGCTCAAAGGGACCTCTTCTGGAAGTCCTCCTTGGGCCGCAAACGGAGCTTGGCCCCTTCTCAGGCTCCCTTGCACTTGTGATGCCTTCGGACAGAAAATCTTAAGACTGTGAGGGACACAGATGTGGGCTTGAATGCCTTCCTAGCTATATGAACTGGGCCTTAGTTTTCTCAACTGTGAAATGGGCACTGGGAGAGTCAACCTCATGCATATGTAGTGAAAATAAAGTGTTTGGCTTAATACTGAGAATGTTTAAAACAAATGATGATGATGATGACATTCATTCACTCACTCTTCATTCATTCAAAAACCTTGGACATGCCCCTTTTCTGGCACCAGCTGGGCACTAGGGACACAATGAGGGATCAAACAGGCCCTGACACCCAGGAGCTCAGACTCTAGGTGAACAACCTGCAAACCCACAACTCCAACCCAATATAGTACTAATTGCGGTGGGTCCTCTAACACAGCAGGAGCCCCCCAGACTGCCAGCAGGCGTCAGGGAAGGCTTCTCAGGGAAGGAAGCATTGGAGCGGAGAGCTGATGGATGGGTAGACTTTGGTCAGGTGCCTACAGAAAGGCACCCCAGGCCGAGAGCAGAGCGTATGCCATGGTCCAGAGATGGGAAAGGCAGTGGGGTCCCCTAGGCAGGTTGGGGTGGCTGGGGCGTAGAGCAGAATTCCACCAAGGTCAGGGGCCATCTCCTCTCCCCAGATAGCCGTGGAGAGTCATGGCCAGAAGGATCTGACAGGAGGGGCAGGTTTTGATGATGATGATGATGGCGTTGAAGAAGTTGGCATGACAGTGATTTGATGTTGTGGGTGGCACTGTTAAGGTCCTGCTTCCCATAGATTGCTGCTTATAATTGGCTTGCAGATACTCCCTCAGGTCAATATGTGCAGACATTGGGAAATGATGCCACTCAGTGCTGCAGGTAATCAGAGAGGAGCTCTACAAGCAAGAATGCTGTCTCCCTGGATGCCAGCCTGGAAGGGCCCTAGGGTTGCTGAGTTTCTCACTGTAGGGCTGTGTCTACCTCTGTGTGTTATAAAATCAGAGCCCCTCATGGACATTGAGATGGAGAAAGGGACCCACAGAGAGGGACAAGCTGTCATAGTGACAAAGTGGCCCCTGCCCGCCCATACCAGCTGGCTTTGTCTGTTCCACCCACCCTGTCAGGTTCTTTCTGCCTGCAGCCCGGTGCACAGGGTCCTCCCCTGGGAGAGCCCCGGCAGTCTGTGCTGGCAGTCCCCTCCGCCCTCCCTAGGTTCTGAGCCCTGACCCTGAGGACCCCCGGTTGGCAAGCGGTGACCTTCCGAGGACTCCTCGAACCCATCCTTGTCTTCTTGATGAAAGGCATCTGGGCCCGCTGGCCCCTCCTCTGCCCAAGAGGGAAACACAATACGCCGATAATGATCTAATATTTATACAACGCCTTTCTACCAGATGCATCCCAACAAAGTTTACAAGCTGTCCCCGCTGATGGCGCAATGTATTCCAGATCTCTCCGGCCCCGCCTCCCTGCCCGCCTGCCCCTCATCCCAGGTCCCAGATGCCAGCAGCGACTCCGGGATCCACCTGAGATTGGGGAGCCCCACTGGGCACTGAGGGCCCAGTCATTCTCACAGCCTGTCTGGGCTTCGGCCGGGAGCTGATCTATGCTCACGACTGGGGAAAAAACGCTCTCCGGAGGAGACACAGGGCCACACCGGGGTTTGAAGTTTGGCCAAGACTCACAGCACCCAGCAAGCCTCTCCCTAGCCCTCCATAGCCTCAGACCCGCGGGAGGGACCGAGGGAGGGCCCGGCTGCCCGGCGTGAAGGCACCTCCCCAGTCACTTCCTCCGCGGCCGGCCGGCTCCATGAATGAGGATTTGTGTTCATTCCCTCCCATAAATTGCCCCTGGTCACCAGGGCCATGTTCTGTGTCAGAGTCCCTGACCACCGGCCTCGGACAAAACCTGCTTTGTGAAGTCCGGGGAAAAGACAAACAAATGATTATTACCTTCATTTATCCCTTCCCCCACCTTCTTTTCTTGGCCTGGAGTTAAGACCTTTTTTCTCTGTCAACAATCTTGACTCTGTTCCCTGAGAAGGAAACAGCTCCGGGAGGGCCTTGCAGGGATGCTGCTTGCAAGAAAACCGTTTGGGAGCAGGGTGAAAAAAGACAGAGGTTACAGGAAATGGCAGACATTTTTTGTTGAATTAAACCATTAGGAGTGACCCCCAAACCAGAGCCAGGCAAAGAAGCAACTGGATACATTTAGGTCAGGACAAGCAGCCAAGTGAGGAGCTGAAACCAATTACCATAAATGAATGTTTCTCTTTTATTCACGACCACCGTGCCTGTTCCCAGGATGCTCTTGGGCGTCTTATAAAAACAGATGAACTCTCTGGTTTTGTTCGGGGAGTTATTAGCTAATGCAACTGTTGGGCAATTCATCAAACATTAGCACATGCTGCCATTAATGACCAGGAGAAGTTGTCACTGGCTGCTCCAAAGCCACAGGGGCTGCCCAGACTTCAGAGCTCAGGGTAGGGTCTTCTCCTTGGTGGGGCCGTTTACTCAGGCTGTTGGTGCCCTAAGAGTTATAGCTACTCTTAAAACCTGCCCCTCCTGTCAGATCCTTCTGGCCATGACTCTCCACGGCTATCTGGGGAGAGGAGATGGCCCCTGACCTTGGTGGAATTCTGCTCTACGCCCCAGCCACCCCAACCTGCCTAGGGGACCCCACTGCCTTTCCCATCTCTGGACCATGGCATACGCTCTGCTCTCGGCCTGGGGTGCCTTTCTGTAGGCACCTGACCAAAGTCTACCCATCCATCAGCTCTCCGCTCCAATGCTTCCTTCCCTGAGAAGCCTTCCCTGACGCCTGCTGGCAGTCTGGGGGGCTCCTGCTGTGTTAGAGGACCCACCGCAATTAGTACTGTATTGGGTTGGAGTTGTGGGTTTGCAGGTTGTTCACCTAGAGTCTGAGCTCCTGGGCGTCAGGGCCTGTGTGATCCCTTGCTGTGTCCCTAGTGCCCAGCTGGAGCTCAGAAAAGGAACATGTCCAGAGTTTTTGAATGAATGAATGAATGGCAAATCCATGTAGATCAGTGCCTTCCTGTGACTCCAACAGTCTTAGGCTGTCTTTTTGTCTACCAAAGAAAGGGGACCATGGCTCTTTCAGGGAGAAACCGTAGGCTTCTCCCTCCCTTCGGTGTAGGCTTCTCTCTTCTTTGGAGCTGCAGGGAACTGGCATCCGGCTGACAGCCACACAGAGATATCCTATGGGGAAGAGAAAAACCTGGGTTTCTGGTCTGGTGCAACTGCTTTCTCTTTGTAAGCCTCAGTCTCCTTACCTGTGAGATGGGCTAGGCAACTCATCTCTTGAGAGAAAAGTTGCAGAGGAGTATATGGTCTTGGGGGATGGAAGGAAGCAAACTGACTTAAAGCTGCCCTACTGCTTGCCCTAAATAACTCTGACTTGGGGAAAGAAATGGGTTCACTTCTTTATAGCCTTTGGCCTAAATGACCCTCCGTGTGGGGGTGGGGAAAAGAGCTGATCTTCAGAGTCAGGAGGAAATGGGTCCAGTCCTGCTTAGCCGTGTCCTCGCTTTATAACCTCAGGCAATCCACACCATCTCTTAGAGCCCTGGTTTTTGGTTCTGAAAAACGGGACAGTAATATTTCACACCCCAGGGCATGTCAATGCCTGAAAAGTGCTGAGCCCAGCGTCTGGCCCAAAGCAGAGACTCACACAGTAGATTCACATTGTAGCGTCTATTATTGCCATCAGTTATATTAACAAATGCCACTGGCGGGTGCGAGGGGTGAAAAGAGCTGCTCTCAGTTTGCCACCTGTTCTGTTGTTTCTTGCAGACACGATATTTTGTAGCAGTCTTGGTGTTGCAGAATGAACATTCTTCCTCTCTGTTCATTTCACCAAAGTGCGTTTCCAACCCAGCCACCGCCCCTCTGCCAGACTTCGCAGCAGGCCTTTCCCCGCTGAGCCACACTGTCTCTGGCCGGCTGGGGCCGACATCTGCCAGAGAAGCAGACCACCTTCTTGGATTTTCCGTTTGCAGCTGGGAGGGTGGCTGGCAGAGCAAATTACAAAGCAGGCTCGGGTTCCAACTGCTACTCGGGTAGGGCAGGCCCTTCATGTGCGGGTGAGAGACTGCCAGGAGCTGGCCTCAGATGGGCTGGGAGCAGCAGCGGTGCGCGGGGCACGTAGGAGCCACCAAGTGCCCCCGGCCAGTGAGGATAGCAGGGAAGCCTGCACTTGAGGCACAGAAGGCGTTCCTGGCTACATGGAAGGGCTCAGGCGAGGGTCCTGTCTCAGGGACTTCAGGCAGGTTCCTTTACCTTTCAGACTCAGTTTCCTCTCTCCGTAACATGAAAACAAATGTAGGTCCATAGTCCCCTATCTGGCACGCTTGGGGCCAAATGTGGTTTGGAAGTCAGAATTTTTCAGACTTTTAGAAAGTGGTGTGTGCTGTACTTGATAAAACACATGCAGCGAGGCAAGGAGAGCAGCCTGTAAACAAACACGTAACGGTTTCCGCAACGCAAAGCGCGAATATTCATACTAAGTGGGACTCGGAAAGACCCTAAGCAAGTAGCCTCATGCAGGTTCAGTTAGGGTTTTTTGTTTTTGACATGAAATGAATTTCTGCAAATTTATGGGAAAGCTCTCCTTTCTCAGAATTTCTTGGATTTCAGAATTATGGATGAAAGACTGTGCACCAGTGACGGCTGTGGGATAGGGTTGTTGTAAAGATGGCAAGAGACAGTGAAAGTAAGGCAGCTTGCAGACTCTCAGGAGATGGGAGGCGCCCCTAGACCAGTGGTTCTCAATGTTGGCTACATATTGGAACCACCTGAGGGGCTTTAAAACTCCTGGTGCCCAGGCCCGGCCCGGCCAGCTTCAAGTCCAAGCCTGGGCCTGCAGCTCTGGTTGTGAGGCTTCCAAACGCTCCTTGGGTGATTCATTTCCGGTAACACCTTTACTGAGACATCATACACCTAGCAAATAATTCGCCCACTTAGAGTGGACCAGCCAATGGTTCTCAGTATGTGTGACCATCACCACAATCCATTTTAGAACACTTCATCACCTCGAAAAGAAGCCCTGTACCCTTTTCCTAACATCTCTCTACTCACCCACCCCCTCAGGCCTAAACAACCGCGAATCGACTTCCTGTCTCTTTAGACGGAGTTTTTTTTTGGACATTTCATATGGAATTACACGACATACGACTGGCTTCTCTCACTTAGCCTAAAGGTTTCCAGGTTCATCTGTGTTGTGGCACGTATCAGTACTTCATTGGTTTTTATCCTTGAATGATAGCCCTTTGAATTGATACACCACATTTTGTTTATTCCTCTCTGGGTGTACTTTTTATGCAATGCTGCTATGAACATCCATGTTCAAGTTTTTGTGTGGACATATGTTTTCATCTTTCTTGGGTAGATATCTAGAAGCAGAAATGATAACTCTGGGTTTAACTTTCTGGACAAATGCCGGACTGCTTTCCATACTGGCTGCACAATTTTACATTCTCACCTGCAGTGTGTGAGGGTTCTGATTTCTTTATATCCTTGCCGACAACTATTAGTGTCTGATGTTTGAGTGCAGGCGTCCTAGTAGGTATGAAGTGGTATCACAGTACAGTTTTGATATGCATTTCCTTGATGACCAATGATATTGAATATTTAAAAATTTTTTTTTGTTTATTTTATTTTTGAAAGAGGGAGAGAGAGAGAGAGAGAGCGTGCCTGCGAGTGAGTAGGGGAGGGGCAGAGAGAGAAGGAGACACGGGATCCGAAGCAGGCTCCAGGCTCTGAGCTGTCAGCACAGAGCCCAACGCAGGGCTTGAACCCATGAGTTGTGAGATCATGACCTGAGCTGAAGTTGGACGCTCAACCAACTGAGCCACCCAGGCGCCCCTGATGTTGAAGCTGAATATTAAAAAAAATTTTTTTAATGTTTATTTATTTTTGAGAGAGAGAGAGAGAGAGGGCACAAGTGAGGCAGGGGCAGAGAGAGGGAGACAGAGGATCCGAAACGGGCTCCGTGCTGACAGCAGCGGCCCAATGTGGGGTTCGAACTCATGAGCTGCGAGATCATGTCCTGAGCTGAAGTCAGACACTCCAACGACTGAGCCACCCAGGCGCCCCCAAATTGAATATTTTCTAAGGTGCCTGTTGGCACTTGTGTATCTTATTTGGAGAAATGTCTTTGCAAGTCCTTCACTCATTTGAAAATTGGGTTATTTGTTTTTTTTTTTTTATTTATGAAATTCAAAGTTTTTTTTAATGTGTTCTAGATATAAGTGCCTTATGAGACATATGATTTACAAATATTTTCTCCCACTCTGTGCGTTGTTTCTTCACTTTTTTGATACTGTCATTGGAAGCACAAAAGTTTTTAATTTTGAGGAAGTCAAATGTCTCCATTCTTTTCTTAGCCTAAGTAATCACCCTTCCAGTCCACTGGGACTGCTTTGTTGTGCCTCCTCTTGGGACTGAAGAAGAAATTACCGCGGCACCTTCCCTTTCCTGGTACTTGGTTCGCCCCAGAGCACGGCTGCCTGGCACAGGTATGCAGGGCCACCTCCCCGCCCCGAGGAGGAGGGGACCGGGGGTATTGGACAGCTGAGCACCTGGGCCGCGAGATCTGGACTCGGCCCTGCAGCCCTGCCCTACGCCCTCCTCCTCCAAGGCGCTCACTATTATGCCACCAGCCTGGCCCAGCCCCTACCGCTGTGAGTTGAGCGCAGCCTGCAGAACCCCCAGAGGCCTCTAAAGAGAAGAAAGGCCCTTGGAACCACTTCACGAGTTCATTAGGCACATGTTCAAGTCCCAGATGGGCTCCAGCAAGTCAGAAATAGCTGGTGTTCTACTTCCAGCCAATGTCGTTTGACCAATTCACTTCATTATAACGAATAAACTAGACACAGTTCCTACCTCCTCATCCACACATCTACCCATTTGTTCCTTCTGCGAGTCCCTCATTCATTCATCACTGGATTCAATTATTTGTTAACTCCTTAATTTCCTCTTTCGTGCATTTGTCCGCATCCCTGAATAGGTCCGCTTCCTCCCCTCCTTCAAGTCTTTCCCTCAAGTGTCACAGTTGTGGAGAGGTGCCTCATTCCCACCCCCACCTTCTTTTTCTATTTCCTTTTCTCCACAGCACCTTCAAATATACTGTCTAATGTACTCATTTGTGTTATGCATCGCCTGACTCTGCTATCATAAATGGGGATTTTGTTTATGGCTTTCTTTACTAGATCCTCAGTGCCTAGAATAGTGTCTGGCACAGGAGGGGATTAAGAAATGTGTATGGAATTAGTGAAGTCACTCATTTAATCCATAAATCCAGCCCCTAGAGTCTTCTGGAGAGAAGGTTGCTTTTGGAAGGGGTCAGGACTCAAGATAGCTTCTTGGGATGGTGACCTGTGGATTGAGCTTTAAAATTTTTTTTTAACATTTATTTATTTTTGAGAGAGCATGAGCAGGGGAGGGGCAGAGACAGAGGGAGACACAGAATCCGAAGCAGGCTCCAGGCTCTGAGCTGTCAGCACAGAGCCTGACGCGGGGCTTGAGCTTACGAACCGTGAGATCATGACCTGAGCCGAAGTCGGCCGCTCAACCGACTGAGCCATCCAGGTGGCCCTGGACTGAGCTTTCAAAGGCTGGGGTTGCTGTGTTAGCAGAAATGTTGGGTGATGGGTAATACATTCTAGGTTGGTGGGACAGCTAGTGCAAAGCAAGTGGAAAAGTGTCGATCATGTTTGTAGAGATGTTCCTGAGGCCTAACGGCTGGATTTGGTGAGTAATTGAAAGTGGAGGCTGAGGGCAAGGGAAGCTTTGTGGATGAGTCAGGTTATGCGTTGGAGAGTCTGGGTGGAAGATGATGTCATTAACCAAGGGGGACGGTGGGGGTTTCAAGAGGAGAAGGAAAGATGATGGCTTCAAGACCTCCCTTTCAAAGGCAACTTTCAAGTACAGTTTGACCCACATTTTTTGTGTTGTGTCGATTTCATTTTTGATTCATGTTCTCTGGTTCTGCCAAGCGCCAGGAGAAGAGGGTATTTTGGCAGCCTCATCCGTCTCTGCTGTCTTACATCTGGGTGCCTGTGAAATGTGGCTTCTTGGTGTGGAGGTGGAGGGGGTTACACAGTGGAAGGCCCACCCTATAGGCTTTCCCTTTGTGGTGGTCGGCAGGGTCTGCGGTGAGACTGGGCTAGGAGGCGAGGCATTACTGTTTGGCTAAGCGGACCGATCACCTCCAAATGGTTGTTGGCCGTTTGAAAATTGTAGATAAGCCTGCTTTGGAATTTTGAGCAAACATCAATCACCGCTCTGCAGCTATGGATTTTATGTGAAATTATAGCCAGAAGAGGAGGATATGGGAGAAGAACAGCTGGAAGACTTCCTGGGGGAGGAGACTTTGGAGGGTGGAGTGAGCACAACCTGCCCCGTGGGGCCTAGAGGGAGGGGCGAGGAGGCACTTCTAAAGCAGGAGGAAGGACCTCACAGTGGGATTTCCCCAAGGGTGGGCTGGGTGGAGTTGGAAAGTCATGAGCTTCCTGATCCATGAAGTGTGGAAGCAGGGGCTCTTAGGGAGGCTTCTTGTTCTGGGGGCGGGGAGGGTAACTGGGGTGGACTTCACCTTAGAGGTAATTCCAGGACTTATATCCTAAACTGCTAAGAGATTTTGAGATTAAACGTGTTACATAATTGCCCCTCCACAACCCTGAGAAACCCATGTTCCGCAACCCCCACCCCCCAGCCGCCCAGCCCCTGAACCCTTGACCTTGAATGGAAATCAAGGCATCAAGACTAGGTCTTAATAGAAGTGTTCCAACTAATGAATGAATGAGAAATAAAAGACAAAGGCTGGTATCACCTGTCATTTTGTAATACATGGGAAGGAATGGATCTAGACATTGAGTTGCAATGGCTGGTAACAATCCCAGAAAGAGACACAGCCAGACATTCTGAGCTTCTGATGAAACAGCACAACCCCACCCATTGTCTTGCCAAGGGAGTCTGAGACTGAGCCTGGTCTATGCGCTGGATCCAGCGGCCAATTTGAAGGAAAAACAGAGGCCAGATACCCATGGTGAGTATGCAATCAGTAAAATCCAGACTATGGAAACTCTACAGGTCAAAAAGCCATGATTCTTCTACGGATACATTGTCAAGAGAAGTAAGGGATGGAGGGGGACAGCTGGGGATTAAGAGAGACCTAAAGACATATCAAGGAGAGATATACAGACATAACTAAATGACTGTCTAGGGATGTGCTCTGAGTGATGACATTATAAGGAAAAGCAAGAAAGTGATTCTTATAAAAGTTAGGATTGTGGTTACTCTTGGTGAAGTGGCTGCTTTGGAGCAGACTGTGATTGGGACGAGGCACCCAGATGGCTCCTGGTGGGTAGGGGCAGGGGCTGCCCTGCTCTGTTTCCTGATTTTCGTATGGTTACAAGAGTGTTCACCTTATAGTGATTCATTTCACTATATGTTTGTTTTGTGTGGGTTCCTGTTATTTTACAATAAAAACATTAAAAAGATTAAGTCATGCATGTAACGTTTGGTATTATTTCTTTTTTTTATTAAAAAAATTTTTTTTTAACGTTTATTTATTTTTGAGACAGAGAGAGACAGAGCATGAACAGGGGAGGGGCAGAGAGAGAGGGAGACACAGAATCGGAAGCAGGCTCCAGGCTCTGAGCTGTCAGCCCAGAGCCCGACACAGGGCTCGAACTCACGGACCGCGGGATCGTGACCTGAGCTGAAGTTGGACGCCCAACTGACCGAGCCACCCAGGCGCCCCTTGGTATTATTTCTTAAGTGCCAATACCCATGTGTTGGCAGTCCCTCGTCTGTTGTGAGCTAGGTGGCCTTGACTGGTGGTCAGGGTCTTTGTTCTAGCCTCCTAGATACTCTGCAATGTAGAAATAAAGAGGTAAAGAGAATGGAGAAAAATGGCTGAGATGGAGGAAAAAACCATTGCTTAAAAACACCAGCAGCCACAATACCACCAAGAAAGCAGCTCATCTGAGGTTTGCAGGTCTCCAGGTAGATCGAGGCGTTCCTTTCTCATCAGCCCCCTTTTGGGGAAAGACTGGTGTGGGTCCAGGTTGGGGAAAGGAGGAGGTGGTGAGGAGGGAGCTGGGTGCTTGCGAGGAGCCTGAGGTGGTCTCATCCTTTCCTCTCCGTGGGACCCTCCCCACCTGGCAGTTTTGGCTGGGGCAGCCCAGCTTGTCCCGTGGGCCTCTCAGCCTCCTGGGAGGGGCGCTACTAAGTTTCCCTTGAGGCAAGGCACAGGAACATATTTAGATAAAAGCAAAATCAAATTGAAATCCCTTAGGGGATGGGGTGGAGACGTTCTGGAAACCACTCAGGTTTAGAGTCTGGTGAGCAGGGAGCCTGGCCCTTATCCTGTGCTGGGGGGCAGTCACCAAGCCACCAGAATCGCGCATATGAGTGTGTACGTGTGTATGTATATGCCTGTGGTGGGCCTGGAAAGCACAGGCCTGCCCCTGCCCTAGAAGCCTTAAATGAGAGTTCTCTGGGATGGGCCAGGCAGGGATGCAGTAGAGAAATTCAGCTCTGGGAAGTTAGGGCTTGTAGCACTGTCCTGAACACTTCAGGGTGACTTCAGGGAAGCCACATAACTTCTCTGGTCCTCTGTTGTCTCTCATGAAAGAACGAGAAGACAAAATAAGATGGCTCAGGGGTCCCTCCCGGTTTTAACAACAAGAGACTCTAAACTAGAGGGTTTCTTGGGTTCCTATTTCTTGAGCCCTCATCCTGGGTGCTAAAGAGCTTTCTTTCTATAAAAAGCCTCCAGCCTACACTCACACCTCTCTCCTGAGGGAGATGCTTAGCTGCCTTGATATCGTTCTCATTTTTTACAGCCTTTGGGAAAGAGGTGCGTCTCTAGCTTTCTTGACTCACTCCCAGCGCCTGTGGTACCCACACACCATGGGAGGATTAGGACACGTGTCCCTGAGCAGCCACAGCCCAGCATGCTCATAGTTCAAGTTGGAAAGAGGAGCACCTGCCACCCCGCCCTCTTGTTTTTCAGAAGCTACAGCCTCATGGCAGGGCACATAACTTGGGGAACAGATCAAGAGCTGAATTTCAGCCTCTAACTCACCCCTTTGGCAGGGTGTTTGGACAGTGAACAACTTGTACAACTGTTCACCGTGGACTGTTTGTCATGCATTTATAAAGGGGCCAGGTCTCCATTCTTGTTCTCATAAATGAAAATAAACTAACAGAGAGAAGTCTTCAGAGCCCTCCTTTCCATAGGAGCACCAGTGCCCAACACAGGGCCTGGGAGAGAGCAGGAACCAATAGGGTGTAATGGAGCACTCTACCTTATGGTTCAATGGCCGAACGCAGACTGCAGTCCTAGTGGGCTCTTCAAACTTGAACGTTCCCAGCAGACGTCCTCGCCTCCTGTTCAAGGAGCAACAGAGCCAGCGCATGGACTCTCCCTCAGCTTGCTACCACCAATGTCTAGTTGCATCCTTCCAGGATTCCTCCTCTCTCGCCTGCTCTAGCCACACAGCCTTCTCTGCACGTCCTAGGTTTCTCCCCCTACTTTCCCCTCACACCAGGCTCTATCCACCTCTCAGGTCTCCTTAAGCATAACTTCCTCCAGGGCCAAGGAGAGGTGGGGGGAGGGGCTTCTCTGACACCTCACGCCCGGAGAGGACTGCCTGTGACAAGCTCCAGTCACATTCGGTGCTTTTTCTCCTTTTAAAAAAAAATGTTTATTTATTTGGGGGGGGGGAGGGGCAGAGAGAGAGGGAGAGAGTCTCAAGCAGGCTCTGGCACTATCAGCCCCGACACCGGGCTCCATCCAGGAACTGTGAGACCATGACCTGAGTCGAGATCGGGAGTCAGTCGCTTAACCGACTGAGCCACCCAGGCTCCCCTCTGCACTTTTCCATACTATTCTGTGCATTTGTAATTTACTTCTTCAGTTTTTCTCCTTCCCTGATGGACTATGGACTGACTGCTCAGGGTAGGGACGGTGCCTGCTTATGCATTCCCTACAAACTCAGTGCCTGCCCCGGGGCCTATAGGTGGAATAGGGGTGGGGGTGGGGGTGGGCAGTTGTCGGCCGAATGGCGGGTGACCTCCTGTGTGAAGTGGGGTGTGTGTAATCCGAGGGCTCATTTCCCTCACCTCCCCTGCAACACAGATCCCTGGATGCCAGAAAGGTAAAAAGTGGAAGAAACAGTACAGATTGTCCAGGCGCACCCTGCTCTTGAGCAGTTTAGGAAACTGAGGCCCAGAGTGAGTAAAGGAGGAGCGGGCCCACTTGAAGCTGCTCGGTGAGGGGACGGCACAGCTGAGTCCCGCCGGGGGTCCTCACCCCAGCCCAGGGCTCATGCAGGGGACACCGTCCAAGGGACAAGTTCTTGCTCGCAGCTCCTAATAACAGCGAGCTATGCCTCCGTGTGCGTGGCACCTCACAGGCCGTCACTGTACTCGGACACCAGCTCTGTAAGTAGGCAGGCCCTTCGTGGCTGGCTCTCCCCGTGTTCAGATGGAGAAATTGAGCCCAGCGCCTCTTCGGTGAGGCTGGGGCCCCCGCTTCCTCCCGTGACCCTGGGGGAAGAACGCCCCAGGAGCTGTGCAAGTGAGGGTCCCCAAACCTAGGCTCCGTCACCTTCGCGGTGACCCTGCTTTTGAAAGTGTGCACGTGTGAGAAACGGGGAAGGGGAAAGTATCAGACAGGGTCGGGCGTGGGACAACCTGGAATGCCACGGTAGGGAGTTTGGGTTTTGCCCGGCACAGAAGGGGTGCCGTTGATGGCGTGTGGCCCAGGGGGTGACGTGCTCACCGTGGGTCTCAGGAAGGCTGCTCCGGTACAGGCGAGGGGGGACTGCTAGGTGTGAGCCTGAGGCGGGGTCGGGGGAGGTGTGAGGATGACTTCTCTCCTTCGTTGGGTGGCTGGCCGGCAGGCTGCTGGGCAGGGCAGGATGGGGAACAGTGAGGGGCGTCTGTAGGGACGTCACCAGCCCTCAGCCTGTGGGAGAACGAGGAGCCCACATTTGGGGAGCCATGGAGCAGCAGGCCAGCATCTGGCCTGGGACTGGGCTGCCTGGCCACATACCCTGCTGTTGTAAATCCCACCCCGAGCTGTCTCCACAGGGGCCAGCCGCTGAGGGGTGGAGAAGGCCAGGCAGGGCCGGGCCCCGTGTACTGCTGGGAGCCCGGGCGGCTGTCAGAGGCGTCAAGGTCACCCTTCACCGTGCTGGCCGTGGGCACCCAGGGACCTTTATACGTAGAGTAAGTGTATGTGAGACAGGTGTGTAAGAGAGAGGCTACGTGTGTGTGGACAAGAGGACACGTGTGGAACTGAGCGTAGGTGAGCGTGAGATTGTGCGAGAGCACGTCTGCAGGCGCGTGAAACTGCACGGCAATGATTGTGTCCACGTGAGTGTGTTCCCGTGCGTGTGTGTGAGACTGTGAGGCGAATGTGAGCCTGTGCGTGGCCCTCCATGTGGGACGTGAGAGTCTGCTGTGTGTGCGCCCCCGGGAGCCATGCGGAGGTGGGGAGGTCGGGGCAACAGGCACCTCGTTCTCTCTATCCGGCAGTTTCGTGTCCACTCCCTTGGAAGTGGGTGGCAGGGAGGCGGGAGGAGATTCAGGGCTGGAGGTGAGGGGCCAGCTGCAGCCAAAGCCCTTCTCAGGGGTCAGGGGTCAGGGTATCAGGGCTGCCAGAGGCCCGCAGAGGTCCACCGTCCTAGACTAACGCTCACCTGGGTCCACGGCAGTGCTGAGAGAGGCTGCGTAGACCCTGTGTGCTGCCTCCCTGCCAGGGGCTGTCCGCTGCGCCTGCTGCCCTAGCCCGAGCTGCTCCCGCTGTGTCTCCAGGCCCAGGGTTGGGGGCAAAGAGGGCTCAGGAAAGGCTTGCCAAGCGAGTGACTTTTGGAGCAGCCCTCACTGCCAGCTAGTGCAGAGACTTAAATCCCAATTTGGCCCTTGGAGTGGAGGAGACAGCCCAGTGGTCAAAACAAAACAAAGCAAAACTTGGCTGGAGAGCAGGAGGCATGGCCCAAAGGCCCTGCTCTGTTTCAGACCTGCTGTGTGACCCTGAGTAAGTCCCTTGCCCTCTCTGGACGATGGATGAATTAGCCTGGATGCTCTTGAATCTTAAACTCAGAGGGGGCAGTGAGCCCTATCTGATCTCCAAGCTCCAGAGTCAAAGCCCTGTGACCCAGCTGACCAGATTTCTATCTCTAGGTTCCTGAGGGTAGGTACTGAGGGGGATCAAGCATGGGACAGGCACACACTAGGGCCTCAGGAAGTGCCTGAAGAGTTGGAGTGGTGACTCACGCCCTGTGGGAGAAAGCCACTGGGTCAGTACTCCAGGGGACGGGCTGGGACACACCCCAACTCTAGGCTTGGGAGAGTGACAGAGAATGAGAAGCAGGGCCACTACTAGCCCCTTAGGACTTGTTTGTGAGAAGCAGAAAAACGTGCCCCCGGAGGGGGGGGGGGTTGATGCATCACAGCCCTGATGGGGCCCTGAAAGTCCTAGGAGCACCTGCCAGGTGCCAGGGAGGGCCTCGGGAACCTTCCCTGCATGCCTCACACCGACCCTCCCGCGAGGGAGGCAGTATTAGCACCGCTTACGGGACGAGGAAGCGAGGAAGCGGAGGCTCCGAGGCCGGCGGCGACCTCGGCAGCAGAACCGCGTCCCTCCCTCCCTGGCAGCAAGGGCCGCGTCCCTCCCGCCCCGCCGCCGCCCGGGGCTGACCTCCGCGGGCGGGGCGGGGATTTTCACAGCGCGGCTTCCCGAGAGAGCGGGATTAAGGGGAACTGCTCGGGTGGGCCGGTGGGGAGGCCGGGCGGAAACCCAAAACCTCCGCAGCTGTTTCCAGTTTGCCGCCCGGCTGGCCCGCGTGGGGCGCGCGGCGAGGCAGGCGGCGCACCTCGGAGCACTCTCCTGGCGCTCGCCGCGCCCGCCTCGCGCGTCCTGTCTCTGCGGCTCTCCGTGCTCCACCCGCTCCGCTCCGGGACCGTTTCTTTATCTCACCGGATCAAGGACTTCGTTGAGGTCCCGTTTCCTCGGCCCGGGACCTTGCGTCCGGGTCGGGACCAGAGGGCGCCCGCCCCAGAAGTCATGCCAAGGGCCTTGGAGATGTCCTCGAGCTCCGGGCCAGGCTCTCCTCCTCCGTGTCTCAGATCCCGTTTCCTGGGCCCCTCCTTCACCTGCTTCAACCCTCCACTCCCCAGGTTCACAGCATGGGAGTCTCCATGAGGAGCTAGGTTCCAGTGCTGCCTTCACACTCCACGCTCAAGGCAGGGAGCCTCCACCTCCCAATGATCTCAAACTCAACCCCTGGAGGCAGCTCACACAGGGAAGGGGCGGTATTTGGTTCTGGAGTCAGTCCCGGGTGCAAGTTCTGCTCCACCGTGTCGTAGCTGTGCTCTCCTGGACAAGACGCCCTGAGACTCAGCTACGAAATGAAGCGGGCTTGGGGCAAGCGGCGGGTGCTGTGCCTGGACAGACCGGCTTTCGGATACAGGAGTTGTTGCCGCATCCCTGTCCAGCTCAAGACTCCTGTGAACCACGCCGCCGCTCTCCTGTCCCAGTGCCTTTCCTGGCTCCTTAGCATCTATAGACTAAAACCCACATGGCCCTATGGGCAGTTCAGGCCTTCCGTGATGGCTGTCGAATCTACCTTTCAGGTTCTTATCTCACAAGAACTTGAGAGAAGCTGAAACAACAAACTGTTCTCCCACTACCGTGCCTTTCCTCCTCCTGTAACCTTCACCAGAACACCTCTCCCGCTACTGCCATTTGTCCACGTATTTATGCCACTTAAGGTCTGCAAAGGCCTTCCTTGATGCCTTCTGTAGCCATTCAGCCGGAAGAGGGTCACTTACTCATTGCTTCACTTGACCACACAGCTTCATGGTGAAGCTACTTGGTGCCAAGCCCTGAGCCAGGCACTGGGGACACAGAAAGAGCCCGGCCAGCCACGTGCTAGGGTAGCTCCAGTGTGGCGGGCATGGGGATGAATGTCACCCCCGGTGCGTGGGCAGGAGCAGGGGGTCTGCCAGAGAGAGGAGCCCCAGGGAAAGTGGTGCTGAGGGCGGCTGGCAGTAGGCATGCACGCTCCCCACGTAGCCCTCATCACTTACAACTCCCTGGCAATAGAGGCCCTTGCTTGGGTCCTAGGGATTAGTCACAGGCCAGAAGCCGAAGTCACCAGGTTACCTCTCAGGCAGGAAGACCCTTCGTAAGCAAAGTGGAGGGTGGGGGTGGGGGGGGCAGCGGGCAACAGCTCCCACTTGCTCACGTTTAGGCCAAGGAGTTTAACCATACAGATGGGGTGGGAAGCACTGGTTACACCTGCATTGGAGCATTGCTTCTGTGATCACCGAGCTTGAAAACCTGGGCGAGTTCCATAATCTTTTTTTTTTTTTTTTTTAAAGCCTCAGTGTCTTTTGGAAAATGAGGCTAAAGGAGATAATATAGAACAGTTCTCAAACCTTAGTATTTCCTGGAGGGCTTGTTAAAACAGACTGCTGTGCCCCATCCCCAGAAATTTGGATCCAGCAGGTCTTTATTTTAAGGTATTAAAGAAGATCCAAATAAATCAGAGACATGGGAGCAATTAATATACACACACACATATATATACATATATATATACATATATATATAACAATACATACATACATACATATATATATAACAATATCTATCTATCTATTATCTACCTATCATCTATCTATCTCGTGGCATATTATTCAGCCATAAAAAAGTAAAATCTTGCCATTTGTGACAATATGGATGGGCCTTGAGTGTATTGTGCTGAACAACTAATATATACATATATACACATATATATGTGTATATATATACATATATATATAACAATATCTATCTCTCTATTTAGTGGTATATTATTCAGCCATAAAAAAGTAAAATCTTGCCACTTGTGACAATATGGATGGACCTTGAATGTTTTGTGCTGAACAACTAATATATACATATACATATACACACACACACACACACATATATGTATGTATATACATATATGTATATATAACAATATCTATCTATCATCTATCTATCTTGTGGCATATTATTCAGCCATAAAAATGTAAAATCTTGCCATTTGTGACAATATGGATGGACCTTGAGGGTATTGTGCTAAGTGAAAATAAGTCAGAGAAAGATAAGTACCATATAATCTCACTTATGTGTGGAATCTAAAACAAAAATGAAAACAAATTCATAGAGATAGATATAGATATAGAGATAGAGATATAGAGAACAGATTAGTGGCTGACGGAAGTGGGGGTTGTGGGTGGGTTAAATGAGTAAAAGGGGACAAAAGATACAAACTTCCTGTTATAAAATAAACAAGTTATGGACATATACAGCATGGTGACTATAGTTAATAATACCGTATTACATATTTAAAAGTTGTTAAGAGAATAGGTCATAAAAGTTTTCATCACAAAAATTTTTTTTTCGGTAACTGAGGTGATGGATGGTAACTAGACCTACTGTGGTGATCATTTTGCAATATATGCAAATATCAAATCATTATGCTGCACACCTGAAACTGATAAAATGTTATATGTCAGTTACACTTCAATAAAAAAAGATAATTAGAAGAACCAAATATTGAAAAAAAAAAGCCAAGAAAACTCCCAAACTATATTTTAAGGTATTAAAGAAGATCCACATGATGAGAGACATATCATACGAATGGATAGAAAGAGTCAATGCCATAAAGATGTTGGTTTTCTCTAAATTAATGGTACATTTACTGGAATTAAAATCAAAATCTCAACATCATGTGTGTGTTCTTGTGTGTTTGTGCGTGTGTGCGTATGTAATTTTAAAAGTGCATTCTAAAATTTATATGGAAGAGTTAAGATTTGGTAACAGTTACACAATTGAAGAAAAGAAATAGGGCGGTTAAATTTGCCCTAGCTAAAAGCAAGACTTAAGTTAAAACCTTAGTAATTAAGACATTGTGTACATCTGGAATAGATATGGTTGTATAAATCAACATTTTTCACTTTCTCCAAGAAATCACCCAAAAGCAACAAAAGGAGTGAAAAACAAACTCTATTTTTGGCAAAACTTGAGGACAGGTATTACCCAAGACTCCCAAATATGTGTAAGAACTGTCCAAAGAAGCTGAGATTAGGATGAAAACAAATAGAAGGAAATGAAGAGAAAGAAGCTCAGAAAAAGATTTCTTTGATGTGATAGCCAGGCAAAAATATTTTTCCAAAAGGTAAGGGGTATATGCAGAGATGCAAAAGCTGTATCACTTGTTTTTAAAAACAGGTGCAATGGGGGCGCCTGGGTAGCTCAGTCGGTTAAGTGTCCGACTTCAGCTCAGGTCATGATCTCACAGTTTGTGAGTTTGAGCCCCGTGTCGGGCTCTGTGGGGACAGCTCAGAGCCTGGAGCTTGCTTCAGATTCTGTGTCTCCCTCTCTCTCTGCCCCTCCCCCGCTTGCGCTCTGTCTCTCTCTCTCAAAAATACATAAACATTAAAAAAAATTTAAAAACGGGTGCAATGAATGAGCTAAAGGGAAAGCCTTCCTGGATCTGATTTTCTTGAGAGAAGCTGGGAGCCAGGGCTACACAAAGAATCGTGAGGGTGAAGCCCTTCGTGGAAGCAATTTATTTCTGTGGCAGAAGAGAGATTCTTCTTGTGAAAACCATCCACCCTGGGGTTCTCTCTTACTACCCCCTTTCTTTTCCTGACCAAAGCATCTTTCTGCCAATGGAAAGCCCAGAAAACAGAATCCAATTCATTTAGTGCTAACCAGGATCTTTAGTGCTATTATCAGGAGTCATAAAAAGGATCTAACAAAGCATCAATACAAAGATACTATAGGAAAAAAGGAGAAAAATATCCAGAAAAGTTTATTGAAAGGCAAGACTCCTCCCTGGAGAAAAGTTTTCAGAGAGCAGATGAAAATTGGGAACACTTTATCACGAATTAAAAAATCCTAATGAAACAATCTTCTCTATGAAGTGAGACAACAAAGCAAAGATAAAAGAACGCAGGGAAGAAGGGAGAAGATCGTTGGAGGAAATAATACATGAACTGGCAAAATTCAAGAAAGAAGTAGAAGAAAACAAGTCCTCTAAAAATGAAGAGAGCTTAGAACACAAAAGAGAAGGGACATTGAGAAAAACCCCACAGTGAGTGACCTAGAGAATAAACACAACAAAAGCAGACAAGCAAACGAACAAAAACGGAAACAAAGATTTTTTAAAAAAGGCTTTGAGACAAAATGCTTAGTGTAGACAATGGACAGTGAGGACCCAACTTACGTGCTTTTGGAGTCCCTAAAGCAGATAACCAAAATAATAGCACCAGATAAATATTTAAGGGTTGGATTCAAGAAGAATTTTTCATGAAATGAAGTAGACTTAACTCTATATATGTACCCAGAATAGTAATTCTAAGCCACAGCTTAGTAAGTTTATTCTACTTTAAAGACACAGAAAGAAGTTTTTGGCAACCCAGGCAAGTCTGGGTCACAGATAAGTGGAGAAAGGATCAGAACACACTCAGACTCATCGAGACTAACTTTTAATGTTATTGAACAGTAGAATAACATCTACTAGGCTCTCAGGAAAGAAAATGAGACCCAAGGACTTATATATCCATTCCAACTGCCCTCCAGTTAATAGTCTTTCAATCTTAGAGGCGCCTGGGTGGCTCAGTAGGTTAAGTGCCCGACTCCTGATGTCGGCTCAGGTCATGATCTCACGGTTTGTGAGATCGAGCCCCAGGTCGGGTTCTGTGCTAACAGCGCAGAGCCTGCTTGGGATTCTCTCTCCCTCTCTCTCTGCCTCTCCCCCACTTGCTTTCTCAAATAAACATTAAAACATTTTTTAAAAAGGTTTTCAATTTTAAAGGCCTATAGACAAGCAATTTTGACATGCATGATTTCAGGATGATCAATCAACAGTGAATGAAGGAAACTACAACAAAAAGACTGTAAGAGTGAAAACTATGAAGATTGAGTTAAAGAACACAAAATAGGTTGCACTCCAGATACAGAAAGGCACAACCAGTATGAACTTGGCGGGGGGGGGGGGGCTGGGGTGGGGAGAGGGAGGTGATGGGAGTAAGGAGGTTGCCGGTAGGGCATTTGCGGTTTGCCTCAACTCTATAACTGAGAGTAAAAGCATGTATTTTGAAGCTGACAATTCAAGGCATTGAAGTATGTGTATGTTTAACAGTACAGAGGAATATGCCGAAAAGGTAATATTATGGATAGAAACTGAGACGTTATAGAGAGGAGGGGAAAGAGGAAGGAAGAAGCACACTAATTTTATCATTGTTTGTAGGAGGACAATAATAGACGCTGTCTAAAAAAATAGAGAATAAAAGGAGTCCTATAGGGGCGCCTGGGTGGCTCAGTCGGTTAAGTGGCCGACTTCAGCTCAGGTCACGATCTCGCGGTCCGTGGGTTCGAGCCCCGCGTCGGGCTCTGGGCTGATGGCTCAGAGCCCGGAGCCTGCTTCCGATTCTGTGTCTCCCTCTCTCTCTGCCCCTCCCCCGTTCATGCTCTGTCTCTCTCTGTCTCAAAAATAAATAAAACGTTAAAAAAAATAAAAAAAAGGAGTCCTATAAAGTTATAATAATGAATGTAATCACTACAACAAAAATAAAATGTTCTTAACTATCTGAATGACTACACACACACACACACACACACCCCAAAGAGATCTCATAGTAAAGAACTTGAGAATAACTTCAGTATTGAAAATGTGCACAAACCAAGACCAAATGTATTGGTCACATCAATAAATGTGAACAGGCTAAAGTCACCTATTGAAAGAAAAAGATTTTCAGACTGGATCATAAAGAAAAAAGGTTCTATGCCACCTAAAGCAGACACACATAAAATAGAACCATTGAGATAGGCTAAAAATAAAAGTTTTGGCAAAGATATATCAGTCAAATGTAGACACAAAGAAAGTACACGTAATCAGACAGGAAGGCTGATCTGGCTTCAGACCCCCAAAGCATTAAATGAGTCAAAGATAAACACATCATTGTATAAAGATTGCAATTTACAATGAACATATTTATTAGTTATCTATCGCTGCATATCAAATTACCCTACCACTTAACAGTGTAAAACAATAAATGTTTATTACCACGCAGAGTTTCTGAAGGATGAGGAAATCTGGAGCAGCTTAGCTGGGTGGCTGTGGCTCAAGGTAGCTTATGAAGTTACAGTTAAGCTGTTGTAGCTGAAGGCTTCGTGGGGACTGGCAGTCACTTCCAAGCTCACTCACTTGGCTGTTGGCAAGAAGCTTCAGTACCTCACCATGTGGGCCTTCTCAAAATATGGCAGCTGGCTTCCCCCATAGCAAATGATGGGACAGGGGGCAGGATAGAGGGGGAGAGCGCGAGGGCCCAAGATCAAAGTCGTGGTATCTTGTGTAATCAATTCTCCGAAGTGATATGTATCATCACTTCTTCCATATTCACTTGGTGGTAGAGACCAACCCTGGTATAATATGGGAGGGGACTATCTAACCATATGTATACCAGGAAGCATTGTCCATATTGGTTATAAACACCTATGCACAAAATAACACAGCATCAACATTCGTAAGACTGAAACTGCAGGAGTTATGAGAAGAAATAAATCACAAACACACTAGTAACAGGAGACTTAATTCACTGATCTTAGTACATGATAAGCCAAATGGATAAGAAATAATTAAGGATAGAGAAGACTATCATTCAAAAATCTATCTTCTAAAAACAGACAATCCACCTATTTTATTCAATTGTCCACAAGATATTCATGAATGTTAATTTAGGCCACAAGGAAAGAAAGGAAAAATCGCAAAAAGTAAACATAGCTTGGGCAAGATTCTCTGGTTTCAATAAGTCTGAATTAGAAATTTAATACTAATGTCAGAAAACAGAAGGATCCCTCTACCTAGAAATCAACCTAGAAATCAAAACAAACAACAGCAACAAGAGCCATGAGTCAAAGAGGAAATAAAAACTAAAATTACAGAACATTCTGATGAAGACACTGTATGTCAGAGCCCATGGTATACAGCCAGCGGTGCTCTCAGACCAGTGCTGCTGGTGAATGAGTGGATAAGTCAGATGGAAGCAGGGTTTCTAACACCTAACCTTTACCTGCAACAAAGTGGAATTTTGGCCTCCATCTATGTTACTCTCAGTTGATTCAGCATTTGGTCAAAGAGAGGTTTGTCAGGATTCCCCAAGACCCCAATACCACCAGATGATGCAGTGGGACAAAACAAAATAATTAGAGGGATGGAAGCTGGAAAAGAGGACATAAAATTGCCACTGTCTGTAGGTGATTGTGTTCCCGGAAAACCTAAAAACCTGAAAAACTACTACTAACAGTAAGAAGATCTAATAAAATGGAGGTGTAAAGTTATGACCCAGAATCAAATTATTTTCATGTATAAATATAACCATTTGGAAGAGAAAATGAAAGACAAGATCCATTTACCAGGGCAATGACAACAACAACAAAGTAAACTACTGTGCGATGAAACTCACACGTGGCAGCAAGACCTGTATAAGACAATGTTGCAACACTTCTCAGCACACAGAGACTTGCACGAAGGGAGGACAGTGTTTTTGCCTGGGAAGACTCAACATCATAAAATGTCAATTCTCCCTTAGTTAGTTTCTAAGCTTAATGCCATCCCAATAAAATACCAGACAAAGCTGATTCTGAAGTTCATGTGAAAAAATTAAGCAACAAAATGTTCAAGAAACTCTGAAAAGAAGAGTCATGTCAGGGACTAGCTCTACCAGATACTAAAATGTATTAAAAGTTTCAATAATTCAAAAAATTTTTTAATGTTTATTTTTTAGAGAGAGAGAGAGACAGCGCGAGCAGGGGAGGGACAGAGAGAGAGAGAGAGAGAGAGGGAGACACAGAATCTGAAGCAGGCCTCAGGCTCTGAGCTGTCAGCACCTAGACCAACGTGGGGCTCGAACTCACAAACTGAGAGATCATGACCTGAGCCGCAGTCAGACACTTAACCGACTGAGCCACCCAGGTGCCCCAAAAGTTTCAATAATTCAAACAGTGAGGAACTGATGCATGGATAGCAAGACAGGCCACTCAACCATAATAGAAAGTCCAGAAATAGAAGGGAATACACATATGGGAGTTCAGTATGAAAAAAACTGGCCTCTAAAATCAGAGGGGGAATGATTATTAAATAAATGTAGTTGGTGTCACTGGTTGACCATGTGGAAAAAAGATAAAGTTAGGTTCAGACCTTGCATGATACACAGGGATAAATTCCAAACGGCTTAAAGATTTAAAAGGAAAAAATAATGCCACAAAATATGCTAGAAGAAAACATGAGAGAATCCTTTTATAATCTTGGATTAGGGAAGATCTTTCAAATTATGACTCAAAATAGAGAAGGTATTACAGAAAAAATGAAACTGCATTAACAAAATCTTTATGCTAAAATATGATGTCAAAAGATAACTAAATGAGAAATAATACTTGATGCTCATATTACATCAAAAGCTTAGTTTGTCTGAGTTATAACGTAGTCCTGGAGATCAGTGAGATAAAGAATCAAGTGCTCAATAGAAAAATAGGCCAGAAGTGTGATCCAGTGGGTCACAGAAAACGGTTGTACCTCACTCATAATGACAGAAATGCAGATTAGAACCACACTAAGATATCACTGTTCTACCTGTCGCAATGATAAAAAAAAAATCCCAGAGTTTGAAAACATGCTCTGTTGGCAAGACCGAGGAAATGGTGCTGGGAGAGTGTAAATCGGTACAGAGCCCATGGAGGACAATCTGGCAAAAATCTATTCAAATGACAAGTGTACATACTCTCTGTGTTAGCTGGGTTCTCCAGAGAAACAGAACCAGTAGGGTGTAGATAGATGGATGGATAAACAGATAGATGCCAGAGGAGATTTGTTATAGAGACTGGCTCACGTGGTTATGGACACCCAGAAGGCCTACGATCTGCCTTTGGCAAATGGAGAACAGGGAGAACTGGCGGTATACCTCAGTTCGAGTCTGAAGGCTCCAGAACTAACGTCCGAGTGTAGGAAGAGATGGACGTCCCAGCTCCAGAAGAGAGAGAATTTGCTCTCTTTTCACTTTTTGTTCTCTGTGGGCCCTTGATGGATTGGATGACGCCAACCTGCACATAATCACCCGAGGGCGTTTTTCTTTACTTAGTCCACTGAATCAAATGCTAATCTCTTCCAGAAACATCCTCACGACACACCCAGGAATGATGTTTTACCAGCTATCTGGGCATCCCTTGGCCCAGTCAAGTTGCCACATAGAATTAACCATTACAGGGGCGCCTGGGTGGCGCAGTCGGTTAAGCGTCCGACTTCAGCCAGGTCACGATCTCGCGGTCCGTGAGTTCGAGCCCCGCGTCGGGCTCTGGGCTGATGGCTCAGAGCCTGGAGCCTGTTTCCGATTCTGTGTCTCCCTCTCTCTCTGTCCCTCCCCCATTCATGCTCTGTCTCTCTCTGTCCCAAAAATAAATAAACGTTGAAAAAAAAAATTAAAAAAAAAAAAAAAGAATTAAGGGGCATGGGGTGGCTCAGGCAATTGAGGGTCCAAGTCTTGATTTCGGCTCAGGTCATGATCTCACAGTTTGTGGATTCAAGCCCTGCATCGGGCTCCATGCTGATGGCTCGGAGCCTGCTTGGGATTTTCTCTCTCCCTCTCTCTCTGCCCCTCCCCTGCTCGCATGTGCTCTTGCTCTCTCTCTCTCAATAAATAAATTAACTTAAAAAAAATTGACCATCATGTTCTCTGACCTAGCAATTCCATTCTAAGAATCTACTCTAAAACCCAGTTTATACATAAAGGAAATGACATATGCAGAGTTCTATGTAATAGCTAGGATTAGAAGTAAATTAAATGTCCATCAATAGAGAAATGGCTTAAAACGAACTATGGTATATACACTATTTTCATACAAAGGAAAATCATAAAACTGTACAAATGTACTGACCTGGGAAGATCTCTAGGACCTGAGTTAGGTGGAAAACACTAGTGTATATGATACATTACCATTTGTGTAAAAGATAGAGGAAAGAACAAAAACGTGTTTATCTGTCTAAAAGTGGGATGAGGACAGATGTGGGAGGGAAACTTTTTATTTTATACATTTTAATTTTGTCCTATATCAATGTGTTACCCATTCAAATAATTTTTTCAAAATTTATTTACTTATCTTTAGAGGGGGAGGGGAAGAGAGAGAATCCCAAGCAGGCTCCAAGCTGTCAGTGAGAGCCCGGTGTGGGACTCTAACTCACGAGTGGTGAGATCGTGACCTGAGCAGAAATCCAGAGTGAGTCGCTTACCCGACTAAGCCGCCCAGGGGCCCCACCATTCAAATAATTTAATGCAGTTAATATAGATCTCATAAGTGAAAAAATATAATACTTTCCACAGGTTTAGATAATAGAGCAATGGATCAGAATAGAGAGACTAGAAAGAGACCCTTACGTATATAGAAACTTGTGACACTGTGGAGGCGGCATTCCAAACCAGTGGGAAAATGGTGGACAATTCAATAAATTGGGTTGGGAAAATTGTCATCTACTTGGAAAAAGTAAAACTGGATTGCTGACTCTCACTCCGCACGAAAATTAATTTTAGAATCAAGATGGAAAAAACAGGGCAAATAAAACTTAACACTTTTGTAAGAAACCATAGAGGAATATCTTCATGCCCTCGTGAAGGGATTTCTTAAACAATTCACAAAAAACACAAACAAGAATGGAAAAAGATGGATAGATTTGACTCCATCAAAATGCAAACATTTATGTGCATCGAAAGATAGTATAAACAAAGTCAAAAGAGAAGTCACAGGCTGGGAGAGGAAACACATATAACCAAAAAAGTGATTGGTATCCAGATTATATACAGAGACCCACAAATCAACTAGTTAATTCCATGGACTCTGCAGAAAAATAGTCACAGTGTAGGAGGAAGCTGTTCGCAGAAGAGAAAAACCGAGTAGCCCACAGATACCTGAAACCGTGCGCCCCGTTCTGCTAACCAGTGAAAAGCAAAGTGAGATCGCCGTGGTGCTATCATGCACACATCACATTTGCAAAAATGTGGAAGCCCATAAATTTCAAGTGCTGACGAGCTACAGGGAAGCAACATGAGCTCGCACGCAGAAGATGACAGTACGGATTGGTAAAACCACTTTGAGGAACGAGTCGGTGACTCATAAAGATGCATACACGCGTTTCACGTGTCTAGGAAATCTTCACACAGGGAGACACACGTGCAGGAATAGTCCTGGCAAAATTGTTTGAAAAAGCTAAAAAAAATTGGATGCAACTTAAAAGTTCAAGAGCAGAATTGATGCGTAAGTTGTGGTTGCACCAATTATGGCAGTATGTATATCCGTTAAAAACAAAAGAACCAGAGCTCCACGACTCTATGCGGGTAAATCTCACAGACACAGTGTAGAACAACAGCAAATTGCAAAAGGGTGTATAGTATGATCACATCTGTATGACGTTTAGACGCAGGCAAAATGACACTAATGTTTACGCTCGTATGAACTTTATATAATATGTGAAGAGCTACAATCAGAGTGTAAGAGCATTCGTAAAGATATGAGTGGAAAGAATGCGTCATATCAAAGAGGATGATTACCTCTAGTGGAAGGGAAAGGAATGGGGTTGGGGGAGGTGCTCAGAGGTCTTCACCTGTATGTGTGTTGTTTTATTTCTAGTCTGGATGGTGAGGGTGTGGCTGTTGGTTTTCTTACTCTCAACACCTTCCCAATGCCAGACATATCTTATAATTGCAAAAGATTAAGTGTTCCTCAGCAAAAGTAATAACCAGCTAGAAAATACAATAGGGTATAAAATATCTTTCGTTTTTTACGATAGCAACAAAAACTATTAAGTATCTAGGAATTAGCTTATAAAAAATGTAATACCAAACAAAATTTCCTCCTCCTTCACCCTCACCTTATCTTTTGATGAGGACAGTGATGGTTTCTCAATTGTATGAGCTAATGCCTGTGAAGCACTGAGCACAGATCTCACATATATCAAGCACAGATTAAATGGGATCAATTCTGATAGTTCGGTAGACCACCCTGGGGTGCCCGGGTGGCTCAGTTGGTTAAGTGTCTGACTCTTGATTTCACCTCAGGTCATGATCTCACGGTCATGAGAATGAACCCCATGTCAGGCTCTGCTGAGCGTTGGAGTCTGCTTAAGATTCTCTGTCTCTCCCCCGCTTGTGCACATGCATGCTTTCTCTCTCTCTCAAAAATAAATAAATAGGGGCGCCTGGGTGGCGCAGTCGGTTAAGCGTCCGACTTCAGCCAGGTCACGATCTCGCGGTCCGGGAGTTCGAGCCCCGCGTCGGGCTCTGGGCTGATGGCTCAGAGCCTGGAGCTTGTTTCCGATTCTGTGTCTCCCTCTCTCTCTCTGCCCCTCCCCTGTTCATGCTCTGTCTCTCTCTGTCCCAAAAATAAATAAACGTTGAAAAAAAAATTTTTTTTTTAAAATAAATAAATAAATAAATAAATAAATAAAATAGACCACGCCATGATGTGGCCTCTTGCACTTTAACTTTGTTGGGGGCTTCTAAAAGGTTGGGGGTACTGTGAATGTTAATGGAATTAACAATAAGCTCTTTATTCATCGTGTGTGGTGTGTGGTGTGTGTGTGTGTGTACGTGTTTTATTTACAAAAGGAGAAAGCAGGACCTGGAAGGGGTCTCCCCCATGGTGCACAGCAGGTTAGTGGCTGAGTCAGGACTAGAACCTGGGGTGGGGCACAGGAACGGGCAAGGAAAAAAGGAAGGAGGAGGGAAAGAGAGAGAAGGAAAGGAAAATAGGGAGGTGCTGAGGAGGTGGCTCCATTTGTCTCTGCCTGCTGGCTCACTTGTGACAGAAACAGAGCTCCTGTTCTCCCTCCCTCACGCTCACCTCAGTGTCCTCTTCTTGGGGGGCTTACTTGTCAGCCTTCGTGACACTGTTTCATTTTCCCAATTTAGTGGCATCCTTTGGCCTGCTGGGCACTTCCAATTCTGACTGCATCTCTCTGCATTCTCATGGAAGGCCACAAGTCCCTAAGTGGTCCTAAATACATTGTCAGTCCTGGGAAGTTTCAACCAGGAGAATCCCTCGAGTTCAGTGAGGGATGAGGCTTCCCCAGGCCAGTCCCTGGTGAGACACTGAGCCCCAGCAGAACAGGGTCTTCAGTGGGGGTGGAGTGGCTCCCAAACCTGGGGACAGATGGCCAAGCATCTCAAGGCCATGGGAGGGGTTCCACCCTGCTGCTGTAGACATCCCCAGTGTCCATTTCACCTGCCCTGCCAGCTGCATCTCTACTCACAGGAAGTAAAGAACACCCTTTTGGGATAAGGTTGAAGGCTCCTTGAAGGAAAACATTGCATCCCTGTTGAGGGCACAGAATCCCACATGGAGAATAGATACGTTACCTCCCATGATCCTGGGGACAACCACTCACTGGTGAGGCAGGAGATAGACCAGAAAGTGAAAAAGAGTGTTGGTTTCCCTTCAGAGTTCTGCATTCTGTGTTGTGTAATCTTCATACTAACTCTACAAGGTGGACATTACTGGTTCTGGCTGGCTCTGATAGGTAAAGTGGGCAAGGAAATTTAGTGAGTGTTTGGGGCAGGTGGTGATGGACACAGTCCTCGGACTTAGAGACATCTGATTGCAAAACTAGCTCTGCTAATATCTCAAGATGCGTCCTGCTGCAATCACGTGGAAGGGAATAGCATTAGAATTATTATCTGAAAGAGAATACAAAACCTGGGGGGCAGGCTGCTGCCACAGATACAATGGCAGAATCTTGCAGCGGTGACCCAGAGACCACACCGGGAGGACCCTCAAGAAGAGATCTGGCCTGGTCCCAGTCTTCAGACTACCGATTCTCTGTAGGCAATGGGTCATCTGGTCTTGTCTCCAAGTTCTCCTTCCAGGTTCTCCTGGTTCTCCTGGTTCCAGGTCCTCCAAATTCTCCTCTCCAGTTCCCCTGTATATGTGTTCCAGGTTGTGAATGCTTAAGCCCATGAGCTCCCTGGAAAATCCCTTCTTCATCCAAGCCCGTGTCCCCCACGTTCCAACCATCATCACCCTTTGAGATGTGGACCTTGGCTCATGGCATGCCTGCTGACCCTAACTTCAGGCCAGACAGCTGCAGTCCCCGCACTGAACTCCTCCTTTGAGGCTAGGGCCAACTTCCTCAGGAGGTGGGGATGGAAATATCTTAGTGGAATGGTGATTGGTGGCAGGCGGACGTGCCACCGGGCTCAGGGGATAACCCTTGGTTGGAAGGGATTGTGCCCAGGGGAGCCAGATCTGGATTCTGTTAAAAGTCATCATTTGCAGTGTATGATTTCCTCATCCTGACTCTTGGGACACGCTCATGAGTGTATGGTGGGTGTGTGTGTGCTCATGGTGGGTGTGTATATGTGTTGCTGTATATAGTGAGATCTCTTACTCACTCATGCCCCTGCCCCACTGTGATTGCTCATTTCTGTGTCTGTTATTCTTCCACTAGACTGTTACCTTGTAAGAAATGAGTCCAATCCATCAGTGCATTTCTAGAGCCCTGCCTAGAGCTGGGCACAGTGTAGGTGTCTAATGAATGTTTGATGAATGAATGAATGAATGAATGAGTGAGTGACTCAACGTTATGGTTATGAGTGCCGACCATGGGCTCCTGCTGCTGGGTGGGAATCCCAGTTCCTACTCTTACTAGTCTTCCTGTGCCTTCTTTTCTCCTCTGTAAAGTGGGGCTAAATAGTGTCTGCCTCAGGGGATTGTTTTGAGGGCTCAAGGAGTCAATATATGGAAAGCATTTAAAATGGTACATGACACATGGTAAGTGGCACAGTAAATATTCATTGTAATTATTATGATTATGATTATGATTATTTGGTCATTTGTTCCATCATCACTCATCTTCTTTCCCCATAAAAATGTCCTCTAGTGCCTTTTCTGTGCCAGACCTTAGGCTGGGCACCGGAGTCACAGATATCAATCAGATAGCCCTTGTCCTCATATGGCCAGGGATCAGGGGAGACAAACACAGATATCAGAAGTTGTGTCCCCAGGGAGGGATGCCCAGCGCTCAGCAGGGCAGGGCTCAGGGTCAGCAGACAGAGGCCCCGGCCTGGGTCAGACAAGCCTCTCCTCTCGGAACTCACTGAGGACGTGGTAGCTCTAGGCAGAGGCACCCACATAAATGAGAGCTGGACCTGGGGGGGCCCTTGGGATCTGGGGGCCTCTCCTCAGCCTCCACGGACAGCTGAGCCCCCAAATCCGGGGCCTTTGATTCTTCATTGACTAATGCGGCATTTCATTGAACAGAAGCTTCCTGTTAAATAAAAACAGATGAGGTTTTAAAAATAATTCTAATTGATTCCATGCCTAGAGTTCAAATCGGTGGCTCTCTGACCCAGCCAAGAGAAGAGTCTTATGTGCGCAGGCACAGGTGTGTCCACGTGTGTGTGCATGTGCGTGCGCCTGTGCGCGTGCGGGTATGTGTGGACAGATGACAACAGTGGGCACCTTTTAAACACCTGCCACGCGCCTGTGGAGGTGCTGGGCATCTTCCCTACTTGATCGCATTCGGTCACTGCACCACCTCTAGGGGGTACAGGCTACGGTCAGCAGCATTTCAAAGTCCAGAGGTTAGAACCCAGAGAAGTCAGGATACTTGCTCAAGATCAGGAAGCTGTAAGTGGTGGAAGCAGGGCTCGGCCTTGCTCCTTTCTGACTTCAAAGCAACACACAGTGAGGAATTATGACACGGGCGAGACCAGAAAGCCAGAGAATCACTGGGCTTGTTTGATGAGGCAAGGGACCTGAGAGGCGTATGATAACAGCAGAGACAATGCTGGACACCGTCTAGGGACCCCACCTGCCACATGCCAGGTGCTGTCACTGGTGATTTACGGGTGTCAGGCCCTCACACTATGTCAGGAAGGAAAGTACTACTATTCTTATTTTTCAGATAGGGAAACTGAGGTTCAGAAAGACTTAAAGAATCCTCCAAAGTCACGTCACTAATAAATGTTTCTGACTCCCCAACCCTTGTTTCTTTGTGGATATTACATGTGCTATCTGCACATGCTTGTGTAGCAGTGAGGTGTGGGATGTGGCTGTTTCTTCATCATATTGCATTTCATTCTCACGCTGTGAGGTGTGAGCTGCTTCATTCGTTTGTCTGTTGGGTCACAGCACCTGCCCTGGCCTGGCCTGTTGTAGGTTCTGGGGACACCTGCCCGCAGGAAGTCAGAGCAGAGAACAAGACACGCGAGGTCTCTGCTGGCTAGGGGCTGTGTGCAGTGACAGACAACGAGCCCTTCAGTTAAGACACCAGGGGAGCCCCAAATGGTTGGGAGTGGCTCTTTTGGTAGGAAGGGGGACACATTAACAAAGATAAAAGCCAACCACTGTGGTGGTGTCCTCAGGAAGAACATTCAAAGCAGAGGCAGTAGCTCCTGCAGAGGTCCTGATGGTGGAACAGTCTTGGTGCATTTGAGGACCAGAAACTGCGGGGGGCGGGGGGAAGGGGCAGGCAAGGCGTGAGGTCGGGGCAGGTGCCTGGGTTAGCTAGGGCCTGGTAGACCAGCACAAGGAGATTGGATTATATTTTCCTTGCAGTGGGGGCCACTAGGAGGTTTTAAGCAAGAGTGTGGCTTGGGCAGACTATGGAGAAGAGAGCGTGGGGGAGGAGGTGGGACAATGTGGCACCAGGGGGCCTTTATGGGGGAGCTCCCGCAGAGTCGAGAAGCAACTTGGATGAGATGCCGGCAGCAGAGGGGCCGGGAGGTGGACAGTTTGGAATATGTTTCTGAGGAATGAAGCTTCCTGATGGGTCAGATTAGGGGGGTGAGGGACAGAGGAATCAAAGACGATCCTTAGCAGCTAGGTAAATGGGAATCTTTGCCTGGGATACAGGGAGGCTGGGGAGGAGTGGGATGGTGGGGGGGCGGTCAGTCGAGAGTTGAGCAGGGACGTGGGAGATGCCAGTTAGATGCCCAAGGCGATGTGTTTGGAGTCCTAGCTGTGGATTTAGATTTGGGTGTCATCAGCACATGGACAACATTTGAAGCCCAGAGACCGGCTGAGATCACCTAAAGGAGAGTGGAGGACAAGCCAACGAGCCCTGGGAAACCAGAGGCACGTCTGTGAGTCAGCCACGCTTCTCTTTCGAACCAGCAAGTGCAAGGAGCAGCGTCGTGTGGATCTTTCCCGGCAACCATGGGGAAGTTCAGGGGCTTCCAGGGGGATCCTCTGTGTTATTTCTATTAACTCCTAACGACAGGGACCGCTGTCCACCGAGCCTCAGTTTATTTATCTGTGAAATAGAACAGTAATGTTCACCAGGGAAAGGGATGAGTTAATGATTGTGAGAACGATCCAAGCACGAGGGGTGGTACTGCTGCTCTGGGTGTCCTGAGGAGGGAAGATGTTCAGATATTTGGGTGTTCTGGTTCAAAACTGGTTTCTCTCAAGATTCTGATAGACCTTGCCAGCTGCAGATCCCAGCCACCTTCAAACCCATCCTTAGGTGGCCTCCTCTCGAGACTCTCCGTGGGCTGCGCCCACGGAGGGAGCGGGAGGGGAGGAGGGACTTAGTGCCCGGATTGGGAGAAGGAGCTAGGCTCGAGCAGCTCAGCTCTCCCTCTCTCAGGGATCAGCCTGCTCACAGAGCACCCCAGCCCCTTATCTGCCAGGTCCACACTCATTTCCATGTGGGTGAGCCAAACCTATAGCTCTGGGGGCCCTCACTTTCTCTCCACTTCTTCGTCTTCCCTCCCAAAGATGGCAGTAAGCTGCCTAGGAAGGCACAGCTGGGGTTTCCATAACTCGAGTCTGTGTGGTGCACCTGTACCCGCTCTGTGCGGACCCCGTGATGGGTTCTGGGGAGATGGACAATCCCAGGATACAACTGGGAACAGGTCCAAGAGAGGGATAGGACCTAGACATGGAGTGTGCAACCAGAACCCCTCCCGTGGGCAGGGGTTGGGTAAACAGTGGATGGAGACAGCCAGGAGCACACCAGCCCAGACAGCTCTGGGGGACCCCAGACCCTCACAGCCAAGTTGCAGGGCAGACGTCTCCACCGGCGCCTCCAAGTTAACACAGCCCCGCAGAGTCCACCACCTTCTCCACAAGCCCGTCGCCCCTTCTGTGGGGAGAGAGCTGTCACGCCTCTCTGCCTCTCCTTCTAGACTGTGGGTGCTGTGAGGGCAGGGAGGACGCCAAAGTCACACGCGTGTCCTTAGCATGGGGGATAAAGCTCACCGTGGAGCTGGGCCGGCAGAGGAGGGACTGAGTGAAGAGCTGAGCAACAGCCCCTGGGGCTGTGGGATCAGTGGAGAGAGAGGGGGCCATCGGTGGGCGCAAAGTGGGGGTGCTGTCCATGTTGGGCCCAGCCCCAATGGGTGAGGCCCCTGCGAACGACCCTGGGGCTTTCTGGGAAGTGTGGGAGCACTGCGTGCCTGGTTACCCCTAATTCTAGGTCTGGAGTCTGAAACACAGGGGACCGAAGGAGTTGGTTGTTTACATGGGGAAATTGTAAATGGGAAAGATAAACGTTGGAAAATTAGGCACTGACCCATGGGCTCACCACTGGGACAGGGAAATCTGAGCCGAGCTCATGGAAAAACTATAACCAGAGCAGGCTGGGCTGCACCGTCCCAGAAAAGCAGATGGGGGCAGCCATAAAACCTGACCCCTTTGAGTCAACCAGGCCAAGCCACGCACTATTTTTAGATGCCAGTATTATTTTAAAGCATTCCTCCTCCTTGAAATGCCGCCCTTTGCCCTCAAGTGCGGTACAATCAGGGGCAAGTCGCCTAACTTCCCTGGGCCTCCACCTCTACATCTGTGGAATGGGGTTATCTCTCTGCTTCCCTGTCGACCAACATGGGTCTACTCTGGTTAAAGAGAGGGCGCTTTTTCCTGGAACATCCTGGAACTCTGAGATTTTGATTCCTACCTTCATCCTGCATTGGAGGTAAAGGAGAGTGCTCTGGTTCAAGAGAGAGTGCTTTTTGCTGGAACATCCTGGAAATCTGAGATTTTGATTCCTACCTTCATCCTGCATTGGAGATCAAGGAATGTGGGCTTGGAGCTAGCATCCCCGTACTCAAACTTCCCGGGCTGAGTGATGCTGGGCAAGGTCACCTGGCTCAGATGTCCATGGAAGGGGGACATGGTGGGAGTGAACGGCCTTCTCCAGCCCCAGCTTAATCTACCTAACTCCCTTGCTTGCGCTCCCAGTACGTCCCTGTCTGTGTGCGATGGCTGTCCGGAATGCCTCCTTCTCCCTCCTGGGGTGTGCGCTGGCAGATAAGTGCTGGGCCATGGTGTCCGGCCTGGTGACCTTGAGTGCTTCCCACGGGAGTAGTGCCTGAATGGATCCTGAGAAGAGAACAGGGGTTCGCCAGAAGGGGAATGGGAGGGGGGCATTCTAGGCCAAGGGGCTCTGTGGGCAAGACTTCAGAGCGGAAGTTCATGCAAGTGAATGGAGCACTTTGGTGTCTTGGGCCCACTCGGTGCAAGGTGAGGCATGGGACTGAAGGTGCTAGAGAAGTGCGTTAGGCCTACAGTCGAGTTTGCACTTACTCTGCCTGAGGGCAGTGGGGAGCCATTGAAGGTTTTTAAGCAGGGGAGTGATAGTGGATTTGCCATCTTCCCTCCCTTTAGGCATCAATTTGGGGCCATTGCAACTTTTTCTCTGGGTGTTTCACAGCCAGTCCAGTGCCCAGAATGCACTTTTATTTGTTCCCATTCCCACGTGGCCTCCGGGTCCTAGTCCTCACCCCCAGTCACCCTGTTCCCTAGGGCAGGCAAGACCTTAAAGGTCATCTGGTCCAAATGCCCGTTTAATAGATGGAGAAACTGAGATCCAAAGAAGGGCAGATTTAGGACTGGGGTCTGGGTCTTCTGACTCCCAGCAGGGACTCTGCCCACCCCATGCTCTACCTCTCAGAGCCGGGGGCACACCTGGCACCGTGGGGGAGGATGGCAGGGGCTGCATCTGTGGTCTGTGTGTTCCAAGTCACTTCTTGGGATTCGGTCAGTCTCTCGAGAGACCCCTTCACATCCCATCTCCTCCCATCCATTTTAAGGGCAAGTTGCTTGTAAAACAGTCAAACTTAAGTCATTTATAGCAGATGAGTTTGGAGCAGGTTATAAAAATGTGTGGCTGGGGAGGGGTGGGGAAATTATTTTTCTTTTTCCACTTCTCTTTTGACTTTCTCTTCTAAGAGCTAAACCAGAATTATCTGGAGCCTGGTAAACTCTTGAGACACGGACACCAGCAAGGGCCCAGTTGTGGAGAACTGTGGAGAGTGCATATGGCTGGGAAAGACTGGCTCAGAGTGGGCACCTCTGGAGGAGGGGGCTTGGGATGCTGAGCCTGGAATTCTAGATCGGCGGTCTCAGTAGCTAGCGTCTCTGAGGAGTTTCTTCTTCTTTTTTTAATGTTTGTTTTTTGAGATAGAGACAGAGTGCAAGCAGGGAAGGGGTAGAGAGACAGGGAAACAAGAATCCAAAGCAGGCTCCAGGCTCTGAGCTGTCAGCACAGAGCCCGACTCGGGGCTCGAACCCATGAACCATGAGATCGTGATCTGAGCCGAAGTCGGACACTTAACCGGCTGAGCCACCCAGGTGCTCCAATCTGAGGAGGTTCTTAAGAAGAAAGAGGAGAAGTGGAAGAAATCAAAGAGAAAGCCAGTGGGGGAGATTCAAACAAAGCAGAGTTTGGGAAAGAGAGCCCCGTGGGGGCAGGATGGGGTGGACAGGTGGAGGCAGGGTGGTGGGGGACGGAGCTTCAGGCCCGCTGCGAGCTCTGCAGGGGGCTTTAGGTGCCTCCTCCCTCAGTATCTCCACCCCCCCAATTTGGACGCTGCTCCCTGACCTGCCCCATGGCTGTGAAGGTCAAAGGAGATTATGGGGTATCCCAGCACCCTGTGAAAGCCTCCTGAAGAAAGGGAAGCATTTTGACTTACCCTTTCGGAAGGACAATTGAGCTTGGTCCTAGGCCCTGGGAGAACCTCAGAGGAGAGCGAACCCAGACTGAGCCCATCGTGGGGCTCTAAGCGGGTACCTCGTCCAGTGGTTCTGTCCTGCGGATTCACTGTCCGGGATGGTTACTGACCTACCCACATGGGAGTGCACCGAATCGACAGGCACAGCACTTCTCCATGTCCGGTCCTGCCTCTGTCCACCATCTGACGAGTCCTTGCCCCGAGCCTACGAATCAGGCAGGGCAGAGATCATTTATACCGTCATAGGGCAACTTGCCCAAAGCCGTGCAGCTGCTAGGTGGAAGAGGCAGATCTGGAGGACAGCCTTGCAAAGACCAGCTCTGGCCACTAGGACCCTTGGTTCCCTAACAGATGCAGGCGGCCGGTAGCCACAGAGCTGGTATCACTTCATAGCACCTGCTAACATTCCCCAGCACCCACTCTGCCCCAGAGCACTGTTCAAAGCTTTTCAAGAGAGCCATTACTCTTGTTTGGTCCTCGTATCAACCCCACGAAGTAGGTGCTGTTATCACCCCCACATTTTATGGGGACAAGAGGGTAAATAACTTGCCTGGGGTCATACAGCCAGGAAGTGGCAGACCTGGGATTTGAACCCAGGTAATTTGGCTCTAGAGTCCATGTCCTTCAACACTAGCTGCACGTAAATTCCCTGGGGACGAGGCCTGGCCGGGGCAGGGTGAGGAGGGATGGAGTTCCTGGAAGAAAGTGGCTTGTGATGACTATCTTATTCTTTCCTGAGATTAGTTTTTGGCAGGGAGGCCAGAAAGCCCCAGGCCTGTGGTGGGAAAGGCAGCCACTCTGAGTTCCAGCATCAGGCTTGCTTAAGGCTCTCGGCACTGGAGGATCTCATGTGTCATGTGCAGTTGACAAGAGCAGGGCACCTCCAGCCGCCCCAGCCTCCCCCAGCTCTGTAAGTGGCACCATCAACCCCCAGTCTTGAGAGCCGGAAACCTGGGCACGGGCCTTGTTGCCTCCCTGTCCCTTCGCTCTCTGGCCCCATGGCTGGTCCCTCTGAGTCTGCTCAGTCCTGTACCAGAACACCTTTTGAATTTGTCCTCCTCTCGCTGCTCCTGCTGCCAGGATTAATAGCCTTCTAGTAGGTCTCCCTGCCTCCCCTCTCACCCCACCTACAATCCATTCTCCTAACAGCTGTTGGAGGGATTTTCTTAGAATATAAATCAAATCACATCATTCTTCAGCTTAAAACTCTGCAATTGCACTTAAATAAAATCCAGATTTCTGGCCATGGGCTAAAAGGGCCTACATGACCTGGCCTCTATTAACCTCTCCAACTTTGTGCCATTTTGCCCCTCACTCACTGCACCGGCCAGACTGTTCGTCAGGAGCAGAACAGTCTCCCCAAATGATTTTCGTCCTCGGGGTCTTTGCACATGCTTCTCCCTCTGCCCAGAAGAGTTGTCTCTCATTCTTCCCCAGGTTATCCCCTTCTCCTCAGTGTCACCTTCTCAGAGACAACTTGTCTGGTCACCCCCTTGTTGGTTTCCTTCATACCATTTGTTACGACTTGGAATTATTTCAGTTACTTGTCCATATTTAACCTTTCCCTCTAGAATGTGAGCTCTGCAGGGAGACAGGGTGTCTCTCTCATTCCCATTTGTATTCCCAGCACCTAGCATCGACCGGCACGTGGAAGGTATATAGTAAGTCTTGTTGGATGAATGAATGAGTGAGTGAATGAAATCCAGACAGCTGAAAGGGAGTCTGGGGAAGCCGAAGGCAAGTAACAGATGCTTCCGCTTGCCCATCCCTCCGCTCACAGATGGCTCCTCTGTTGTGGTTGCCTTTCCTCCCTCAAATCTCTTGGGTGACACATTTGCTCATGTTTCCCGAAACCTCCTCCTCACTCCCGACCCGGGTCAGGCTCTCGTGAGCTCATTTAATGTACACGACCAGCCCTTGAGGTAGGTGCTAGATCCTTCCCATTTCACAGGTGGGAAGAGAAGAAGGGTCAAGTCATTTACCCAAGGCCAGTGCTAGAAAGTGGAGGAGTCAGAGCTCAACTCTAGGCAATGAGTGTGGGGCCAGAGCCCATGCTCCGCAGGGATAAGCATTTGGACGGGGCTCTCCCACCTGTGGTACTGTTCAGTGACTCGGCGTCTCATCTCGTTGTATTTCCTAAACTTACCGGATTCATAAGAATTACCCAGAGCGCCTAACATTAATACAGATTCCCAAGTCCCTTGCCCAGAGGGTCCATCTCAACAGGGATCCAAGAGGTAGGGATTCAAGAATCTGTATTTTGAACACTTGCCAGATTCTGATCCTGAAGATCAGGCAAGTCTGGAATAAACTGGCCTGCAAGATAAACCCACAACTACTCAGTCTAGCCTGCAGGGCCTTGTATGTAGCGGCCCCTATCCATTCCTCTGGCTTTATCGATCCATGACACCCCCCGGGGCCAACCCTCCATTCTGTCTAAACCAGTCTACCGACTGATGGCTGACTAGCCTGTGCCCTTCCTCACTGCACCACTGCAGTGCCCCTCCACCTCCCCTCTGCCATCTCCCCCTCCTTCCCAGCTGGTCCTGACCATACTGGCCCCTTCTGCTGACATGTCCTGCTTCCCAGCTTGATGGCAGCCCTAGTGGCAAGGTTGTGCCTATGGCTTAATTGCAGAATTTCAAGCTGGAAGGAATTTGGAAACCTTACTGTCTAACCTTTATTTCACAAATGAGAAAACAGAGTTGCAGCAAGAAGAACGGACCTATCTGAGGTCACAGAGTGTTGTGGCAGAGCTAGCATTAGGTGGATGTAGGGACTCCCACTTAGGTCAGTGAATTTTTCAGATTTGCCTCTCGATTCAGTATTTCTAGAAAAATCCATTCTCTGGTCTTGAAAATGTAGGGCAGTCAGTGGACTTCTTAGTCATTCACTCAACCAACACTGAGCTCCAGTAAGGACTGGAGGGTGTCAGGTCTGCCTCTTGAAGGCTCACAGAGGTGGAACCCAGGCGTCAGGAGCCACGGCCATTGTTGTTGCCCCCATCATCACCATCATCGTCTCCTGATAACAGCGTACCCGATGGCTTACTTTATTGAGTGACCACTACAGGCCAGCCCTGGAGTCAAGGCTTACTTCTCGCCATAGCCCCGTGAGGCAGGCCTTGTTACCATCTACACATTGGGGCAGTTCCTGCTCTGAGCCTTCAGTCGAATTCCCCGTGTGGGGACCCGTGGAAGAGAGAGGACTTCCTCCTGCTGGCTGGAGCAGGGATAACTTCCGGAAGAGGGGCCGTGAGCTCGCCGTGAAGGACGAATGGCTTAGCCTGGAGGATGTCAGGTGAGGAGGACCTTGCGGGTAGAGAGAGGGCCCGGCAGAGAGAAGGGAGATGGGGGAGGGGTGTGGAGAAGGGTCCCAGCTGCAGGGCAGGGCCAGGCGTGAAGTCCGCCCGGCTCTCCCTGGGGACAGGATCTCTGGCTGGTTTTCTGGCCGTGGCCATACCAACAACACCCTCAGTGAGGGCTGGTGTGGGTCTGAACTTGGAAGCTGGGGCCCAGGAACCCGGTGAGGCCTGGCAGCAGCAACCCGTCGAGGCACGCTCAGGGACAGCATCCCGCCGCCAGCCCTCCCTGCGATCGACCTGCAGGACTCTCCTCCAGGGCGACCGTGTGAGGTGAGGAAAAGCGGGCGTCCTGGTGGCGGCACACGGAGGCTCCGTGAACACACGGGGATGTGTGTGCAAGTGCAGGCGGCACGGGCCTGTGTGTGGCACGTCCGTCGTCTGTGAGGCGTGGGGTGCGTGTGTGCACGCACGTGTGTTTCTGCGGGCCCTGCCGTATGTGTGTCTCTGTGAACGCACGTGTCTCTGAGTCCCGGGAGGCGGGTGAGTGTGTGTGGTATGTGTGAGGGCAGTGGGTGTGGGGCCGTCCCGTGCACATGTGCTCCCCCCGGCTGGTGTTAAACACTCTTTGGCCAGCTCACTAGGTAAACATTCAATAATGTAATTTGGAAACCCCGTTCCCCAGGGCCCCGCTGTGTGGCCAGGCAGCTGGCGGGTGGTGGCCGGATTAAGATATTAGCGCATTAATGCCATATCAAAGCCCAGCACCCTCAGCCTCGGGAGTGCCTGCTGACAGCCCCACAGCGCCCGGGGCTTCGCGGGCCCTGCAGCCCCCGCCGCATCTCTCTCTGAATCACAAGGAGGCCTTGTGCTCACAGCCTGCTCGGGGAGCCGCGGGGCTCCGCAGACATGAGCTCATGCCCGCCGGTCCCTTCGGGAGGCGGTGGGTGGCCTGCCAAACCACCGGGCCTCATCCCCACCATAGGGGCCAGGCCGTGGGAGGAGTGGGAGCTGGTTTTCGGGTCTGAGCTGGTCTTCTGACCTGGGGCTGACATGCAGGCACTGGCGTGTTTGTTGAATGAATGAATGACTGGATCTCTTTCCAGGAACGTCCTTGGAATTCCTCAATAGCGTGGGCCAAGTTCTTCTCACGCTGATGTCCTCAGTTCATAGCAGCGCTGGGTATACAGTTGGCACTCAGCTATCGTGCACTGGATGGATGGATTGCTGACGGAGAGAGGAGGCCTGGATCTGTGCCTTTGATTTGCTTCGAGGCCCCGGGGAGCCTTTATCTGCCTGGGGACAGCTGGCCTTTGAGAAGTAAACCACGATGCTGGGTCGAGCCTTTAGCACTAGCCTCTGTGGGTGTGGAGGTAGCGGCTGGTTCTGATGCCCTTTCCTGGAGCCTAACGCGAGGAGGGGTCAGAGTATCGATGCGAATGTTTGTCAGAGGAGGCCCTCAGGACCGGCCAGAAGAGGCAGGGACCATGCAGACTCCTCCCCAGGAGAATGGAGGGAGGAGGGAGGAACACGGGGCTCAGAAACATGGCTGGGGTGTCCGAGCTGGGTCCGTCTCCAGACAATTTAGCTTGGTCCTCCAATGAACAGCTGTACGAACTGAGGTCGAGAAGAGATGGGACGTGTCCACGGTCACCTCACAGAGCAGTATCGAAGCCAGGACAAGGCCGGTGTCTGAGCACAGGGAATCAGTTGTGACTGGCAGCTGAGTGCAGCAGAAATGGGACTGTATAGGGAAGGGAAGAGGTGAGGGAATGAGGCTGGGGGCTCAGCGTGGGCTAGGACCTCCGGCTCAGGAGTGAAGAAGCATTTTCTGACAGGAGGCTAAACAACGATCAGCATTGTCAGTAATAAAAGGTAAGAGTCAGGGGCAACAGGATTAGTTGATAGGAATGGAAACTACCTTTGACGAAGGTCTTGCTGAATGCTGGGTGTTAAGTGATCTACACATTTTGTCTTGTTAAGACCCCATCCTCACAAAAAGCTCAGAAAGGGAAAGTTGTTAGTCCCGTGTTACTGCCAAGGACTCAGACTTCTTTACCACTAGATGACACTGTGGTCCCTTGAGGTGGTGGGCGTCCGGCCTGCGGTACCTGAGCAGAGGCTGGTAGGGCCCTTCAGGGGAGCTGGCGAGGGGTCCTGGCTTTGGGGACCACAGGGAAGGGGGGAGATGGCTTGTGAGTCTAGCGTGCTAATGCTGCAGGTCTCGGACTCCAGGAAATCTCTACTCCTGAGAGTCAGTGTCTGAGGATTTTGCGTTGACTTCTACCAGACGTTGCTCCCCCAGCCTTGAAAGGAGCTGCTGATGAAAGTAACGAGACAGTCCCAGAGGCCCACATCCACTTTCCAGCCCAAGGAGGCGTCAAGTCCAACAGCAAATGAGGGACAGAATGGAAAGGACAGCCTTTCTGCTTCTGGGGACACTTGATTCCTGGAATCCTAGTTTTCTGGAGTTGAGGGTTCCTGGGCAGTTACCAGCTTGAGGGTTACCCACATTGCTGCTTTCATTCATTTCCAGTCCACTCAGCTCAACTCAGCTTAAGTCAATGCCGTGGAACTCAGCTCAGCTCTACGTATCGCAGATCAAACCCAACGGACACAGTCCAACCAAAACAGACTAATGGTCAGACTCTCCAGCTCACCTCAACTCACTGCAGCTCAAATCACAATCCTAGCAGGAGAAGGAGCGTGAGCAAAGATGTGGCAGCGGGGGTGCTTGCACGGGAGACAATGGGGATGGGAACGTGCTGAACAAGTCAGCACACAGGAACAAGAAAAAGGAACAGGAAAGCGGCACAGATTGGGAGTGCCCCGGGGGCCTCACTGCCACGGCGGCCGTGCCAGGCTGGGGACACAGCTTTGCCCACCTTCTCTACCTGCTGGCGTCCTGGATGAGGCTGGGGGTTCCTTGGAAGAGCTCAACTCCCCAGAAAGAGGAGAACTTCAGAGCCCTGCCTAGGAGCCACAAAGGGTGGCCGCTGCCCACTAGACCCCCAGATGGGCTCTTAGGAAGGCCCTGTGAGGGAAGGCCCAGCTGCAGCCCCTCCCACATAAGCTTTTATGGGGGAAACATTCCCTATAGCTTGGCAGAATCTGGAAGCCAAATTGCCTTCCTTTTCCAGAAGCTCCAGAAAAGAAGGACATAAGTGCCCTAGAGCAAGCTGGGGACGGCCATCCCTCCATGCACGCCTTCCATCTTGGCACGGCTGCTTGATGGCTGTGTGGACTGGGGCAGGGTGCTTTGTCTCTCTGGACCTCAGTCTCCACATTTCTTACATGGAGCTCTCACATGGTATCGTTCATGCCCAGTCAGGCAACTTGAAATCGACACCAAGCACTGTGCGTGGCATCCAACAGCCGATGACCAGATAACAGAGCTTCTTCCTACTTAGCTGCCTATCCAATGGCCAGGCACTGGGCTATGGACAATGACCACACTGGTAAGTTATCCCAGCTCTGCTCCTTACACCAGCGATGTGATCTTGGAAAAATTACTCACTCTCTCCTGGGCTTCAGTTTATACGACATTTATCTCATAGCATTCATCGGACAGTTGACCCCACCTAGCATAGATCCTGGCACCTGGTAAACAGTGAATAAGTGCTTTTGTTATACACACATACACACTTTTATTGTTACTGACCTCCCCTCATCCTAGATGTGACTTGGAAAAGGAAAAAAATTCATTTTCTTCTGCTCCGGGCCTCAACTTCTCTACCTGTCAAGTGGGTGTGTTCTGTAGCCCTTTGAAGCCCCTTTTTCTCTGATTTTCTAGGTTTTCCGGGTTAGACTGCTCAAGAGTCTCAGGATCAGGTAAAGGCAGGGGGACATGGTGTTGGGGCGATTTCCAGTCTGCTGGGATGAGGCCCGGAGCTCCCCGAACCACAGCCCCTGCAGGGCCCAGGGAGCCCCTTGCCCTCCCTCCCCCCACAAGCGCTGCCATGGGAACAGTGCACACGGATGGACTGACGTGCACAGCTTGTGATAAATATGCATGAACGGGCTGTGGTCGCGCCCCTTCTCAAGTCCATTTGGGGCACCTCAGTGAGCTAATTGAGGGCAGCCATTGTCCCTGCACTCCCTGCGCCTGGGCCCCATTTTCACATTCAAGTGCCTGGCCTTGGTTTAAAGTGGCCCAGTGGCGGGTGCTATTTATGCAACAAAAGCCCCCTGAGAGGCTGGACAGAGAACTCTGTGGGCCAGCCCATTGCCTGAGCCCTTTCCTGTCCCAGGCCAGGGGGAGGGGGTCACACCAGACCACCTGATCGCAATTGAGGCAGAGGCGGCAGGATGGGCACAATGGGTGCTCAAGAGGCCCGTTCAGCAGCCTGGATGAATAGAGGGGACGCTTTCCCTTCAACCCCCTCTTAGAGCCTAGTATAATTTCCCCCTGATGGGGAGGAGGGTGGGCTCTCCAGGATGAGAAGGGGAAGGGGAGAGGACAGGCGGTAATAAAGCCAGAAGCTCTTTGAAACCCACCCAAAAGGCCCTGCTCCTTTGCCCCCCTCCCTTGCCAGGAAAACATCCACTTAGCTTGATGATGGCACAAGGGGCCTTCAACAAAGGGCGGTGAGCCTCGCGGACCACAGGTGGAGAGGCAGAGTGGAGTCCAGACTTGGGGTGTCTCACCCCTGCCATAGCTGCCGTCATGAAGGGGCTCTTAGCTCAAATGCAAAAGGGAATCGAACAGCAAGACCCCCAAACACACCCACCCACCCACTCCGCAGTGGCCACCTTCAAACGTAGGAGCTAAAGACTGGGATGGGCCACGGAAAGCAGCTCCATATTCCAGCTGGCAAAGAAATGGCACTGGTAGGGAGGAGAGGGCAGGAACAGGGAAGGGCATGGCCCGACTCTCACCCCACCCTCCAGCAGGAAGCCCAAAGCTGATGGCAAGGCTGGTGTCCCGAGCACCTCTGTCCTAGCACTCTCTAAATTTCACCAGCCCAGGGGAAGGGTCAGTCTTCAGTTCACTGATGAAGAGATCAAGCTCAGAAAGCTGCAGTCACTTGCCCAACTTCGGGAAGCGGAAGGCACTGGGCCCAGGAGAGAGGACAGCCGTTGCAGAGGCAATCCTCGGCTCCGGTCGTGGACCCAGCTCAGCTAGCAGGTGGGTCAGAGCCGAGGACAGAACCTTGGGGAATCGAATATATTTGGATATCAGAGGAGGAAGTGGCCAATGGAGAGGACAGTGGGAAAACTGGAGTGAGCAGAGTCTCAAAAACCAAGCAAAAATAAAGCTTAAAGAAAGAGGGCATTGTCAACAGCACCAGATTTATCCCAGCAGGAGCAGACAGGCCACCCGAAGCAGGCTGTTTTGGGGGAACGACCTTGGCTGTGGTTCTGCCTTCTTACTCCCCACCCCCCCCTTCTGCTCATTTTGCGAGCGTGGTTCTTCTGTCTTCCCCTTAATTCTGTGGTTCACTCCAAAGCTTTCTAATAAACCCTTCTCCCCCTCCCTCCACCTCCTCCACCTCCTCTTCTTCCTTCTTCATCTTTCTTTAAATCCACCACAGTTGGTTCCTGTTACTTGCAACTACCACCCATAACTGGTCCATCTGGAGACCTAATCATTGCTCTTGCTAAGCCAAGGTACCAATTCATACTAAGAAGTGGGTGGTTGATAGAGCCAGGAGGGTTTTTCAAGATTCCTGAGTACCACTTCCTGACGGTGAAGACACGGAGAAACTAAGGTCCTAAGACATGAAGGGATTAATCTAGGATCATGCAAAATTAATGTCACGGCTTTAGCTTGAATGCCATCCAAGGTTTTCATGAGCAGCAATCCTTCTGGAGATGTTTTTGAGGTCTTCTACAACTTTCCTAAAGGAACAACTATTAAGATCTTGCACCAAGAGTTCTCTGTGGGTGGATTTGAGTTGATGATGAATATTTTTGGCACAGGAACAGACCACGGGAGGCACATTTGTATTGAGGCTGTGTTTTCTAGTCCCCCAGGCCATGGGGCAGTGGCTGCACAGAGGGCCAGCCCATATTTTGAGGCCACAATATGGAGTGGATCAATGATAAACCTTGACAAAAATCCCACAGGTCGGAAATTCAGGAAGTTTCCTTATAAAATCTCAAATAAAGAAAAAAATCCAGAGAAAGGAGAAAGTTGAAAATGCTTCGGAGAAGAGAGTGAGGGGATGAGGGTGACTAAAGAGTGTGGTCTCCCTGCCTTGTGGAGTTGTCACAGGCCAGGGAAAGGGGCCGTGATCGGTGTGGCGCATGTTCCTTGTAGGTGGCAGATGGCAGCCGTGCATTAGAAAGAGCTCAGCAATCAGAACCACCCAGCAGTGGAGCTAAAACTCTTCAGGCAGTGAGGTCCCCATTAACAGAGGTGCAAGCAGTGACTGGTGCCTCCTGGGATGGTGTTTACTGGATGGAGATTGGACATATTCCTTTTATCAGAATCTAGAATTTTCTCAGACACTGGGTGGTTTGGGTTTGCCAAGAGAAATGAAACCACCTGGAACCGCTTGGCAAATAACTGCCAGGGGAAAGGCCGCCCACTGTGCCGGGCCAGGAAGAATGTCCACAAGGGAGCCACAGTGGATGGGCCAGACCACAGCCTTGGCGAGACCGGATTGTTCCATCACACTGACAGACGTTGCTAGGACGGAAGAACTCTCGGGGCTGTTCGAAAGCAACTGCCATTGGGAATTACGGCAGTGCAGAGGGGGTGATTCTGAGCACAGCCGGATCCCCATCACCTATCAGCGGGGACCCGGCCAGGTGGGTGGGGTGGATGTGTGTGCTCAGCAGGGCCCCTGCCTGACCATCAACAAATATTTTATTGAGCAACTGTTATGTGCTAAACCCTGTGCCAGGAGCTGGGGCTACCACGGTGAGCTAGAGAAAGCCTGGCCTTGCTCGTGTATCTAGCATGCGGACATAGAAACGGAAATAATAGGTGGCCCTCGCGGAGTGCCTGCTCTCTGCCAAGCCCCATTTTAAGTGCTTCCATTAGGCAGGATAGGATAGATCTGCCGCAAAAACGAGTCCCCCCCCCCCCCAAACTCTCAATGGTTTAAAATAACCGAGGAGGCTTGGGGCGCTTGGGTGGCTCAGTCGGCTGAGCGTCCGACTCTTGATTTCGGTTCAGGTCATGATCTTGCAGTTCATGGGATCGAGCCTCCTGTTGGGCTCTGTGCTGACAGTGCAGAGCCTGCTTGGCTTCCTCCCTCCCATTCTCTCTGCCCCTCCCCCACTCACACTTGCTCTCACGCTCTCTCTCTCTCTCAATAATAAATAAGTAAACCCAAAACAATTGACTGAGGCTTACTTCTCGGTCACATCACATGTTCACTGTGGGCCAGCAGGAGACACACGGCATCCTTCTCACTCAGGGACCCAGGATGAGGGAGAGACAGGACAAGAGACATGATAAATTCCACAGTGTCTCCTAAGGCTTCCTCCTGGAAGTGACGCACATAACTTGGCTCATATTTCACAGGCCAAAGCACGTTGCATGGCCACGCCGGACCCAAAGGCAGTGGGGAAGTTCGGCCCGGCCATTTGCCCAAAGGTGGGGAGAACCGGGGTGGCTGTGGACAGCCCCAGTGATGGCTACAGGGCCATGGGTCCGCTCTAGATTTCAACTTCACCTCAGCCCTGCGGAGTAGGTCATTTTATCATCCTCACTCTGCGGGTGAGGAAACTGAGGCGCAGGGAGATCAAGGGACCATCCCCCGGACACACAGCCGGTAGGGGGCAGGGTTGGGATGGGAACTGGGTAGTAGGCTCCAGGGCCCATGCTCTTAGCCACTGTGCCTCAGTTTCACACACAGGGACAGGAATGATAGGGAGATACAGTGGTAGTGGCCGAGGGGCTAAAGGAACGTACTGCAGGGGCCCCTGGCCCAGTATGGGGTGATGGTCAAGAACGGCCTCTGAGGATGGAGCCTTTGTCCTGAGCCAGGAGGGATGAGCTTGTGCTGCCCACGTGGAGTCAGAGCAGTGAGCCTTCTGGGCAAGGGAAGAGTGGCTGTGGTGGCTCAGGGAGGGAGGGCATGGTGTGCACTGAGGAGCCCTGAAGCTGGAGCTCAGCGGGTGAGGTGCGGCGACCAGGTGATAAGGGAGCCGTCATCAGGCGGTCTGTAGTGATTTGGGGGGAGGCTGGGGTGGGGGCTGTGAGAACACAAGGATGACTCCCACCTGGGGGCATCAGGAGGGGCTTCCTGGAGGAGGTGACATCAGAGCTGGATAAACGGGTAGGAGAGAATGAGCATGTTTCAGGGAGGAGGAACAGCATGAGCAGACACCCAGAGGGAGGAGCAGGCATGGAGGGCCCGGGGGAAGTGTGGGGGCTCCACTGCCTGGAGCTGAGGGTGGGAGGTGAGCGTGTGGGAGCAAGAAGAAACTCGTAGCAGAGAGGGTGGACCTGCTTCTCCATCCTGCATGTGGGGAGTTTGGAACTCATGGGACAGAGAAATGGCTGTCTGATCTGACACACCGATTGAGAACCTACTATGTACCAGCCTTGGACTTGGAGGTTCCCAGTTCCCCTCTCCTGTGTGGAATCCCCGACCTTTCGGGCCGGCGGGAGCGGGCTGTCTCCTGCAGCCAGCGTGCTCTGCTCTTATCTGGCTTCCTCGTGCGGCTGCCACCGAGTGGCTCTGGGAGTCAGCCTGGACTTCTGTTCAGGGCACCAGAACACCTTCCCTGACTTTCCTGCTGTCTGTCTGCAACGGCCACCAGACCCCTCTTCTTGGCTGGCAAACTAGGAACACAGCCAGTGTTCGTTCCATCAGATGAAGCCTGGGTCCTCGAGAGGGCAGCTTGGCCACTCCGTCTCTCTGGACGGGGCTACCCGATCCTCTGGGAGTGCCTTCCTCCGGGCCTTTGCCCAGGCTGGTCTTCCTCCCAGTGCGGCCCCGCAGGCTCATCCTGACCCTCAGGAGTGGGGGACACACCTGCTCTGTTGCAATAAGGAGACCAAACACCTCAGTTGAAGTCAACTTACCTTTTTAAAAAATTTTTTCTAATGTTTGTTTTTGAGAGAGAGAGGGACAGAGTGCGAGCAGGGGAGGGGCAGAGAGTGAGGGAGACACAGAATCTGAAGCAGGCTCCAGGCTCCGAGCTGTCGGCACAGAGCCCCGCCTTGGGGCTCCAACCCACGACCTGTGAGATCAGGACCTGAACCGAAGTCGGATACTTAACCGACTGAGCCACCCGGGAGCCCCGAAGTCAACTTATCTTCACTGTGCTCCTACTGTGTGCTCTGGACCTTGCTGGGCACTCAGGAGAAGCAGTGCTTAGGGGCCACCTCCACGCTTCTGCCTTACCTGAGGTTTCAGCGTGTGATGTGTCCAGGGAAAAACGAAAAACGAGTCCTCTGCAGCACGTCCTGGTCATCCAGGTGGGAAGATTTAGAGGCATTCTCTACTCCGTTCTCCCTTTCTGCCACAGTTAGTGCCTCAGCCCTTCAGTTCGTCCTTCTAAGGCGGGCCTCGCGGCCATCCCTGGGTCTCATTCTGTCGGCTCCATGTGCGTGCAGGCTGTCCTCATTCTCTCATAGAGCTTGGGGCAGCCTCTTAACTGGTCTCTTCGCACCACACCACAGCCAGGGGGACCCTTCAGACACGGAGATTCAATCCTGGTTTAATTATGAGCATTGCCTTATAATCTACTTGAAATCCTTTAATGGTTGACCTCAGAATACAGTCCAAACTCATTAGCTTAGCATTTGGGGCCTTGCATCAACTCCCAGGCCACCCCTACCTGAAATTGGCCCAGGCCCTATTCTCCACTTAACTGAGCCTTTCCTGTCATTCTGGGCTCTACTCCAGCCACTCCTCTTCCAGGGAGCCTTCTCAGACCATCCAGTATGCAGAGATTTCTCCCGCTGCCTCCAGCCTTCATGTCTGTCCTGCTCAGCTCTGTCTCAGCTGGGTTTAGCTATTTATATCTTCCTCCCTCTCGTCCTTCTCCAGCAGATATTTTTAGGCAGCTAGGTACTAGATGCTGGTGAATGAATGAATGAATGAATGACATAGTAATAGGTGCTATAATAGAAGGAAGCCAGGAGACTGTAGGAACAGAAAGGAGTGTGCATCTGACTCTTAGGGGGCAGGCATTCAGGAAGAGCTTTCTAGGGGAGGTGAAAATTGAACAAAGTCTTTAAAAGGGGTAAATATTTTCTTTTTAAAAATTTTTAATGTTTATTTATTTTTGAGAGACAGAGAGAGACAGAGTATGAGTGGATTAGGGGCAGATAGAGAGGGAGACACAGAGTCTGAAACAGGCTCCAGGCTCTGGGCTGTCAGCACAGAGCCTGATGCAGGGCTCGAACTCACAGACTGTGAGATCATGACCCGAGCCAAAGTCGGGCGCTTAATGGACTGAGCCATCCAGGTGCCCCAAAAGGGGTAGATATTTTCTAGGAAAGAAGAGTTCCAGGTAGAAGGAACAGCATGTGCTAAGCTGAAGGGTGTAGAGTAAGAGGGTAGAGGTAGCAAGAAATGAGACTGGGGGCAGAGGGCGGTTAAGGCATGGGCAGAGCATGGAGAGTCTTGTAGGCCTCAATCTTGACTCCAGAGGGGAAGGTTTTAAGGAGGGACAGGACCTAAGCTCTTTGGGGCTTTAGGAAGATGACCCTAACTGTGGTGTGGAGAGTAGGTGGGGGTCAATGATGTGAGCTAAGGGTAATTCAGAGGAGTGGATGGATTCCAGAGACATTTAGGAAGTAGACCAGGCAAGTCTTGGTGACTAATTGGACTGGTCAGGGTTGGGGTGAGGGGAGGAGAATGGTCAGGATTATGGAAATCCTAGGCCTTGGGCTCTGACTGAAGTCCACAGTAGGTCCCATCACGTACCTGGACAATGTCCCTGGAGCTCTCAGCTTAGAACCCCTAATGTTATTTACACTGAGGAGACCCTGCGTCGTTTTTGGCCTTCAAGGCCTCCGAGGGAACACCCTGAAGGCTGACCCAGGGGCTTCCCATGCCAGAGGGCCTCGGCTGAGATTTAGGGAGCCTGAGGGGTACCGTCTGGGCATTCAGTGTACACATCCTTATCTGCTTCTAGGGATGTCAGGGTCAGCAGTGAGGGGATAAAGTGGGGGAGGCAACAGAGGCCAACATCTTGACAACCAGAGGGACAGCAGATACCAGGTTGGCTGAGCTCTCCTGAGCACCTGGAGAGTAGGAAGTGGATCAGATTCAGATCTGCGCATTTATTGAGCTATTGCTAAGTACCAAGTCTAACTAACTGCTGGGAAGTTGGAGAGACACACATTCTTTGCCCTTGGAGAGCACCCAGCTTCGAAAAGAAAATAAACTGAAGGGTTTCTGCTTTTTTCAGCCTCCGAGCAGCTGAAGGAGGCTGGAGGGGGCCAGAGGTGGGAAGAAGGGGCTCGGGAAGTTTGGGGGGCAGCCCTGGCTCAGGTTTTGCATGAGCACTCTACTTCTATCAGCTGGGCCTGGCCTGCACCCCACCCCTTCCTCACCCTTGACTGCTGGGGGAGGGGAGGACTCCCATGGACTCTGTGACTGACGCTGCCTGCCAGGGGATTAGCTGGAAGTTGTCATTTTCCATGCTGCATCTCCTTTTCATGTGACCACTACCCCAGACCTTCTTTTCCTTCTGTTCCACCGGCCCATGGGTGTCTGCCCTTGGACCACTCAGCATGGACTGTTGGCTTTATTCTTGAGGCCTTCAGACTCCCTGCCACTCCTTATAGCTCTGCCACTGGGATCTTGATGTTTCTCTCATTCATTCATTCATTCATTCATTCATTCATTCAACAGTTCTGCTAATCCTTCCGTGTGGGCACTTGAGCAGGCAGTGGGGAGACAGTAATACACATGGCATTCAAGCCCCTGTTTTCACAGAACTCACAGCCCAAGAAGGAGAAGATAGTAAATAGATAATTATAATAGTGTGAACGCTATTGAGAGCCCAGAGGAGGGGCTCGGACCGGAAGGGGAATTCAGAGTAAGCCTCTCAAGTCAAGTGACATCTGAGCTGAGACCCTAGGATGGGTAGTAGTTAAGTGAGGGGTGATGATGAGATTCCAGGCTGAGGGAACAGCCTTTGGAAAGACACAGAAGTAAGAGAAAGCTGGGGCATGTGGGCACTGAAGGAGGTGTACGATTGTGGCATTATCGACGATTCCCGGCTCTCCCCTTCTGAGCACGTGGGAGGGTTGCCCTTCCTGGTCACCTCGTGGGTGGATGGTTTCGTATGACTAGCTCTGGCCGAGGAGTTGTGAAAGGAAGTGATGTGTGCCACTTCTGGGCTCAAGCATTTAATTACCAGTGTGAAAGCTTCCATGTCAGTCTTTCCTTCTCACGCGGTGACTGACTGACAGCTCTCAAGGTGACAGCTTCTCCAAAAGCCGGGGACCCTGAGTGACTGTGATAAGCAGGGCCCCCTGTCAACCCTCAAGGTCTCAGAGTGAGTGAGAAATACTGATATTTTAAGCTTCTGAGATTTCTGGGATGTTAGTTACTGCAGCATAACCTAACCCATCTGGACTAGTACGGTGAGAGTGGGGAGTATTTCCTATGGACAATTATTGAAAGGGTTTTAAGCAGAGAAAAACCAGGTAAGATTTGTGTTTTAGAAAGATGGCCCCTGGGGTGCCTGGGTGGCTCGGTCGGTTAAGCATCTGACTTCGGCTCGGGTCATGATCTCACGGTTCACGGGTTTGAGCACCGTGTTGGGCTCTGTTATGACAGCTCAGAGCCTGGAGTCCGCTTCAGATTCTGTGTCTCCTTTTCTTTCAGCCCCTTCCCCTGCTTGCACGCTCTCTCTCTCTCTCTCTCTCTCAAAAATAAGTAAATCTTGGAAGAAAGAAAGAAAGAAAGAAAGAAAGAAAGCCTTAGCTGCCCGGTGGGAGATCTGGACATCAGTCTGAACAGCTTGCAGTGACCCAGGCATAAAATGGGGTAGCCTGACAGTGGGGGTAGAAAGACGTCAATGGCTTTGAGAAATCTGTGGGAGGAAGAACTGACAGGTCTCCGGGGCTTGGGAATTGGGAGGAGACAGCAAGAGAGATGTCAAGGAGGACTCCCCGTTTCCAGGGTGGGGGAAAATGGCAGATGGCAGTGCCTTCCCTGAGGTGGGGACACTGAGGAGGAATTGCCTCGGGGGGACGGGGAGTTCAGGATGGGACGTGTTGGGTCTTTAGAAGCCAGACATCAAGAAGAGGGTGTCTAGCAGGCAGTTGGATATATGGGTCTCAACTCAGGAGAGCCAGAGACAGGCTGGAGTAGAGATCTGTGGGTCAGAAGCACCGAGGTGGTAACCGAAGCCACCACCGCGAGCTTACTCAGCCGGGGAGTGTTCAGAGGGGGAAGAGCAGGGGCCCTTGGATAGTTCCTGGGCAGAGAACCAGGGAGGTGCAGAGGCACTGAGTACCCCGAAGGGCAGCATTTTGTGATCAGCCCAGTGTTCTGGGAACAGGGGCTGTTGCCCAGAGGCATTCCTTGTCCAGGGTGGATGGCTCCTCTGCTGTCCCAGGGCTCTCAGGCCCCGGATGTTCAGTGACCTGTGTGGGTCTCAGTCCCCTCTGGTTTCCCTGGGCCCGCAGGCCCCCTATTACCTTTCAGAAAAGCAGTTTGTCCGAGGGTGGCGGCAAGGTCATCATTCAGACCTCTCTGTGCACGTCTTCAGATGCTGTTATTCTAAGACCACGTGACTGGGGCCCACATGAACCTCTTCCATCTCAGATGTCTGGTAGTTGAACAGCCTGAGTTTGGGCCTTGCCTATGCTGGCTCTGTCTTGAGCTTGTATGTCTCCTCTCTCGTCAGATCTGCGTACGGCGGGCTGTCACCACCAAAGGTGCCCTTGAGTCCTCTCGGGAACGTGGGTGCTCGGAGAGTCAGGTTTCCAACAGGGACTTTGCTGCAAGAGCGTCAGCCTCTCCTGAGCCCCTGAACTCACGTAGCGCCAAGAACCAAAAGAATCTTTGCAAATAACTGTTCAGCAGCAGCTTCTTCTCTAGGGCAGCGGAAGGCTGGCCAGGGGAAGAGCCTAGAATTTGACCTGAGTCTGTTTCTGTGAGGAGGTGGCCAGAGCTTCCAAGGAAGGGGACGGTGGGGTGGGCCAGGACTCCGGCCCTGGGCCCCTGGCCTGTCCCTACTGCCCTTTGATTCTCCATCTGGAACTTGGGCCATATTAATGATTTAAGGAACAATTATTGTAAGGCCGAGGCTCTTTTTACAAACGCCAGTGTTCCCTCCTGCAATGAGTTCCAGATGGTGGGAGCTCTCGGTGAGGGAACTGGCTTCTCCGAGGATGGCCTTCTCCCCGCAGAGTGACAGCGGGCCGTGGACGAGCCAGCAGTCTCCTGACACTCCGGCCTTTACAAGTTACCCGACCCCTTTCCAGTTTGTTTAAAACCTTTTTCTTTTTCCATGCAGATGTTCCTCCGGGTGAGCGATCTTTATAGTTTTGAAAAGATTATATCAGTTTTCCATGAGATTGTGTTACTGTATTTCTTGGGCTCCCCCCTTGTTTAATAGCACTGGAAAGGCCAGCTTCTTCAGCAGACATTACTAGTGGAATGTAGAGAGGGAGTCTGCGGAGGCCTGCGAGCTGGGAGCCCTGAGCCCGGGGCTCAGAGTCATGCAAAAGGAAAACAGACTGCCACCGGACTCCTTCCAGAGGCGGCCGCTATGGTCAGAAAGCCGAGAAAACTGCTTGGGCCGTGCATTTTTCGATGATTATCAAAGGTGTTAAAATAGAGACAGAGGCACATGTTTGGCTCGAGGGCGGGAGAGGCCGCCGCACAGTCTTGCAGGCTTCAGCTGTCTTGAATCAAAACTATCACTTTGATACTGGAAAATTATTATGAAAATGTTAGTTTTGGGCCTTGGAGCACAAAGCAAAGATTGCTTGGAAGGCTGAGGGCTCTTCATTTAGCATTTGTGTCAGCTCCAAAAATAACCTCTCCCAACTGTTGGATTTCACCTTTATCCAGGCTTAGGGGTGGCTCCATCCCGCCCTGCAGCTCTCCAGGGCGCATGAGCGAGCCGGAGGCCACCTAGTCTTCGAGCTCAGCAAAGAGGGGAGCGGGGCAAGGTCAGGGAAGGCTTCCTGCGAGGGAGGGATAAGCTCCAGGCCTTGGCAGGGAGCAGCAGTTTATACAGGGAGAGAAGGCAGGAAAAGGGGAATTGACTTGTCCCCAGGGCCTATTCCGTAGCAGGCTGCTTTGTAGGTGAGGCAAAGAGTGGTTATGTCACCCCCTGAGGCACCTGGAGAAAGAGATGACCTTCAGCCTGCACTTACAGACCCCCCTGGCCAAGAGGGAGAGAGGGAAGAGTGGACAGGGAGGCTCCAAGCACGCAGGCCCGGGGTCTGCGATGGTCAGGCTGCCCATGAGTACGGGAGGAGCCGCAGTGACCCTGGAGGGGCCGAGCCGGTCAGGAGGACATCTTTCTCGTACACTGAAGGGTTGAAACAACCACGACGCGAATCCTAATGTTTTCACATTCCAAGGCCCGTAGCTGGACTCTCTTCCCAGAAGGGAAGAGACCATAAACATTTACTCACCTGCTGTGTGCTGGCTTCTGGGGAACAGAAACAAGGAAGGAAGGCACAGACCTTGCCTCCAGAGGCTCGTGGTCCACCATGCAAAGCAACGGAGGGACAGGGGCTGCAGGAGCCCAGAGGAGAGAGGCTCCTCCCTCATGCTGAGATCAGAGGAGGCTTCCTGGAGGAAGGGAGGCCTGCTCCGAGCTTCGGAGGACGGGGAGGACATGGCTGAGCCATCTTCCAGGTAGATGCGTCCCGAGAAAAGAGGTTGGGAGGGGCACCGCGGGGCTGCCGCAGCCGCCAGAGGACGGGGGAGCAGCCCCCGGTGCCACATGGCCGTTGACAGAGCTGAGTCAGGGCTGCACCGCGACTTCTGTCTGGTACTTTGGCCTCATACCTGTCCTTATGTGGTGTGACTTTGGCCTCTGAAGTCTCCCTTCCCTGCAACATTTTATCTCCGTTCTGGTGGGGCAGGGACCTCTGCAGAGTGTGCCCATTCTTGGAAACAACCTGACTTGGTTTTAAGTCTGAGGTCTTGAGATCAAGTCGCTAACTTGCTTCCTGAGTCGACTCGTGATAAACCCACACACCTCTCTGGGTCTTGGTTTCTTGAGCTGGGTCAGAGAACTGAGGATCCCTGTCCTGTGTGCCTCCCTCTCCAAGGGTTGGAAAGATCAAACCAGGTGAGGGATGGTGGCAGGCTTATTATAGTTGTTAGAGGCAGCCCGGGCCAGGGAAGGAGTGCCTATACCTGGTCCCAGGGAATTACTGGCCATGGCCAATCCCTTCACTTCTGGAGCCTTAGATCCTGGACGTTCTTGTAGGCCAGTGGTGAGGAAGTTCTCTCCATGAGCTCAGCTCCCCCCTGAAGTCATCTTTTTTTTTTTTAATTTTTTTTATGTTTTGTTTATTTTTGAGAGAGAGAGAGAGAGAGAGACAAGAGTGCGAGTGGAGGAGGGACAGAAAGAGAGGGAGACACAGAATCTGAAGCAGGTTCCAGGCTCTGAGCTGTCAGCTCAGAGCCCGATGTGGGGCTCAAACCCATGAACCATGAGATCATGACCTGAGCTGAAGTCGGATGCTTAACTGACTGAGCCACCCAGGTGCCCCTGAAGTCATCTTTTAAAGCTGTAAGTAGAGAATTGAGTGGAGGCCCTGTTGAAAACGCTCTGGGGGTCTTCCATTGTCACCAGATTAAATTTCATGACTTTGCCTGCTCCCTCTGCTCTCTACCCATAAGGAGGAAATGAGTTGAGCATTCCCTGCCTCAGGGCCTTGGTACACGCTGCTCTTTTACATGGAGCACTCCAATCCAATCCCTTCCTCTGGCTTATTCCTTTTTAGCGCTTAGGTCTCAGCTTAAATATTATTTCTTCCGAGAGGACTCCTTTACCTCCTGTCCCAAAGCATATAATTTTCAAAGCATTAACCCAATTTGTAAATTGTTTTTATTTGCTTGTGTGAAGGTTTGTTTCGCCTGTGTACCTCTAGATTGTAAGCTCTATGAAGCCAAGGGTAATGTTGGGTTTGCTCACCACTGTATTCCAACTACCTAGCCCAAGGCTCGCCTTACAGTAAATGCCTAGTAAATATTTGTCGGACTGAGTGAACTATCCAGTAAACTTGGAGGTCATTATTCACGTGTCCTTGTTGCTTATAGGGAAGCAGACTGGGAGAGGAGAGGCGACTTGCCCAACTTCTTACAGCTAGGGAGTATATTTGAGGCATCGATAATCCCCAGTGCCTGTACTGGGAAGCGGGAGAAAGGGGAGAATAACCAGAATGGGGACTGGCCCAAGGGAGGTCTGCTGCCCTACCTGCTCGGCCCCTCAGTGCCTCCACACTGGGCACACCGGTGGGGCTGAGCTTGGTAGGCAGGCTGAGGCTGTCCTCTGAGTTCTTGCCGCCTACAGGTGCAACCCACATGAGCAGGTGAAAATGCAGAGGTGCTGACAGCTCTCAACCCTGCACGCCCGGGGGCATCTGGTTTGGATTTGGTCAGGGTTTTTACTAGTTGTTTTAGAGACACTTAAGCCTGCACATTACACCTTTAGTCCACCACATGGCTCCTCCAGGGCCTCTCTGAGCCACCCAGGGGCAGGGAGAGGGCATCCCATAGATCTGCCACAGGGAGAGTAGAGGTCCCTGCCAGTGCCCTGTTGGGGATCACTGATCAGCAATCCCTGCTGGCCTCTGGCTGTGCCACAGGCCACTCCATGCAGAGATATGGCAGACATGTGCAGGGGCCAGCCCCGACTCACTGGGACCTCTGTCATTTGATCCTAACATCACATTCCAGCATTATCTCTCTCTCTCTCTCTCTCTCTCTCTCTCTCCCTCCCTCCCTCCCAGTGTCCCTCTAGGTCCTTGACGCCTGAGGTGTCCACCCTCTGCAAACATGCCCTGTGTCTCCAGCTTCTCTGCCTTTGCTACATATTTGTCCCTGTCAGGAGTGGCCTCGCCAGTGTGGGACAAAGAATCAGGAATCCTCTTTTGTTAGTGAGGCGCTTGCAGAAGGCAGGGTGGGGACTTGGATTTCAGCTCCATCCAAGCAAATTCTTGCTGTTAGAGCCACCTAGCAATGGGCCAACCTACCTCAGATTCACCCACGGCCAGGAAAGCCTCCATCAGTAGGAAGTGGGGCCAGTCTGGAAGGCCTGCTTCCAGCTGTGGCCCCTTCGGATCCCATCAGGACCCCTTTTGCCCTTGGTCTGTGTTTCAGGGGGAGCTTCGTGCCTCACCTGAGCTCCTGCCATCTGCCCCAGTTCTCATTCTTCCGGCCGAGTTCCTCTCCCTGGCACATGTTGTCACTGCCCGCCCTGACATTACAGTGGGAACGTCCTCCCTCCTCGGGACCTGGTTGCCGGCCACGGGGCTGGGCTGGCCTGGCTTCACCAGAGCATGAGATTTGGAAACTTCCAACAACTCCTGTTGTGCCTGTGGAACCTTCAGCTTCTGGGTTTCCAAGGGCCTCTGATTCTAGATTTCATTTATCCAGTGCCGTATGACTCTAGTATTCGATACTTTTAAGGACTCTGGCATCCCAAGAATCCGTGACACTACGTTTGTAGGATTCTCTGCCTCGAGATTGCCCTGAACTTACGAGTCTCCAGGGCCAAGCCCCGCCCTCGTACACATCTTACTCTGAAATCCTGTGTATTTCCAAATGTCCAGGACTCCCTGAGTCTGCAATTGATCACTCCATCCAGCACTGGCAGAGCCTGACCTTCCCCCTTTCTAATCAACTGTGGCAGAGACAGCTTAGAAGAGTCAGTGTTTGGGGGTGAGAAGGAGAGGGGGTGCATGGCACACAGTTGGGCCAGTTTCCTTTAGAGCTCGTTTCCTCTACTTAGATGGTGGGAGTCAGCATTTATGGCTCAACATCACATATACACCATCCCATGTAGCCTGTGTCTTGGGTAGGGCACAGCTCGAATGCATTTGGTGCCAGCACAGGCCTTGGGAGAGTGGCTAGGTACTCCCCACACCCTTTGGGACTCTTGGAAAAGGAAATGGGAGACTTCAGGGTCTCTAGCCCCTCAAGGGACGGGATCCCTGGGTGTTTCAGGGCAAAAGGGATTTTATTGCTTTCTCTAGGGAAAAAGCATGAGTGGCTTCTAGGTTGTCCATTCCTTCTCCTGCAGCAGAGGTGAGCTATGCCCTGGACAGGTAGAATGTTTTCTTAAGGTTCAAGGTGCATCTGGTGTGGCTTGAGGCTGAGCATCCATGAAGGAAGACAAGGCCTATCTCTGAGGAGTAATCCCCCAGGGCAAGAGTGATGGGGTCGGCATCCTGGGGACGACAAACAGACTCTGCCCGATATTCATGGAGACACCCTTGGAAGGAAGATGGTAGCCTGAAAATTAGAGCCATTGAATCATGGCCACATGCAGAGAGCATGGAAGGGGCTGCAGGAAGCCCAGATTGCTTCGGAAGGGAGGTTGGTCACATGACTTCAAAGGTCCCTTTCTGGCGAAGAGTCTATAGTCAGATTCAGGATGTCAGAGCAAGAAGGAGCCTTCAGTATAACTCAGGGCCACCTCCTTCATTGTACATGTGGAGAAACTGAGGCCCCAAAGAGGAAATGACTCACTGTGTGAGTTGATTGCAGGGGTGAGACTAGATGCCTGTGATTTTGTCTCTCATCACTGTGGGCTTTTTGTTATTAGCAACACACTGAAGTCGGATATGTGACTCTCTTGGCCTCTGGATTAGAATGACGGTAAGTAACAGGCCTTCAAAGTAAGTAGGACCTGGGTTGGAGGACCAGCTAGGCCACTTGGATCTGTGGGCTTGGGCAAATTACTCACCCTGAGCCTCAACTTGTCATGTATAAAATGGTAATAATAAGACCCATCTTAGAAGCGACTGTGCCCCCTCTCCTCAAACTATTTGTGGTGAAACACTATTTTTTATTTTCAGTCTTTTGCTGATCAGTGATACTTTTGTGGAATATTGTCATGCCAATGCCAACTATCTGTAAACATTTCTAATTGCTCTCTTTCAATTTCTGTAAACTCAAACTGGTAACCAGTCAGAGGCTGGCTGGTACCAGACCCTGGGGTGCACCTGTAGCGGAGCAGATCTAAGGTGCTTAGAGAATTTCTTGAATACATTCAAGGCAGAGAAATGAATCAGCATGATTCACAACATTATCATGTATTAAACACCTGCTCAGCACCTGGTGAGCTACATACATTATTTTGCGTGAAATCCCTCCCGCCTGCCTGGGTAGCATGATGACTTCATTCTGCAGGCTTCTCTTGATCTCTCTGTTCCTTCCCCTGAGAGAAATGCCCTGGATGATGATCAGATTGTACATTCTCTGTTCTGCTCTGCTCTGGAAGTGGCCTTGCGAGGGTTATTCAGGTTGACAAGATGAACATTTCCTGTTGCTGCTTGGGAAAATGCCTGTCTGGCCCTGCTGAGAAGCTCTGGCCCCATCAGAGCAGATGGCACGGGCCGGGCATCTCCCCCAGCATCTCTGGTGAGGGGGCCTGGCATGCAAGAGGCTTCCGGGTACTCATCCCTTGGGTGGTTGGGCGTAAGACTCTTCAGGTTGGCAGGAGCCACAAGTCTATGTCTTGCCGTGCCATTCCGAGCACATGTTGGAAAGGAGATTTATGGCGGCAATCTGGGGGAAGGGATAGTTTATCTTCTAAACGAAAACTTTGGGAAGCCTCTGCTTGGGACCCAGACCTCACAAGGATCTAATTAAAGGCCTATTAGTCAAACTAATTCCTGACATGACATCGGTTTGCATTAGACAAACATCTTTGACTTTTCAAACACTCTCTTGGGAGCCAGGACTTGATCGTGTGACATCTATTGATACATAATCGGGGAAATGGCTGACAAGGAATTGGGCTGTCTGATGCCAGGGGGGTTGAGTGCTGGAAAATCACAAGGGCTGGTTTTATTTGGTTGGCAGGTGTTCAGCTCCTAAACCCCGTGGGGCACCATTTCTCTGCAAGATGATCCCTCGTATTGGTTTGTTGGTTAAGTAAATAATTAAAGATCTAATAGGGCCTTTGCTGGTGTCTGTGCCAGGCCATAGGCCATTGGTCCCTGGGTTCCTGTGACCAGACCAGGACCCAGCACACGGTAGGTTTTCAGGAGTTGGGGCCGAAGGAAGGTTCGATTACAGCAGCCAGGTCACAGCAAATCAACATAGTCTCCATCCTCTGAGAGAGCAGAGGCCAGTGCGGTATGCGTGCACATACAGTGACGTGGTGACTGAGTGCTGGGACAGGGCGAGCATGGGCTGTGACGGCCTGTGGGGGGAGTGTCTATGCAGGCTTCCAAAGGCAGAGGCCGTGCCTCACGCAGTTCTGTGTCTGAAGTATGTCTGCCTCAAGCGTCAAGGATTTGGACGTTGTTCAAGCGATGCTGGCCCATTTATACTTTCTCATCTGCCTTCTCCCTCATTCCATAATAATAGGTACCTGTGTGTGAGGCCACGGGCCGGAATCAGGGCCCAGGTGTGACCAGGAGCGGGACTCAGGCTCTGAAAGCAGCAGGACCCAGCCTGCATCCAGGCCCAGTCTGAGCTGGGCCTAGGACTTAATCTACAACTAGGTTCAGGGCTTACTTTCCTATTCATGATTATGGCTGAGTCTGTAAGAGGATTGGGGCTCAGTCAATAGCCAGGGTCAGGGCTCACTCCGTGGTCAGGGCCAGGGCACAGTCTGTTTTCCCTCCTAAGAGTTCCTGGAGGTGGGAGCCAGCTTTTCACAATCTCTCATCTCATAATCTTGTTGCACAGTGAGCTCTCAGACAGTGTTTATGGAACTGAACCTTGCTGATTTGAATCAAGAACGATCATAGTCTTTGGGATTGTCCTGTGGCGAAACAGACAAAGGGCATTTTCTGAGGGACCCCCTGTGGAGCGCTGCCCCATAGCCCTAACAGGTAGTGAGCTTCTCGTTATTGGAGGTGTGCAAGCACAGTGCCACATCAAGCTGAGGGAGCAGGGGGTTCTTGTCTCGGCAAGGGATGAGCCACAGTTCAGAGATTCGGACTGTGGGCATCCGGCCCCGGGACACCAAGCGTTATGACAAAGAATCTGCACAGACAGCAGCTGCCCAATCCACAGCTGGGGGCCAGTCCCCAGCTTCCGATTGTTCCCCATGTCTTCAGCTCGTTGGGGTCAGCCTCATCCATCAGCGATGCTGCCTGTCCTCGGCCCTCTGACAGGCCTCTGGCCGCCAGGGTCTGCTGCTTGGTGAAAGCCCTTATTAAAATTAATCTCATTTTTACGACGGCACCATCTATCTTCCGTCTAGTGGGAACTCAGGGGTCACTGTATTTTTGTTTACTGTCAGCCGACTTCCTTTGGCCATAAATTGCTTTCCTTCCCAGCTGAGCTGGAGCCCTAGAGAATAACGTTTTTTTCTTTTTCTTTTTTTAAAAGTCAGCCCTGCTTGGGCTGCCTCGTTTCTCTGGCCTCTCTGCTGCTGCCCTCCATCTGCTCTCTATTTAGGGAGTCTATTTCAGTTTTTCCTGTCTCTAGGTGGCAGCCACCCACACTCCGTCTCCTCTTCCTCTCTTCTCGTCTAGGGAGTACAGTGTTTCTGCAAGTTTAAGAGATAGCCGCTAAGCGTCTGTCAAAGGCAGAGAGCCTTGCGCCGAGGCCACCGGGGAGCACAATCGGGCAGGGGAGACCGAGGGGGTACACACGTGGTTCTGCTCTTCCTTCTGTCTAGACTGCTCTTTCTCCCAGAGAACTCTTACTCACCCTTCAAAACCCAGCTTTCATGGTGCCTGCTCTGGGAAGCCTATCCCGATCCCCTTCCAGGACTGACTTACTTGCCTTGTTCTCTGTGTTTGCACAGAAGGACTTTTGTCCCTAGGGCAATCCCATGCTGTTTCATAATTACCTGTTGATGTATTGTTCCTTGAAAGTGGACAACATTTCTGTATTAGTTTCTTAGGGAAGCCATAACAAAGAACCACAAACTGGGTGGCTTGAAACAACGGAAATTTATTCTGTCACGGATCTAGAGGCTGGAAGTCTGAAATCAGAGTATTGGCAGGGCCACGTTCTCTCTGAGGCTTCGAGGAGAAAACCTTCCCCTGCCTGGTAGTCCCAGGCGTTCTTGGCTTGTGGCAGCCTATCTCCAGTCTCCGTCTCTGTTGCTACATGGCATTCTTCCTGTGCGTCCGTGTCTCCGTTCTTGCAAGGACACCAGTCATGTCAGATTAGGGGCCCACCCCACTCCACCATGACCTCATCTTAACTAACTACGTCTGCGATGACTCTGTTTCCAAATAAGGTCATATTCTGAGGCACTGGGGGTTAGGCCTTTAACTTGTCTTTTCTGGGGGGCACAATTCAGCCCATAACAATCTCTTATTCATTACATTCCCAGCACCTCGCCCAACCCTCGGCTTGTAGGAGGTGCTCAGGAGATTACGTCAAATAAATTACCACTTTCTTAAGTGATTAAATGGATATGTAAAATACAAGGTAGCAAAAGATGTAAGCCCCAGCGAGAGAGGTTAAGAAGTGCGCTCCCCATACTGCGCAGAAGAGAGGCTGACTCTACCCGGGGGCCCCTGGGAGGGCATTTCGGTGGGCTTTGAGGAATAAGTGGAAGTTCAGCTGATGCAGAACCTGGGGCAGCACAATGAAGGAGCAAAGCCGTGGACACAGAGTGAGGACTATTCACCCGGACCTGATGGGCCAAGTGAAGCTCGGCAGGTAGACTGTTCTGCAGTCATATGGCTAGGAAACGGAAGAGCCGGCACCAAATCCGTATCCCTCAATTTCTAGGTTTTCTCCCGTATGGTGTTTCTCTCTTGCGTTAAAAATCAAGTTCCCTTTGTGACCCCGGAAAGACCTGTGACTCCTTTCTTGGGAAGACCTTACTCACCTCAAATAGGCGGATCGCTGGTGCCTCTCTTCGACCCTTGTTTAATTTGTGTTCTTATTGTGGGTCTGGGAGCCAATGTTAATTCCCACAGTGGAAGCCCATTCTTCAGACTGGCACGTAGAGGCAGACAGCGCATCGGTGTCTGGTCCCTTCAAGCGGTTGTGGGGTTTAGGGAGCAGACGGACCACAGAGAGCTGCTACTTACCTGCCCTCCAGAAGTGCCTCACAATTCGACAATTCCTCCAGCGTTTAAAAACAAAATAAAATATGTATTCATTGGGCTATGGCAGGCATGTAAACACACCCATTTCCCTTTTCCTCGTGAAAGCCTCGCGGGCGGTTAACCCCACCCATGCGGCCACACATCAGTGAGAGCTTGTGAAGGAAAGAGCTAGACCTCAGATGACAGGCAGGCAGGAGGAGGGTTAAGAACACGGGCTCCAAGGGTGGACGTCCGGGCTTCTACCTTGGCTTCTCCGTTCACCGGCCAAGGGCTGTGCTTCCGTTCCACGATCTGTAAGTGAGAGATCTGGGGTACCTGCCCCCACGCGGATTTCTAGGAGCACTGAAGGAGTTCATATGCGCGCGGTTCTCAGAGCGGGTACCGCCAGGCGTGGGAGCGCTGTGGTTGTTCCTGTGTTGCACGGAGCCTCCAGGATGGCGGCTCCAGGCGAGGGTGGGGCTGGAAGCTTCGTACTGCACTGCCTGATCCGTGACCCCGCCAACTGCTGGCCGGAGGCCTTTAGAAAACTCCACTGCAGGGGAAGGCTGCTTCATGAAAGCAGCTGTTGAGAAGGAGGGGTAGGCTTCAGAGCCTCATCTTCGTGAACAAAGGCCTTGAGGCGGCAAGGTGAGGGCGCTCGGGTCTCGGAGAAAACTAGACTCAAGAAGACTCAATCCCTGAACGCCCATGAGACCGGGAGAAAAGCATCACCTTGCACCTATTCCGTGTATTTACTTCAGTCTTGCTAATCTTCTTATCGCCTTTTATGTATTCTTATAACCGAGCGTGATTTAATCTTTTATTTTGTTTTTAACTTTTTATATATATATTTTTTTTGTTTTTATTTTTTTTAGAATAAAGAATCATTTTCATTTGTCACATGCATTTTTGGCATTTCTTTTTTTTTAACTTGTTTTATTTTTAAAAATTTACATCCAAATTAGTTAGCGTACCGTGCAACAATGATTTCAGGAGTAGATTCCTTAGTGCCTCTTACCCATTTAGCCCGCCCCCCCCACACCCCCTGCAGTAACCCTCAGTTTGTTCTCCGTATTTATGAGTCTCTTCTGTTTTGTCCCCCTCCCTGTTTTTATATTATTTTTGTTGCCCTTCCCTTATGTTCATCTGTTTTTTCTCTTAAAGTCCTCAGATGAGTGAAGTCATACGATTTTTGTCTTTCTCTGACCGACTAATTTCACTTAGCATAATACCCTCCAGTTCCATCCACGTAGTTGCAAACGGCAAGATTTCATTCTTTTTGATTGCCAAATAATACTCCGTTGTATATATATACCACATCTTCTTTATCCATTCATCAATCGATGGACATTTGGGCTCTTTCCATACTTTGGCTATTGTTGATAGTGCTGCTATAAACATGGGGGTGCATGTGTCCCTTCGAAACAGCACACCTGTATCCCGTGGATAAATGCCTAGTAGTGCAATTGCTGGGTCATAGGGTAGTTCTATTTTGAGTGTTTTGAGGAACCTCCATACTGTTTTCCAGAGTGGCTGCACCAGCTTGCATTCCCATGGTTTAATCTTTTAAAATTTACTGTTATTTGAATCTAAAAACTTGCCGGTGAGTCAGGCTGGGGAAAATCAGAGGATTCTCGGAGGACAACTCCTTCCCCAGCAGCCCCCGTGTGAGCTCCCTTGCCCTGCTTGTTCCCCTTCCTGCCCTCACGTCTGTCTCCTTCCTCCAGCTGCACCTCAGCCGATCTCCGCGGGAGCCCTATGATGGGGAGGCCGTCCCTTCTCCCTCTTGTCCTGGGGCTGAACTGCTCTGTTGCTTCAGGACTGGAGATTGGCATTCGGGGCCCCCCAGGATGTGACCCAGCCTCTCTTTCCAAACCTCTTTCCCACCCCTGCCTCGAACATATCCTTCCCTCTCGCCAAACTGGACAGCTTGTATGGGAAAAGAAAGGAAAAACCATTAGGCCCTTAATGCAAAACCACAGTTAAAAAAATGTCCATGTGTCTACAAAGTTTGTGATTCCTTTTTTTCATCATGTTTCCTGACATGACTTCCCAGTTGTTCTATGTGCTGTCCCCCCACCCACACCCATTGTCCAGCCTGGCTCCCCGGCATTGCCAGAGAGACTCAGGTCTGCACAGAGCCCCTCCTGGCCTTCACTTTCCCATCCCTTTTGTCCTCTATCATTTTATGCTTCCTTTTTCTCTATCTCATCTACTGGGCTCTGGATTCTTTGAAGGAGTAAGCCATTTGCCATCCATCCATCCATTCATTCATCCATTCCATTGAATGTCCCAACACACTGGGCCTTTTCCTGTGCTATGACAACACCAAGATGAATAAGACAGGCCCTTGCCCCCAGAGAGTTCAACTCTCAGTGGAAGAGTTAAATCAAAAAGCCAGTGGTTCTTAGCCTCTTGGGGTCTTTGACCCATTGGAGATTTTAGTGAGTGCTTTTACCAGCGAGGGAGGCCACACAAAATATCATCTGCCATGCGGGGTGCTTCCAGACCTTCCAAAGCTGTAGAGTGGGTTCAGAAACTCCGGATCTAAGGGAGCAGAGATGAACAGAGCACCCACTGTGCATCAGTCCCCGTAGAAGTTGCTTTACCTGTTATGTCCGTCGACCCTCACACCCACCAGCCTCCCTTGCTGCCTGGCATATGGGCTGGCACAGCCAGAGACTTGGGATGGGCAAGCCAGTGCCTGTGTGAGGGGCCCTGACTCGCCCAGAGCATTTGGCCACTGCTCGGGCCACTCCAGCCTTCCTGTCCTTGCCAGGCTGAGGGATGGAGGGGCAGAGTAGAGGCTGTTCTCAAAGGTTTTGTGTTTCTCTAAGAAATAGTTTCCTATTTTAGACTTGTCACTGGAACAGAATGGCCTCTGGCCAGCCAGCCTCACTTCGGGACGCAACTGTATCTGGGAGTTAAAATGTCACAGGCCTTTCACGTGAGAGCCTCTGTCTGGGCGCCCCCTTGACATTTACGCCTGTGTCTGCCCATTACAGCACCGGAGCAACTGGAGTGGGTGAGGATAGTCACTCAGATTCACCCTTCCAGAGCCTAGAAGTAAGGAGAAGGGACAGCTCAGAGAGTGGGGAAGAGAGAACTCTAGTCTCCGGGGGATGTTGCCCCTAGGTCCCCCACTACAGCACGGAGGCTGGACGCTGGTCCTTGAATGTAGCCATCTTGGGGTGTGTTTGCATGAAAGAACAATCTAGAAGTCTCTTCTTGGTCGCTTTTTCTTTTTTCTCCCTCCAGCAGAAGATTTGTGGTATCTGGGAAAAAAAAGAAAGGAAAAACTATTAGGTCTTGAATGCAAAACCACAGGACTTTTAAAAAAAGTGTTTATTTTTCTGCAAAGTTTGTTTTTCTTCCAATGGGAGCCAAGACGCTCTCTAAGGCCGGCCTCTGCTGGCAGCTGGGAGCAGTGGAAAAGATTGCTCTGTGTGGAAGAAGTTTGCTGACTGGGGAACAGCAGGCCCAAGTTGACCGGGGGTCTGACTCACACATCTTCCTGAGAGTGGCTTGTGTGTGGGAGAAGAGGTTGTGTCTGAGGGGAAGGGGACCAGAAGGGACGATGCAAGCCATGTGTGGCCCATCATCACTGGAAAGAGAGCTTTCTGGACTTGAGGGCAAAAGTGACGGCTGCTGGTTCCTGAGTCTCTGCTGTGCACCAAGCACTGAGATAGGTGCTTTCCATGTATATCCTCTGCTCCTCACCACAAAGCTTTGAAGTTGTTACTATTACTATTTCACAGATGGGAAAAGTTGAGGCTAGAGAATGTAAGTCCCGATCCCGCGGGGGCTAAGTGACACAGCTAGGATTTGACTCTGGGTCTGGTCTGATTGCACGCCTTTGCTCTCAAGTTCAGTTCGGCAGTGTGTCTCTCAAGTGACCTCGGGCAAGTTACTTAACCTTTCTGTGCTTCAGTTTTCCAATCTGTGAAATGAATATAATGGGATTTTTTTGAGGGTTCAGTGAAAGGTTTCTGCAAAACTCGCAGGGGTCGTGCTTTCCACCCAATCATTATGTGTATGCTATACTAATAGTAATGGTTATTATTGCAACGTTCACAGGCTTGTGCTTGGCAACTCAGTGTTGGAGGACAGGAAGGAGAAGGAGATTGGCCCCTGTCCTCAGCAGGTGCATAGTCCGGTTGCACGGACAGGCCCACCCTGGGGAGTTGCCTCACCTGGTGAGGTCCCAAGTGCCGAGTCCTCCATGATGGAGACTTCCGGCCATCAACACTGTCATTCACAGGTGTGTACTGGGCCAAGTGTCCTGTCATTGAGGGGTTCACGGGGGAGGGTCACATGTACTTGCTACCCTGGGGGTGTAGGTACCTCATCGGGGAGAACAGATGGGTCCGCAGATGATGACCACACGGTGTGATCAGAACCATGATGAAGGGACACACTGTGACCGTGTCCACCCTGCCCTCACACCCACCCTGCATTCCACCTGGGCTCTGACCCCGGCTGTTTCCTCTTCTTAGAATGCTCCTCCCCCCCTTCTTCCCCCCCCCCCCCCGGGGCCCCCTCCATCTCTCAGGACCGAGTCAGCTACCGTCTTGCGGTTGGGGACCCCCTCTGCTCTCCGTGTTCCTTGTGCTCATTCCTGGCAGCCAGGATCTCCATCACAGCCTTGCCCTGGTCTACTCCTGGGCCACGCCCTACACGGTCTGGCCTGGAGTGCCTCACCCAGTGCCTGGCACATGCTTCGAGGTCTTCGCTGAACTTTTAGGACACTGATCTGTTCCCCTCGAGACTTTTTGTCGATCATGCCGAAGGAACTTCCAGAACTGGGTGATTTTCGGCTCTGACTGGAGGAAAGACGGAAGGGTTGGGTGGGCCCTCGCTGTGGCAGCAAGCCCAGGCACAGTGTGTACTTCTCGGAGGCTGACAAACATAGGTCAGAGACCAGGCTCATCGACACTTTCACTGATGCCTTACCAGACTTATTTAACCCCAGTTTCCACATCTGTAAAAGAGGTAACAATTGTATCTACTTCATAGGCTTGCCAGGAACTTAAAGGAGATTTTATTTTATTTTATTTTTTTTAATTTTTTTTAACGTTTATTTATTTTTGAGACAGAGAGAGACAGAGCATGAACAGGGGAGGGGTAGAGAGAGAGGGAGACACAGAATCTGAAACAGGCTCTAGGCTCTGAGCTGTCAGCACAGAGCCCGACGCGGGGCTCGAACTCACGGACTGTGAGATCATGACCTGAGCCGAAGTCGGACGCTTAACCGACCAAGCCACCCAGGTGCCCCAAAGGAGATTTTAAATAGAAGGCACTTAGTACAAGGTGTCTGGCACGTGGTCAGAGCCCAATAAATGTCAGTTGTTGTCGCTGTTGTTACCATGGCAATGATGAGGCCGGCTCACCCCTGCTGGCCTGGTTGAACAGGCAGAGGTCAACTAGTTTATCTCTCCAAGACTGATTTCCTGCAGAGGTAGTAAGAGAGCCATTGAGGGAGTCTCTTCCTTGCTGGGGGAAGAGAATGTGTGTCCCTATGTAATAGGCACATTTTAGACACAGAGCCCCTGTGGGGGGCTCCTCCTCCAAGAAGCTTTCCCTGACCACGCCAGCGCGGCTCTTCTCTCCCCTTTTTGAGCTCTCCCGGCACGTAGCATCCGAGCTGCCCAGTTAGCACTTGATTACAGACTGTCTGGGTTGCTCTCTAATTGCTTTCTCTGTGTATGGGCTTGTCTGCCCGGCGAAATCACAAGATGTGTAAGAATAATTATTGCATCTCATTTGTGGCTCTCAAACACCTAGCTCCACACTTTCCACGTTGTAGGAATTTAACAAGTGATATGCAGATTTGACCTGCCTAAAAACATTTGGTGTTTACCCGTCATAAGAGAAGCACTAATAGTAGAAAGGCAGAATTCACAGAAACAGAAATGCAAATGGCCGAGAATATGAAAAATAATGTTTCATCCGGCTTATTAGAAATCAAAGACATGTAAATGAAATTGGAATCCCATTTTCCTTATTAATCGGCACTCATTTAAAAATTGTAACAGTGCTGGGGAGGGGAGGCGGAGCTCTCTCAAACATCACTGGTGGGAGGACAATGTCATCCTTTTGGTGACAATTTGCAGTATACAGCAAGAGTCTAAAAAAAAAGGCCCATGCTCTCTGACTCAGTAATACCACTTTAAGAACTATTTCCCAGGAAATACTAAGAGATATGAACAAAGCCTTATGTGCAACGATGGTCATTACACTGTTATTTTTATTTATTTATTTTTATTTAGTTTTTAATGTTTATTTTTTGAGACAGAGAGATAGAGCGGAGCTGGGGAGGGGCCGAGAGAGGGAGACACAGAATCTGAAGCAGGCTCCAGGCTCCAAACTGTGAGCACAGAGCCCGATGCAGGGCTCTAACGGACAAACCGCGAGATTATGACCTGAGCCGAAACAGGATGCTTAACTGAGCCACCCCAGGCGCCCCTCACACTGTTATGTGAGGGGTAAATAGGGTAAATAAATTACAGCATAGTGGGGAGTAGTAAGGCTCAATAGAATAAGGTTTTTATTTGAAAAGATGTCAACTCTTCTCCTCATGAAAACAATGAAGATTAAAATATGATACTATCTTTAACTACAAAAATTTAAAAGTAAAAAATGTGATAAAACACAACCTCATAGAACAGACTTTTCAAAATACTGTTGAGGATTTTTTTTTTCAACATTTATTTATTTTTGAGACAGAGAGAGACAGAGCATGAGTGGGGATGGGGCAGAGAGAGAGGGAGACACAGAATCGGAAACAGGCTCCAGGCTCTGAGCCATCAGCCCAGAGCCTGACGCGGGGCTTCAACTCCTGGACCGCGAGATCATGACCTGGCTGAAGTCGGACGCTCAACTGACTGTGCCACCCAGGCACCCCTGAGGATTTTTGAGGCGATCATCATCAACAACAATTTTGCAAAAGCAGAATTTAAGAACTTTCGTGCAAATTTTAAAAATGCGCATACCTTTGACCTAGAAATTGTGCCGCTAGGAATCTAATCCATAGATATGCCCACCTGGATCCTCACAGATATTTGCACAAGGTTATTTATTGTGGAGTTGTTTGTAATAGCAAAAATCTGAAACCAATTCAAATGCAGATCGGTAGAAGACTAAAGAATGAGGTGGAACTTAGTTGTGCATAAGGAAAGCACTTAAGGTAGGTTAAGGGGAAGAAAAAACAATGTGCAAGGGAAGATCTGTAAGCTACATTGCTAAATGAATAGTCACGATTGGTACATATGACATACTTCCATTTGTGTAAGATTAACGGAAAGTCTGAGAAGAAGATATAAACATAAATATTAATGAAGGGCTCTGGGAGAGGCAGTAGGTGTAGCGTTTAAAAGCACAGATTCATGGGATGCCTGGTGGCTTAGTCAGTTAAGCGTCTGACTTCAGCTCAGGTCATGACCTCACAGTTTGTGGGTTCGAGCCCTGCATCAGGCTCTGTGTTGACAGCTCAGAGCCTGGAGCCTGCTTCAGATTCTGTCTCCTTCTCTCCTCTGCCCCTCCCCCATTCACGCTCTGTCTTTCTCTCTCTCTCTCTCAAAAATAAATAAACATCAAAAAAAAAAAAAAAGCACAGATTCATTAGCCAGATTACTGGAGTTCAGTTCCCGGCTCTGCCACTTTTGAGCTGTGTGACCATGTGTGAGTTGCTTAACCTCTCTGTGCTTCAGTTCCTTCATCTTTAAAACACTGAATGTGTGAGCAATTCTTATGATTTTTTAAACAAAAAAGTAAACTTTTGAGGGCGGTCACCTTGAGGCAGTGAAGCTGGGAGTCTAATTTTCATTGTATAACTTAGGAAGCGCACATGAGTTTTTATCCGTGTACATGTTGTGCTGGCAGGAAACAGATGGCATAGTCCAGCTGGGTAATTTGACGAGAGGTGGACGAAAGACTTTTATGCTCATGTGGGCAGGGCTTAGGAGGCAGCACTCCAGGATTAGCAACAGCAGGGAGCTTCAGCACCTCGAGGCCTGCAGGGCCAAGGGAAGGGCTTGGTTAGTCAGAGCTGGAGAGCCAGCTGTGGGGAGAGGGCTTCCGGCAGGGGCTGTGGCTCTGGGGAATAGGAGGTAGCCAACCTGTCCCAGCCCCAGCGGGAAGGGACCCCGGGGGATTAAAACTGATCTCCTGCCATGCCTCCCATTGGCAGGACCCAGAAAGATGCCCGAGGGTGAAGCAACAGGTGCAGGCATCCATACCCGTCAGCCCACTGAGGCCTGGGGCAGGGAGAGGAGGGGAGGAGAGCGCATCTGGACAGAGTCCAGCCCCTGGGGTAATACACATGACCCCTACCTCCAAGAGTGTGAGAATGAAAGAAGTTAATACGTAGAAACTCCTGGAACATGGTAACTGTCCTGTAAATGTAAATACCAGTCCTGGCATTATTCTCTGGGTAGCAAAGCCTAATGAAGACATCCCACACACGCATATTATTTCCATAGTAGTTTATAAAAATTCTGTTTTTGAAGAATTTTTAATGACATGGGAAAATTCTTATGGTATGACATTAAGAGAAAAAATACAAAATTGTATATTGGGTATGATTTCAAATTTGTGGAAACAAACCACAGGCAAGCAAACCATACTTGCACAGGATAGAGAGACTGGGAAAATATCTGCACATGTCCATCATGGTTGTTTCTGAGTGGTGGGACTGTGGGTAATTCAAAAATGTTCTTCTTCATACTTTCTATATTTTAGTAATTTTCTACAATGAGTATGTTTACTTTACCAAAAAAGAAGAAAAAGAAGGAGGAGGAGGTGGTGGAAGAGGAGGAGGAGGAGGGCTTACTTCCGCTTCTTCTTCTCCTCCCCTTCTCCTCCTTCCTCCTTCCTCCTCTCCCCCCTCCTCCTCCTTTCCTCCTTCTTCGTCACCTTCCTTTCCTCCTTTTCCTTCTCTTTTCTCTTTCTCTTCCTCCTCCTCTTCTCCTCTCTTCTCCTTCCTTTTTTTTTGCCTTTTCCCTTTGTTCTTCCTCCTCCTCCTCCTCCTCCTCCTGTCCCGGCCTTTTCCGGGTGAAGAAGAACATTTGCAAAGAAGCATGAGACAGCCCATAACCCTTCAACGGCTCATCATGGATAAATATTATCTGTGCTTTAACAAGCTTATGTTAGGTTCTTCCATTACTCATCCTGTTTGAATATGAGGAAACTGAGGCACAAAAAGGAAAGTGACTTGCAACCGTTCGCCTGGGGAAGAAATGACCCAGCTGGGATTCAGATTGAGGAGTCTGATTGCCCGTGCTGCCCTCTGAAAAACCTCACCACGTTGTCACCTCCTTAGACAATGAAGTCCAAACTTTCACCGAAGCCATTCACCATTCCAGCCTCACCTCTGGCCACTCTGACTGCTCCTTCCCCTTAAGGCACAGGGATCCCCTAAGACGTCAGCACTGCCACACCAGCCCTCAGGAAGGCTGTTCCCTCTTTGGGGAACGTCTTTCTCTCCTTGTTACCTGGCTTATGTGTCTTCCTTCTTCAAGACCCAATCCCGATGTCACCTGCCTTAAGGAGCCCTCCCTGACCTCCTCTGGCTGCACTGGGTGCCTCTCCTGGGCGCCTGTAGCTCCTGTGCCTAACCTTCTCTGCATTTAAGTCCCTCTTTAAAAATTATTATTATTATCATAATCAGTTGCTTTGTTTAAAGTACAGTTGATGCTTGGACGACCCAGGGGTTAGGGATGCTGACACACCATGCAGTCAAAATTCTACACATAATTTTGACTCCCTCCAAACTTAATGCCAGTAAGAGCCCGCTGTTGACTGAAAGTCTTACTGATAATATAAACCATAGATTAATACATATTCTGTAGGTTATACACATTATATATATATACTTACAATAAAAAAAGCTAGAGAAAAGATGTTATTAAGAAAATCATAAGGAAGAGAAAATACATTTACAATATTATACTGTATTTATGGAAAAAATTTGCATATAAGTGGATCCGTGCAGTTCAAACCTGTGTTGTTCAAGGGTCACCTCTATTCCCTTTCTTCCATCAAACTGGAAGTTGATATATGCTGGCTGGATTAGGTCTGCAGATTCTTAAATTACATGGTGTTAAAGACAATGAAATTGTCTTTAAATTTAAACATTGGGAGATCTTGCATAAATCTCTTCATTATTGACTTCTTTTAAAAATTTTTTTGATGTTTATTTTTGAGAGAGAGAGAGAGAGAGAGAGAGAGAGAGAACAAATGGGGGAGGGGCAGAGAGAGAGGGAGACAGAGAATCTGAAGGAGGGTCCAGGCTCTGAGCTGTCAGCACAGAGCCTGACACGGGGCTTAAACCCATGAACCACGAGATCATGACCTGAGCTGAAGGTGGACGCTTACCTGAGCCACCCAGGCGCCCCTATTTTCGATCTCTTTTTAAAACTATCTGGCAACACTGGGTACACGCTCTTGAATGGTAGCAATTAGAAGGAGCTGGTCGAGGCTGTTTCCTTTAGGTGAGGACAGTTGGCCATCTTCTTTACGACCCCCTGTTGTCTTACGTCAAGCTAGTTCCACTGACTTGTTTACTGGCCTGGCTTCCGGGATTGAGAGCCCTTTTTGAGCTTAGTGTCTTAAATAACCATTTACCTATCTCATGATTCTGTGAGTCAGCAACCTGGGCTGGGCTCATCTGAGTGATTCCTCTGCTGGTGTCATTTGTCTGAGGCCGGCTGGCTGTTGGCTGGAGTAAAGAGGCAACGTGAGCCTCATCAGGCTAGCCTGAGCTGCTTCATATGGTGTGGTAGCAGGATTCCCCCAGAGCAAGCAGAAAAAAGGCTGGGCGCAATGTCCACGTGCTTCTCAAGCCAGGGGCTTTCAAGGCCCGTGTGCTAATGTTCCACTGGTCAAAGCAGATCCCAGGGGCAAGCCAGAGTCAAGGGGTAGAGAAATGAACTCCCTTCTTGGATTGGAAGAGCTGCAAAGTGACATTGCAAGGATGTAGGCATGCAGAGGCGAAAATTTGTGCTCATTTTTGCAGTCTGCCATAAGCAAGGACCTCGTCTTACTTACTGCCACTCATGGCAAAACACAGGATGGGACCTGTGGAAGGATAATCAGTAAAAGTTTGTTTAATTAAGTGGAAATGAATGCAAATGAACTTATTTATCTCTGGCTTTGGAGTCTTTCCTCAACTGACTCTTCTAGCCTTCATAAACTTACCTTGCAGCTTCAGAGGCCCCTTATGCTGAGGAAAAGCAGGGTGGGTGGGGCCTCTCAGGACCCCAAAGGTGCTGGCTGGGGTCCGCATTGGGTTAAGGCGCCATCCCAGGCCGAGTTATCTGGAGCAAGAAGCCACCGTTGGATCTGTGGCCATTCTCAGCAAATACCAATGAAGCCACAGCGGAAATTCTGGTTTATTGGAGTGGTCCCCTGTGATTTTGAAATCGTGGCAAGATCATCTAAAGATGATCTTAGTTTTGGGTGGGGAAGTGGGTGAGAAACCTCTTGCTGATGGGCTGCGCCTATCATAGAGTTCTGCCCTTGCTCCTGGCATGGCCCTGGCCACAGCCAAGACCACGGCCACCTTCAGGCAGTGCCAGAGATAGAGGTATGGATGATGACAAAGTGGCTCAGCCCTGGTAATACAGGATGACTTGGACCCCTGCTCTTGAGGTGGCCAGCTAGTGAGCCCTGAGCCAGTGAGTTCTAGTTCCTGCCACTGCCTAGCTCTCTCTCTGAGCTCAGCCTCCTGCAGTATCCTGGGAGGTGGACGGGTGCAATGCCTCCGAGGCATCCTTCCAATGCTGAGGCATCAAGAGCTTGTACACATGTAAGATGCCCTTTGCATCCTGTCCGGGATGTTCACAGGCCCCCGTCAAAGTCCCCACTCTCCTCTGGCTTTCTCATCGGCTCCCATGATTCAGTTACGCACCTCCTTTGAGCCTTTGCTCAGATGTCGCCTTCTCAGTGAGTCTTACCCTGACCACTCCACTCCCCTTCAGGACCTTCCTACTCACCTTGCTCTCCTCTTTCTTTTTTGCATCGTCCTTATGACCTTCACGCCCATCATCTACTCCACTCATGTAGTGTTTATTGTAGTGTGTGTCTCCCACTCCTAGAACGCAAGTGCTATTGGGTAGAGATCTAGAAGCAGTGCCTGGGACAATGCCTGGTACATCAGTAAACAGCACAAATGTGCTTCATTACTGTTGGTTAGAGCCAAGAGTGCCCTACTGAATGCCCGAGGTCAAGCTTGGAGGAAATCAAAGAAACTCAACCTACTGACATCCAAACAAGGAAATTAAATCTGTGAAGTTCAACCATATGCAGATTTCCAGCATAAACAAGATCCACCCCAGTATACCTCATAGGTGGTGTTCCCACCCCTGGGCCTCCTGTTTCTGAGTCAGTGTGGCACCAAAGGAGCCCTGGCTGACCTGCCTGTAGGTCTTGGATGTGTTGTTCCCTGTTGATGGCGCTTGGCTTCCTGTTGGCCACTTGAAGTTAATATACATTGGGTCTGAAAGGATCCAGTGAGAAAACAGATGGGGGCAAAATGAACAAAGTTGAATGGGTTCCCCAGCATCGAGGGTAATGACCCTGAAGTCCTTCTCTGCATCCTAAGGCTCCTGCCACTCTCTCTAGAGGCTGCCTAGTACTCATTGGAGAAGAAAGCCAAGAAACCTTCTGTCTGAGTTTTGCTAGAGCTGTGGCTGGAGGCGGCATAAGGTAGCAAGACTAGCTGCACCTGTGTCTTGCCTCCACCCCGTCTTAGTGGCGTGACCTTGGGTATGCTGTTCACCCTCACTAAGCCCCCGTTCCTTCCCTGAAAAATGGGAGTTGATAATTGTAACAACTTGCTAGGACTGTAAGGATTTAGAGATATGGTGCTCAGTGCTATGTTTGACAATGGAAAGTACTCAAATGATTTTTGCTATCGAAATGACTGCTGGCATTCATACAGCATTTTGCATTTCTTAAAGGGCTTATACAAACATCATTTTAGTTCATTTTAACCACACCAGTTTGAGAAAGAATTGAAATCGCCCTTATATATAGGAGGATACTGAGATTCAGGGGCAAGTAGGGACTTACCCCAGGTCACAAAGTTGGTGAGTGACAGAGCCCAGACAAACCTGGGACATAGCTCACCAGAGCCCAGCCCAACACTTGCTGCTCTAGATTTCTATCTTCTATGAACTAAAAGGAAGTAGGGATTTATTTGTTTTTGGTTGTTGTTTGTTTTAGGTGACACCGCTGAATGAAGCTTGAATTAGGGCTGTGCTCTGCTCTGAGACACATGCACTGAATCAACAAGCTTTTAATGAGGATCTAAAGACCATCTGGGTGCCCCGCCTGGTACTGTGGTCAGGGTGGGGAGAAGAGAAGGTGGGGGTGAGGGGAGGTCCCTCAAGGTGAACCTTATTTGGGGATAGCCCCTCATCCTTCAAAGCCCAGCACAAACCCAGCCCTAGGACTCCGTTCCCAGGGTGGGAAAGGGAGGGAGCTAGGTCCTGTTGAACACCTAGCATGTATCAGGCATTTACATATGTCATCATATTCAGTCCTCAAAAGAACCTTTGGCAGAATTCCCATTTTACTGATGAAGAATCTGAAGATAGAGAGTTTAAGGAACTTGCCCAAGGTCACAGCTAGGGTGTGGTAGAGCCAGTCATGCCCCAGGTCTGCCTCGTGCCAAACCATCTTCTCCTTCTTGTACTGACAACAGTTCCCTCAGCAGGAGCTTGGAACTCGCCAAACACTTCCACATCTCATATTATTCTTTACTTGCTTCCCCTTTAGACAAAACTCCTTGAGGACAGGGACTGTATTGTCTGTCTCGTAACTCTCCTGTCTGGGATTTTCCTTATGAATAGTGCCTTTATGTCCTGTTTAAGAAATCTCTCCCTGCTCCCAGTTCATGGGGATGTCCTCCCATGTTATATTCTAGGAGCTTTGTGGTTTCCTGTTTCACTTTAAATTTACAACTCATTTTGAATTGATTTTGTATGGTGTGAGGAAGAGATTAGTTTTAATATTTTCCCATATTGTAAGCATTTGATTGAGTCCTATCTATGAAAAGGTCCATTCTTTCTCCAGTGCTCTGGAGTGCCATCTTTGTCTTTAATCAAGCACCCATAAAAGCATGAGTCTATTTCTGATATTTTTTCCCATCAACCTATTCACCTATCCTTGTATCCAATACCAACTTGCTTTACAAAACTTGGTAAGTTTTGTACCTGGTAGAGTAGGTCTTCCCATCTTCTTTCTTTCAGGAGTGTCTTGGCTGCTCTTGGCTCTTTGCATTTCTATATATAAATTTTAGAATCAGCTTGTCGATTACCATAAGCTTACCATTGGGATTTTGATTGAAATTGCACTGGATCTATAAATCAAATTGAGGAGAACTGACATCTTTGCAATATTGAGTCTTTCAATCTATAAATTTGGACTATCCTTCCATTTTTTAAGTGCTTCTTTAATTTTTCTCAATAATTTTTATGGTTTTAAAAAAATGTTCATTCTGAGAGAGAGAGAATGTGTGGGTGCACACATGTGTGCACATGAACATGAGCAGGGGAGGGGCAGAGAGAGAGAGGGTGAGAGAGATTCCTAACTAGTCTCCATACTCAGTGTGGAGTCTGACAGGGGGCTCGATCTCACAATTGTGAGATCATGACCGTGAGATCATGACCTGAGCCAAAATCAAGAGTCGGATGCTTAACCTACTGGGTCACCCTTATTCTTAGATATTTAAAAATTTTTAGTGCTGTTGTAGTTGCCATTTTAAAATTGTTTGGTACAAATTTATAGAAATAAAATGGAATTTTAGATTATTGATCTTATATCTGTCAGCCTTGCTAAAATTTTACCTTTAAGTCTGCATAGTCTGATATTAACAAAGCTATACCAGCTTTAAAAAAATTAGTTTGTATGTTATAATTTTTTCCATTCTTTTTTTTAAATATAATATATCGCCATATTGGTTTCCATACAATCCCCAGTGATCCTCCCAATAAGTGCCCTCCTCAATGCCCATCACTCACTTTCCCCTCTCCCCCACCCCCCCATCTACTTTTAGTTTGTTCTCAGTCCTTAAGGGTCTCTTATGGTTTGTCTCCCTCCCTCTCTGTAACTTTTTTTTCCCCTTTCCCTCCCCCATGGTTTTCTCTTCAGTTTCTCAAGATCCACATATGAGTGAAAACATATGGTATCTGTCTTTCTCTGCCTGACTTATTTCACTTAGCATAACACTCTCCAGTTCCATCCACGTTGCTACAAATGGCCAGATTTCATTCTTTCGCATTGCCAAGTAGTATTCCATTGTGTATATACACCACATCTTTATCCGTTCGTCAGTTGATGGACATTTAGGCTCTTTCCATAATTTGGCTATTGTTGAAAATGCTGCTATAAACATTGGGGTACAAGTGCCCCTATGCATCCAGATGGCCAACAGACGCATGAAAAGATGCTCAACGTCACTCCTCATCAGGGAAATACAAATCAAAACCACACTGAGATACCACTTCATGCCGGTCAGAGTGGCTAAAATGAACAAATCAGGAGACTATAGACGCTGGAGAGGATGTGGAGAAACAGGAAACCTCTTGCACTGTTGGTGGGAATGCAAACTGGTGCAGCCACTCTGGAAACTAGTGTGGAGGTTCCTCAAAAACAGATCTACCCTATGACCCAGCAATAACACTGCTAGGAATCTTTCCATTCTTTTATTTTCAGTCTTTCAGTATAATTGTATTTTAGGCATTTTTCTTATAAGCAGCGTATAGTTCGGTTCATTTTTAATATAGTCTGGCAATTTTTAAATCTATTTATTGGAAGTCATTAGGTCATTAATAGTTTAATGTAACTACTAAAATATTTGGGTTTAAATCTACATCTTACCACTTTTTTTCTATTTGTCCTGCCTGTTCTATGTTTCTTCTTCCTTGTTTGCTTTTTTTTCTGAATTTATCGAGCATCTTTATTGTGTAATTTATCTCCTTAATTAGCTTTGTTGTTATACCTTCTGGTACTCTCCTTTAAGTGATTCATCTAGAGTTTTAAAAATATGCTGCTGACTATCAACCATTACGTAGAATTTAAATTTAGACTTTTATTTCATCCTGAAAATACAAGGATCTTAGAGCACTTTAATTGCATTTCTCAAATTTAATGCTATTGTTTTCATCTGTCTTAATGCCCCGTATTTCTAAACCACACAAGATATTACTATTATCATTTTATACCATCAATATTCTTTTATATTTAGCCATATATTCAGTCTTTTTGTTGTTCTTCATTTCTTCCTGCTTATGCAAATTTCCACCTGGAATCATTTTCTTTTCTTTCTTTTTTTTAGAGAGAGAGAGAGAGAGAGAGAGAGAGAGAGTGAGCATGCCTGGGCACGCACCTGCACATGCACCCATGAGTGGGGAGGGACAGAGGGAGAGGGAAAGAGAGAATCCCAGGCAGGCTCTGCACTCAGTGCAGAGCCTGATGCAGGGCTCAACTCATGAACTGTGAGATCGTGACCTGAGCCCAAATCGAGTCACATGCTTAACCAATTGAGCCACCCAGGTGCCCCAAGAAGTAAACGATTAATCCAATTGCTGCTCCTTTGATGGCAAAATGTCCTTCTTCTCTGGTTGTTTTGAAGATTTTCTGTTTTTGTTTTTCAGCAGCTTAACTATTATATGGCGCAGTTTACTTTGAATTAATCCTTCTTTGGTTTTGCCATGTTTACTGATCCTGTGGCTTGCTTCTGTTGTATTTTCTCTCTTCTCTCTATCTGGGACTCTAATTACAGGCCTGTCATATATTCTTTTTGTATTTTACAATCCTCTGTCTCTCTCTACGTTGTTGTTCTGGATATTTTCTTTGAACCTCCTAGCTCATTCATTCCGTCTTCAGCTACATCTAATGTGCCGTTAAACTGATCCGCTAAATTCTTGATCTCACATATTTTGATTTTCAGTTCTGGAATTTCCACTTCATTCTTTTTCCTTGCTTTATTTTCTCTGTTGCCATTCTTCACCTTGCCTTATAATTCCTTAAACATATTAGGCCTGGTTATTTTAAAGTCTGTGTCTAACTAACGAAATAAGCTGGCTCTCCCTTGGGTCTGTCTCTATTACTTCATGTCTTTTAATTCACATAATCTCATGTGGCTGGTTATTTAGATTGCGTTCTGAGCATCGCCTGTAAAAACCTGTAGAGATAAGCAGTGTCCTGGGCTGATACTATCTTTGACCAGAGGAGATTTACATTTGCTTCCTGCAGGTGGTTATGGCCATGACACTATCTATTCTGGATCACATTCATCCGGTAAGTGATTGAGATCATTTAAAGCTGGGCTACCATCCCTGTTGGTGCAATGTATTTTCTGTTCTCCCTTTCTCCTGGGGGTAGCCCATTAGAGTCTCAGCCAAAAGCCTTCTTGGCAGGCCCTGGGCTCCCAGTTTTGTCCCCTTGGTTTTGTGAGTCTGTTGAAAGCTCTGTTCAGCATCTTAGCCTCTCAACTGCCTCTACTGGAATCAGCAGATACATCCAGGGATAAAGCAACCTCAAATGCCAAGCACAGCTGTCTGAGTTTCCTTCTCTCAGTTTGTTCCCATAAGTCTTCACTGTCCTGTTGGTTTGCCAATGCCTTCGAACAGATGGGTTTTGTTATAATTGTTCAACTCTTCTAGTTGTTCTTATCAGGGGAGTTTGGTCTGAATTAACTAGCCTGCCAATACCAGAGACCATATTGAATTATGAATAATAGCAACAATGATAAAATTATGATGACCACAGAGATGTGTTGATAAATGCTTAAAACCATCTCTCAAAATTGTGTGTGTATATAAAATAAATTTTATAGACATACAGAATGTGTAGCACACAATTTATAAATAATACTAAAATACAAAGCACATTTTATTATTAACTCCACATAGCCAATTCATTCTTACAGGATGCTTTTTTTTGATTTCCTATTTGTGGTCAACCTATGGTTGCAACTGAAAAATGAGCATGGTTCTGACATAGATGTTGGTTGATAATTTTGTTTCTATTAACAAGTAAGATGAAAGTAAAACAAGAAAGATGTATGTCAGAACTTTACTCATTCATCAATGATGTGAACGGATTCTTTCCTGATTCAACGTGATAGTTTTTTTTTTTAATTTTTAACATTTATTCATTTTTTGGGAGACAGAGTGAGACACAGAGTATGAATGGGAGAGGGGCAGACAGAGAGGGATACACAGAATCTAAAGCAGGCTCCAGGCTCTGAGATGTCAGCACAGAGCCCGATGCAGGGCCCAAACTCACGAACTGTGAGATCATGACCTGAGCCGAAGTCGGACGATTAACTGACTGAGCCACCCAGGCGCCCCATCAACATAATAGTTTTTGAGCACTGGAAGAGTATTCCCTCAATTTTTTGTGTTATAGACATGACAATTTTTAGGTTTATTTGCATTGTGAATATCTTCTCCATCACTTGCTTAAATCTAGATGATCAAGAAAACAGTAAATCAAGCCCTGATTTGTAGCTTTGTCAAGTTCCGAGGTGTAAATATTCCTGTCATGGCTGATTTCAAGCTACGAAGATGACATCACTAAACACAGAGCTGGGGAGGGAAGCACGAAAGCACATCACTCTACAGTATTTCCACCGTCCGGAAACAATAGATGTAAATAACCTCAAGACAATAGATAATCGTAGTAAAATGTAAATAATTAGGAAATGGTGGGCTTTGAGTATTACAGTTTTTTAAATATAATTTCTTTTACTTAAACATTTTTAAAATTTATTTTGAGAGAGAGCATGAATAGGGAAGGGGCAGAGAGAGGTAGAGAGAACCGCAAGCTGGCTTCACGTTATCAGAGTGGAGCCCGATGTGGGGCTCAAACACATGAACCAGGAGATCATGACCTAAGCCAAACCAAGAGTCAGACGCCTAACTGACTGAGCCACCCAGGCATCTCAAATATAATTTTTTTAATTGTTTAAGTTTATATATTTAAATTTTTTTATTAACTTGTTTTATTCTTTATTTTTTAAAATTTACATCCAAATTAGTTAGCATATACTGCAACAATGATTTCAGGAGTAGATTCCTTAGTGCTCCTTACCCATTTAGCCCATCCCCCTCCCACACCCCCTCCAGTAACCTTCTGTTTGTTCTCCATCTTTATGAGTCTCTTCTGTTTTGTCCCCCTCCCTGTTTTTATATTATTTTTGTTGCCCTTCCCTTATGTTCATCTATTTTAAATTTTTTAAAATAATTTTTTAAAGTAGGCTTCACACCCAATATGGAGCCCAAAGCCACACTTGAACTTAAGATCTGAAATCAAGACCTGAGCTGAGGTCAAGAGTCAGACACTCAGTGACTAAGCCACCCAGGTGCTCCTATATATTTTAATTAAAAAAAAAAAACTTAAAAAAATGTTTATTTATTTTTGAGAGAGAGAGAGAGACGACAGAGACAGAGACAGAGCATGAGCGGGGGAAGGGCAGAGACAGAGAGGGAGACACAGAATCTGAAACGGTCTCCAGGCTCTGAGCTGTCAGCATAGAGTCTGACAGCGGGCTCGAACTCAGGAACAGTGAGATCATGACCTGGGCCGAAGTCGGATGCTTAACCGACTGAGCCACCTAGATGTCCCCTATATATTTTAATTTTTTTAAAATATTTTAATCCTTAGTGGCCGCTGTTTCAACAACTGGCTCGTAGAATTCCTGAAGACTTATAATCAGCTCCCAAGGTGGTATGAGCTGACTCCAATATGCCACTTGAGCACCAATCACTACATTTCCTCTGTCAGGCGCCATGCCAGTCTACACATTCAGTGTGACGTTTAGTCATGACGATATAAGGGAAGTTAAGGTATGCCCTGTTTTTGTTGGTATAGACTCTGAAACTCAGAGAAGTTAAATACTTTGTCCAAGGACACAACTTGAATCCAGACCCGTCTGACTTGATCACTGATGATGACGATAAAGACACTGGTAATAATAGTGATAATAATGATAACGTAACACGTATTGAATAGTAGCTTAGTGGCAGGGTTTTATGTAGATTAGTTCTTGTAATTCCCTTAACTCTTTTAACTATCACCTGTGTTCTCTTTAGCCAATGTGGCCAGTACTTCAAGAAATAGGGAGAAATAGGAAATTCTCCCACGGGAGATGGGATGGGGACCAGGAGTCAGTGGAGGTCAGACAGCAGGGCAAGGCCAGTCTCTCCTGCATAGTCCCAGCTCCTTGGGGCTCTCTGGATGGTCTGCAGGGAATCTTTGAGGCTCTCTGTCATCGCCGGCCCAGGTGTGTGCCTGCTGAAACACACCGGTGGGCCCTTCTGGATGGCGGGTCTGAGCACCCCCCGAGGAAGCAGTGTCTCTGTGGCAGGGCTGTCCCGAGAAGAGTCGGTGCCTGGGAAGGGTGGTAGGTGCTCTGCCCCAGGAGGTAAGAAAGAGCAGAGGCAAGAGCCTTTGCAGGGATGCCGTGACTCCGGTCTTTCTCGCCCCACACCCTCTTGTAATTCTTCTGCTAATCCTGTTGGCTCTGCCTTCAGAGGTCTAGAACCTGACCATTTCTCACCACCTCCCCTGGTACCACCCCAGTCCAAGCTACCACCGGCTCTTGCTGAGACTAGGGCAGGCAGTCGCCACCTCAGTGAGCTAAGTCAGTTCGTGTCACTCCTCTGCTCAAACCCTCCGCCACTCCCCCATCGCGTTTGGAGTGGACCTGGCCCCTCTTCCCACCCTGCCTCCATCTCCCGCCTCACCCCTGGGTCCCCTCTGCCCGGGCCCTGCCATTCTGCCTGCTGTTCCACAGACGCTCCAGCCTCTTTCCTCTAGACATCCTCACAGCTCGCTCGTTCAGGGCTTCCCTGTGGGTCTTCGCTGGCCACCCCCTTCCAAATCACCACCCCCCTCGCTCCTTTCCTCCTTCCTTGCTCTGTTTTTATTCACAGCACATACCTCTGCCTGACATGCCATCAGTTCACATCATTGTTTTGTCTATCGCCGTTTTCCCCCCAGAAGGTAAGCTCCAACAGGGTATGCTCTCTGTCTCTTGTTCACTGTGGTGTCCCCAGACGCAGGAAGAGGTCCTTGGCACTCAGGGCGTACTCGTCACCGAACGAGGGATTCCTGTCCTAGATGGAGGCTCAGCTGCCTGGCTTTTGAACTCAAGTCTGATTCTATGAAAACTGCAGTGGCCTTGGGCCTTGAGAAAGTGGAGATCCAGTTCTCCCTCTCTTCCTCCCGTTTGGCCATCCTGAATGCCTGATGCTTCTGTCTCCTCACTGTCCCTCAATCGTCAGCCACCACTGTAGCCCCCGAAGTGTTCCTGCCTCCACCATCCCCGGACCCAGCCCCCCCAAACCCCAGGCCTTCCACCTGGCCTCTGGGGGCCCCACTGACCTGTGCCCCTACTCCCCAGCCAGAGGTCCAGGGACCCACAGCTGTCCAGGAAGGCAAGGAGCAGGCAGGTTTGTGTGACAGGCCCTGGGATTTGTTCTAAGTCAATGTGGAACCAACCCATGACCTTTGTTTGGGGTCATGGAAATGTGCTTCTGCCTCGGTGGGACTCCCATCTGCCCCTCCCCCCCATCTGGCCTCCCCCCTCCGTGGTTCTGCTCTTCTCTCTCCTGGGTCCCTCTCCTTCGCTTCTACTCAGGGCCTCCGCTCGCCTCTCTCTAATCATCTTCCTGCTTCTTGTCAGTCCATCTCACTCTCTCTTGTTCTCTCTCCCCAACCCTCTGCCTCTCCACCATCCCTGTCCCTGCACCGAGGCCTTGGCTGCCCTGTGCTTGCCTCTCTTCCTCACCCTCTGTCTCTGTCTCTCTGTCTTGTCGTGTCTCTGAGACTCCCCACCCCACCATGTCTTTGCTCCTAAGTTCTTGCTCTATCCCATTCTGTCCCAGTCTCTGTGTGTCTGTCTCAGTTTTCCTGTCTGATTCTCCGTGTCTCTCTGCCTCTGTCCCCCGTGTCTGCCTCTCTTTGACTCTGCATCTCTGTCTCTGTGGCTCACCCCCTGTCTTTGTGCCTCTCTCATCCCCTCTGCAACCCCCAAGACTGACAGGGTCTGAGTGGAATCAGAGGAAAGCCTGCGAAGCTTCCCTTCCAGCACCCAGGAGCCCCGTCGCCCCTCGGCACCTGCACGGCCTCTGCCCGCTGGAATGTGCTCGGGCTGAGGCCCGGAGCGGAGGAAATCTATTTGTTATTTCTGATGGAGACGGCCCCTTCCCAGGAGGCCTTGGGCCCCCTCAACTCCCCCTTGCCTGCCCATGAACTCTGGGAGCACCTGAGGGAGAGCTGCTTGCCGGGAAGAGGGTTCCACGCGGGAGCAACTTTCCAAGGAAAACATTGCCTTGATAGATCATGTGTTGGAAGGGAGCTGGTTCCACACGCCATAAATTGCCAGCCTGACCTCCCCCGTGGGGCCCCGCGGCCCCCAAGTTGAGCTTCTCCTGCAGGGCCAAGCCAGGGTTGGTGCAGCTAGACTTGGTGCCACGACCAGGCTGGGAGGCCTGGGTGCCAGTGAAGCTTGAGGGCACCAGGCAGCCAGCCCAAGACCCCTGGGCAGAGACCGAGGTCGGGGTAGGCCAGGAACAGGGAATTGAAGCAAGCTCCAGGTTTATAGCGTGTGTTCAGAGCTAGCTCCTTTTTGCTCTCAAATCAAGGGGAGCGTCTTAGCTCCATTTTAGGTAAAAAAAAAAAAAAAAAAAAAAAAAAAGCATTAAGATTCAGACAGGGGTGTGACTGCGAAGGGCCCACAGTACCTCAGGGACAGAATTGAGTATGTGTGACTCGGGATCCCGTCTCTGTTCCCCTGCCACCTACTCTTTATGGTCAGAGATTCCTGGAGGAGAAAGGCATTATGTTGGGCCTGAATGGTGAGCGACACCATTCATTCATTCATCAAACATTTATTAGGTCTCTATTCTGTGCTAGGTGTTAGGGGCCACAGGGATGAATCCCTTACATTAAAGAAGCTCACAATCTTAGGGTTGACACTCCCAGGGTAAAAAAGTGATAGAGCCATGTGGAAAGTACCTGTGGGAACTGGGGAAACCTGAAGAAAACTCCAGGGAAATCTAAGGACTCCTTATGGGTGGGAGGAGAACAGTTAGGGAAGGCTTCCTGGAGGAAGCAGTCTGTGACCTTCACTTGGAGGAAGGTCCTACAGGCAGGGTGGCATGGAGGCGTAAAATCAGGAAAGCAGGGTTTGTCCAGAAGGCATGGGGCCAGTCAGCTTTTGGCTGGGGGCAGAGGATGGGGAGATGAAGAGGAAAGGAATGGACACTCGTCAAGGTCCGGGGGGAGGCCCTGAGGAAGGAGGCCGGGCTTTATCTAGGGGACGGGGACATCATGAGAGAGGGCTGGTGTCAGGTTTGCATTTAGATGTGGAGTGTATGGGATGGACTGGCGGGGAGGCTGGTTGGGAAGAGCCCGTGGCATGGCGTGGTGATTAAGGTGGACAGTGCAGGGCAGCGGCAGGGCCTGTTGGCTGCCCTGTACTCGGGTTCTCGGTCTCTACGGGGGTACCAGTCACGGCACTCACCTCTCAGAGCCGCCTCTGAGAGGAGACGAGCTCATACAAAGGCCCACGGTGGCTGTGAATACTATGCCGGGTGTGGCTGTCAGTCCACGGCGCAGGTGTGCGTGACAGAGCGAGTCCCCGTGTCGCCTCGACGGGGACCGAACCGTTGAGTCCACTCCTCACTGAGCCGGTAGGAAACGTGACCTCAGCCGCTCTTGGACTACAGGATATTGTGCGTTCCCTGAAGAGTAGGACAGATGCACACGAATGCAAGTGCACACTCAGACGCACAGACACCGGGCTAGGGCCCACACACCCGGACACAGGGACGTAGTTCACACACCCACACACACACACTCATGCACACGTACACATACTTCCTCAACAAATACCTACTAAGAGCCTAAGCATGGGTGAGTACGCTGGGAGGCCTGGGGAACGAGACAGGGGCCTTCAGGGAGCGTAGGAGGTGGCTCAGGCTGCCATCATAAGAGACCACAGACTGAGAGGCTTGAACAAAAGAAATTTGTTTGCTCACAATTCTGGAGGTGGGAAGTCTGAAATCAAAGTGTTGACGGGGCTGGTTTCCCCTGAGACCTCTCATCTTGGCTCGGGGAAGGCCATCTTCCCTCTGTCTTCACACGGTCTTCCCTTTGTGCAGGTCTGCGTCCTAATCTCGTAAGGACATCAGTCATTTTGGGTTGGTTAGGGCTGTTCCTAGTGACCTCGTTTTAACTTATCTCTTTGAGGAGATTCCATCTCCAAATACAGTCACATTCTAAGACACAGGGGGTCAGGGCTTCAACACGTGATTTTTGAGGGGACACGATCGAGCCCATGACAGGGAAATTACCTCTAATGTGGAAGGCAGACATCACAAACAGAAGCACAAAACGTTTAACTCTGATGAGAGCTACGAAAAAACAGAAAGGGGCTGAGGGAGCGACAGAGACGAACGCAGTGGCACGTTTAGACAGACTGGTGGGTAGGAGTCTGCAGGCACAAGGCCACCCTCCCTGTCCTGGGCTGTGCACTTGGCAGAGGCCGAGTCTGTTCCGATCTGTATTCCTGGTCCCACATAGGGCCTGGCCTGGAGTGTGGCTCAGCAAGCGTGTTGTGGGTGGAAGACGGGTGAGTATGGGTCTCTTCAGTTGCAGAGACCCTGCTCTTGTGTAGGAAAGCATTGAGGGAGAGGCAGGCAAGGGAACATTCCATGCCTGAGTGCCTGGGTGGTCGGACAGGGTGTGGATGGCCTGGCGGGGGCCCAGAGCCTGAGCCTGAGAGAAAAGCGGGAGGCATAGAAGAATGGAAACACTGAGGGCTGCCCTGATTGCCAGCTCTGGGTCCGCTGTGTGTCTTTGAGGAAATTACCTAACCTTTCTGAGCCAGTTTCCTCGTCCATAAAATGGGAGAGAAACGGTAGCTACCTTGCAAAATTGCTGGATTAAAAGAGATCATGTGTGTAGAATGCTCAGCACGTTGCCTAGCATATAATTAAGAAGTGCTAGCTAATATTGCCACAATTGTCCATATTCCTTCTGGAAAATGAACACACCACATACCTGAGTCACTCTTGGCTCCATCTCTCCCCTACCACACACATCCACCAACCATTAAGCTTTTGTTGATTTCTGCCTCCTCTATGAGCCTTCGTTTGGCCATGCCCCTCCTCCGTCCCCCTTGGTGACAGCCTCAACTTCTCTCACCTGGACATCCCACCAGCCTCCTTCTCGATTTCCCAGCCTCCAGCCTCTCATTCACCAGTCCAGCCCCCACACTGGCCTCCAGAGAAGCTCTCCACACTGCACATCTGATCGTATGACTTTCAGGCTTAAAATCCTCCAGAGCTCAGTCTCACCCACATGATAAAGGACATTCAAGGCCTTTCAGTCTCTGGCCTCAGATTCCAGCCACGGCCAACATGCACCATACCCACTGGCATATGGGGCTACTTCCCAGGCCTTGAATATCTCAGGTTTGCTCAGACTTCAGGGCCTTTGCACCTACCATTCCCTCAGCTTAGAAGGCCTTTCCCATCTTCTCTGCCCTGACAACTCGTATTAACCTTTCTTCAAGACTGAGCTCAAGGGAAAAGAGAAGACAGACGGGGCCCAGCCCCCAAGGAGCACATGTTATGATGGGGATAAATAGAGGCTCGAGGACCTATGAAAACCCAGAGGAAGGAACCATCTTACACCACGACCACAATGATGTCTTCCAAGGCCAAGCACGACCCTCCAGTGCTGTCCACTAGAACCTTATACAACGGAGGAAATGTCTTACCTCTGTGCTACCCAATGTGGTAGCTCTCAAAGCATTGCTAGCAGACTGAATTTTTGATTCGATAGGTCTATGCGATGAGTGCCTACTACAGTGGGCAGCGTTGCTCCTGAGGGTTACAACAGGCAGCGCCATGATCCTGAGACCCAGAAGAGGCCTCTGACCCTGGGGACCCTCATTTTCCTTCCCTCGGCCTTTTTTTTTTTCTTTTAAAATAAAGATTTGGTGGGTCTGGGACTTAGAGATTCCTTATTTTCTCCTTTCAGGAGAGAAAAGGAAGACTTCACTCCTTATTCCTCCTTCCCCGCCTTTCCTTCCCCTGACCCCAACTTTCCACCACCCAGACCTCAGCCCCAGCCACCCGAAGAACTTTTGTATTTGCCGCTTAGCACTTGCTGTACGGGTCTATGACCTTCTTTAGAAACTTTTTCTTTACGAGTTTATTTTGGCTTGTGTTGAGCATTCATAAAATTCCTAGGGAACTGAAGGTTTAAAAGTCGGGCTTGTAAAAGGAGTAGGTGGGAGGGGGTGGGAATGGGCCGAGAGGGGAACGGACAGCGGCCAGCCCCAGGAAGCTGGGGGAAAAGGATAAGCCTTCCATTCTCTACTCGAGGCCTCAGAGCCTGTGAGGTTTGGGTCTTTTGGGTCACGAAAGAGGAGAAGAAATGGAGGAAGGGGTGTGGGGGGGGATGTCAGGAGGAGGGACTAGGAGGGAGGCACAGAGGCTGAGATTTTCCCCTGGGGCGAGCAGAGCCGGGCCCCGTTCTGATAAGGGGTCCCCCTGGCTTGTCTCGGGTTTTTCTTGTCATTCATCTCTTTTTCTTTGGCCTGGCCGCTCCTCAGTAGGTTGGAGGCACTGGTGAATGGCTCAGAGAGCACCGGGCATATGAAACAAATTAGGTCTCCGTTACAGCCACCCAGAGGCGGGTGATGGATGGGGGCCTGCGTTCACGGCAAAGCTAATTGGCAACACACAGAGACATCCAAGAAAGTATATTATTTTGCCAGACTTCGAAGTCATTGTTTTTTTTTTTTATTGTAGAACATTATACAGCCAGAGATAAAAAGCACAGTGAAAGTTTTAAATCTAATAAAAGCAGTTGACTGCAGAGTAAAAATAACATACACAGAGAAGTTTGATTTGGATTCAGGTTTTATTAATGTTCTTTCATTGCAAAATGTTTCCAATTAAAAAACAATTCTGAGAGCACCACATTAATAAGCTGCTTGTCTCTAGGAAGGACCAGAGATTTTGAAAGGCAACGGTGGACACATACACACACATACATGCACAGCACTACTGGCAATAGATTCCGAATTGGGGCTTATGTAGCTCGTCCCTGGATAGAGGGGGAGAACTTCGTGGCTGAGCTGGGAGAAAAAGTATCTGAAGTTTACTCAGCATCACTTGATCTGAGGACCCCCAAATCATACACAACCTGGCGCCCATGGCATCAGCGGGGATCAGCAAAGATTGGAATATGCTAGGCTTCCTTTTCCCTGTTTGTAAGACAAAGCTGCCAGGTTCAGTGGTCATTTAGGATTGCAGGTTTCCTCCTTATCGTTCCCAAAGACTTCTTTATCCTTGCTTTGGGAAAAGTTAGCTAAATATGAAACTGATGAGCAACAAGGAGACCAGATCACAGTCGGAACCCGTCAAACTAGGCACTGGTGCTTGTACCTAGTTGTCTGTAAAGTGTAACTTGCCTTCCCTGAAGGCAAGAAGCAGTCTTTATTCTGGGGAGGGTGTCAGAGAGCGTTGGGTTCAGGTTTTCCCGTTGCGGATTCAGAAGCTGGATGCAGTCCTCAACCACACGCCTGAACCCCAACAAGTCTTCTCTCCCATTCAGCCCCCCAGCCCGGGCCCTGACGGAGAGCTCCCCCGAGCGGCACAAAGACAGCCCTGAAAACGCACAGAGCCACTCAGTCAAGGCAGATACTCGGAGCCAGGTTTCCAGCGCTTTTACTCCTCAAGGGCCCAGTGCAGCCAGCTCAGCACCAGCTGAAAAGCCCTTCTTGGGTCAGCTTTCCGAACGGAAGAGAGGAAGGGAATTAGCTCGTTTTTCTTTGCGGTGGCCCCTGAGCTTATTCCAGCTTGGCCTTCCCACACCTTCGGTGTCTCATGCTGTCTTCCGGGGTCCTGCAGAAAGGACACCGACCGCCAGCATCGGGTCTGGGCCTCGTTTCCCACCTCTCTGTCCAACCGCATGACCCCATGACCTGTCCCATGCCCTTGTCTTGGCCCTGCACCCCCAGCACCTTGGAAGGTTGGCTTGGTCTGGCGGTGACCACTGCCCCGGGCTCTGTCCTCTCCACCTTCCCAGGGCCTGGACGGCCTTTGAGTAAACAGATAGCCCAGTGAGGTATGTGATCAATTAGCTTTGCTGAAAATACAATCATTTTGTTATTCCAAGCTGATGAGAAGGCCTCTTCGGCCTGCTCTCCCAGCCTCCACATGCCAATCAGCCCGTGTCACCGATATAATTTTCCACATAAACACAACCTTTGTGCAACATCTACTCTTGTAAATAGATGTAATTCCCAAACCAAATAACGCACTTGGAGGGGAAATGATATTATGCATGCAAAAAGAAAAGCCAGCGATTTTTACACTTTCCAGGCAACAAAAGATTACCCCTAATTGCGACGGGGGGTGGGGGGTGGGGGGTGGGGGGAGGGGGGCTGAGGCGGGGCGAGGGAGGCGGCTTCTGCTGGGAAGCAGGGAGGCCGGCTTCCAGGCGGGGTTTTTTTCTCCCTCTGCACATGTGTGAGAGCGGACCACCAGGAACTGCTTAACCCGGGATTTGTCCTGTTTAGGCAACGGGGAGGACGTGGTGGTTGTTGTTGATGCCTTGAAGGAAACGGCAAGTTACTTAATTACAAGGTTTGGTCTCCCTTGCCAGGAGAGACCCCCTCCAAACCCGAAACTGTACACATCCTGCGGCAGAATTGTCCCCCTAAATTCCTGGACACGAATGGCCTTGGTGGGCTGTGGAGTGTGAGTTCCTCTGAAAGGCACCGGTGTGCCTTTCTCAATGTTCTGCTCACTTAAGTGGATCCCTAAATTAGACCTTAAAAGCAGCGGAAGTCCCCCAGCAGCCGGGAGGGGGAACGCCACAGAACCCACTGTGTAATCCTGGCCAGGTTCTGGGCACGGGCTGCTTCCTGGGCTTTCCGAATGCCATGGAAGTGAACACCGGGATGCCTCTTCCTGTGCCTCTGGTCTCTCCATGCCCCCCGGTGCTAGTGGGGAAAAAGCCCCTTGGGGTCACAGTGGGCCCCTGAGGGGTCCCAGGCCAACCGCGGGGACAGGAGCACCCCAAAGGGAGAGAGCCGTGCTAGGAAGAAGCTGCAGGCGGGCCGAGGTGCCCCTATGCGGTGCCAGTGGGCCCGGGGTGGCGTCCCCCACAGCCAGCTCCACCCCGGGTCAGACGGCACCAGAGTGAGCCTCTGGGCTTCACCGCCTGCCCCCCCCCCCCCCGCCGTGCATCTGGACGACGACCGTCACAGAAGACGTGGATTCTGACAAGGATTATTTCTGTGGATGGCAGAGGTGCTTCTATTAGGTGAGTAATGACATCTTGGCCTTAGGAAGGCCTTGATGCTTTCACATAATGCTTCTGGGTCTTTATACCATCCAAGTTTGAGGCAGTGAGCGATGAGTTAGAGAGAGAGGATGGTGGAGTGACCACAGGCTCCCTTCTAGGTTCTGACTCCAGGCCTGGATGGGAGGGCTGGGGGCCCATAGCACTTCAGCTACAAAAGATTTTCTTTCTGACCCCCGCCCCCACCCCTCCCCCCTGCCCACGAAACTCGGCCTAAGAATCCTCACCCCCCAGCTTCCATCCGTCCCAGGCTCCTGAAGGCCATCTGAAACTCATTAGCTGCTTGAAATGATTGTCATGGGAGCCCTTGATGGAGAACAAGAAAGGGAGAGGGATACTTTTAAAGGACAGCAATCGGGACCCAAATGCTGGCAGATGTTTGGAAACCTGGCTGTTGAGGAGGGGCCTCCGGGAGGCGTGGGGGCCACCTCCTCGGCCTGACCCCGGGCCTGGGCCCCCACCTCCTCACGCCTTTGTCTGCCGGCAGCTCTGGAGTCCAGGCTGAATAAACCAGCCGTTCTCTGGTCCCCTTCACAGCCGAGGAAGGCTCGGCGGCCCCGGGACATGCTATAGCCTGATTCAGGGGAGAGCTGTGGTAGTCGCTCGATTCTTTGCCAGTTGTGGCTTAAGTCCTGTACTTTGTAATTGAAACGACTTTCTGTTTGCGATAACGAAATCATAAAATAAGGAAAATGTTAGAATTATGTGAGCATACAGCATTAAAAATCACGGAGCTAAGAATATTAGAATTCTAGACTCTTCAAAATATAGAACTTGGAATAAAAATATCTTTGCATTGCAGGATCTTAGAAACCCAGAATATGAGAATCCTAGACTATGAGAATTCTTGAAAAACTGATTCATAGAACCATAGACATGCTTTAGGTTTTTAGTAGCATAGAACATTAGAATTATGGATTTTTAGGGGGCGCCTGGGTGGCGCAGTCGGTTAAGCGTCCGACTTCAGCCAGGTCACGATCTCGCGGTCCGGGAGTTCGAGCCCCGCGTCAGGCTCTGGGCTGATGGCTCAGAGCCTGGAGCCTGTTTCCGATTCTGTGTCTCCCTCTCTCTCTGCCCCTCCCCCGTTCATGCTCTGTCTCTCTCTGTCCCAAAAATAAATAAACATTGAAAAAAAAAATTTAAAAAAAAAAAGAATTATGGATTTTTAGGATTAGGGAATCAGAATTCTAGACTACTGGAATTGTAGAGCATTAGAAATACAGAAAAGTTTATAGAAACCCAGAATCATGGTCTCTTAGAATCATAGGACTCAAGAGTGGTGGAACGTTAGAATATTAAATTAAGGAAATTTTGAATGATATAATCTTAGAATCACAGAATATTAGCATCGTGGAATGGTAGAACTAAAGAATCGTAGACTTCTATAATCATAGCAGTTTATAATTACAGGCTCATTGGATTATAGACTCTTAGAATCACAGAACATTTGAATCAAAGAGTGTTGCGTTAGAGAAGTATAGGATCTATGAATTAAAGAATTTTGGGATTATAGGCTTTTAGACATATCCTTGAAGAATTTCAGAGGCAAAGAAGGATTTAGAGGTCATTCAGCCCCACTCCTGGCCCAGCCCACATCCTCACCTAACTCCACACACGCACACAGAGCTAGCTCCTTGGCATCCTTGTGTTTATGTCTAGACAACACAGTTCGATTTGACTGTTCTCTGCCTCTCCTCGAACTGAGGATCTCCTTTTCTGCCTCTCTCTGCTCTCCTTCTCATCACTCTAAGTTCCTACCACTCTTTGCTTTTTTGAGGGACAGCTTTGCTTTTCTCTCAGCAAGCCATCCACCCTCTGAATTCCCCACACTGGTGCCTTGCAGGACAAGACTATTCCAGGGATTAGCATATTTGTAAAATGGAGCTTCTGCCCCTTTGAGGCATGGGCGGGGAGCAGGAGGGACAGGGCAGTCTTGTGTGTCTGGTGTGTGTGCCTGTGGCCTCTGTCTCAGAAACGGCAGCGAACAGGTCCGGATTGAAACCTAAGCTGCGTATTCCCCTGGAAGGACGCGAGCCACGGTCGCGCCTGGGACCAGGCAGCCTGGCCTATCAGGTGAGAGGAGATTGGAAACTACAAACCATTTCATGCTTATTTATTTTATGATCCTCACGGCCTGGGGTTTACACAATCCGGACAACATGTGGATTAGATAATTGGCTGGGAATTACCAGCCTCTGATGGTTATCACACTTGGAGGGGGTGATAGAAGCCCGCTTGAGGAGGATGGCTCGGTGATGAGTTAATGACGTTATCATGTGCTCGTTGGGGGCTCAGAGAGATGTGGGGACTCATTACAGGCCATAAATCCCAGGGAGGGGGAAGTATACCACAAGGAGACAGATAGTGAGACTCAGGATTCTATTACAATGTTGAGGATTAAACCAGAAAGCAAATCAGCCAGCTTCAGAGTCACCCTGCTACTTTAGAAAACGTTCATTTCCTAGTGAGTTCATCCCAAAACTCTGTCAAAGGACTAGCCAGAGATAAATACAAAACCTCCTACTTTTTATTCAAGCATCATAAAGACAGAGTCTATGCAGGGGCTGCTTAAATTTGAAGCTATCTTCTTCAAAAGATCATTTCTGTAGCTCAGCTTATACTCAGCATCTCCTGGTCCGGTGTTCACCTTAAACCCCCCAAAACTCCTCAGGGTGGGGGAGCTGCTCAAGTTAGAAATGTTAAGAGATCTTGCAATTTCCCCCCGTGGGCCAAACTTTGGAAACAGCCTCTTTTGCCAATTTCAAATCTTTCCTTAAAAACCAACTTAGTTTAGAAACTGCAAAGCCCCCAAACCAAACTGCAGTGCCCAACTAGTTCCAAGAATACCATTTTGATGTTGCCGAGATTTCTCCCAAATTGCAATGCCTGCCTGAGAGGCAGCGCATGGTCTGTTCCACGTACGCTAGCCCAGCCCTGCCTGTGATGCTGTGTGCCTTTAGGCAAAGTAGACCTCCTCTCTGGGCCACCGTAGGCCCACCTACAGATAGGAAGTTGGATTAAATAATCTAAATGTGGGAGCACGAATATTAGAAACAGGAAAAGAACAATTTGGCTTTGTTTCCTTTTTGTGAGTTGAATTTCAAATTAGTCAGGCCCGTGTTTCTATTTATTTTTGAAGTAGTTCAACCAAGAATTGCTGTTTTCATGGCTCTAGCTTTTGATTTCAGATGCTAAACAACAAAACCACGACCCCAAACTTCCTCAACTACTGACTGCAGCTTTTATACACATTTTCAATGGTGCGGCATATTGGATTAACGCAAATGATAAATGCCGCTGCCTTCTCACTACTGGAAGACACAGTGGAAATGAGCTAATGGAACGGCAGACTGGGTGTCAAGCGTCTTACTACGTGACCCCTCGTTTCCCCATCTGTAAGATCGGGAGGGGAGGGAGGCAGTGGGAAATCTGTGCCTTGTCTTCCTGCTCTGAAGCACAGCCCAAGTTTCTGAGGCCCCAGCCCTGATTCTAAGCAAGAGTGTTGGGTATGCTGTGCCCTATTACACCCGCCAGCCCTCCGGGGCCACCCCTGCTGATCCCAGTGATGGGAGGGGTGGGGCCGAGGCCGATGGAGAGCCTTTACAAAGGGGACAATGGCAAATCTCCAGTTTGTGGACACGTCTCTTTCACCGGGAGCCTGAAAGGCCAAGGAGGGTGGGCAGGGTGAATGGGGCAGCGGGGATGAGGAACCTCTTGCCCTGGCCCCATTGAAAGTCCACGGACCGGTCGGCAAAGAAAGGAAGTGAGTTAAAGAGGCAAATGAGGGGGCTGTGCTGACGGTGCAACGATCCCCTAACTCCAACTAGGGACAGGACTGAGGGCTCAGGCCACGGTGACAGCCGGGCAGGCAGGGCTGACCCACAAGCCCAAGGGGAACAGGCAGCGGGGTGATGTGTCAGGTCCTCAATTGTGCTCTCTCCTTTTTTTTTTTTTTTTTCTTTTAAATTTCAGAGAAAGCATACTCGTGCATGAGAGGGGGAGGGGCAGAGGGAGAGAGAAAGAGAGAGAGAGAAAGAGAAAGAGAGGGAGAGAAGGAGATTCCACGCTGAGTGTGGAGCCTCACACGGGGTTCAATCCATGACCCTGGGATCATGACCTGAGCCGGAATCAAGAGTTGGATGCTCAACCCACTGAGCCACCCAGGCGCCCTGGGCTTTCTCCTTTCTTGACGTGAAACCCAATTATTAACGTATGGCAGCACTACACATCCTCTCACGGTGGACGGGGTGGGGTTTATGGCTGGAACGTTTGAGATGGGATCACTGGAAAGGCCAGTGCGGGCAAGAAGGTTGAGGGGTGGGGTTGGCATTGGCCGGTTCGACTGCAGGCCCCAGACCGGTTTATTTAGCTAAAATATCCTGTCAGGACAGCCCCCAACCAACCCCCTGGGTCCCACAGCTGGTCACTATAGACAAACAGCCACTCAGTTCCTCCACCAATGGGTCCATTTAGACAAACAATAGGTCAGTCCAACCAAAACAGTCAGTTCAGCTATAAAAACGGTGGGGGGAAAAGGCGACAGAAAAACAACAACAGTATCAGTTCAGTTTTTAAAAAGTAACCATGCGACCTCCTTGGCTATTATATAAGGACACAACCGATCAGTTCACCAACGTAATTGCCCAGTCTTGTCTAAACAGTCCATGATTTGATAGCTCCGGAGGTGGAAACATTGAGAACTAGACCTTTGGTCCAGTCCGGCAACATTGTGACTCTGATTTCTCCCTGCTCCACTTCACAGGCACCCAGCCAGACGTGCCCCAGCAGGGAGAATATTCCAGACTCTTTTAGAAGGCTGCCTGAGGAGATTTGGATGCTTTACGGGTATTTCCCTGTGGCCCCCCCCCACCCCACCTTCCTACACCCACTGCATTAACTGCATTAAAAAATTCTCAACCAAAACAAAACAAAAACCTCTCAATTTGTAAACCATGTTTCTCAGTTAACTGGCTAGGTAGAGAAAGGGGCACATTAACTTTCCCTTTTAGGGGAAGCAAAGAAGGAGAGGAGGAAGGGTCAAAAGAAGCTGGAGGAGGGAGGAGACAGAAGGAGGAAGCAGTGAGGCAGAAAGACTGGCAATAATAAGTCCATTTCGCCCATGTAGAGCACTTCACGGTTAGGACTTATCATAGTGGATTTTGTATCCATTAACTCATAACTACCCTTTGATAATTATGCCCATTTTAAGGACTGGGAGGCCGAGGTCCAGAGCAGCGAAGTAACTGTGCCCATGTTCCGGCAGTCAGTCGCTGGTGGAGCCGGGATGGAGCCAGGGTCTCCTGCCTCTTATCCGCTCCTGTGAGGCCCTGAGTCATAGCATTGTCAGAACTGGTAGGGATGGGGGCTTGGGAATCATGCAGTCTCATCGCAGGGGCGAGGGAAGGAAACTCAGACGCAACTGCCCAGAGTCCTTACCAACAGAGCTCAGTACTTCAAGAGGGTCCCCTTCTTTTCTGGGCCGGATGTCCCCTCAGGGGCAGGAAGTTCTTCCTTGTGTCTAACCAGACTCTCTCTTGCTGCAGGGCCAGCTTGGATGCTCCTCCTTGTGGCCATTCTCTGGAGGTGAGTGTGCCAGGTTTGCTGAGCCTAGGAGTGGGCTGGAAAGCCCTCTTCCCCAGAGGTAGCGGAGGGTCTGGATGGCGGAGGAGAGCCCAGAGGGCCGGCTCTGTGTTTGGTGAATAAACATGGGAGTCGGGTTTCTGGCCTGTCACTCTGCAGCTTTTCAGCGAGTGAGGGGCCAGGTGGGCCGGAGGGAGTTCCCGCGGCGGCACATGAAGAGGCCGGGGCCTGCGGGGGCTGGGGCCCGGGCAGGGCCCGCTCTGGGCAGCCAGCGGAGCGGGCCTTTGCAGGCCACGGAACTTCACACCTTTGAAAGGCTCCAGAGCGGCACGCAGAGAAAATAAACCGTTCCTCCCATCCGTGGCAGGTCTGCCATCCTCAGGGGCTCCCCGTCATGCACACGGAAACCCTGTAAAAGGGCCCAGTGTTTCCTTTTCCACTCCCCGAAAGGATGCGTGCTGAGCCCTGAGGACTGCCGGGGGTGGGTGACAGGGCTCTATCCCGGCCAGGGAAGCCAGGTTCCAGCGCCGCTCCTGCTGGGATAAGCCACCCCAGCTCTCCGAGTGTTGCTTTGCACATCTGGAAAACAGGAAGAAAAATACCTCCCTTTGAGTGTTATTCTGCGTGTGTCCGACGGCAAAATAGGGCATATATGTGAACGCACCTAGCCCACAGTGGATGCTTCATCAATGTGTCCCTCCTTTCCCCTCCCCATAACCTAAAGCAAGTCTGAGTTCGCCTCAGAGCCTCGGTTCCCTGCTCTGTAAAGTGGGGTTCGTGCCTCCCTCGTGTGGCTTCCATGAGACAAAGGGCCTGGCTTGCAGGGGCTCTCCAGCAGAAATTTCTTCCTTGTTTCTTTTCCTCCCATTCGCCCTCCCCTCTGGGTGTCGGGGCATCGCTTTGCAAATGGGAATGGCCATGCCCCTGTAGGTCGAGAACACTCTAAGGATGAGCGTAATGCCACAGCACTGATGGGCATCGCTGTGCCACAGGGCTGTAGGAGAGGCTAGATCTCAAAAGACTTTAGAAGGCAGCAGATAGAATACAAGGATCGGGGAGTCCAAGGGATACGAGAATCCATCTGATACTCGGGCCTTGTCTCATCGAGCGAGGGTTCGGGCAGGAATGGTGGGAGCCTTGGGAAGAAAGGGAGTCCAAGGAGGGCTTCCTGGAGGAGTGCTCTGTCCAAAGCTGTGGAGCTTAGTCTTTCTTCCCAGGTCTAGTCCATTGCCAATGCTCGAGGCCCAGACTACTGCTGGCCCATAGCAAGTTGAGAGATACCCCCAGAAGTGCCCTCTTTCTCCCACCTAGGTTTTTCAGGGCTGGGAGGAGACAGACCTAGGACCAAGAGGTGGGCAAATGTGAGAGCAGATCCCAGTGAGCTCTCTAGGAAGAGAGCCAGTTGTCTCCAGAGGTTGTGAGCTCCCTGTCACAGCAGGTGTCCAACAGTGGCTGGAAGGCCCTGTGATGGTACAGAAGGGGGACCATGGCACGAGGTGAAGGTGGGAATATCTGGGAGACAGGCTTTGGAGTCAGGTACACATGGGCTCCAGTTCCAGCTTTACAGTTCACCCCTGTGTGACCTTGGGTTAGTCTCCTTCCTAAACTTTGTAAAATCCCAATTTCCTCATATGTAAATAGGCAGTGATTCCTACTTCAAAGAGTTGTTTTCAGAGAGTAAACGAGATAATGCATGAAAAGCATTTAGCATGGTCAGAAACATGTGGGTTCCCCTGCCCCAGCTGAGAGTCTAAGATCAGAGAGGCTGAAGTTTGTGGGGGTTTAAGATCCTATACTTTGGGATTCTGAAATTCTAGGAGACTGAACACTTACATAAGGCTTCCCCTGTGCTAAATACTTTCTTAGGGACATTACAAATATTCACTTGCTTAATCTTCACAATAACCCTATACAATAGGTACTGTTATTACCCATAATCTATAGATGAGGATGTATAGACAGAAGGCTAAGTAGCCTGCCCACATCACACAGCTGAGGAAGGGGTGGGGCTGGGCCTGGATTCTGGTTCCACTGTCTGTGCGATAGGATTCTAAGATCACAAGATTCTAAAACCACTCCATGTTTCTTAGAGCCCGGAGAATTCAATATTATGGGGCTTTTTATTAATAATAATGAACATCCAGGGTGAGAAGGGAAGGTTCTAGAGCAGGAGTTGTTGAACTTTCTCTGTAAAGGGCTGATATCTTAGGTTTTGCAGGCCACAAGTTCTCTGGCAAGAGTACCCACCTCCACAGTTGTAGCCAGTAGCTAAATGAAGGGTCTGACTGTGTTTCGATAAAACTTTATTCACAAAAACAAGTGGCAGGCAGACTGTAGTTTGCCGACTGCTGTTCTCAAGACACAGATAATACATCTTCTGCTCTGCTGAGCACCCTGGTGAAGGCTCCCTTCAGGGCTGATCCTCAGGAGATCCCCGCTCTGCCCTGCTTTGGAGAGACAGAGGGGCCTGGGACGACCATGCAGACTCCCGAGGGCGTGGGTGCCTCGCATGTGGCTCTCTCTTTCTGTCCTAGAGAGGCTGTTAAAAAGGCTCCTCTCTCCAGCAGCGGAGCCTCATTACTCATGGGCTAGAAAACAATGCTAACTTCCCCCAAAGTGGGAAGCAGTTGCACTTGTGAGCCAGGGCTCATTTTGCTACATGAATATTTATGGCATGTCCCCTAATTAAGGCCAGAAATAAAATTTACCCTGCTCACGGGGGCCAGGGGAGACTGGAAAGCCGTGTCAGGAACCAGCTTCTTGTGCCTGTGAAGTAGGGTTGTCATCGAAACATTTGTGTCCACAGCCACTTGGCCTGGGTCAGTGTCCATAGGAGTAGTGGGGGTGGGCGTTCCCAGGAAGGTCAAGTTCCCGTGGTGTGGTCAACATGCTGGTGTGGGGGCCACCTGGTGGGTGACCATTGCCCCAGATCTGCATGGGGTGACACAGAGGGGTCCTAGCCCTAGCAATATTATTTTTCTTTAGTCGGGATGACTCAGGTATTTTGTGACTGGGCTTCCAAGGTCACTCTAGTGACAAGAGCTCAGAGAGGGAGGCCCTGGCTGGGTCTGAGTTCCTCCTCTGATGCTGATTGTGTGGGACCTGGGCTGCCCCACCAGCCTCCCCAGCCTCGGGTCCCCCATTATCTCTGTGAAGGAGGAAATCCTCGGGCCACAGGATCCTGGAGTTCTTGCTGAGAACCACGGGAGGTGACAGCAGGGAAAGCATTATGGGGAATTGTTCCCACCACGGTTCTGGGGTTTCTTTTACCTAAAGGCACTCCTTCTCTCAAACCTGGGAAAGGAGGAAAGCTGGCTATGCCCAGCCTTGAGTAACCTTGAGGGTTTCCGGAAACCATAAATCTAGGCTTTTCCTTCAGGGGTCCTATCTCCAGAGAGCTGCCTGGGCCTCATATCCTTTTCCGAGGAGCCAATAAACCAAGCAAATACCATAAAGCTCTTCGCTCCAGCCTGAGCTCTGCTTGGAGTCAGACCTGTAGTCCAGCAGCCGGCTTCAGAACACAACCATCAGGTTGACCAGGAGTCCTCCCCCCTTCCCTTCCAGAATGTAGCTTGCCTTTGACGCCTCTCTTCTGTCAGCTTTTCAATAATTTCCCTCTTATAATTGTTCACAGCAGCGGAGAGGTCCCACCTTGTGCCCCTGCCTCCACCTCCAGGCCGCTGGTGTATACTGGGATAAGGAGGGAGGATGCTTTCCTAAGGTGGGTCCAGGAATGTAATAGTCCCAGGGCCTTGGCAATTGGCACACCTCGTAAATTCCAAAGTCAACAAGATGTGGAAGCGGAGGGGACCCCCAGGCTGGAGAGAAAGATGTGGCAGGGGTCATAGGGAGGCTCAAGGGTAGCTTTGGTGCCTTCCATCTCCCACACGAGGCCTGCCCCACCCTGGGGAGCCCTGGGACTTCCTGCTCTCACTCTCCACCTTCACATCCTGAGCTCTGATCTGGTTGCAACAGCCCAGACCCTGAAAGGGACCTAGAGGCCTTCTTTTTCACACCTTCTCACTGCAGAGAGGGAGGCTGCCAGTGTAGACAGGGTCTTGCCCAGGTCAGTATCAGGGCAGGTATGGTGGCAGTGACACCGGGCCGGGGTTGGGAGTACTGGACTCAGGTTGAACCCAGATCCTCATCAAACACTGAGCCCTGATCCCCACACTGCGGCACCCTGACCCCGCTGCAGATTGTTGCCTCAGCTTGTAACCCACAGGTCACAGGACAGTGGGAGGAAAGATCACAGCTTCCTCTGGCCCACCGCAACTACAGGAGCCGCTTACTGCCATTTACATCTGCCACGCTGTCTTCGCTGAGCAAGGATGCCGCGTTCTTCTTACTGGTTCGGAGGTTCAGTGCAGAACACTTAAGCAGACGTGTGCCTTTGAGAAAAGTCACTTTACTTCTCTGGGCTTCAGTTCTCTCATCTTTAAAACGGGAGTTATCACGCTCCCCACTCACCTATCCCCTCCGCTCCTTGCTAGGATCAAATGAGACGATGATTAAGAAGGTGCTTTGTCAGCGAATGCTTTCGTATCTGAGAGAGTAAGCGTTAAAGTCATCCCTACTGTGTCATCATTATTTGATGTTTCCTCTCCCTCCGCCCAGCCAGAGGATCTCCCATGCCCCCAGAGACCTAAGTCCAGGAGCAAATCTGTTGGTCAGGGGCCCCGAGGGAGGCCAGGAGCTCTGCTGGGAGACTGGAGAGGAACCAGAGGCTGAGTACACTTTGTTCTTGTTCAGGTCCAAGCCTGCCGGCCGGAGCTGGGCACCACTCGGTCCACACCTCCTCGTTTAGTGGTCAGACGGGCTCCCAGGTGAGTTCACGGGCCCTGGGTGTCCAGGCTTGGGCTCTGCCTACCCAGGCTTACACAGAAACCCCCACTCCACCTGAGAGGACACAGGAGGTTCTGGTGGGTCCAGACACCCAGCTCTCTGCCCTTAAGCACTCTCCTGATTTCCACCAGCTCTCATGTTTGAGGAGGGAAATGTGGTCTACACACTTTGGTTGAACTGCACAAAAGCTATCACGAAGCTTTGTAAGAGCCAATTGTGCTGCGTGTCCCGTTGGGGAATCTTAGGCCTCTTTTGAAGGCCTTTTTCTCCCCTTCGGGAAAACAGGGAATCATGCCGCCCCAGGAGCAACCAACTTGAAATCTTTAGTGCTTGCTTGTCCTCCCCCCCTGCCCCCCACAATTGGAAAAGGCCCAAGTCGGTCTCCCCCAGAGCACAGCAAACCCTTACGCCTGGCAATTAAAGCCCTCCATGATTTGCCCCAAGCTATCTTGATAGCAGGCAGCCCCTAGCATCCAATGAGGCGGGGGCCGTTTGCAGTCAGAACCCACCCGACTATGAGCTTTCTTGCAGCCTCTGTTTACACTGTTCCCTCTCCCTGACTGCATTTCATCCCCACCAGTCCTGGAATTTTATCCATTCTTTAAGATCCAGCTCCAGCCCAGTCTCCGCCTTCCCTTGATCGTTCTAAATGAACGCATTTCTGGCTGAGGATTTGGTCCTGAGTGATGACGGTAAATGTTACGGAAGAACGAGTAAATGAATGGATGGATAGGATGGATGGGTGACGAGTTCAGATAAGTTGTTAGCTCTATATTCTCTTTTTGCTTATCTCTCTGCTAAAATGTGCCAGGCTGAGATTCTGGCACATGCGGAGGGAGGTTTGACAACACACGAAGGAATGAATGTGCGGTGAACGGGTGAATGTGGGCGTCCATTTACAAAGCACGTACTATGGGCCAGGCAGGGGCCCAGAGGCTGATGTGAGCTGTGAATAAGACGTGCTTTCTGTCCTCCTGCCCTTACCTTTGAGCTGAGGAGTCAGAGAGGTGCACAATCCATTACTTATTTAGTTAGCCTTGTGATAAAATGCCATGAGGGAGGAAAATTAATAAGTAAATGAGTGAATGTGTGAGGAATGAGTGAAGACAGGAATAAGCAAACAGAATAAGGGAGGGAATGAATGTGCAAATGGATCCTGAGGAGCATAAATGAAGGAATGAAGGCATGATGGATGAAGGTTAATCTTACCAGGGCAAGAATCCATGCCACGTGACCTGGTGTTTATGGGCCCGAGGCCTAGAGGCCAGGGTTGCCCAAAGTCAGCCCCTCTCCTGCTTCCCTGGGGGTGGGGACAGCAGGCAGTGAGAGGGGGAGCCAGGCCTTGTGCCTCCCCAGGTAGCACCATTTTTGCTATCTAAGTACCTCCAGAATGGAAAGTCCGTCTTGGAAAGGGCCGAAGACTTCAGCATGTGGAATCTAGGGCCTTCAGGAAGGTCTGATTTTTGCTCAGTGCATGGAATGAACCTCAAAGCTTTTGCAGTCACACCCAATGCCGCAGTACCCTCTGTGGTGAGAAATCAGGGTCGGGAGGGGAGGGGTCTGCCCAACGCACACCATCAGGGCCCTGACTGCAAGGCGCCTTAAGGAGTCTTTGCCGGGACCATCAAAGGCCCTTTTTCATCTCTGACCTTGCCTAATCCTCTCCCCCGTGAGCCCCCCCTCCAGCTCCCTGGCCCCCTCCCTGTCCGACACATGCAGCCTCTGCTCAGCTCGGAGCCTTTGGGCTCCTCGTTCCCTCTGCCTGGGATGTACTCCCAGACATCTGTCATCTGGCCCTCTCACTTCCTTCAGGACTATTCTCAAAAGTGACCCTAAGTCCTTCTGTGGCCATCGTATCTGTAATTTTACCCCTGGCTGCTTCCTTCTGCATCGTCTTCCCTAACTTTGATTTTTCTTTATAGCACTGATCCTTACCTGACACACTCTACATTTTTCTTATTTATTTTGTTTTGCATCTCTTTATCCTCCCAGAGGGCAGGGACCTTGCATTGCTCTGTCCACTACTATCCCGGCAGCAGGAATGGAGGCTGCCGCTAAACATGTTCTGCCCAGGGAAATGAAGCAAAGGCTCAGATCCAGCCTTGCCTCTCCATCCAAAACCCACGGCCACTGTCTTTTCTTGCCTGGACACTGCGACAGCCTCCTCCCTGACCCCTCCCTCAGCCTCTTCCCTGACCCTGGCCTCCTCCTGACCCCTAGCTGCCTCTTTGGCCCAGAGTGATCTTTCCTCTGTGACAAATATGACCATATCATTCCCCTTCTGGAAACTCTTTACTGTTCCCCTCTCTTCTTTCTTCTTGACTCTGTCTTTCCCGACCTTGAAAACTAAAGATCCAAGATAACATAGGAGAAGCGTCTGACGCATGGCACTGAATAAGTGGTAGTTGCCGTCATCCCCCAAATACTTGGGCACCCAGGTAGAGGGTGCGACGAGGGGGCAGTGGACTGTTTTAAGGTGTAGTGTGTGGAACAGCATGGACAAGCACATGGGAGTGGCAGCAGTGTGTCACGAACAGAGGAACTGTCGGTAGGCCGGGCTTGTTGGCACAGTGATTTCAGTAGAAGAATCTTGACCACTAGGAGGGAGAACGGGTTGGGTCAGATCCCAGAAGGTATTGACTGCAAAACTGAGGAGCTCTGCTTATGCTGCAGACTGTAGGACACCTCTGTGAGGATCTTCAACAAAATTCAACACGTTGCCCAGCACTGGTTAGGAGTCGAGTGTTACAGTGGGCACTTTCACAGGGAGTCTTCAGTAGGATATAACAATCCTGTGAAATCTGTATCAGTGTTCTCATCTTACATATGGAGAAACCAAAATCCAGAAAGGTTGGCTAACTTTCCCAAGGCAACCTACAGCGGAGGTTTGAACCCAGGCCTAGGTGACCCGAAATCTTAGTATCTATTTTTATCATTCAGAGGCCTCGCACTTGTCAGGTGTTTGTTGGTTGAATGCAAGCCTTGCCACAGGGTGACCCCAATAACCCGGGGGCTGGTGACACTTAACCCCAACAGCCTTTCTGGTTCCCACAACAGCCTCCATAGCTCCAAGCCGCGAATCGGGCCTTCATACAGCCTTTTGTGGACTTGGGAGTCAAGAAGAGAATTCACAGTACTTTGGAAAACACATTTTCTTTTAAAGAAGAATTTTTTGTTTTCATTTCAAACAGCCCTGGCTGGTGATGAGTGGTGAGGAGAGGTGCCCTGTTTTCCATCCTAACACCTATTTCCAGGTGGGGGCAGGGAGGGCTCCAGCCCGAAATGTTATTTCAAAACCTTTCCGGGCCTTGCAGCTCCATTTCCAGGCCACGTGCTACAAAGAAAAGCACGATTTCCCATTACGTCGTGTTGCCCTTTCTGGTCTGAGCACCTTTCAAAGCGGGAAGAGCCGGTCCGCCCCAGCGCACCCCCTCCCGTCCCCGTACATGGAGTTTCACCGCCTGATGGAGGGCTGGGATAAACGGCCTTGCCGGGCAGCCGATGGCCACACTCCTGATAGGCCTGACTGCCAAGAGCAGCAAACTCCCAGCCCTTGAAGAGATAGCTAGAAGCCGAGACCCGGTGTGATGTGAGAGCTCCCTGCCTGCTCCCTGCCATCTGAGACGCATTCCAAAGGAAGCAGGCCAGCGAGGTCTTGTCTTCTGACGAGTGCCGACAGAGACGGATGCCGCACTCCCTGCCAGGGAGGGCCACGTTCAGACACTCCCAGATAGCCAGCTGCCACTTTGTTAGCGGCAAACATCCCCATCTGAACCAGGCTGGGAAAGAAAATATTTATGCTTGCCTGTCAGGAAGACCTTCATTTTTCTTCCGAGGGAGCCAGCCAGGGTGCTGGTCCAGAGCTGAAAGAATGTGACATGTCTGTAGGGCTGCTCCAGGCCCTTCTCCGCACAGGCTCGATGAAGACTCCAGAATATTCTCAGGGCAGCTCTGGACCGGCACAAGAGGGGCTTCAGAAGGGAGGGGTGGGGGAGCCCAGGAGAGGTGGGACCGTGCAGCCGGAACCCTCCCCGGGCCCCGTTGACCTGGAAATGAGGGAACCTGGGTGTGGGGTGTGGCGGCTACAGTTAGAGATCAGGCCCAAACGCACCACTAAATGATCTCATTATTAATTCAAAACATGTAGCTGTATTAATATGAAAAGTGACTTTGTACTGAGAGTCAAATAATCTTGTATTCCAGAAAACGCTAACGCTGGCGCTAAGCCTTGCCGTTTAGCTGGGCATATATTAAAATCAGTTTATGTTATTACAGTATCGTGGTCATTATTTTGAACAAAAGTCACAAGCCAATTCTTCACGGCTTCAGAGATGCCTGTGGAGCGGTGGCTCTGGGAGACAGCTGTACCCAATTACAGTAATTGGGTTATAAGGTGCAAGGCTGAACAAGTCAGGTGGCCCTGGGGAATGGAAGCTCTGGTCTCACGGGCGTAGCAGGATTGTTGTCCCCGGACCCTGGTCAGGCTCCCCTCCCCCAACTCTGAGTGCTAGATCACTTTTATCCCTGCAGACCATGAAAGCATGCACATTGGAATCAGGAGACCTGGGTTCAAACCCTGACTCTCTCATTTCTTAAAAAAAATTTTTTTTAATGTTTATTTATTTTTGAGAGAGAGAGAGAGAGAGAGAGACAGCATGAGCAGGGGAGGGGCAGAGAGAGGGGGAGACACAGAATCTGAAGCAGACTCCAGGCTCTGAGCTGTCAGCACAGAGCCCGACGTGGGGCTTGAACTCACGAACAGGGACATGAGATCTTGACCCGAGCCGAAGTTGGATGCTTAACCCACTGAGCCACCCAGTCACGCCCTGCCTCTCTCATTTAGCAGTTGTGCGACGAACCCTGAGCAGCCTGTTCAAGATTTAATCTTTTTGGTAAAATGGAGCCAGTAAATGTGTCCTTCTCTGGGCTATCTTGAGAATAAGGTAAGGGAAAGTCTGTGAAACACCCAGCACAGCGTAACCAGCAGTAATGGTGGGAGTGGTACATATGACATTACTCTCTCTAGAGGGGCCTGTCAGTAATTTGTACTCAGACGTGAATCAATGTTTGCAAATGTGCACAAGTATAATTCCTAGTCTGTATCTGTATTAGTCGGCTTGGATGCCATAACAAAATACCATAGACCGGGTGGCTTAAACAACAGAATTTTCTTTTCTGGAGGCTGAGAAATCCAAGATCAAGGTGCTGACAGCTCTGGTCCCTGGTGAGGGCCCTTTTCCTAGCTCGCCATGGCCACCTTCTCACTGTGTCCTCACATGGCACAGAAAGAGGGAGAGCTCTGGTGTCTCTTCCTCTTCTTATAAGGACACTAATTCCATCAAGAGGACCTCACCCTCATGACTTCATCTAAACCTAATTACTTCCCAAAGGCCCTACCTCCTAATACTATCACATTGGAGGTTAGGGCTTCAACGTATGTGTAGGAGTACTGACAATACTGACTCCATCTCCGGTCCTCCATCGTGTTCATTTTGCTCAATGACCTTTCTTGAGGCCATGTGTTCCAGCTCCCTTAGAGATTAATATGTATGCCTTAGAAATGTCTGCCAAGGCCAGGATGCGGGGAGGCTTGCTTTGGCCCCCCCCCCCCATCTGTTATAGTCTCTTCTGTTACAGTCTCTTCCCATCCTGACGCACAGGTGGCTCCATGAGATCTAATTAAAGGTTAGCTGTCAATTTGGTGTATGCAAAGCCTTTGAACCATGCACATGAGAGCCTAGCACAGGTTAAAGTCGTGGGCCCCAGCGGCGAGTGTGAATGTATCCATGTGTGGCGTATGTATCCATGTGTGGCGTGTGTATACATATGTGTGCGCTAGTGTGGGAAGGGCATGACTCCAACCGCAGTAGATGGCTGTCGCTCAGCCTGGCCTGGCAAGTCTCCTGCTCTCACCGGCCCATAGTGGCTGCTGAAGGGAGCCAGGTAGAGGGGTCCCGAGGCTCTCTGGGACTGGGGAGCTGTTCAGCTGTATGTACTGGAGGATGTGTTTTGTGCTGCAGAGGCGCTCCAGTCTCTGAGAGCACAGTTTTCCTGGCAAGGGGACATGGTACCTGTCCTTGATGTTGTGGGGAACTTTATTAGCTCATCTTCATCCAGCATGGGACCCATCTTCATCTGTTCAAATGGATCATTTATCTCATTTATAGCCTTCTGTGCTTCAGCCCAAATGACATTTGCTTAGCAATTGGCCTGTTTGAAAAAGCCGATGTATTAGAGTGAAACACTGCATGATCTTTCTGAGCTGGGAGTGCAGGGAGATAGACCCATGGGAGAGGGTAGGAGGGAGGTGGGGGGCATTCAGGTGGTCAAGGATCCCACGGAAACAGGCAAACACATTATCCACTCCAACACAGGCAATTTTGTCCCCAGGGTAGCTAATTAGCAGGCGGCTGCCCGGGCTTTCTACTTGACTTGCTGAATTAGAATGCTCAGCACAGAGATCTGTGTTTATGCTCGAAATCTGTCGTTCCTCTTCCCCAGCCAGGAAAGGAACTCTGGCTGCTAGCTCTGGAGCCTGGAGACCGCTCCACTGGCATTTCAGGGGCCTGCATGGGGCACCTTCTCTGTAGAAACTTTCACCTTGTTGGAGGACTCTGAAAATGGTAGGCTCATCGGTGCAGGCATACAGGACATGTCTACCTACAGGCACAAATATCTCCCCTCTTATGTAAACATGACACAAAATCACAGGCACACAGATTCGCCCAGAGGCACAGGCACCCACCTTCGGAGACACACACATGGGAACGGAGAGATGCAGGCCCTCACCCAGCAAACACATCTGCTCACACGAATACCCAGAGATACCCTGGGACCTACACCCATAGACACACACACACACACACACACACACACACACTCACACACATACGCATGCCTGCATGGGTGTGTGTATACACACATACCTAGATTTACATGTTTAGAATAGATACACCTTCAAGGCCTCCCTGGAACATGTAGGTGGGTAAGACAGCACATGGAGACACAGAAGCTCTCAAATAAATCTATAGAAACAAGAATTCTCAGAACCCAGCCTCAATGATTCTCAATCACAATCTTGTATCAGAATCAGATTTGAGAATAACATATCAGATGAGATTTCAGGTATCTGATATCAGATTCGGAAACCAAACACAAATTAAAATTCTTCTATCAGAATCACCAGTGTAAATACTCATACTGGGATACTCCAGAATTGGATAAGCCATTGGTAAGGCTTGTGGTATAGTGGTAGCCAGGAGAGTTTGGGAAGACTTCCTTGTATAAGGAACACAAAACCCTTTTATCATTAAAAATAAAAATAAAAGTAAATGGCTCACTGCTATTAGGATGAAGAACATTTTGGCTGGATGCTCATAGGGCTTTTTAAAATCATGGCTTTTTTGTTTTGTTTTGTTGTTGCAAGAACATAGAATAACTGGGAGTCAACTTTTGCCTGGTTGGCTTGCTTGTGGCTTCATTAGACAGGAACAGCGACAACAAATACACCTTGTCCAGATTTCGACTCAACCACAGATGTTTCAGACTCACTATCCAACCTGGAAGGTCCCACCCCTTCCTGCTCCAGATAGGGAAGCTGAGGCCCAGGTAGGGCATCCTACTGCTCAAAGTCACGTAGCTGTTAGTGACTTCTTTGAGCCGAAGTACGGACAGCACACAGCAGCAGCTCCGTAAGTGTAAAAGCTGCTGTGCTGTTATGATTACTGCTCTATCGTAGTCATTACCATTAGCTGAGCAAGGCTAAGAATCCAGATCTTCCTCCCATCTGGTTTACGGTGAGGGTTTCCTTCCCAGTTGAGAAGACACTGAGGGGGCAGTGGAAATCTGGGCACCCCGCCCAGTCCCATCCTTTCTAATTATACCCTGATTGATGGACTCCAATCCCTCCACTTTCCAGGGAAAGGGGCAAAGGAAGCTTGCAGAGAGTGGTCTGGGTGGCAGCAGGGTGAACCTTAAGGGACAGGGGAGTACCCCCTCTTGATGAGGGGCTTCAAAGCACAGCATCCTATTTCTGTTACCTCTGGGAGAGGCCTTCAGAGACACAACTCTCATCAGCATCTGGCAGGACAGAGCAGTGGCAGGTAGTGGGACTGGGAGTGCCCTTTCTGCGTGCAGCTCCCTAGAGAGTCTCTTCAGGCCAAGGAAAGCTTTGTTCTAACCACTTCTCCTGAGCCAGGGCTGCTGGGTGGTCTAGGGGCAGGAGGGCAGAAGGGGGGTGGGGCAGGGCAAGGCCAGAAGGAATATGGGGTGGAAGACTGGCGGGGTGGGGGGGAGGGTGGATCTGCCCACGGGGCTGGGGTGGGCTGGTGCAAAGGGAGAGTTGGGGGTCAGCATGGGAAGGTTTGGAGGCACTGTGGGAGCAGGAGGGACTGGCAGATGCCAGAACCACCCGGAAGGTCTAGCGAACCAGGTGGGAGTCCTTGAGGGTGAGGGCAGAGGCAAGTCCCCTTCCTCAGACACTGCCATCTCAGGTGGCTAGTGGGAGGGGTCCACCGCCAGGCGCTGAGCCCCTCTACACTTTGTGTCTGAGGCTCCAGAACATGTGGCCGACTGGCCCCCCCAGCCCCCCTTTCCACCCCTGCCGAAGGACTGCCATTTGGAACGCATTTGCAGACACATGGATTGTTTTTAAGTTAATGCTTTTTAATTCACTCTGTTTCCCAGTTGTCGTTTTTTATTGAAAAGGCGGATTCTGCCGGTGTGTGTTCCTTTGCGGGGGCGGTGGAGGGGGGGGGGTGTGCTTCATGGGCAGGCGGAGATCCTCGAGATCCGATGAGAGGCAGAGACAGAGACAAAGGCGAGACACCGTGGAACGAGTAAATTGGGTCAGAGAGCAAGAAAGAGACTGGGAGAGGGAGGCACAAGAGGCTGGGACTGAGCCACAGAGAACCTGGAAGGGAAAGTGAGGGACACGAGGTCCTAGAGGCAGGGCGTGTGCGCTAAGAAATCCTGCTTGGGCGGGGGGGAGGGGGACCCTGGGGGATACCCCTACCTCCAGCTAAGGCACCTGGGGCTGATTCCCTTGAGCGTAGACAAGGCTGAACCGGCCACAGGGAGAGGGATGGAGGGACCGGGCAGGCCGCGGACCCCGTACTGTACGCAGGACCGGGGTCGCCGAGGGCTAGAGATCCGAGATCCGAGAGAAGAGGACACGGGAGTCAGGGGTGTTCCCTCCCAGTCCCCCAGACCTCCTGTTTCCGAGCCCAGCTGAGCGAGTCTGCGCCTTGGCTCTCGAGGGTGGCGCCCCCCGCCTGCCGCCGCCCACAGCGAGTGGCCTACCCTCTCCGGGCCCTGGCTGGGCCACTTGTAGAAGGAGTGCTGGTGGCCCGCTCAGGCACGAGGTGGTGGAGGCTCCAAACGGCTGGTGGGCCGGGGAACTGAGCTCGGTCGACGACACCTCGGCTGGACGGGCACAGCAGAGGTCCCGGGGATTTTTGGCCGGGCCACTGCCCTGGGGGGCTCATGTTTATGCAGCAGTCGCAGCAGACAGGGAGAGCGGGACTCCAGAGCTTCCTTCCTTCGCAGCTGAGAATCATTTCGCTCCCCCCCTCCGCCCCCGCCCCCGTCGCCGTCCCGTGTCGGGACCCCTCCTCTCCACATCTGCGCCGGGTCCCTGCGCACCTTCCCCCGCCTCGTCCTCCAACTTGCCAGTATAGACACAGCCGCGGACACACAAAGGCGCTCACACGCCAGCACGTGGTGGTCGTGTAGACAGTCGTCGTCGCACACAGACACACGACGCAAGGTGTTGGGGACTCGGAGGCAGCCTTTCCCCGGCCCGGGCGGAGAGGCTCGCGCCGAGGGGCCGTGGTTCGATGGCCCAGTTCCCCGCGGCCGCGGCTCTCAGGCCCGGAGTCCGCGAACTGAAAGCCTGGGTAATGAGAGCTAAATTAGGTGTGCGCAAACAGCCGCAGCAAAGGGCGCGGCCGTGCGTCCGGGAGGGCCCCCCACCCCCGCGGCCTGAGCCCCGCCATCCCGCCCCAGCGGAGGGGCTTTGCTGGCGCAGCTCGGGCTGAGCGCGCGGAAGGGCGCGCGGGCGGGGGGCCGGGCCCCGGGGTCCGCTGAACCCTCTGCCTCCAGCGGCGGCCCCGAGCACACACGCGGGCGCCAGCGGTCCCGGAAGCCCGCGGCTGGCGGGTCGCGGCCGGGTTAGAAGCAGGACCGGAACTGGGTCCGAACACCCCCTCCCTGGCCTTGGCTGAGCGGGCCCGGGCGAGGTGGGTCCGAGCACTGGGGTCCCTGGGTTTCTCTTACTGTCGCGGCCTCCTCCTGAGCATCCCCGTCTCTGTGGAAGATCGAGGCGGCTCTCCATACTCTGTCGCCCGAGGTCAGTGCTCCCAGGGAGTGCCGGCGGGAAGAGAAAGGGACAGAGTCTGGGGCTGGCGTCGGGAGACCAGTCTGCCCCTGCCCGATGCGCCACGCGACCCCCGAAAGAGCGACCTCTCTGAGCCTTCATTTGCTCATCCACAAAATGGGAATGCGGCGACCAGGCAAGCCTTGACTGAGGGGCTTCAGACACCAGTCCAAGGCGAAGGAGAAAGACGCGAATTCCTCCCGTATGAATGGGGCTTTACAGTTTGCACTGCTAGCCTGAATCAGCGATCTCATTTTGTAGCTTTAGGAGCCTTTGGCCGCCTGGGTTGGAGTGGCAGAGGGGGAGGGAATTATATTTCTGTATTTATAGATGAAGCTCCAAGAGGTCAAATGTTTCATTAGAGGTCACACAGCGGGGAGAGGCAGCTGGTTTTCCGGACTTCACATTTCAAGTTCAGTCTCTGTGCATTCTCTTCCACCGCTCCCGGGCGCCCCTGGAACCCCAGGCACCTCCGGCGCTCTGCGAAGCCTGGGAGCTGAGAGCCGGTGTGCCGATCTCGAACAGCTGTCGCTGCGCCGCCGGGGCTCGCGGTGGGCCCATGGCGCCTCCTTGCGCTGGTGGTCGGAGGCGCACCCGGCTCCTGGCCTGGCCGGCCCCCACCACCTTGCCTGACTCGAGGCGAGGCATCCGATTCCTCTGCTTCGGTTTGCCATTGTGCAGGAGAGGGTTGGTGAGCTGAGGCAGGGGTGACATGGGGTGACATGAGGTGACAGAGGGACGTGCTTTCTATGCTGTATACCTTGTGAACTGTTAAAGCACGATGCGCGCTAGCTCCCAACGTTGGGACATCTCCGTTTTCTCTTCGCTTCCACCTGTATTCTTGTCCTTTATAGGAGTCCAGTGAGGCTGGCAGGACAGGAATTGTTATTCCCAGTTATACAGATGGGGCAACCGAGGCAGACCCAAAGCCACTCACTGGGGAGTACTGGAGTCTGCACCCGGACTGGACCTGCTTTCCCTCCCTGTGTTGCACCTCACTGCACAGGTGTTCTTGCTCTCTCCGGGAATAAGGCTAAGGAATAGAGCCTTGGAATCAGCCGTGGATTCGAATTTCAGTCTTGTGCTGGCTGTGGGATCTTAGGAAAACCACAGAACCTCTCTGGGCCTCAGTTCTGAATCTGAAAAACTGGGGAGATGGCGCCCTTCAAGATTGTTGGGGAAGGGGTGGATGAATGGGCCTGGGCGGGGTGGGGCGGGGGAGGGGCTTGGTGGCTCAGTCAGTTGAATGTCAGACTTCCGTGCAGGTCATGATCTCATGGTTTGTAGGTTTGAGCCCCGCATCAGGCTCTGTGCTGACAGCTCAGCTGTCCTCCCCTGCTCACGCTCTTTCTCTGTCTCAAAGAAATAAATAACATTAAAAAAATTTTTTTAAATGGGGCTGTGTGGGGTGTACAGAGAGTTGAGTACAGCGACTGCACAGTACCTGCACATCAGGGAAGGTGGCAGCTGCTGCGACTACCCTTGCTGGGGGGGGGGGGTGAGGGGTGGAGCTTTGCACCCCTCCCGGGGCACCTAGGGGTCTTGCCGCTGCTGGGACTTGAGCAGCAGCTGGTTGCCTATGCCCACTGCCCTGAAATCCAGTGACCTTGTCCCAGGCCTTGGACAGATCCGGGGAGGCCTCTTCCTCCTCATAGGTGGAGATGGACAGGCCCTGAGACAGAAGCCACTTTCTTGGGGCCACACAGGAGAGATGTGGGCCTTGCTCCAGAGATGGGAGTGCCAGGGCAAGGAGGAGAGACGGCGAGGGCCAGGTCTTGGTAAGGAAAAGAGATATGGGGGAAGTGGCAGGTAGGATCCTTGCTCTAGAGAGATAAGACTCGAGAGGCTTGCAGGGAGGCAGGGTGTCAAGGGCACCTAGTAGGGACGCAGTGGAAGAGCTGAGGACAGGAAACATATCTGGGGCAGACTGATGAGAACAGAAGAGAAAACTGTACCCCTCCCCCTCTGCAGGACTGTGGTTCTGACAGGAGCCCTACCCAGGGTGAACCCAAACCTGTATGGGGAAGGTGGGGCTTCCTGAGACCTGGCTGGGTCAGGTGCCTGGGTGCAAATGCAAGGAGGCTCTCAACCTTCTGTAGCATCAGAGTCACCTGGAGGGCTTCCCTAAACGCAGATTGTTGCCCCACCTCCCGGGGTTTCCGATGCACATCTGAGGTTAGAGGTGGCATTTCCAACAAGTTCCCAGGTGGTGCTGATGCTGCTGGTCTGGGGACCAAACTTTGAGAATCACTGCTCTGACCCTTCAGAGAACTTTCCCTGAGACTCCCAAGGCTCACCAGGTCCACATTTATAGCACATCTCTCTGGGTTACTCTTATTCTGAGCAATTTTAGAGAACATTTCCTGGCCTTGCCCGCAACATCCTAGGTGCAACGTGTCTGGGCCTCCAAGCCCCTTCTCCAGGACCTATCACTCCAATGGCTTAAAGAAGAATAGGTTCTCTATCTGCCAGTTGGGGCAATCAGGCAAGCTTCCTGTAAGAGGTGGACTGAACTTGAAGGACCGCTAGAGGGAAGTTAGGGCAACAGCTGGCCAGAGGTTGAAAGGTGGAGATTGAGGATAGAGTACGACCCTCCAATGGCTGTATGTGACATGGAAGGGACCTGGGGCCCTGCTCTAATCAACTACCCTATCTTCACCGCTCACCCCCGTGACAGGGGGCGGGGGGAACTCCAGTAAGCGCTCAGATGAATGTAAACGAACGTACCACTGCCAGCTGGTCTGGCTGGGGCCAGCCCAGGGGGCTGCAGAATCCTTTGGATGGTGGTTCCAAAAGGGGCAGGGCAGGAGTGGGCTCAGCGGCCACCCTGCCTGCCTTGATTTCTCCATCCGAGGAACACGCCTCGTGTGTTTGCCGTTTCCCTGACCTTCCCAAGCTGCCAGCAGGATAATATATGGAAATTGCTTTGACCTCCTGAGAAAAGAGGGTCTCCAGGAATAGAAAGTTCAGCCACTAATCCCGTCCCCCCAGACTTCCCACTAATTCCTGCTTCCGATGTCAGCCTGGCAGGTTGAATTTAGCAAAAGAAAGAACAACTTAGAGGGATGATGGTTTTTCTAACGGCCCCAGTTCTCCAAACACATCCACACACAATACACATGCACACACAGCCTGGTCACAGGCGCACCCTCACGCACGGCCCTTCTCCACTCTCGCGCACACACGTGCCTCCCGCAGAGCAGTCATAATTGTGGGGAATAATTAGAACTAACATTTGCACAGTGCGCCACCATTGACAGAGCAGCTCCACCATGCACTCTTACTGAATCCTCACAACAACCTGAGAGGCAGAGATTAGTGCCATTATTAACTGAGGCTCAGAGAGGTTAAGTGACTTGCCCAAGGTCACTCAGCTAGTAAGTGAGCCATGGCTCCAATTTGGGTCTCCTGACTCCACATGCTGTCCTCTTTCTGCGGTCCCATGCTCCTTCTTCCAGGGAGTGAGCTATGCACGTTCCTTTGTTCATTCATTCATTCACTCAACAGTTATCTATTGAGCATCGGTCATAGGCCAAGCTCTGTCAGGTGCTGGCTGCTTTACTGCGCCTTCTCGCTTAATTCTCACGACTAATGAGCGGGGCACTTTCCCCATCCCCATTTTATAGTAGAGGAAATGAGGACAGAGAGACTAGGTCAAGCAGACCTCTGTCAAGCTGAAGTGACAGAATTGAGATCTGAGCCCACAGTAGGATTTGGGAGCTCCGGCCACGTTATCCTGGTCCCATGTGCACGCACACCCACCATCACACAAACCTCTGCCTGTGTGCTATGTGCGTGCACTCCTCCAGGCCCTACTCTCCTAGGCCAAGCCACCTGCCCAGGCCCCGCATATCAGAGCCCCCAGCCTGTCCCTGTCACCCAGACATTTCAACTGAATAGGCCCAGAAAATCAAGGATAGGATTTTCTCCAAAATGCCATTGGCATCTCTTGGGACAGAGTCACATTTTCCTACTGATTACACAACACCGTAGCATTTACAATAGTCACTCCGTCCGTCAATACCAGTTGGAGGTGGCAAGAAACGTCCCCCCCATCCCCCACCCTATGCTGACCCGGGCTGAGAGCAGAGGCAGGATGCAGGGAAGAGGGGATACGGCCCCTGCCCTTCACAGAACCCAGGGACAAAGGAGAGAGGTACCCCCTCAGGGATGGCCTGGGGGTTTCTGTCACTAATCCCCACGGACCTTAGAGCCACATAGACTTAGATTCTGATCCATGCTTTGTGCTCTCTAGCCATGTGACTTGGGAAATTTAATTACTTCTTCTTTAAGAGCCTCAGTTTCCTTATGTGCAAAATGGGGACAATGACACCTCCATCGCAGGGCTGGCTGTGCAAACTGAAGGGGCTCTGTTTTGAGCACCGGGTGAGCAGGAAGACTTGTAGGCTGCTGGACCTGAGCTGGGACATAGTCTTGGACCGCGTCCTGTCCTCTCTTGGAAGGGCAAGTCCGATTTCCAAATGGAGTTGCCTGGTGTCCCCTTTGCTCTGTACTCCGAAAGAGAGGCTAAGTGAAGGCAGGTGATGAAGTGGGTTGACATCCGCCGTGCAGCTATCATGCCAGTACGGCGCCAGGCATGCCTGGAAGTCTGAGTCCAGAGGCTTCCTTTCTCTTAACACTGAGCCTGTGCGTCTGTGCATGAATCCATGACCTCATCCAGGGAGCAGAGACGGAAAAGACCTCAGAGAACAAGGGGCCCCTGTCACGGGAGTCGTGTGTGTGTGTGTGTGTGTGTGTGTGCGCACGCGTGAGTGTGTGTGTGTGTGTGTGTGTGTGTATCGTTGCGGAAAGAACATGGTTTCTGAGGCTTGGGTTTTTCTCCTCATTTATTTAGTAAATGTATATTGAACACCTGCTATGTGCTAGGATTGTTCTAGATGCTGGGGCTATAACCATGAACAAGATGGGAAAAACTGCAAACCTCATGGAGGCTGGATTCTAGTCAAGGAGACAGACAAGTTTCATGTAAACAAAAAGTCATGAATCCTAGTTCTGCTGTGGGGTTTCGAGCAAGCTGCTTGGCCTCTCTGAGCATGAGCATCTCCATTTGGGATATTACATAATGGCTCCTGCCTCAGAGTGCGATTCTGAGAGAATATGCATAAACTGAAAATGTGTTGCAAACTGGAAAGCCCTGTGCTCATGTGCATTACTCTGGGTGTGTGTAAACATGTGTGCTTGCCAGTACCTGTTTTCCTTGGCTCCGTGAATAGAGCACCTGTGGGACTCCGGAACTGGTCCTGAATTCCATGAAACCCACAACTCCTCCCACCAGAAACGAAGGGAGGAAACCACATGGCTCTGATACACTGACTTTGGGTTTGGTTTTGCCCTGGGACAACATATCCTGCGAGCTTCTCTGCTGGGAGTGTATTTCTCAAGCCCCTTGCTCTAACAGATTTTGCTTTAAGGAGGGCAGAGGGCGTCAAGCTGAATTCTGGAAATGCCCTGTGCCTGGGGAGAGGGGATTCAAGGCTGGTCCCAGATGCTGGACAGAAAGCCCAGTGAGGGGCACGGACGGAGGAGCCCCTGAGCAAAACTGTCTTCCTCCAAGTGTTCCTTACCTATCTCTGGCTTTTAAAGCCCTCACGCTCCACTGGATGCAAAGAACATGGCACCGGCGTCCAAACATAGGTACCATAGGGGCTCCCAGTAGAAATCAACCATCTCAGTCCACCCCCTGCCCACTCCGCCCAGCCCAGCCCAGTCTGGCTCAACCACACACATCCCAAATCTTCCAACGCAAGCCAGGCCAACCCCTCCACCCAACCCAGGCCAACCTCGCCCATCCCACTCATTCCAACTCCTCCCCACCTAGCTCAGTGTTGGTAGATACTGTGGACTGGCTTGTTCACCCTCTATTCCTCTCTCCTTCTGGTGTGCCTTTTTGTTCTGCTGAAAAGCTAAAATCTACATTTCCCAGGCTGCCCTATGGTTTAAGGACTGGATGTGATGTAGGTTTCACCCAATGCCATGTGCTCATGCAAGGCAATTCATTCAGAAATGAATCAAATGGACAGAAAGGCAGGAAATAAGATATCCACTCTAATACCTGCAAACACAACATATGCAAAACCAGAGAGAACAGTATGGTGTACCCCATGTCCCTATCACACAGCTTCAACAGTTATGAACACTTTCCCGCTTTGGCTGTTATCTTCCCAAGGAATTTTCTGGTCACATTTTTTTTTTTTTTCTGAAGAAAGAACTTATCTATGCTTTCATACTGAGGTGTGCATTTAGCTGGTGTGGACATAGAGAAGAGCGTGTTTCTGGAGCCAGAAGCTCAGCGGGCGGCTCCTGATTCGGCAGATGGCTTCCTGATGGTTGTGAAAGAAGAGGTTGCCTTGGGGGTCCAATCCTGCATGGAAGCTGGTCCTGAGGATGCAGCCTAGAATCTGTTTCTTCAGCTCCCCAAGTATTTCCATAAGCCATTAAAAACCCATTCATACATTTATTTCTGCTTAAGCTGTCTAGAGTGGATACTGTCTCTGCAACTAAATACTAACCAATCCCCAACCTAACCTGTCCCAACCCGCCCAAGTCAGTCCATCCCCAAACCATCCCACTCCACCCAAGACTGTTCGATCCAGCCTGCCCCTGATCAGTGCAGCCCAGCCGAACCCAGTCTGCCAGTGTACCCCCACTCACTTCTTTCCACCTCAGCCCATCTAGACACGATGCAATCTGTCCCAGTTAGCCTATGCTAACTCTCTTCTGTCTAAACAGACCATTTATTTCCAACTCAGCCTGTATGATCCCACCAAACTCATCCCAACTCCGTCCTTCCCAGCCCTAATCCTACCTGTCTAATGATTCTCACCCCAACCCATTCCTTGGGAAGTGGGCAGCACAGCCTTTTACTTCCACACATACTTACTGAGTATCTTTTGGGAGCCACCTCAATGATGCAGAACGAACTTGAACTTCTCTACAGATAAAAGGCTGCATTCTTTTTTTAGCGTTTCTCTTCTGTATCCCTCTTTCCCGTTTTTCCTGTTTTTCCTCTTTCCTGTTTTTTCCCCTCACCCACACTCCCCGCTGCTGATACTGCCTCCTTGTCTGTGTCCATCACTTTGGCCACTCTGTGCCCCCATAGTACTTTTTGGGTGTTCAAGCCCCCAGGGGAAGCTTCTGTCCATCCCATTCCTGCTTTCCTGGGGAGTGCCCTCCACTTCTATAAAGCCTATCCGTTGTCGTAGGCAGAACTTCGAAAATGGTTTCCCAAAGATGTCCTGTCCTAATCCTGGAACTTGGGAATATGATGCCACATGACTCCTGTGATCACACTAGGTTGTGTGGTCCAGTTGACCTTAAGATGGGGAAGTTATCCTGGATAGGACAATTTTAATACATGACCATCAACTCAACACAGAGGAAGAGCTAATCATGGTGTTTAGGTCACTCTGATGGAGAGGGTCCTCTGCATAGATCACTGGCTCTGCCTGTGTTCCATTTTGGGCCGTGGAGCAGTTAACTGGCAGTACTGGGAGAACAGGCCACAGGATGAAGGAAACGCAGAGCAAAGGACCCAGTGTTAAACAGATAAATAGATCAGTGCAGGTACTCACAAAGTGATCCATCTGGTCTGCTTGTCTGGACCAAGGGAAAGCCCAGCCCAGCCGAGGCTCTCTTCCCTCAGGGACTGTGAAGCAAGCCGCAGTGCTCACGGAGCAGCGTCTTGTAATAATCCAGGTGGTTGAAAGGAACCATTTCCCTCCCTGCCTGCCCCACCAAGTCTGAACTTTACAAGGCATCGGTTAGTGTGCGGAAAGAGCAACTTTTGCTCCGGAGAAGGATATGTAGGCTAATCCCAAAGTCCTGCTGTGCTTTAAAAGGACCACGACTACCTGAGCACGTGCAGAAGAAAGACCCCGGGGAATCTTTGAGAGGTCTCCGGGGTTCTGTGTTTTGTCCACCTCTCTTTCGTCCTACATCCACGGCCTGTGCCCCACCCCCGCTGTCCCCAGGCTCCTTGGGGAGACTGGGCGCTAGCCAGCTATGCGCTGGAGCTGATTTGCACCTGCTCTCCACAGCCGATGTGATTATCTCTGTCTAGGTCCGCTATTCAGCGACCTCACTTTGGTAGCTTGAAGTCAGCCACGGCGAGTCTTTGCTCTGCAGAAACTGGCAAAGGCCGCACCTGGGGCCTTATCCTGTCTGAAGCTGGGGGTAAACACTCATCAAAACACCGGTGCCTCTAGCTTTGGTGGACAGGGGGGCTGGGATTCCCACCCCTTCCTTGGCCTCAGTTTCCTCCTTAATCAAATTTGGACTGCCTTAGTTACCCTCTACAGGATTTCCTTTTTCTTTTTTCTTTCTTTCTTTGTTTTTCTTCTCTCTCTCTCTCTCTCTCTCTCTCTCTTAGCTCATTAGCCACCGAGGCAAAGACAGGAAGTGCTGATAACAAAATTACTGTTTTTGTAGTAATACTTAAACAACAAAATTAGTGCTCGTAATAATCACATTCAGAAAGTACTTTCTCTGTGCCAAGCACCACGCCACATACTCTATCTCAGTCCTCTCTCTTATTTAAACCACACACGCATCTCATTCAATCAGCCAGTGAGCCACTTGGGGCAGAGAACATTTTTCCCCTCGGCTCTGAAATTTGAGTAGCCGGATATAAATCTGATTTCTACTCTCTTTGCAAGTTATTTTGACTAAGGTACTTAATTTCTCAGTTTCCTGATTTATAAAATGGGAATAATAATAACAGTTTCTACTTCTTAGGGGTGCTCCGTGAGAAAATCCATGTAGAATGCTTGGACTACTGCCAACCACATGGTAGCGTTAAATCAATGTTAAACATTATCATCCTTGCGTCTGTAGAGCCCACACAGGCCTGGTCCAGGGTAGGAGGCCCATCAGTGTTGGAAGAGCAAAAGGTAGGTAAAAGATGATAGGAATACTTTCTATTAATAACTAAATGCGTCCTTCACATTAATTCCCTCCGTCTTCCCATTTACTTTTACTTACTTATCCCACCGTCTATCTTTCTAGAGAGAGTGGGAAATTCATTCGTTTAGTCACTCAACAAATCTTCTGGTGGCAGGCCCCGGCTAGATGCTCAGAAATGAGCTCTGGGCTTAGCTCTTGAGTCATGGAGCCTTCTGGACTTCCAGTGAGGGGTGCAGTGAGCTGCTGGACCTGCTGGAGGCCATGACCTTCACATTTGCTAGAGGAAGGGGTAGTGGCAAGTTGAGAAGTTGGGATGCCCACCCCCAGGAACTGCTATGTTCCCGCTGCCACCTGCCGCTGTGGGCCCGAGAATCTGGTGGCCCTTTGTTCGAACCCTGGTTTGGCTACTTAGGAGCTGTGTCACTTGTTCTCGGACAGGGTCTCTCTAAGCCACGGTTTCTTCTTAAGTCAGATGGGCATAAACCATCTGCTGTGCTGTGCTTAAGATTTGAGTCTCTGTGTGTGTCCTTCCTCCGGGCCCGTTATGAACTATGCACGTTAACTATGTAAGAATCTAATCCCTCAGCGACCTACCTGGTCGGTCCCCCACTCTGCAAATAAACTGAGGCCCAGAGAGGTGAAGAAACGCCCCAGTGTCTCAGACTTGCCCATTGTGTGTAGTGGGGGAGCAGGATTCCAGCCCAGCTGTGGAGTCCAGGTTCTGCCCAGGGCGTGGGGCCCCTGCCCAGGATGGCAGAGGAGCCACTAGGGACCTCTGGTTGGAGGAGGCCACCAGCTCTTGCTGGGTCCAGGCAGGCACAGGGCAGGGAGGCCTCAGTGAGATTCAGCTAATCCCACACAAACAAACCTGGGTGTGGGGCCGGGCCTGGGGCTCGTGGGGATGGCTCCAGGGCAAGAAGTGAATTTCACTTTTGCCCAGCTCAGATGGAAAGTGGCAGGGCTGGGGGCTGCCTGAAGGGCAAAGAGGTTATGTGGCTTGGAGGTGGTGGCTCGGCTGAGATGTCGCTCTCAGTGCCCTCGGCTGGGAAAACATGTTGGAGCTTCTCCCCTCTCCTGGGATCCTCCTCCCCTCCTCTTGTCCCCTCCACCGCACTGCCGCGGAGGGGGCACTTGGGACCTACTGAAGCTGGCTGCAGCCCCTCCGCCTGCAGGAAGTCTACCCTGCGGTCTCCTGCCCCTACCAAGCTCCTCAGCCCCGTCACTATGATGTCAGTGAGCCCCTACTCTGTGCCGGGGCCCAGGCCCGGTGTCGGTGATGCCATGGATAAAACTGGCAGGTAAAAGAGCTCAGGGGCTGGGCAGGAGCAACAGACAAGAGCAGATAATGTCAGTATAAGGTGGTAAGAGCTAAGATGGCAGCTTCTGTTGGGGGAGGGCTTATTATGAGCCACAGGTTTTATATGCATTTGATCATTCGACCTTCACAGGGAATAGAGCCCTTCGCAGTACTTCTCATTCCATTTGTAGCCGGGGACACCGGCATTTGGAGAGCAGCCTGCCTGTGTCTCATGGAAGAAGCTGGGCTGTCCAGCTCCACTCCCTCCAGCACCTCTTCCTGCCCAGTGGATCCTGGGAAGCCTGAGACCTTGTGCGGCTCCGGAGAGGACGGGTTAGGGATGCTTTCTTGGCAGACAGTGCACCTGGGCTGCGCTCGGACACAGCGGACGCGGGCCGGGTGGCCGAGGATGGACCTCTGACAGGTGCAGGGTTTGTACAGCAGCCTGAAGAACTGATGCCTGTCCTCTCTTTGGGGCCATGCCTTGTTATTCTGGCTGCTTTCTCTTGGGTCTTTTGCGGGCTCGTCCTCTTCCCCCAGGCCTTTACCTTTATCCTGCTTCTCATTCTACTCAACCCCCTCTCCCTGCACGACTTCACCAGGCCCTTGGCTGCAACTGCCATTTCTCTGCCAAATGACATGTCTCCCTGCTCGGCTAAGAACTGCGCACCTTACTGTCGACTCGACCTCTTCACTTCAGGGGCTCGAAGGGACTAGAAATGCGGGTGGGTCCCGAACAGAACGCCGGTCCCAGGGCTCCATCTCTGTGCCTGGCACTGGCAGCCAGCCAGCGGCCCATCCCCAGGGCGGTGGGCCTGACATGTCCTCCTCCCTCGCCTCCTCAGCCTGGTGGTCACCAAAGCCTGCCGGTCTTCTCTGCATGCACGTCACCATCTCGTCTGAGCCATTGTTTGTGCCTCATCGTACCAACAGCCTCCTCACTGGGCACCCTCCCCACTCTTGCTCACGGTGCAACTCATTCCCAACACTGTCACCAAAGGGCTTTAAATATTTTTTTTTAATGTTTATTTATTTTTGGGAGACAGAGTGCAAGCAGGGGAGGGGCAAGGGAGGGGCAGAGAGAGAGGGAGACACAGAATCTGAAGCAGGCTCCAGGCTCTGAGGTGTCAGCACACAGCCTGACGCGGGGCTCAAACCCATGAAGCGCAGGATCCTGACCTGGGCCAAAGTCAGAGGCTCAACCGACTGAGCCACCCAGGCGCCCCCACCAATGGGCTTTTTAAAAAACACAGCCCATTCTGTCGCTTACATCTGTGGCTTGCCATTGCTTTTAGGATCAGATTCCAGTTCCTTCCCGTGGCTCCCAGGGGCCTGTTGACTTCTCCAGGTTTATCTTTCCCTGTGGGACCCATGGAACCATCACACTGACCACAGTGGTCCCTGTCTAGTTATCTGAATGGTCCAGGCTGCTTCCCACCCAAGAGCCTCCGAGTGCACAGATTCTACTGCTGGGAGTGTCATCCCCCCTCCCAGCCAGCGCCTGCAGAGTGAGTTCCTGCTTCCAGCAGATATCATCTCAGACATCACCTCCTCCGGGGAGCGTGTCCTACCCTCAGAGTACATTGCCTTGGCCTGTTAGGTGCACTCGTTGTCCCCTGAGCTGTTTCTTGGTAGCTCTTATCCATTTGTAATTACATATTAGATTAAAAATGACATCGTTTCTCCATGAGACAGGACCCTGTATGTTGCCTGCTACTGCGCCTATCCCCAGCGCCGAGCACAATAACTATTTCTTTAGCGAAGTCCCCTTTCTTTTTGGTCACGTTCTCTCCCCCATTAGACTGCGGGCTCCTCCAGGGCAGGGCCATGTGTGGTTCATCCCTGTCCTGTCCATGGTGCCCAGCCTGTCGGCCGGGACCTGCATGGCAGATCCCCGGGACCTGGTCTGGCTTGGGGATGGTGACTGTGGGTGCAGGCTGAGGCCGAGACCGACAGGGAGGTGCCGACGGCATGTGACAACAGCACTGCATCTGTAACGGACCCTTATATCTCAGGGAGTAGATACACTCGGCCTCCCCACTGGCTTATTGTGTCAGGTCAAGATCTTTCTGGGCTTTAAATGACTCAGGGGATTGGACTCATGACCTTGCTCTTCAGCCTAAGATTGCAAACTGATAAGTTCCATGGTCCTGGTGGAAAAGGGGTTGGGGGTGTCGAGGCTCGTTTGTAGAAGCCTCTGGAGAGAGGAGAATAATTCTGAGGCTGTGGGAGATGTGGGGGTTCAGGGTCCAAGGAGCTCCTTGTCCTGTTCCCACTGCACATGAGGGGGCAGCCACTGATAGATCTCCCCTTCCTCCCCCCCGCCCCCACTCTTCTGTGACTGCTGGCACTTACCCAGACACCTTTAAGGTCATTTTAGGACACAGAATGTCACATCTTGTGTTAAAAGGTTAGTGGCAGTGACTGATGGGAACGTTGGTCTCCCAGAGAGGTGAGCAATGCTGATAATGTGCCTTTATTTTTATCTCAGGTAACTGGCTTAACATCTTTATTTTCCATGTGGGTAAACTAAGGCCTGGAGAGGGAAACTGCTCCTCTAGGGTCACACAGCCAGGTGATGAATAGCAGAGCTGAGACTGGCCCCCTGAGGGCAATGCTAAGGAAGATGCTGGTGGGTAAAGCAGGGCTGTGGGTGCCCAGGGGCAGGTACACCCGACAGAGCCCTGGGCAGAGAGTTAGGGACCCTGGTCCTAGATCCACTGACTCTGGGCAGTGACTTGGTCAGTCACCCTACTTCTCTAGGCCCTGGTGGGAGAAGAGCAAAGGGTTAGGACGAGATGGCAGAGAAGGTGAGAGCATTGGTGGTGAACCCTCAGCTCCTAGAGCCCTGACAGGGTGTGGTGGGCCCTCTGGGTGGCATGGCCTTGCCACGGTAACCGGATGGGGCTCAGGGCCAAGCCCCTTTCCTGCACACTCAAACATTTGTCACTCATTTACCAGGGCGGAGGTACCATGGGAAGAAGCCTAGGCCTCTTAGATCTTATCTGATCAAGATAGCGGCAGCTGGGAGGTTGGGGGGAGTGAAAGGAAGGAGGCCACCCCAGTCTTTGAAGGCCACCCACTTCCCTGACTCTTCAGGACTGCTGGTCAGGTCCTTCTGGATGTAGCTGGCATTTTGGGCAGGCAAGGCTTTTATGCAGGGAATTAGCGTCCTGGGGTCATCCACTGTGACAAAATGTCCCCACACGTTCCCTAAAGCCCTGAGGGTAGGACGCAAACCCCTCTGGCCCATCCCATCACCTCTTCTGCTCAGCGCCCAGGAGTCCATGTGCCGTGGTGTACTGCTTAGGGACGGGGCCATGAGAAGGCCAGGGTCTTGTCCAAGGGAGAGCAAGGCATCTCTCCTGGTGGGGAGACTGACTGGGTCTCTTTCTCCTCCAGCCTCCTCCCCGCTCATGACCCTGTCACACTCACTGTAATGGCTGCCACCTGGAACGAGAGCCCCCTCCCAGAGGACACCCACCACAGGCTGCAGGGCAAGCAGCACAGGGCTGGGCCCCGGCCTCTCGGGCGTTAATCCCTGTGCTGATGCTAATTTGCTAAGGGAGCCCCAGCAACTGCCTTTCCCACCCTCGGAGCCTCTCTGCTCAGCTGCAAGGTGGGAGATAAACAGGATCTCAAAATGGAGCAGCAGACATTACCTAACCGTCCAGGTGGGTTCACACAGCCCTCCCCTCACCCCTACCTCCGAGGATCCGGCATTCTAGGTCACCTGTCCCGAGGGGGCCAGCAGCAGCAGCAGCAGCAGCAGCAGCAGCAGGGTGCAGTGGGGAGAGCACGGTTTGAATCCCAGTCCTGCCACTTGCTGACTTTGTGGTTCTGGGCAAGTCGCTTCTCCTCTCTGTGCCTCAGTTTTCTCATTTGTAAAAAGCAGAGAAAAGAATAGTTGTGAGCATGAATGTGATCTCACAGCAGCACTGGGCACTTCCAGGCATTCGTTGAATATGTTCCTTGACAACTATCCTCATGGTGAGGGTGGAGTCATTAGATGGAAACAGCCAGAAGGTACCAGGTGTGCCACAGCCGAGCTGCAGAACGCTCCACAGGCCCCAGGGGATTTCCAGCCGGGAACTGCCCCGATTTACTCAGACCTACTACTGGGCACATGTCACAGTCACACCTGGGGCACAGCCGCTCGGTGTCCACGCACACAGCCCACGTGTCTTCTCCCACAGCCACAAACGTAGTGCGAACACATCCCTGCGGGACTAGCACCAGGCTCCCCTGTCCCACCTGTTCCTGGGATGAGTCTGAGGCTGATGCGCAAGGAACTTGTCCCAGGAGGCAGGGCACGGAGCCCCACGGCCCGGGGGTAGGGGTGGGGGTGAGGGTGCACCCCAGGCACTCTGGCACCCCGCAAGCGCACCATGCATTCAAACCGGTGCCGCGGGGGAGCAAAGGCCTGGCACCGCCACACTCTGCAGCCTCCGGGAGCGCCCCGGAGCCCGCAGCGGGGCACGCAGCCAGCGGGCCGGGGCATCTCACCCGGGCCCAACCACAGGGCACTGCCGGCCTGCGCTCCTCCCCCGCCGTCCAGTGCGGTGAGGGGGTGGGGGCCTTGGCCTCCGCTTAACCTGGGCGCGCGGGGCCGCCGGGGCCGGGACCATTATGCGGGCGCATGGCCGGCCGCGCCGGGGCGCAGAGCAAACTTAACCTTCATTTGGGAGCGCCCGGCGGCCGGAGCGAGCGGCGCAGCCATCGATCGCGGCTAATGGCCTCGTCTAAATGCGGAGCCGCTGCCTCCGCCCCCCGGGTCAGGGCGCCCCCGCCCTCGGCCCGCGCTCCGTGCAAAATGGTGTTTACCAAAGTCAATATTGGCCGCGGCGCCCGCCCCGGGCGCAGGGGAGCCCCCGCTGGCCTCCTCGAGCCCAGGGCCCTATCCGGGCTGCCAAGGCCTCCTCCTTGCTGTCCCGGCTGCCCCAGGTCTGAGGAGGGGACTCCCCCAAGGTCGCCCAGGGCGGTGTCTCTGGCGCTGGACCCTCCCGGCAGCGCTCTCGAGGTGGGAAGAGAAGCAGGGGCAGGGGTCTGGCCTGGGAATCCCCCAGGTTGACTTCTGGCTCTGTCTCTCTGAATCAACGTGGGCTGGTCCCCTTCACCTTTCTGAGCCCTCAGACTTGGCACTTGTAAACACCTTCCCCAAAGGGTTGTTGAAAGGATCACATTAGAGCACGGGGCAGTGCCCAGCACAGATCCTGACTCGAAGGGGGCATTTGCCAAATGGCTAGGCTAACCTTAGGTCGTGCGTCCCTCCTCCCGTGCCTGTTCCAGCTTAGGGACACAGCACACTCTGTTCTCCATCTGAATCCTGGCCTTACCACAGAAGAATCTAAGATAAATCCTTGACCCCCTAGATCCTCTGCGTTGTCTTCTGTAAACATGGCAATGATAATTCTTGCCCTCCCAGACCAATGGATGTCTAAGCTGAGGGCACTGAGGACCACACAGCTTCTAGACAGCCCGACAGACAGTGGGTAACCTCTGTGAGAAGCCGGGAAGGTTTGGACGTGGTGGGGTATGGCTCCCCGGCTCCACTTACACCTTTCCAGGCTGCAGCCACTAAGTGCTTTTTATGGCATTGGATTAAGCTCATTTGACAATAAAACCACCTTCCTGCTCAGGTCCCCTTGCTTTTTGCACTGTTGATCTTTGGATGGACAAGAAAAACATAGTAATTGTAATTTCCCCTCCCTCCTCTTTCATTCTGTTCCCGTCAGAGAAAGGAATTTTTAAGTGAGAACCCCAGAGAAGACTTGGGGGCTGGTCCCACCGCTTAGCTCACAGCAGGTTTACAGAGGGTGGAATAACCCGAGCCTGCCATCTGGTGGCGGCGGCTAGGCTGACAGCCCTTCTCTTACAATGGGATGGAAGAGCCTTAGGCCCTGGGAACCTAGACTCAATACTCAACCTCTGAAGAGCCACAGACTTAAAATCACAAGATAGTACACTCTTAGGATTGCAGAATTTTAGATGGTTGAGCGTTGCATGCAGGGAATTTTAGAATGGTAATAATAACTACCAAAGAGCTTGCTCTGTGCCAGAAACTACACCAAGTGCTTTGTAGGGGGCCCTTCCTTTTAATCCTCTCCACAGCATCATCACATGGCCACAGTTGTGTCCCCATCATAGGGGTGAGAAAACAGAGATTCCCCTCAAGTATTTTGTCCAAAATCACACTATGGTCAGCAGTGGCTCGAAAGGTGAACCCCGGTCTCTGGGGTTCCCCGGCCATGCTCCCCCACCATATCTTACTACAGTCACCAGATAGTTTAATCTAAGATTTCACAGTCTTAGTATCATAGAATCATAAGGTATTAGGATCTTAGAATTGGAGAATCTGAAGATTTTGGAATCATGAAATCCTGGGAAGAGGGCATCTTAGACTTGCAGACTTAGGAACTGTGCATGGCTGGGAATGGAAGGGTCTTTGGTACATGGGGATCCCTCAGGCAGGGCGGTCAGCTGGCTGGCCCTGCAGGACAGGCCGGGAAATGTGGGCTTCCTACCTCCTGACCCAGCATTCTTTCCACCGTGGGTTTCTCATTCAAGGCTTTTCCAATCATGTTCTTTTATAGCCACTGCAATAAAGCTGTGGACTTTTGCTCCAGAAAGCACATAAAATATCCCATTATTTGCCTCTTAACCCTGGCTTCTGTTTTACATCTTAAGTCTAAAGTGTAAGCCTCATAAAAGGTAATCATCTAAGGCCTGTTCAAAGAGAAGCCATAAATTGGCCATTTAGCCTGATCAGTCTTGATTGTGCTCCTACAGGCACCCAACCAGTACGAGCCTGTGCCCCATCCAGAGGACAGGGGAGCACAAACCTCCGTCCTTGACAATGTGCCACTTAACTTGCCTTTGGGGAGGAGTGCTCAGATGCTGAGTCAGTGCAAGAAACATCAATGTCACCAGGGAGGCCATTCCATGGCTACGCACAACGTGCAACAACGGGACAGGCCAGCGTGGGTCATGATGGAGTGAGAGCAGAGGGGCGACATGTGTGTGTGTGTATGCGTGTGTGCTGCTCGTTGTTAAGTAATTACTATACACTGGACTCTGTGCTCTGTATGCGATGCATGTTATCACACAGAATCCTCAGCGTAACGTTATGAGGTGGATATATGGGCAAATTGAGGCTCAGTGAGGTCAGGTGGTTTACTCAGTCACTTAGCCAGTCAGTTCTGGAGGCGATTTGGACTGAGATCTTCCTGATTTCAAAGCCTTTGCTTTTGATCACTGTGTCACACTGCTTTGGGGTTGGGCCTTAAGTGACCACAGTGGTCATTTGAAGAGAGGAGGTCAGGTGGGTTTTGTGGATGTGCGAGGCAGGAAGGCAGGAGGAAGGCTGGTTGTGCCAGAAAACACTTCCCCCGTGCAGGCTCACCTTGCTCATTCTGGTCTCATTCTCAGCTTCTGTGGTTCCGAGTTGATCAAAAAACTGGGTCTTGTCCTAGGCGTGGCAACTCAGAATCCAGCTCTATCCTTAGGCTGTGTTGGCTGGGTGTGGGCAGCCTGGGCTCCCGTGATGCACCTCTCAGGGGCTGCCCGATCTCTGTTCCAGACCTCTTTCCTCGAGGCAGCTTCTCTGTCTCCAGCCCACTCCCGACTCTCTCCAAGGCCCATGAAATTATATGAAAGCACAGAGTTGGGCCCTGCTGCCCCTCTAACAGGGGAATGTGCAAGGCAGGGTCTTTTCGCCATCTTCCTGACAGCGTGTGCTACAGGCTCTGCCTATGACTGTGGGGACTCCTGGCTCTGAGGCTGTCCCTGTCTCCACAGTCACCCTCATACTGTCTGTGCTGTGATGTTGCCACATGGGGACCAGAGGTGGTCGTGCTTCAGACCCAAAGTGCTCTGCTAAGATGCGCTGTTGGCCTTGGGAATTGGCAGACGCTGCTTTCTTCTTCACTGTGCTATCCTAACATCCTCTTAATTTCTCCAGAAGAGCAGACATAGTGTATGTCTTTTGATTAGAAAGTTCAGGGACAAGGGAGGCGCTTTTAGTAGAGAATAACCGTCTCTATTTGTGCCTTCCTTTAGAGCCCTAAGGCCTAAATCCACTCTAAGATCTCTCTCAGATCATTCCTTGCCTCCCTTCCAGCCTGTCCCTGTAGGGGACACCCAGCCTTGTCCCTAGCCAGGAATCCACAGAGGATGTCTCCACTAGGATTTCAGGCTGACTTCCAGAAGGACTGACAGGAAGGAGTTTCCTCTCATTCCCAGGGAGGGTCCACTCTTCCCAGTATCAGGATTGACAGCTGCCTGGAGGGTAGGGAATAGGAATGTTGACCTCCTGACTCATACTCACAAAACTGGGGTCTTATCCTAAGTGCCCCTACAACTACCACATGAGAAAGTAACAGCTGAACGTCAGTTGGGACATACAGTGGCATCATGCAGTTTAAGTGGCCTGTGGAGGACATCTGGAATTGACTTCAGTCGGAGCTATGTCCAGTCTAGCCCAGTTAGTTGTTACCCTTGGTCCTTCAGAAGTATCGTGCTCGGGGGTGCCTGGGTGGGTCGGTTGGTTAAGCATCTAACTTGATCTTGGTTCAGGTCACGATCTCATGGTTCATGAGATCGAGCCCCACATGGGGCTCTGCGTTGGTGGTGCAGAGCCTGCTCGGGGATTCTCTCTCTCCCTCTCTCTCTGACCCTCCCCCTTTCATACATACCTGCTCTCTTTCTCTCAAAATAAGTAAATAAAATTAAAAAAAAAATATCATGCTCAGACATCTTTCTAGGCTCGTAGAACATCACCCTGTGAACTAGTGCATTTAATAAAAATTGCACACACACAGGTATAAGGAAGTCTAATTCATACAGAGCAAAGAAGTGGGTATCACTTTTCCTTTTGTTTTTTACACAAAAAGGACAAAATCTGCAGAAATACAGCACTAACCACAACAACATGTGTCAATTTACGTGACCAAATATCCACTTCAAGCCACTTAGACTTTCCCCCTACAAGGGATTAGAAAGGGCTTGCTTTATAAGATGTTACTAAATGGCCAGTTCTAGTGCTTTTCTGAAATAAATGGATATCCTTGCCCCAAAACTCATATGTAGTTTAAAAGATGTAATTCATTCCCACAACTCTAACTTCAGAAGTTCCAAAGGACAGACAGTGAAAAGACTCCACCCTGCCTCTGTTTCCAGCTTCACGCCCGGCCCTGCTCCCCCAGGATCCAGTACCACCAGTCTCTTATGCCCCTTTCCCCTTTCATAAAACATGTATTTTATGCATTTGCAAACAAGCGTGCATACACGGTCTTCCCCCACTCCTTTGAAAAAACATGAATGAGGGGCACCTGGGTGGCTCGGTCGGTTAAGCGTCTGACTTCAGCTCAGGTCATGATCTCACGGTTCGTGGGTTCAGGCCCTGCGTCGGGCTCTGGGCTGACAGCTCAGAGCCTGGAGCCTGCTTCAGATTCTGTGTCTCCCTCTCTCTCTGACCCTCTCCCGTTCACGCTCTGTCTCTCCCTCAAAAATAAATAAACATTAAAAAAATTTTAAACAACATGAATGAGAGCACTCTCTCTATATATATACCTTGTTCTGAACCTCACTTTTCACCTAACAATGTACCTTGCAGATCATTCCGCAGCACCTCATAAAAACGTTCTTATTCTTTTCCTTGCAGGGAATGGCTTTGGATATACTTCAGTATGTTTAACCATCCCCCATTGATTAATATTTAGTTTCTAATTCTTTGTTACAAGTGATGCTACATTTAACAATTTCTGTACATTCATCATGTAGCGTGTGTGTAATTGTGTCTGCAACAGAAATTCCTAGGGATGGAGTTGTGGGCACCCAGGGTACGTGCCCATGTACTTTGACGTTGCCAAAGTTCCATCCAAGGGAGTCCAACCAGTTTGCAATGTGGACTGTTGGCTTCTGTATATCCTTGCTGATCAATCTGGTAGGTGAAAAAAGGGATTTTAGTAAAGTCGTAGTTGGCATTTCTTTTATCATAATTCTGAGCATCTTTTCATATGTTTAAGAGCTATTTGTATTTCCTTTTCTCTGAACTATTTGTTTTATATCCTTTGCTCATTTTGGAGAGTGGGGTGGAGTGTTGATCTCTTTAATTGATTTTCCAAGCATTTATTTTATTTTATTTTATTTTATTTTTTATTTTGGGAGAGTGTAAGCTGGAGAGGGGTAAAGAGAGGAGGGACAGAGGATCTGAAGCGGGTTCTGCCCTGACAGGCTGACAGCAGTGAGCCAGATGTGGGGCTCGAATTCATGAACCACAAGATCATGACTTGAGCCGAAATCAGACGCTCAACAGACTGAGCCCCCCAAGCTTATATTTTAAAGGAAATGTACTTTTGCCTGTGATATGAGTTGGAAGTATTTTTCTCAGTCCATTATTTTCCTTCGTTATATTATAAATATTTTTGCATGTTTATGTTCCCATATGAACTTTAGGGTTTGTGTAGTTCTGCACCACCCCCCCCCAAATTCTATTCGCATTTCTATTGAGTGTCTTTGCCATGAATAAAATTTGTATTTTTGTATACTCAAATTGATTAGTTTCCTTCATTTGTGGCTTCTCAGCTTTATCATATTTATACAGGTCATTCTTGTTATGAGACTATAAAATTATTTTCTTTCTATACTTCTCATAGTACTTTTAGTTTTTATATTCAAATCTTTGATCCATTTAGCACTTATCTTGGGCATTGTCTCCCATGTCTGCCTTGCTCCTCTCACTAGACCACGGTCTCTGTGGCAGATACGGTGGCTGAGATATGTTCCCTGCTGCCAAGATTCAACCACCCAGAATACATTCCCAGCTGCTACATACCCAGGAGATTCTGGCTGAGCCCATGGCAATAGACAGACTCACTCGTATTTCTTGACCTTAAGTCACATGGGTCTCAGGAGACCTCAGAACTCTCTGTGGAGAAGAAATATTCTAGAGACTGATTCCCCGGTCTCTGATGAGGAGTCTTGTTGACTCTTGGAGAACAATTTTTATCCAGGCTTTTCTACTTTTTAATTTCTTTCTCTCAGATTTTCTGGTGATTTGGGGGTTAATTCTAATACTTCATTATAAATAAAAACCATGCTCTTTATGAATATTTTAGGAAGAAAAGGAACCTTCTAGGACAATCACAAAGAATCTTTGAATGTTCTCTTGTAATCTTTCCTCACTTGTATCTTTATTTTATATAGTAGAGATCACAATTCCTAACAAGTTTTCTGTTTTTCTACCACAAAATAGCTTACAAGTGTGTCCTCACATTATAACACATTTATGCATTATTTTTAGTGGCTGTGTAGTATTCAAACAAGGAGATGTGCCACAATTCACTTAGCCAGTTTTGTATTGTTTGACAGGTAGGGTGTTTCTACACATTTGCCATTCTATATCATGTTGCACCAAGAATCCTGTACACAAAGCTCTGGACACATGGTGAAATTGCTGGAACACTTTTAAGGCTCCTGGTCCAAACTTCCAGAATGAAGCCTGTGTTTTTAGAGAAACAGCAATGGTAGCTGAGACTAAGTGAATCCCATTCGCATTGTTTCCTTAGTAGCTCTGAAGTTCCTCTTGTAAACTCCACGTGGGACCTTCAATATTGTTGTTACTCATGAGCTGTTTGATGTACTGTGATACCGATTGAAACCATAGCTAATGCTGAACAGTGAGCAACAGAGCTAGAGAGAGGAAGGGAAAGACAGCGAGATCAAATGTTAGAGGAAGATCCCACTTTGACCCACATTGATGACTCTCTCCGTATGCTGTAGCTGTCTGTTTTAAAGTCTCCATTAGACGCCTAGAGGGTAGTAGAAATGGTGAGGTCTCAAAGCCAGGAAGGTGAGGTGTGAGGACCCAGAGATGCGCCCAGAACATGGGATAGAGCTGGCCAAAGCAGAGCTGGGCTGGGCTGGACAGCGGTCAACTCCTCTAGGGTTGGCCCATCTCAGAGATGGACTCTAGGTGGTGCTGTGGCTACAAAAGTTTTGGGCTGAGAAATTTTGGCAATGTTGTCAGGACTCTGGGAGGCAGAAAGAAAGAGAGAAAAGCAAAGTGGAGGGAACTATGCACTGGGGGGAAGGAGAGTAGGGAGGGATGGGAGGACCTGGGGTAATGAGGAGGAGAGAGAACAATGACAGAAGGAGAGAAAGAAGAAAGAGATGTCCCAGCATGTGCTTGGTCCAGAAGAGATGAAGTAAGATGAGGACCCTCATTCATTCATCCAACAAGCCCTTACCAAAGCTCACCCTGTGTCTGTTACTGTGGTAGATGATGGGGATAAAGTGTGGGCTGAGCATCTTCATTCCCAAGGTCATGTTTCATTTGAAAAGTGAGAGTTACCAACATTGATCAGCCCACACTAGACGGGGGCCCCGAGGAAGGGAGTGAGAACCTGGGAAGGCCTGTGATGAGATAAGTGACCTGGTTTTGGAGGAGGGGAGGATCATCAACAGTGACTGCCCAGTGGGAGGTGCTTGAGGTGATATTTGAAGGTAGCCCAGAGTGAACCAGGGGAGAAAGGAGAGAGGGAATTTCTGGGCAGAGAAAACAACACATGCACAGGGCTTGTGGTCAAGGAGATGATATATCTGGGCAACTGAGGAGAGAAATCAAGGCCAAACCAGAGAGAGGGAGAGAGGGCAGGAGAGGAGGATGGAGAGGGGACGGGTCCGGTCCATACAGCACCTCATGCACAATGGGGATTGTGGTCTTTATCTTAAGAGCATGAAAACGGGCTGAAGGGTGAATGCAAGGTAGGTGACATGTTCCCGGTTGTTCCTGGAGATCGGTCTGGTTCAAGTGTGGACAGGGGCTGAGAGGCTTGAATGGATACAGGGAGACTGGTTGGGAGGCTACGCAGTAGCTAGCCGAATTGCTTCAGCTAAGCAGTGCTGGAGGAAACGAGCAGGTCCAAAACCCTGAAGGGTGAAGTTGACAGGACATGGTCATTCCTACTGCCCGACTGCTGGTGTTAGCACTTGGAGGGATATTGCTGCCAACACTGAGATAGTGAATCTCGGAAGATGGCCATGTTTGGGGAAGAAGAAGCTTGATATTGGACACATCCGTAGGGACAACCATTTTCCCTTCCTGTTGTTTCTACCTTGGGAACAGGCACTCCCACCCTTTCAGAAGAGTCGGGAAGTGAAGCTTCCTCTTTTTCTGCTTCCTCCTTCCTAAGGAAGGAAATGACTTATCTGCTAGTGAGACTGCAGGGACCAGGTGTGACCCCACCACCTTCTCTTTCTTGTTGAGCCCTGCCTGCCTGAGGACTGACATGTTCTGCTCCCTTCCCTTTTTCACGCGGAACGTACATGGGCAAAGGCATGTGGGGAGGGGAAGTGTAATCTTTAGGATTTTCAACATAGAAGGTCATGTGTCCACAGTCAAAGATAATTTTACTTTTTCCTTTCCAGTTTGGATGCCTTTTATTCTTTTTTTCTTTTATTGTTTAGCTTAATTGCTTCAGCTAGGACTTCCAGTACTGTGTTGAATAGAAGTGTCAAAACTGGACATCCCTGTCTTGTTCCTGATCTTGGAGGAAAAGCTGTCAGTCTTTCACCAGGGAGTGTGATGTTGGCTGTGAGCGTTCCATACATGGCCTTTGTTATGATGAGGTACTCTCCTTCTACTCCTAGTTTGTCAAGTGTTTGTTTTTTTGTTTTTTGTTTTTCCTTTTCCATTTTGCCTGCCCCCTACTCCCTACTCTGGCGACACTGATCTGTCTCTATACCTATGAGTTCAGTTTTTTTTTTTTTTAAAGAGATTTCACACACAAAGTGATATCATCCAGTGTTTGTCTTTGTCTGTCTGAGTTATCTCACTTAGCATAATGCCCTCAAGGGCCATCCATGTTGTTGCAAATGGCAGAGTTTCCTTCTTTTTGATGGCTGAGATAGATACACATATACATTTTCTTTATCTGTTCACCCACTGATAGACAGGTTGTTTCCATGTCTTGGCTATCGTGAATAATGCTGCAAGAAACATGGGAGTGCAGGTATGTTTTAAAGATAGTGATTTCATTTCCTTTGGATAAATACCCAGAAATAAAATTGCTGGATCACATGGTAGTTCTATTTTTAATTTTTTGAGGAACCTCCATGCTGTCTTCCACAGTGGCTACACCACTTTACATTCCCACCAGTAGTGCACAAAGGTTCCTTTTTCTCCACATCCTCGCCAACACTGCGTTATTTCTTGTCTTTTTGATGCTAGCTATTATCAGGTATGAGGTGATATCTCATTGTGTTTCACATTTTCCTGATGATTAGTGATGTGGAACACTTTTGCATGTGTCCCTTTGGAAAACTATCTATTCGAATTCTCTGCCCATTCTTTTAAAATTATTTTTTAATCTTTATTTATTTTTGAGAGAGAGGGACAGAGCATAAGTAGGGGAGGGGAGGGGCAGAGAGAGAGGGAGACACAGAATCTGAAGCAGGCTCCAGGCTCTGAGCTGTCAGCACAGAGCCCGATGCGGGGCTCGAACCCACGAATGGTGAGATCATGACCTGAGATGAGGTCCGATGCTTAACTGATTCAGCCACCCAGGCGCCCCCTGCCCATTTTTTTAATGGGATTGCTATTGTTGTTGTTTTTGCTGACATTGTGTTGAGTTGCATGAGTTTTTTATATATTTTAGATACAAACCCTTCATCAGATATATATCTTGCAAATAGTTTTCTCATAGATTGCTTTCTCATTTTGTTAATAATTTCCTTTGCGATACAGAAGCTTTTTAGTTTCATGTAGTCTCGCTTGTTTGGTTTTGGCTTTGTTGCCTTGGCTTATGGCTGCCAGATCAAAAACATATTGTCAAGACTTATGTCAAGGAGCTTACCTCCTGTGTTTTATTCCAGGAGTTTTATGGTTTCAAGTCTTATGCTAGAGTCTTTCATCCATTTTGAGTTGATTTTTGTGTCTGGTATAAGACAGCAGTCCAGTTTCATTCTTTTGCATGTGGCTGTCCAGTTTTCCCAGCACCATTTATTGAATAGACTATCCTTTCCTTGTACATACATGGCTCCTTTGTCATAAATTAATTGACCAGATATGTGTAGTTTTATTTCTGGGCTTCTATTCTGTTCCACTGTGTCCCCGTTTATGTCAATACCATGCTGTTTAAATTACTATAGTTTTGTAATATAGTTTGAAATGGGGAAGTGTGATGCCTTCAGCTGTGTTCTTTCTCAAGATTGTGTTGGCTACTTGGGGTCTTCCATGGCTCCATATAAACTTTAGAATTGTTCTATTTCTGTGAAAAATAACAGTGGGATTTTGATAGGGATTGCATTGAACCTGTAGATTGCTTTGGGTGGTATGGATATTTTAACAGTACCAATTCTTCCAATCCATGAGCATGGAATCCCTTTCAATTTATTTGTGTCTTCTTCAATTTCTTTCATCAAAGTCTTACAGTTTTTAGTCCACACATCTTTTATCTCCATGGTTAAAATTATTCCTAGGTATTTTATTCTTTTCGATGTAATTATAAATGAGATTGTTTTCTTAATCTCTCTTTCTCATAGTTCATTATTAGTGTATAGGAATACACTGACTTTTTATGTTGATTTTACATCCTACAACTTTATTTTTATTTATCACTTTTTAAATAAGTAATTGGCTTATTTATTAGTTCTAACAGTTTTTTTCAGTGGATTCTTTAGGGTTTTCTATATGTTGAGTGTTTTTGTTACAAAAGGGTGTTAAATTCTGTTAAATGATTTTTTTCTACCATCAGTTGAAATAATCATGTAAGCTTTTTTTAGGAAATTTTTTTAACATTTATTCATTTTTGAGAGAGACAGAGAGACAGAGAGATGGAGCTCAAGGTGGGGAGGGGCAGAGAGAGAGGGAGACAGAATCCAAAGCAGGCTCCAGCTCTGAGCTGTCAGCACCAAGCCCGATGTGGGGCTTGACCCCATGAACTGTGAGACCATGACCTGAGCCGAAGTCTGACACTTAACTGACTGAGCCACTCAGGTGCCCTGGCTTTTTTTCAATCTTTGCATTCCAGAAATAAATCCCATTTGGTTATATTGTTTAATTCTTTTAATGTTCTGCTGAATTCCATCTACTGGTATTTTATTGAGGATTTTTGCATCAATACTCATCAGAGATATTGGTCTGTAATTTTCTTTTCTCGCAGTGTCTTTGGCTGTGATATCAGAGTAATGCTGCTCTATAGAATGAGTTCGGAAGTGTTCCTTCCTGTTCTGTTTTTTGGGAAGAGTTTAAGGGGCATTGGTGTTAATTCTTTATGCCATGTCCTTTTGCAGTGAGGGGCATAAACTCTTCTTCACATTGACATTGGATCTGTTTATGTGACTTGATTTGGTCAATGGCATGCTGGTTGAATACGACCGCAGAATATGACCACTTTCAGGAGCTTGATTCTTCATGACTGCCATGAGAGGAACAGCTCCAGAGTGCCACTGCACCTTCAGATTGCCCCAGCCTGAACACACATGGAGCAGGCCTGAACCCGACCTTGTAGCCTGGGGCTCACCTAGATGACCTTCATCCTGAGCAAATCTACCCCGCTGAACCCAGACTAGAACCGCCAAGCTAAAGCTGAGCCACAGTCTCATGAGCAGGGGAATAAATGCCTAAGTTTTGGACAGTTTGATATACAGTATATTTGTGGCAGTCACTGACTGATATACAGGACCTACGTGCAGACTTGAATTCAAAAAGTGAATCAGACACTATCGCAGTTCCCTGGAGCTCACAATTTAGCGGGAGTGGGACTGGGGTGGGGTGGTAAAACTTGAGATAATTTTTCAATTCTAATTTCCAAAATTCATATCTAAATCAAAGAAGCAAATACACATTTTCTAAACGCTTCTTTTATGGGAAGCCTTGGGCTATACTTAAAAGATGAAGTCAGCAGATTAAAAAATGCTTGCTAAATCTATATGGTGTACCAATGGCAGGATCTAACTCATGATAGTAAGAGGCATCCAAACTGGGAAGGTGCCTTTATTGAATGACACCATCCAACAGCACATTTAATGAGCTCAGAGACAAACAGCTGATTAATGAATGAGGTTAACTTGACTCTTTACCCTTGAGTTGTGTGAAAACAGGGATGCTAATGATTTGGCCATTTTTATTTTTTGTTTTGTTTTGCTTGGTGTATAACGATGATGTCATGAAAACATGTTAAAACGCATTGGAGCACTTTTTGGTCAAACATGAGGTTTTGGTGCAGGTTGAATGTACTGGACAAATACATGGCTATGTGAGCAGAGGCAGACAGTGGAGGGACAGCTTGTATCCAGGACACTGCATGGCTCATCCACTGAGAACACTTACCTCCATGGGTTTGCCTCCCAGTGGTGATGGCACCTTCTACAGGGTAGACCAAATCACAAGTTTTCTAAATATACCGGTACTGACTTTGATATTCAAACTTACCCTGAGAGTAAGTTTATAATGAAGTCAGAATGACTATGAAGGCACAGATGCTCTTTGAAGAACTCAGAAGATGTTTGTTCAAGTTTTCAATCTTAGGGTCAAGTTGTTTTATTTATTAATCCCTTGATGGCTTGGAGGAGTAGTGTTACAGGGTGGAAAGCACTTAAGCCTTATTTTATTCTGGAGGAAGGAGTCAAAGGAGATGAAGGAGTGAGGGTCAACTGATGTGTCAAGGCCCTGGAGGAGGTGAGGGAGAAGGTAGGGTCCTAGGTATGAGAGGAGGAAGAGGGCACCCCCATTAGGTGACACCAGGGGTGATTACATGGAAGCAGTCAGTTTGGCTGGCATACTGAGGTCAGGGCCGGGCAGAAAGTTGAGGAAAGTTGAGGCCCAACCAAGGGCCTCAGTGAAGATCTTCCCCTGTGAGTGAAGGGCACAGGAGTGGGAAAGAATAATAAGGGAAGGCACAGCAGAATGAGAAGACTCCAGGGACCAGGGGCTGACAGAGGTGCAGGGGTGGGGGGCCTGGTGGGGTGGGATGGCATGGATGGGTGGTAGGAGTGGGTGTTCTGTGTCCTGATGAGGCTGACTGAATTTGTGCCATGCTGTCTGCTCAACTGTGTGACTTTGCCTTTCAGAAATGCTATTCTTCATGATTTAGCTTCTGTAGCGCCTTCTCCTGGAAGCCTTCCCTAATTCTACTCTGCTCCCGTGGTCTAGGTGGGGCCCCTCTTGGGTGCTCTGGAAGTCCTGAGGTGTTCTTTCCGCCAGTAGCCTTCCCAGAGTTTGCAGGCCTCCTTCAGCTTTTTATCCCCAGACTGTGCAGGACATAGATGTGGGCCTGTTCTGCCAATCTGATAATTTGGATGAGGAAGTCAAGGTGGTAAGCTTCCCCTTCTCTCAGTCAGACTCAGACCAAATGACTGACACAGGGCAAATCTACTTTTCCTGCCTGGCATCCCTTCCCTGCCCCACCTCCCCTGTGGCTCTGTCTCTTCCTTCTTTTCTTACTTTGAATCTTCCCTTGGCTGCCATCATCTTCTTCTTCTTCTTCTCCTGCTCCTTCTCCTTCTTCTTCTCCTTCTTCTTTTCTTCTTTTCTTCTTCTTCTTCTTCTTCTCCTTCTTTTTGAGAGAGAGAGAGAGAGAGAGAGAGAGAGATTGAGAGGGGGAGGGAGCAGAAAGGTAGGGCGAGAGAGGGAAAGAATGTTAAGCAGGCTCCACACCCAGCCCGGAGCCTGACTCAGGGTTTGATCCTACAACCGTGAGATCATGACCCGAGCTGAAATCAAGAGTCAGATGCTTAGCTGACTGAGCCACCCAGGTGCCCCCACCCCTTGGCCGTCTGAGGGGGTGAGTTCCATCATTCCTTCGAGGAGCCCATGGGCTTCCTCTGCACCTCCTCTGGGACTTAATTTTCCTACCTGTAACAGAGGATACTAACACATCCTATTTAGGGTTGTGGAGAGACTAGAATGAGGTATTCCAAATGGAGCACAAAGCCCAGAGCCTGGCACAGTAAATGGAGGTCCTTCTCGCCCAACTCCAGCCCCCTCCCATCCCCCTCACCAAGGTACGGTTCTCCGACTCTGTCATTAACTTGCATGAAGTTTCCCTCTCTGAGCCTCAGTTTTCCCATCTGGAAATCACCACCCTTGACATATTTATTTATGCCCCACTAGACTGAATCCCTTGCAGGCAGGGCCTGTGTTTGATTTACCACCCACAGCATCACTAACACTCAGTGCCAGGCTGCGCCTAAAGATGAACTCAATCAGTGTCAGCGCTCATGGCCACTGGTACTGCTTCTGTGGTGGTTCCTGCCACTGTGACCCAGAACGGTGTCCTTAATAGTGCAAGGGTGGGGCAGCAGTCCCTGGTTGAGAAACCCTGCTGTTAACTGGTGGTCCACTCACACAGGGTTGGAAAGAAAGTTGTTTGCTTCAGACTCTAGTCATATCCCCGGGGGCATGTCTTATTCATCTGCGGCTCCTCAGGGTCCGCCAGGAATAGACATGAGCACACATCTGAGATCTGGCCAGTGGGTCAGTCCCTGAGTTGAGGTCTGGGATCAGGCCTCCAATCTGCCTGTAATTATACACATCTTGTTAACATATGTAACCCTAATGTCACCACAAGCAGAACTTTTCAACGTTCACACCACAAATATTTTTTGAGCATGAGCTGTGAGTCAGCCAGTGGAGATGGGGCAGAGAAGGTGTGAGCCACGGCGCTCTAGTTCTTCTAGAGGAGTGGTTGGCGGGCACATCAGGCACAGAAAGAAATTTGCACTACGGACGGGTGGGGAGTAGTGGTGTGAAGAAAATGCATACAGGGTCACGGGTGGAGAAAGCCCTGGGCAGTGCTTTATATGGATGGTCAGGGGAGAAGGTGGCAGGGAAGCAGAGAGGTGAAGGGGGCGAGAAGATGTCAACAAAGATCTGGGGGAAGAACATTATGGGCAGAAAGAACAGCAAGCATCAGGTCCTAACACTTAAAGGTGCGACGGATGTTCAAGGAATGGTAAAAAGCAGTAAGGTTGGCTTGGGGTAAGCAAGAAGAGGGCAGGGTGTGACCTCAGACAGGACCCAGATCAGGGAGTGCCTAGTTGGCTGGGGTAAGCAATGGTGATTTCATTCTGAGTCTGATGGGAAAGCACTCGGGATGCTGGGATGCAGGGATGGGGACTGCCATGATCTAATTTACATTTAAAAGGACATGTGACCTTGTGGAAGGTAGACTGGGGTTGGGAGCAGCAGGGAAGCCAGTTGGGAGACTGGAGAGATGAGGCAGCTCAGCCCAGGGTAGTAGTGAGGGTGAGAGCGGCCCGCTTCTGCATGTATTCTAATGGTGGAAGCAACGGCATGGAAATGATAGAGGGAGTGTGGGAAAGAGCAATCACGATCAACTCCACAGTGTCTGCTCTGAGGGACCCGGTGAACACTGGCACCGTATACTGAGGTGGGACACAGAGGGAGGAACGGACTGGGGGCAGAAATCACAAGTTCCATTTTGAAGATGCTTCCTGACATCCAAGTGCAGAGGCCCCTCAATCAGCTGGATGTCAGGTAGAGGCTGGGCTGATGTGTAGCTTTGGGACTCATCCCAGACTATTTAGAGCCATGGGATTGGCTAAGGTCACCAAGGGAGTGAGCGTGGACAGAGAAGAGGGTTCGAACAGAGGGAGCCATTTAAAAAACAGCAGGCTACCTGTAAATGGGATTGCATCAGTGAGACTGACGTGAGCTATAAGGGGGCAAGCGGTGTAGTGTGAAGGGGGTCACAGGAGAAGGAGGCTTCTGCTTGGCCATCTAGGGACAGTTCTTTGAAAGATGGAGTCAGGCCAGGGGCCAAAAGCCAGTAAGATGGGGACATGACAGAGTTTGAGGCCCCAAACAGCAGGGACTGAGGCTGGACCGGACCCCGACTTAGGACAGTTGAAAAAGCACAGATTTAGAGTCTTATGGGCCTTAATTCTCATTCTTGTAGCCACTTTTCAGTTGTGAGGTCCCGGGAAAGATCCCTGATCTTTCCAAACCTCAGTGTCCATGTCTATATATCAGGGCCCGTAGCGCTGACACCTCAGAGCCACGGGCAGGCAGAGTGTGTGAGTCACAGCAGCACCCTGCATGGGCACGCCCGGAAAATAAGGGCCCCAAGAGAGTGGTTGTCCGTGGTTGATACTGGCCTTTTCCATGTGAGACAGGAGGTTGAGTGCCACAGTGGTGAATCAAGATCTCATTTTAAGCCCAAGAGGAGCCATTTTCAAGGATCTCGTGTGGAGAGTCCTTTGAGCAGATGTTTTGCCACGTGGTGGTGCCCACTAGATGATGCCCTGGTTCTCTCTGGCCTCAGAATCCGGACTCTGACAAACTCTCCTGTTCAGATGTATCCACACAACAAAATATTCAGGCTTTTTTTTCCTTTTTTTTTTTAAATATAACTTGGACTTCCATTTTGAGAGAGTTTGAGCCTTACCCTGGAATGAAATTATACACAGCCTACTATGTACTTAACACAATCATAATTGGGTTTAATTGTTCTGAAGCACCACATCAGTGATTATGTGAGAACGGTGACCGAGGCAGCTGGGAGCAGAATCCCCATGCTGGTCTGGTTTGGTTTCTTGTTCACCTTTCCTGACTGATGGCTGCTTACGTGGCCAACCCCACTGGCCCGGTTGCCAAATATAAACTTCTGATTGATCTGGTTGGACTCGGTGGGGTACAAAGAGAGAACAACTTTAATTTCTCTCCCCCAACCATTCCCTTCAGCTGGTTATACGGTCCCTTACCATCCCTGGATCATGTCCTGTGTGGATCCAACAGCTTTCCTGTCAGTATCTGGTGTTGGAAGAGTCTCCTTTTCCTGTATTACAAACTCTCCCCTGATCAAAATCAATCTAAATTTCCCACCAAATTCGAAATGTTTGTCTCTCGCTTCAGCTCCATTCAGCTCAGAGTAAGCCCTGTGATGTCTTCCCCTCGCTGGAGGCTGCCAGTGGCCTCTGCTAGGCTGGGCAGGAAGGTGAGATGAAGAAAAAGAGGACATCAGTGCCCTCTGGGTGGCATTATGATCATTCTTTTTTTTTTATTTATTTTTGGGACAGAGAGAGACAGAGCATGAACGGGGGAGGGGCAGAGAGAGAGGGAGACACAGAATTGGAAACAGGCTCCAGGCTCTGAGCCATCAGCCCAGAGCCCGACGCGGGGCTCGAACCCACGGACCGCGAGATCATGACCTGGCTGCTGCACCACCCAGGCGCCCCATGATCATTTTCAAGGGCAGTGTGAAGATCGAACTATTCTTTACAAGTCAGGTGGCACATAGCAAGCTCTCGGGAAACGGGAACAACATCTGAATTTCTGAGGAGTCGTCTCACTTCCTCCAACTAGATTGGATGTCAGTTCGTCTTGCTAGTCCAGAGATGGCTCCCTGCCACCATCTTCCTGGCCTGCAGGGCTCTCTTTGATGACACTTAGCCAGTCTTGAGCGCCATTATCTTATTTACTCCTGACAATGGATCCTACAGAATAGGTATTATTATCGCTCCCATTTACAGGTAACAAAACCGAAGCTCACAGAGTTTGAGTCATTTGCACAGGGTCAAATAGTTTGTAAATAGCAGAACTGGGATTTAACCCAGGCTTGTGTGATTCCAAAGCCTGCATGAGTCCTACCACTCACGTTACTCCGTGACCTCCTTGCCCTTTGTCCTGTCTTTGTTCCCTCTGCCAATGACTCTCTTCACTCTGGACATAATAGGGCATCTCTTTGAGCGAAGTCACTTCCTGCTTGGAGTGCACCCTGGAAATGGGTCCCCCAGTGCTCAGTAGAATGACACTTCCTGTGTTGCATCCTAATAAGTCCCCACAGCAGCCACTTTGGTAATACTGACTCCCTCCATTTTCTTTCCACTATTATTTAAGCTATGTAAAGTTGCGTTTTCACGAAACGCATCCAGTTAGCATCGCTTCAGCATCAATCTCGTGCCCAACACTGGATTAGTCATGAAGGGTAAGGTGTTTTCTGATCCTTGGCCTCGGATCTATTTTGAGAGATAAGATATGTAAACAAAAATTGCCAGCAATGCCAAGATGTATGGAGTAGGTGAAGGAGTACAGGGAATCAGTACCTTAGGAGCTCAAAGGCAAGAGCAGTCTGCTGGCTGGTGGATGCAAAGGTTAAGGGTCTGGGAGAGCAGGTAGTAGAAGGTTGCCTGGGAAACGCTGGGCTGGTGCTGAGCCTTGAAAGCCAGGTGGAATTGGGATAGGTGAAGGCGAAGAGGACGTGTCTGGTGTGTTTGCAGCAAGCAGGATGTGGGCGCCTGGAGAGGCAGGAACCCAGCATGGGTGCAGGGACATGTTCTTCCAAAGGAGCCTCTCTTTTACAACCACGAGCCTCTTTGCTCCCTGCTTGGGGGATTTTTATGACCCCATCCATCTGTTTGCAGTCAGGTTTGCTTTGAAATTCAAAAGCTGAAAGGGAAGTGCTATATTGGAGCCAGAGCGGGCTGGGCAGCTGTCTCTGAGAAGGAGGGAGTGGCTTCATGGTGCATAAACCACAGCAGGCAAAGCACCTCTTCTCGTAGGCCTGCGTTCCTGGGAAGCCTGGGAGCAGGAGTGCTTGAAGGGGTGGGGGACGATCAGTTCCCTGGAGGAACTTCTCACACGGGTCTGAGCTGGCAGCCTGTGTGCCCGGCAGCAGATGGAGGCCGAGCCTGGACATTCAGGGTTCCTTCAGTGGGGGCTTCGTGCCTGCTCCGGATCCGGCGGCCCGTGTTTGTTTCTCTTTCCTGCTCTGGCTGACGGGCCCGGGCCCGCTAGGAGAGTTGGCTCAGTCCTCCGTGCCTCCTGAATTTCCTGGCCCCGCTACACCCCCTGCATTCCTCGGGAGCCTCAGTAGTCCAGAGAGACAAAACTTTTTTCCATCTTCTTGAACAAAAGACTTTTAGTGACAGTCGTTGATCAAACCCCAAATCCACAGTAGGACTTCCAAAGAGTCAGGGCTTCAGGCCCCTGACTTCCCTCAGCCCCACATGCCCTAAGACCACTTTCTAGCTAATGGCCTTTGCCCGGCCCAGACGCCTCCTCTACCACATGCCCTCATCTTTCCCGATAGGCACACAGCCAGCAGAAGTCTGTATCCATCTCTCTGGGAAAATCCTCCCCGGTGGCTCCTTCTCACCCTCCCATGGCTGCTCTCTCTGCCCCCATTTTAAACACCCGTGAGCCTTTCCTCCACGCCACAAGCCACCACATACCTGGGCGTGCCTTTGGACCTCTGTTTAAAGATGGGCTCTGCTCGAATGTGTCTGAGGTGCAGAGGAGGCATCCGGGGTCGGGCGAAGGCTGTTAGCTAGGAGGTGGTCTTAGGGATGCGGGGCTGAGGGAGGTCTGGGGTCTGTAGTACGGCTTGGAAATCCCTACTGCACATTTTGGATTTGATCGATGTGGAGCTGGAGCTCCTGCGCCCTGGAGAAGTCAATGGCCCTTCTACAAGACAGTCAGGCTGCTGGGCTGCAAACTGTTAATGGTGGCAGCAAGTCGGTGAGCTTTAGCATGTGGCCCAAACCAACGCTTTAGAGCAGGTGTTTCAAAGCCGAGGAGCTGAGTTGAGAGGTTGGAGGGTGGAGGAAGATCTTGACGTTCCAGCCTAGAAAAGCTAGGAGACTCTTTAAAGATCATCTGCTCTAAGTTCTGCTTTTTTCACATGGGGAAACTGAACTTCAAGAAGGGGGTGTCATTGGCCTAATGTTACGATCAGGTCCACGACAGAGCAGGACTGAAACCCACTTCGGGGCTTGAATTAGCCATAATCTTCCACTTATACCCCTTGGGGTCCCTGAGTGAAGATTGGGGGATGGTGGAAGTTCAGGGCACACGCCCCTTTCCTCTTTCAACCCTCATAATAATGCGCATTGATGTTGCCTTTGCAGAAATGAAGCACTTCTGAGCCGTCATCTCAGTCACCATTACAAGCTACAAAGTAAGTTATCTTCATCCCCATTTCCTGGACGAGGCAAATAAGAATGAAGGTTAAGGGACATGCCCGATGAAAGGTGACCAGTAAACAGCCAAAGGGAGTCTTGGGTTCAGGCCCGTTGCTCTTTGCAATGTATCACTCTACCTCCCTGCTCCTTGAAGGGTGCTACTCTCTTTTGGAAAATCAGGCAGAAAAGGCTGGAGTAGAAACTAAGGTAAAAGGACGTTAGCTGAAGATCCTAGGATCTGGCACAATCTCTCAGGACTTCTCATTTTTCATGGGTGAAAGAAATACATAGAGCAGGGTTTCTTAGCCCTTCCAGGTTCAATGTCCCATTTTATTACAAATATTTTATAATGTCCCCTTCTATACTGACATATCCTAGGCCCTCATGGTAACTCTGTGGGATCAGGGCTATCCTCTCGCATGCTGCTGATGGGAAAACTGGGACTCAGTGGGAGGATGAGATTAGGCCCAGGGCATCAGGCTTTTACACAACTTCATGCCACTTGGTGCTAAAGCTTCCTGGGCGGCCTGCTGTCCCCAGGGCAAAGTCCAGTGCCACAGCTGGCAGGTGACAGCCTCTCACACCGGACTCCAGCCACCGCCCGAGCCCAGCCTCCTGCCACAACCTTCCCTGCACACTCTAGGTCCGAAGCCAGTGGGTCCCTTCAGTTAGGTCCCCAGGGATGCACTGTTCGTCTCCTCCACCCCCACCTCTCCTGAGAACTCAGGCGCGGGACCAGTCTCAGGCATAGACTGCAGTGTGAGAATCAGCTCCTGAGAGCCGGCCCCCCTCCTTCTCTGCCCCTCTTCCTATCTCGCCCTAGGCCAGGACCCACCCACCCCTACCACCTCACAGGGAAGCCGGGGTGGTTAGCAAGGCCACAGATCCATCAAAGACGATAATGCTGGCATGCCCTGACTTTTTTGTGGCAGACATGGCTCTCAGCACCCTGCATGAGTTAGCTCACCGAATCCTTGGGCGACCGCACACCAGAGAGCTCCAGGGACGTGCTTAGGGTCACACAGCTGACCGCTGGCTCCCGTTGGCTCCCTGATACTGTACCAGTTCCTAGATGCGCACAGCAAGTGGTCCGGGCCTGCCCTGGCTCATCTCTCTGGCCGTATCGTCCCTAGCTGCCGCCTTGCACCCTGCTCCCGGGCACGCCGCAGCATCTGCAGGCCCCCGGCTTCTTGCGGGCTGATCTCTGCTGCCCGCCTGAGTGGCAATCACAGTTAACCTGTGTGCTGGGCCTTGGTTTCCAAAGCATTTTTTCCTGCACCAGCTCATTAAAACCTCACTGTAACCTGTGCCAGAAGCAATTTTAGTATCCTCATTAAAGAGATGGGGAAAAAGACACTGAGAGGGGAAGGCGATGCCTGGAGCCAGGCCCCCCGGCTCCCTGATGACCAGCCATACCCCAGGCTGAGCCTGGACAGTCCTGGTGGGGAGAGGGACAGGGGATGAAGAGCGAGGGGCTGTTCTACTGAGTCTGGGGAGCCAGGCAGGCCCTGGAAGCAGTTCGTGTTGTCAAGTTTCCCTGGGAGGAGTAGAGGGCTTGCTCCCAGGGCCTTCCCCTAGGGGTCCCTACATCCTGCCCCCCAACTCCCGCCCCGTCCCAGCCTCTGTCCCAGGTCCCAGGCTCTTTGGAGAACCTGATGTGTTCCCATTCCGGTGGGCCTGACCCTCCGCCTTGACCTTCTCTCTGACTGCTCGTTCCTTCTCCCCATTCCACCTCTCCAGCACCGTCGGTCTCTCTCTCCTCAGTCCCTGGCTCCTTCTCTGGATCCTCACCCCGTCTTTCTGTGTATTGTTCCTTTTCTTCCCCAGTTCCTCCCTCCCCCCTCCCCCCACCCCTTATTGCCACCCCCTTCAGCCCCTTCCATCCTTCCAGAGTCTTGGGGAAGACAGGAGGATGAGAGTTAAGAAGTGTCCTTCGGGCGCTTGCCTGGGGGCTGGTGTGTCCAGGTCAGAGATGTTATCATTCTTTTCTTGTGACTGATCAGGGAGGAAGAAATGGAAAATATGAAAAAAGAAAACACAAGAATTGTTTGTAGCCCAGAACCAACATGAAAAAGGTTTTATGAATATTTTCTGAAAATAATCTCTTTTTACGGTGCCGTAACAGCGGCCGGCCCAGCTTGCCTGGCCCCACGGAGCCCGGCCCAGCCCCGGTCAGCCAGGTCAGGGTGCGCTCTCCGCTGTGGCAGGCCTGGAAGTAGTGATGTCGGGGAAGCTTTCCTGCCTGGCTCAGGGAACCCTGGAGCTCCCATAGCCCTTGGCCCACGGAAGCCCATGGCCCATCTACGCTTAGTTTTTCTGTCTACCTGTAGCCCGGATGTGGCTCAGGCATTCCTGCTCCAGCATGCCTGGTTAGGATCATCCTGGACACCCAGCTCTGTGGCTGAGGTCCAAGCCCTCCCGGAGTCCCTGAATTCCCGGGGGGCTCTCACTCCTGTGCCCTTCTTGGCCTCCAGCTCCCTGTCGTTGACCTTGCCACATCTGCCTCACACCGTGCCAACCTGGCCATGAAATCAGCCCCCTTCCGTGGTTCTCCCCATCCCAGATCTTTACAAGTGGCGGGGAATGTTCTGGAGATTGGCAGGGCAGATGGAGCTGGGGTTCCCACGGCAGCCAGGAAGACGACCGCCATCTGCAGGTTTTCTCCCCAGTGGGAAGGCCTCGTTCCCACCGCCCTCGGTGCCTCTCCATCCTCTTCACTCCTCGCCCCTCGTCCTTCCTTCTCTCCATTCCTGCTTTCTCTTGCCCTCCTTTTCAGGAACAAAATGATGAAACTCCTCCCTTGAGCATAAGGAGTATCTTCCCTCCCCCTCCTGTGAAAGGGGGAGGCATAGTTTTCCTTTCGACCTCAAACCCCCGTGAGGCAGTCTTCCAGAGGTGTTGCTCTTTCTCAGAGGGATTTAGTGAACACAAGTTGTTCCTCCTTCCATGCAAAAGAGGAGACTGAGGTCCAGAGAGGGGCAGAGCTCGCCTAAGGCCACACAGCAGACCACGGCAGAGCCGAGGCTGTGGTCCTCATTGCAGGGGTGTGGGGGGCGGGCAGGGTACTGTCTGATGGTGCAGCTGAAAGGTTTGGCGGCAGGGCTGTAGACGCGTTTAGGGGTGGGAAGGAGGGCATCAAGGAATAGAAAGATGGATAAGGAGTGAGGGCACAGAGGTAGGTATGAGACAGCAACAGGGACAGGTAGAGGAGAGGGAGATAGAGACGGCCTTGGCCAGCCTCTACGCTGTGGTGGGAATCTCTTCTCCATTGAGAGTTACCCCGTCACACACCTCCCGTGCCAGAGAACTTACTACCTCCTCGGCACTGTGACCTGGTTGTGGGGTGGGGTGTGGGGGCAGGATGTATGGGCCGCTAGGGACAGCTCCTGGGAGCTGGAAACTTCCCGCGGCTTCCCCCACGGGCTCAGCTCTGAGTTTTGTATCTGTACAGAGAAGCCTCCTGTCTGGAGCAGCTCTGCAGAGATTTGGGGCTGAGACAGGGTTCCCCTGCATCCAACGCTCGAATATGAGACCGGGCAGCCTGGCCCTCTCCAGTAGAGCACCTCAGAGGGAGCCAGCTCGGAGCAAGGGACTCAGTCTGTCAGGGCAGGAGGGGGTGTTGGGGCTCCCAGGTTAGGAAGCGCACACCCTCGAGTGTACGGCGTACAAACACTTGAGTGTTCCCTCTTGCCACCTGCTTGTCCCCTTAGTCACCCATTCCATCGTTTCTGAGACCCCGTTCCTGGCCACAGCTTGTCCTGCAGGGAGCACTTCACGTGAGGACTATGTCTCCCAAGGAAGGGCAAGGGCTCACTCTCCCACTGGGCTTCTAGGCAGGTAGAGGCAGGAGCTTCATTTCATGAAAGCAGCTGGTGTGTGAGGGCCAGAGGACACAGGGGTCACAGGCCACAGCAGGACTTCTCAGACCGCTGGTATCAACCCCGCAGACCAGTGTGGCGGCGCGGGGCAGGGAGCAGGCGAGGCCCCTTTGTGCACCTCCATCCAGAGTTGGGTGGGTGGGACGGAGGTCTCGCCGGCCTCCACGATGAGAAAGAGGCTCGTTGCACGGGGCCGCGGATGGGTCCCGACCTAGCCCACCTGGCCTGTGCGATGGGGACGCAGACACCCCCTCGCCCTCCTCACGGGCCGAGCCCACACGTGGCAGCTCAGCACAGCCGAGTGAAAGAGAACACAACAGTCTTGGGGCTTGACTCCTTGGCGCTCCAGTCTGGCTCCAGCATTTACAAGCTATGTGACTGTGGTCAGGTTAAGCTCTCTGCGTCCCAACTCCTTCATCTGTAAAATAGAGACAGCGGGGAGTAGTCGTGAGAAAGAAACGGTTTCGGGCTCGTGAATGTCTAGAACACTGTGCATCACAAATGCGCGCTACGCGTTAGCTCCGGCCGTATGGTCTGTATTACCTTTTTCTGGAGGTGGGTCCCACACGGCCGGTCCGTGTAACTCTTGGTAGGAGCCAGCGAGAATGCGTCGACCACGGCCAGCGAACCACCTCTGGTGAAGGCCCTGTGGTTTCAGAACACGGGGAGGCTTCTCCCGCTCCCAGCGTCTCAGGACCTGCCCCCTCTCCCAAGGCCCGGGGGTGAAGTCTTCCCTCTGGGAACTTGTGCAGGAGCACCATCTGGAGAGCCCAGCCCGCTGACGCTTGAACTATGACGTCGGTTGTGATAGAGAAGGAGGCTTTTAATCGGTTTTCCCTCCCGTTCTTCTTCCTCTCCTTCCTCCTTGACTCCACCGTTCTTCCACGGGTACCCACTAGCTGTCAAGTCCTGTGCTCGGGGCTGAGAACTCAGAGATGAACAGCCACGGTCCTGGCCCAGGAAGGGGAGGGGAAGGGCAGGCACATCGTGTCATTTGAGCACAAGCCAGGTGCACAGGGAGCAGGTGCTGTGGGAACAGGGTGGGGGAGGGGGAGGAGTGGCCACCTCCGCTCAGGAGCCTAGGCTTCCTGGAGCGGACACCACCAGGTCTGGGCCACGCAGGATGTGTAGGAGCTCCACAGAGCAATGAGCAAGGAACGGGGGAGGTGCGGAGGGATGGTCAGTGCTGGGGAACAGCATGTGTGAAGGCGAGGGGCGGTGAAGGCTAGGATGAATTTAGGAAACATGGAGGGAGGCAGTAATGGGAGTGTTGAATACCAGGAAAGGAATCGGAAAACTGAGAACTTCACGGTAGAGATGCTTCATGCCGGGAAGGGGCCAGGTCACAGAGGGCCTGGCGGGAGGGGGAGGGGACTGCGGAGCACAGCTGTAGGTGGCAGTGGTTCAGGAGAGGGCTAAGATGCCTGGGCTGGGGTGGAGCAGTGGGGGTGGAAAGAGGGGGAAGGTGAATAAGGAAGAATTGGTTGGTCTTGGTGAGTGAGGGAGTGAGGGAAAGGGGGCCCTGAGGGTGAACCCCAGATCCCAGCTTTGTGGCTCACGTGGGCAACTCCTTCCCTGGCCCCGTGGGCAGCTCATTCTGGCTGGACAGGGCTATCTGGATCCCACTTGGCCTGAGGCCTCTCCAGTCACTGGACCCCTGCCCACGCCACCCTCCCAGAATCTGCCCAAGTTTTTGTATGGAAAATGGGGCCGTTCCAGCTCCTCCAAACCACTGCCTCCGGTCTTGGACCTCCAGAGGTGATTTCCCCAGATGTTCCCTGGCAGGAGAAGGGGAGCCACCAGCACACAGAGACACCATCCCGCGGAGTTCATAATGTCTTTTATTAATATATTATGCTACAAAAATATTTTTGGCAAAATAACATTAATAGCATCTTTCTTTGTCTTCTGTATTCTTAAAGGACTCTTCATGATAAATCACAGAGGTGAGGGGAAGAGGTGGTTACAAGAACAACATCACCAGTATCTTTCAAATACATTAAGAGCTGAAGCTTGTGTCACATAATGAGTCAGCAGGGGACCTTCTGCAATCTCTTTGAGGCCCGGGAATGGGGCAGGAGCTCTGTCTGCCCCTCCTCTGGGCTGGAACCTCCCTTGGCCAGGAGTCAGGCCCTGCTGCCCCAGCCATTGGGGCCCAAGACGTCCCACAGCCTCGCCGGAAATGTCTGAGACTCGGGTCCCATCCAAAGCCCACTTTGCCCGCAGCGGGTCTGGCGACGGAGCAACCCTTAAGGTACGCTACTCCACCACCTTTCCTGCCTGTGACATAGTCCCAATCCCAAAGTGGCCCGTGGGGCCCGGGAGGAAAGCCGATCGCTGAGCCAAAAGGGCGGTGGCACCTCACCTTCATGGGGCCCTGAGATTGCACACAGCACTCCTGCGTGCTAGAACAGCACAGGCAGGAAACTAGGTCTCCATTTAACAGATGAGGAAATGGAGGCTCAGAAAGGAGCAGAGACTTGCCCAAGGTCACCCAGCAATGTGAAGGAGTATCCAGAGCACCTCTGGAGAGGAAGAGCCAACGTTCGGATAAAGGACGGGGAGATCCGAGGGCGGGTTGATGCTCCCCAGAAAGGGCCAGATAGGGGGTCAATCAGTCCTCACGGCTCATCTCTTCCCTCCCCACATGCTTGAGAGCAGGGAGGGAAGCAGCTCCGGGCTGAGGCCAGGGGCCCTGGGTTCCAGTGCAGCCCTCCCCCACCACCCACAGCCCCCCCCTGCCTTAGGGTAGCAGGCAGGCCTGCCAATTCACGTCAGGCCTGGCTGGGCTGCTGAAGAACGGGGGTGTGAGGCTGGACTGATTCCTGAACCCTACTGGTTTAGACGGCCAGCCCGGGTGATATTTTTGGCTGCTTAGATTAATTTTTGGAAAAATAACAATGTTCAAAGAACCTGAGCGTTACAGAGCCAGGAGGGACCCTCAATGTCATGTACACCAGTCTCTTGCCAAGACTTCAGCTCTCATGCCACATCTCCAGCCAGTGGGCCTACTGCCCTGCTCACACCTCTTCTGACAGGAAACTCACCACCTGCAGGGGACAGCTTTGGCTTTGTAGAGATTATTCCTCTAGCAGAGCTAAGGTCCGTCTCTCTCCTTTCCTCTCTTCATTCCTTTCATCCTCCTTCTCTCTCTACACATCTCCTGAGTGCCCCCTTCATGTCAGGCGAGGATACAAAGATGAATTTACGTGATCCCTGCCATCAAGGAGCTCACAGTCTGATAAGAGAGCAGGTACAGTATTACACAGTTTCAACACTGATCAGTGGGTGTTGTGATAGATGTGAAAAAAGCACAGAAGAATCACAGGGGGCTTCCTGGAGGAAGTGCAATCTCAGTTAATCGTCAAAAAATGAGGATCTGGGGAAAGATAAGGGAGTTTCCAGGTCCAGGAAACATCTGTCTATTCTAGAAATGACAAATAGGATGGCTAGCAGAGTCAGCAGGGTCTGATCACGGAGGGTCTGGAAGGCCAGGCCGAGGGCTTCCGTTCTTATCCCACACTCGCTATCACTGGCCCCAGTTCTGTTCTCACCACACAGGATACCATCAAAGCTGCAATGCCCAGGTGGAACTTCTCTTGGCCTTCCAGGTGGTTTTCACAAACTTTCCTTGTGGTGGAGGACTGTTCTTTGGGATCCATTGTGACAACGGCACCGGGCTGGAGACTGGGCAGGCAGAACAAGGGTCCTGAGCCCTGAGGCTTGCCCAAGTCTAGCTGAGGCTAGGCAGGAGATGACAGAGCATTTCATATGAGAAAAATCAGCTCGTGGTTATTTGGTGCAAAGGTAAACTTTCCAGTCAGTGCAAGTTTCCACGCTTCATAGACTCCGGATCTTTGAATCTCAGTGCTGGAGGGGCCCTTGGTGGCCCTTTGCAGCTCCCGGCAGCCTAACATCTCCATTCTCCCTGCCTTCACCTGGCTGCTGGTGCACCAGAGCAGCCTGGAGGAAAACCAGAAGTGCATGGCCATGCTGACAGCTCCCCGAATGCCCCTGGGTCATTTGGTCAGTTTTCCTGAGACACAGGGGACCTAGGGCCATCACTAACATGCTGCCTAATCCCAGACAGGTCACTTAACCCACTGGGTCTCAGTCCTTCCATCTTCTCTGCCACCTGAAGGTCAAACACAAAAGCCGTAAGAAAGGTACACAGATGCTCTCAGAGCAACAGGGGACTTTACGAGGCTAGACACGTAGAACGTGCCGGAAAAAAATGTCAGCAGTGGTGGACAGATCGTGCAAAGTGTGTAAGTGGCTACTGACGGAGTGGTGGTTCCCTGGCCCGGGATGAGAGAATTCCAGTGCCCCAGCTAAGCGGATTTCCACAGACGCCTCAGGTCTTCTGGGACATAAGTCAGCAAGCTCAGTTCATTTCAAACCCTGGCCGGTGGGTGGGCCTCAGGGATCGGTGAACTTAGGCTGTAGATGTCGGGTCGACATGGACTCTGGCCTGTCCCGTTGGCACATGCCTACCTAATCAGCCCGCCTACCCTTCTGCCGCCATCCATCTTTCTCTAAACACTTGAGTGCTTGCTTGAGGGAAAGTTTGGAATCTCCCAGTCTGTCCAGAGGAGGGATCTGGGGAAGGTGAGGGCTGAGTCTGTCTGTGGTCAGGGGCCTAGATAGGAGAACCTCTAAAGTTGCTTCTAGGAACGTAGGACTGGTCTGCTTGTTCCATCGCGATGATGAGGAGTTCCTCCGGGACAGGCAAGGTGCATAGATTAGGCCCCAGCACAGAGCCTGGCACTGTGTGTGCTCGATAGTCACACACTGTGTTAATTTACCTCTTTGGCCCCATGCCTGGCACAGATCTGGGCATGTAGTCAGGTACCTGGACTGTTTACCCAAATGCTTCATCTTTAATTAACCTCAAGCTCTATCTCGGTGCATCTCATGCCACACTCTGCCCTGAACAGAGGGAAATCTGGCCTATGTATTTCTAATTCCTTTACACTTATCTCATCCAAAGAGTGCTCTGCACGATCTGTCTGATGTCCAACAGGCCTTCTGTGCCTGCTTTATAAGTCAGCTAAACCCTTTCCCGCTCAGAAATAGGAAGTCACATTTCTGCCAAAGATAAACGGACTCCAGCCCTGGTTGGGGTCAAGTTCAGTTTATAGCGTGGTGCCCATGGGGCCGGCTGGACCCTCTGAAGCAGATCTCGGGGCTCCTGCCAGATCTCAAGCTCAAACACGTCCATCCAGGGCTGAGATGAAAAGAATTTAGCTGCTGGCCTAGATGCTCATGGCACTTCTGACCATCCAATAAGCTGCCCAGAATTCCATCTCAGGAGGGAGACAGCTGCTGGACTGGGCATAATGGCATTGGGTCTAATCAGCCCATGCCAGGCCTGCCGGGAAAACCCACGGTGCGGTGATGCTGTGTAGCACGGGGCTCGGAGTCAGCAGACCTGGGACTCCATATTACTCTTACTGGTATTATCTGTCAAATGAGGGGCCCTTTCTGCTCTCAGGTTCCCAAAGTCTGTGAGGAGTTAGGGCTGGAAGGCAGCTAACCTCAGGCCTCTGCTTTCTCAGCTACCGCCTTGGAGGCAGAGGAGGGAGGTCAGTCTCTCTGAGTCTGTTTCCTGCCTGCCCCATTTGGCTGCTCTGCCTCCCCGACTCCCCACACCACAGCCTCTCATTTGATAGGAAAGCCTCTCATTGTCTCCGAGATAAGACAAGTTGGGGCATGAGACACGTGGCACAGGCTGTTGCTAGAGTCCTTTGTTCAGGGGGCCAACATGAGTGACTGTGGCCAAGTGGTCTCTTTGGCTGGAGCAAGAAGCTTGTGCTGGCCCATTTGGGTGAGATCTGCCTTCCCTGAAGCTTCTCTGTGCAGAGAGAACATGGCAAAATATGGCCCAGGGACAAGCATCATTTCTGAATCATGCTGATCTGGGGCCATGTCCCAGCTAAGTGACCTTGTGCAAGTCGGTTGATCTATTTGAGGGGCTCAGTTTCCTCATCTGTGAAATGGGGACAATCACATTTCACAGAACTGGCATGAGGATCAGTGATAAAGTGAGTGTGCAAAGTGCCTGCCACGATGCAGTCTTTGGATAAATGGTGGCCTTCATTAGGGTTATTATTACCATGTGACTCCTAGAGCCCCTGTCCCTACTATGCCCACTCCTGTCCTTTGGCCCAGCTCACTCTGTTTGGCTATGACTTCAACAGGTTCTTCTGTAAGCCAAGCTTACAGAAGATGAATGATGCCAGAACAGAGGGGTCTGGATTCACATCCTGGACCTCCTATTTGCTGCATGACCTTGGGCAACCACCTTCCTCTCTTTGGATCTCAATGTAACCATTTGACACATATGGCTGGGGGATGACCTCCCTCAGCGCCAACATCCCTCCCCTCCTCCTGTGCTTTGGTCAAAACACTTACCAAGAACTCTGGAGGGCCAGTTCACAGACACTCAGGGTTTTCAAAATAGCAGCATTCTTTTCCTAAAGTATCTTCCCACCCTAGGATGCATCCACGGGAGGGAAGGATCGTCGGCGTTCACATCTCTGGCTCCCCAATCCAGCTTCACAAAAGCTAAGCCTGTCTGCCTGCCCCTCTCTCTGAGGACCCCGTGGCGGGAGAAGCCAAACCGAGGCACCGGAGGCTTCTGCCGATCTAGGAGCAAGCCGGTTAAAAGCCACGGTCTGCATGAGGTTGCAGGTGTCCTGGCAGCCTGGGTTCCCTTCCTGGGTTGGTGTTGGGGCTAATTAAAGGGTTAACATAGGCCACATAAAAATAGTTTTATCGGTAGAATAAATACATTTTTCTTTTTTAATATGGACACATATTTTACAAAAGAGCCCCATAGCACTATGGGAAATTAAGATCCTTCTACAAAAAAGAAGATGTAACTCGGGTACGATAAAGCTCTAATGTTCTAACGGATCCCGTCTGGACTGCCCACGAGGTGTCGGGCACCCTGGAGGTGGTGGCACGGGCAGTGGGGTGTGGCCGCAGACCCTCCTGTGGTTTCTCTGGCTTCTCTGCACTGGTGACCAAGGTCAGGAGGGCCCACGGGTGTGCAGAAGGAGGGAGGCTGTGATGCTGGCCAGGATGGCAAGGAGGAGGCCCAGGGCAGGCTGTAGGCGGTGGGGCGCTGAGCTGCCGGTGGGCCCCTGCTCTTCCTGCTGCTGAAGCCGCTCTGAGAGCTGCAAGGGTGGCCCTGCGGTCCCGGAGCTGTGCGTGGGCTGCAGCGGCAGCGGGGGTGGCGAGGCAGCCGTGCTGGAGGGAGACAGAGAGCAGAGAACCATGGAGTCACCTGTCAGTAGCCTCATCCTGGGATCTGGCCTTGGGTTCCGAGGCGACAGTGAATCTGTTTTCTTCTCATGTCATTTATTTATTTATTTATTTATTATTATTGTTTAGTGTTTTTTCATTTGTTTTGAGAGAGAAAGAGAGAGAGAGAGAGAGAGAGAGAGAGAATCCCAAGTAGGCTCTGTGCTGTCAGCACAGAGCCCGATGCGGGACTCAATCTCACAAACCATGAGATCATGACCTGAGCTGAAATCGAGTCGGATGCTTAACCAACTGAGCCACCCAGACGCCCCTCTGTTTTCTTCTCAGAAAATGGAGAAGGAGACAAGGGGCCGGGCAGGGAAAGTGAGTGGCCCAGAGCCACACAGCCAGCCGGCTGGGTTCCCGAGGCCTCACGGGTAACAGCCTGAGATGGGTTCCAGGGCAGAAAGAATTACAGTGCCGTGAAGGAGCTGGGTCTGGGGTCCCACTGGGGCAATCAGCTTCCACACCTGTGTCCTCAGGTGCCGTCCTGCGCCCTCCCCTCCCGCTGGAGATAAACAGGAAACAAAACACCGCCAAACCCCACCATCTCCTGGCCCTGGTGATCACAGCTACCAGTTATGGAGAGTCTCTCTGGCCTCAAAACAAACCTTCACAGTGGGGCTCATCACCCTCTTCACCAGATGAGAAAGCTGGGGCTCAGGGATAGATGACACCAGGTCCCAGGGGGAGGGGGCAGCACCCCCTGGGAAGGAGCCCTGGGTCAGCTGTCTTTTACACAAACACAGGGAGTCTTAGTGAAAGGTGTGATCCTTCATGGACTTATAAACATAGAATCCGGTTTTGGAGGCAATGGGTGAGATTGTTGGCTGAAGAGAACCTATGAAAGAGAGAGGGAGGGAGAGACGGAGAAATAAAGAGAGATTAAGTACAGAACAAACCGGCCGGCTGAGGCCAGGGCCGGGTGTCGCGGGGAAGTGGAGGGAAGGGCAGGGCCAGGTGATCGGCTCAAGTTCTGGAAAGAAAGAGATAGGAGATGATGAACAAAGAGAGGGAGGGGACTGAGTAAGAGAGGGGTCAAGGAAAGATAAGGACAGAGGCATAACAAAGAGAAGCCACCGGGGGGAGAAGCCTCCAGGATGAAGAAAGAGGTGGGGCCCCAGGGGCGTTGGGCCCACACCTGCTCTAGTGGAGCCCTGGCAGGGGAGGCAGAGAGAGGATCCAGCAAGTTCCATCACAGCACAGGGGCCCCATCCAGGGCAGGGCCAGGAAAGCCTCCCGGAGGAGGTGACAGCAGCCAGCTGTGAAGTCAGAGTCGAGCTTGCACGTGGCTAAGGGTGCTCCTGGCGGTCAGAGAAGTACTTACCCTGGCTGGCGGCAGCTCTGTGCCAGCACTTTGCACACATTAACCTCTAATCCTCATGGCAACACTACGAGGCAGGTCCGATCTAATCCCTGCGTTACTTACGAAGAAACCGAGGCACGAAGAGGTTAAGTAGCGTGCTCCAGGACTCACAGCAAGGCTGGGATCTGAACTGGGCACACAGTAGGTGCCCCCCAGCACTTGATGCGCGGGCAGAAGGCTTGCCCCTCCCCGGGTGTCTGTGGTGCGGGCAGCCTCTCCCCTGCGTGACACGGCCCCCTTTCCAGAGCTTACTGCCCCTGCCCAGTACTGGGTGAGCAGGGAGCCCCCTGCCTTGCCGGGGCCTGCGCTTCCATGTGCTAGGACAGGGTCGCTGCATCATGTGAGCTCTGTAATCATCACCACCACGGTCCAGCCCCACTGCCATCCCGGCCGGAAGTCTCTTACACAGCCTGGCTCGGCCTCAGGGCTGGGGCCTCTGCTCTGGGAGCGGGCGTCCACATGCCCTCGGTCGAGGAGGAGGTCCTCGCTCCCCGGCCCGTCCTCCTTCTCCGCTCCTGGTCATGCTCCAGCCACAAGAACATGCCACATCCTCACACGAGGCTCTCCTTGACCTGGTGGCTACAGCCGCCACGTGTGTTCCTCAGTCTTTAGAAACTCCCAGAGCAGCGATCAGAAAAGGAGGGAACAAAAGTGTGTCATATGCCCCACGCACAGAAGGAAGATGCTCCTGGATAGACGGTGTGCCTGTGGAACAGGAGAGGAGGGCAGACCAGGTGGCTCTGAATGTCCCTCATAACCCACAACATCTGGGGTGATGCCCACCCGTAGCAGCCCGCAGAGCCCCCAGACCTCGCGCCATCTGGTGCCGGCCAGCCTCAGCTTTCCGGGCTCTGCCGGCACACACCACCCTCTGCGATCGCATCGACGGTCCCGCTGCCATTTCCGGTCCACCTTCGAAGGCCTGGCCCAGCGGCGCCCCCCAGTGGAGGCCCCGGGGAGAGTGAAGTTGCCCACCAAACGTCGCACGTGTCCCACTGATCCCGCTGTGTCACCCGCAGGTAACTACGTGTGCACGGGAGGCTTGAGCGGGCTTCCGGACGCGAGGCGCTCACAGCAGCGCCTGGCACGCGGTGGGCACGCTACGTGGCGCTGGCCACCTTTGGCGCCGTTATTAGCATGCTTGTGTCTGCCTCTCCCACTACCAGCGTCTTCTGTTTGGGAAGCGCCTCCCCTGAGCCAGCAGACACTGTGATGCTGTACGCGTGTCATCTCATTATCCCCATTTCTAAGGTGAAGAGACAGCCTGAAGGGGATTAGGATACAGAGGTGCCTGGAGGGCACAGGAGCTCGCGTGCTGCCTCCTGCTGAGACCTGGAAAACCTGTGCGTGGAGGCCTGCCAGGGTGGGAGGCGAGGCCTCCCGTGGCCTCGCGCCATTACCTTAGCCCCTTCCCTCCCTTTCTCTTCTAATGCAAAGAAAACCTCTGCGCGCTACGCAAAGCGTCCGTGATGGTCCCTTCCTGGCGGCTGCCCCATCCTTTCAGCTTGAGCAGCCAGGAGGCTAGGAGGCCTGGCCTCAGGAGAGGAGGCTATGTGCCACTTGGGGTGCCTGGAACCGGGGGCCCAGGCTGGCCGCAGGCAGCCCCGCCCTCAGAGGGAAGGCCAAGTGGGAGTTATGAAAACCGTCTCGAAAGGCGCCCAAAGGCATTTGCTTTCACACTTTTAAAACCAAAGATGCACACTCCCCCTTGGAGCCTGAGCGGGGGTTTTATTGCTTGGAAGGAGTCCCAGGGAAACGGAGTTGGGGGGGGGGTGGGGAAAGTCCCTCCAAATGCCCCCGCCTCCCGAGCCCACTCTGCTCACAAAGCTCAGTCCCCCAGTCCAGATCCCCCCACGCCCCCGGGCCCGTGCAGGGGAAGAGCGTCTCATGGCAAAGTGGCCTCGAAGCCAAAGCAAACACCCTGAGAGTGTTCCCAGGCTCCGCAGACGGCTGGCACCAAGGGGCCGAGTCTGCTCTGAGCCGACAGGGCCCCTCATGTGGGGAAGGGCCCCGCTGCTTGGGAGGAAGGCTGAAGCCCTGTACTAGCTTGCCCTATGTCCCTGTGTGCCACGTGGCGTGGGGCAAGTCCTGTCCTCCAGGCCTCAGTTTCCCCGCGTGTACAATGAAGGAGCAGGTACAGACCCACGGACGTTAAAATGTTTTCTAGTAGCAGAAGCTAGAAGTGAGATCTTAGGCAGAAGTTCAGGGTATAAAGCACAGAAAAGGAGGGCCGGTGCCTGCGATGGTGTCAGCTGTCTGCCCACTGAGGCCCCTCCAGAGGCTACCTGGAGTAAGAGGCCAATCCGTGTACTTAGAGGGTCTTGAAGAGCCATCTGGGGCTGGGTTCTGGGGGTCTCAGAGGCTGTGGCTTTCTTTCCAATACTAGGGACTGCTGGCTGTGCCCTAGGTGACCTCCTCAGAGGCTTCCAGGGAGACAGTGTGGAGATGGGCCTTGGGTGAGGGGGACCCACCTGATAGCCTATCCTGCTGCCTGAGGGTGCAGCTCTCCCTGTGGTCCGCCCAGACGGCAACTCCGGTCTGGCCTCAGCCTCTCCGGGCCAAGCAGGTCGGAGACCTGAAGCGACAGGTCTGCCTGCTGCCTGATATCCCAATGTCCGAGGCCCACGCCAGCCTCCACGCCTTTGGCCTCATGGCCCCCTCTGCTGGGAATGCCCTCGTCCTCCCCACAGCCCTGGCGGACCAGTCCCTTCGCAGGTGCAGGAAAACCGACTGGGGCTCCAGGGCTAATTCAGCCACAGCGTGTTAGGGAGCCGTCCCTGCCTGGCCACGACCTGAGACTTTTTCTGTTTTTGTCCCCACCAGCTCTCAACACGGGGCTGGGTAACCGGCACGTGGCCAGTGTGCTCCTGTCAAGCGGGGGAGTGGGCAGCACCCACTTATGCTTGAAACCTAAGACGTGCGAAGGGCCCATGAGCAGCTCCTGTCGGGGAGGGAGGAGAGAGGGAGAGTGGCATCTTAGACCAGACTGAGAGTCCCACCAGCAACTCTGGGGACAACTGTCACCAAGTGTCACCAGGGGTCTGGGGCCAGCTTACCATTCTATAAGCATCATCTTGTTTACTCTCTAATCCTCAAAGCGAGCACAAGGAAGGGCCGGGGTCTGAAGCCTGTTCTGCCTGAATTTGTCTGTGCTTTTATGCACAGAGCGGTCCTGCTTCCCATTTCTCATGGGGGAAGAGAATCCCCCGTGGGTGGGATTCCACCTCGAATCCCATAGCATTCCGTCCCCACACAGAGACACCACCACCCTGGAGCCCCCTGGGAGAAGGCCTGGCTTTGCTAAGAGAAAGTGCAGCCGGGGAACCTCAGGCAGGATGCCCCCCTGGGCGGACCAGAGAGAGGTCTTCCTCTTCCAGGGGGCCCTGGCCATCTGCTCAAAGCTCGGGGAAAGTGAGGCCCAGAAAGACAATGACACGCTCTGTGTGTGTGTGTGTCTTGTACCCCCTGCCCCTGCATGGTGCACCCACAGGACTCTGGGTCAGTACTGATGCCCACCTGCACCTCGCTTCTGGCCATGCCCAACACTTCCCTGCACCCACCTCCTCATGACTGTCCTTCCATCCAGCACTCTGACCCCTTGTTTATCCAGCCCTCTAACCCCATCATATGTGCACATACCCCAGCCATGGGCTGGGGGAGCAGCGGGGCTGCCATGACCATCATGGACCTAGTCAAGGCCCTCACTGCACAAAAAGAGAGACCGAGGGGACGCCTGGGTGGCTCCACTGGTTAAGCATCTGACTCTTGATTTCAGCTCAGGTCGTGATCTCACGATTTGTGGGATGGAGTCCCGTGTAGGTTCCACGCTGACAGTGCAGAGCCTGCTTGGGATTCTCTCTCTCTCTCTGCCCCTCCCCACCCCACGCCCCAAAATAAATAAATAAATAAATAAATAAATAAATAAATAAATATTTAAAAGAGATAGACTGAGGATCGTCACAAGTCTCATTTCTCAGTGGGGCAGTGTGTAGGCACACAGCCAGCATGGGAATGAACCCTGAACTGCTGTCCCCCCTCTTGGCCCTTAGATGTGGGGTTCCTGAGAGTTCTGTGCCCCTGCTGTACAGCTGTCTGCAGACATGCACTTGGCCCCTTCCACAGGGTCCTCATTAATCACCCTGCCAGGGCTGCTGCTTCTCTAAACTTCCTCCTGTGTGTTTACATCTTGGGTAATGAGGGGTGAGTGGAGGGGAGCTCATTCCAGGTGGTGGTCTGGCCAGCCTCTACCCCCAGTTCTCTCCCTCCTTGTCTCACTCAGGCATGCGGTCAACAAACCCTCACGAGGCCCCCGGTGGCCACAGAAGTCCAGCCCAGATCTGGTGCCTCCCGGCCTCCAGGCCTTGGGACACAAGTGAGGATTTGCAGCCTGTGTGACTGTGCTAAGACTGGGGCACCTGCAGGAACTGTGGGTTGTGGGGGAGGAGAGAAGGGACACTTCAGCCAGTGAGGATGGAGAAGATGTTTGCCAGGCAAGGGTGGGGCATTTGTGTGGCCATGGGCAAATGTGACCCTTAGCATTAGACAGACCTGGGTTGTGGGTTCTGACTCCACAGCTCACTTGCTGTGTGGGTTTTGGGCGTTACCTGACCTCATTGGGCCTCAGTTTCCTTGTTTGTCAAACAAAGCTTACTTCCAGGACTACTGACAAGACTGGGGACATGAGGGTTGTAAGAGCCTCGTGCCTCCCCCACCCAGAGAGAAAAGCAACGGCATAGGTGGGAGATGGGCTGGGCACGGCCGACTGAGGGGCAGCACACAGCTCAGTGAGGACAGGGCCCGCAGGAGAGGCAGCTGCAGGCCGGAGGGAGCCCATGCTCTGTGTCCAGGCTGGGCGGCAGAAAGCTCACTGGGCAGTGGCAGGCAGCACTGGAGAATCCCAGGCTGCTGGGGCAGTGCCCTTGGGCAGGGGCCCTGCTGCCAGGTCACGGGTGTAGCATGAGTTGGGAGAGGTGATGGATGGCACCAGCCAGATTTGGGGGCAAGAAAATGAGAGAATTCAGAATGGAATCACAGCTCCAAGGAGAATGGTTTTGTTAGAATGGCCACGAATGGGCTTTAGGTCCCCCCTTGGAGAGCTGTCCTCTGTTCCCTCTCAGAGAGCTGGAAACTTGGAAAGCCTAGGAGGATGGGGTGAGTCCCCTGGGAGTGACAGAAGCTCAGGGCCTGCTTGCCTAAGAAGCATCGAGGAGCTCAAGCAGGGTGCCCTTCCGGGGAAACTTCCTTCTCCAACCCAACAAGATGGAAGAGAGTTATCCAGCCACAATTTACCTGTTAGGTGGGAGAAAGGGCTCCCTCTTGCCAAAGAAAAGCTATTTTCTTATCCTGAAACTGGGCTCTGTGTTTCAGAGCTACATGTTGTGGAAAGGAAACTGCTTGGAGTCGTTTGCCGAAATTTACCTTTCAGAAGTGGTTAGGGCTGGGGGGTCAGTCGCTGGAGCTGACAGCCAGCCTCCTGTCCCCTCCTGGGCTGGGCCCGCCACCGGCTGGGTCTCTCAGTCACCACAGAAGGTTGTCGAGGGCCCGGAGTAACCCTCTGATTGGAGCTTTTTATGTGCTGCCAGCTCCGGTACCGGCCCTGCTCCTTCCTGGCAGCCTGTGAGTGCTCCCCAGCACGGAAGAAGTGGCCCTCTGACGTAACCCCATGCCCCTGCTCCTGGTTTGGAGGGGGCGCCCATGCTGGGCACACGAGCCAAACATGTCACGGCTAATCTAGCCATAGCAATGCCTCTGCCTTCGGTGGGACAGGCTGGCCAGGGCTCTGCAGAAGTACATTTCCCAGTAACCCAAGTCAGACACTTTGAAACCAACGGCCCAAAGGTGCAGTGGCCTCCACTCTTACTTGCTGGAAGTCTTTTCAAAACAGTGTGCATCCTAAACTTTAAGACAGTGGACTGGACATGTCAACCTTTTGTCGATGACTCAGAGACCTGGCTGCAGGAGGACTGTGAAGTAGACAGTGCAGGAGGCAGCCCCCGATTGCTTATGTGACCTTGGACAAGCCCCCCGTCCCCAACCTGGCCTTGGTTCACCATCTGTAAACGCAGAACTGGGTCCAAGTTCCCCAAAGCTGCTGCGAAGACTCTGCGGCGCACATTCAACCAAGTGCAGACTCAACGCTCAGCTTGCCAGCCCATGCCCTGCAGGTGCAGGTTTATGAGGTCTGCAGTGGGGCCTGGGCATTTGTTTGTTTATAAGTAACCCAGATGATTCTGGGCATTCTGGGGAAATCCTGGAGGATGATCTTGAGGGTTCAGGTGAGACTTGGAGTCTGCAAGGGCCCACTGCTGGGGTACGATGTCCAGGGCTGGGCTACCGCGGGGGGTAGGACTCTGACCTTCACTGATGGCCACTCCCTGGGACAGCCGGGGTGTTCTGGTGACACTGCTCATTACATATGGAGATTCCTACCCCAAAGCAGAATCTAGGGAGACTGCTCTATACTGAGTCTATAGGTGGAAATTGGGAGACAGTATCCTGGTTCCATCAGGAGCTTTGGAAACAGACAGGCTGAGAAGGTGGCACAGGGGTGGCAGGAGAACACAGGCAGGGGACAGATACCTATCTGCAGAGCAGGATGATTTCTGCACCTGCCCATATTCGACATCATTTATCACAGATTCCCCTTCCCCTCCTGAGAGACAGCCCACGGCAGTAAGGCTGTCCGTCGTCACCTGCCATCTCTTTCTGGCAGAGTGAGGCCCTCTGCAGCCTTCCTGCCAGGGTGTCGGCCACTAAGACCTTCCAGGCGCAAGGGAGCTTATGACGTTTCGATGTATCTTCTCCCAGTTTCACCTTCTGGCCCATGGGACAAATGGAGCTAAGGGGAAAGCAGGCTTTTGTCTACCGCACCTGAAGGAAGTTTCTATCTCCTTGCCTTTAAAATGCAGACAAGTGTGCTTGTTCTCATTTTGAGAATACAAATGAAAAATCATATGTGAGCATGCTCTGTAAACCCTGACGGATGAACAGGAAGAGACTTTGTGAATCGGGGGGTGAGTCAAGTTATCCCAGAAGTTTCCACCCAAGCACCCACCTGGCTCACTTCCTCCGAGCAGGGCCCGGGATGAGAGGGTGCCCCGGGCTGACCCGGAGAGATGCGCGGCTCCTGACAGGCCTGCCCCTCCCCCCGCTCACCTGTCCTCGATGCGGACCCAGAGGTCATTGAACTGTCGTGGCCGCTGGTGTTTGTTCTGCCTCTTGTGCCACTTCTTCTGCCGCCCAAATTCCTCCAGCTGGCTGAGGCTGTCGGGGAGCAGGAGGTGTGGGGACAGGGCTGGGTCCTCCTCCTCAGGCGGGACGGTGGGGGTCGCCGAGGGTACTGCGGGGAGGGCGGCGGCTGGGGTCACCGGGGCCGGGCTTGCCGAGGTCCCCTCGGGTGGAGGTGCGGGGCTCCGGGCGGCAGGGCTGGAAAGGGGCAACAGCATGTGAGGTGCACGTGTGGGATTGTGTCAGTCACGTGCGACAGGGAGTGCAGCCCAGTGAGAAGGTTGTCACAGCAGGGGAAAGGCTGGGTGCCCCTGCTGGGCCCGGCGAGAGGAACCCAGGGAAACCACTGTCTCATGTCCAGAGATGGAATTTTGACCCATTCTTTCTTTGATCGGCTCAATAAATGTCTCCTGGGCACCCGCCCTGCACCAGGGACCTTTCTAGAAATTGGGCAGAAGCGGTCACCAAATCACGTCCCTGTTCTCTTCGAGCTCACACTGAAGTGAGAGCTGGAGAATAAGGATGTCAGATGGTGGGAGCCGCTGGGGAGGGCAGGAGAGGGAGCTTGAAGGTGGAGGCTGCTAGGCTGGCGGGGGTTGCTTCTGGTCAGTGCAGGGTGACACCTGAGCCCAGGCTAGTAGGAGGTGAGGGAGTGAGCTGTGAGCAGGCCCCGGGGGCCTATCTCGTCTTCTTCGGGGTCTTTCATTCCACAGGCTCTGGCTGAGGGGCTTGGGGCAAGTGACCTGACTTCACTGTGCCTCATCTCCGTCTCTGCAGAATGGGGGCGCTACAGCCTGCGCTTCCGAGCGGCAGCATGAGGATCTCCTAAGTTACCACAGGCAAAGCCTTGCGAACAGTGCCTGGCAAATAGTAAGCCGTGGAACTGTTTTAGTAGTTAACAGTATTAACTAAAAATTATAAAATATTAATGCGGTGGTTTGTATCATTCACACAACCAGCCATCTGTGCATTCAACAGCTATTCCCTGAGCATCTTTCTGGGGAGGCAGGACAGTGTTAAGCAGGTCAGAGCTCCAGCTAGAGGTGGACAGACGTGGGTTCACATGCCGGCTCTTGGCTTACAGGCTGTGTGACCAAGGGCAGGTGACAAAGTCGTCTCAAGCGGCAGGCAGCTGTGAGATGGGAGTAGTCACAACACTCGCTTCGTAAGGTCGTCATGAGGACGAATGAGATGAGGTCCTAACACAGTGCCTGGCACACAACAAGCCGTTCTTTGATATTGGCCTATAAGCACATGAACCTGGCTGTAGCAGGCACTAAAGCACTGATTAGGTGTGTGTGTGTGTGTGTGTGTGTGTGTGTGTGTGGAATTCACTTCCCATGCAGTGCTATATACACAGGTCTCTTAGCCTGGGAACAGCCTCTGCTCCTTTCCCTTTTATTCGTTCCTCTCTGGGGCCCAGGTGGACTCCCTCGGGAGGACCTCAGACCCTGGCAGAAGGCTGGACGTGGTATCGGGAGTAGAAGGGCGAGGCGGCACCCGAGGCGGCGAGAAGCCTGTTCTCTTCTACCCCGCACACACAATGGGGTGAGGGGCTTCTCTCTCCATGGGAGGGGAAGGCCATCAGCTCAGCCTGTCCGTCCCCAGCCCCCACAGCAAGCCCAGATTCCCAGGGCCCAGGAGATGCTGCAGCTGCTGGGGAGATAATTCAAAACAGGCGGACAAAAAGATGGGTCCAGGAAGCACCTGTGGCCGATGATGGCTTTTATTGTTGGGGCCTCCCCAGCATCCCAGCTCCTCGCCCCACCCGCAGGATTTCGGTGTGCGCTGGAGCCTGGGGCTGAGAGCCCTCGGAGCAGGGCCGGGCGGGGAGGCGGGAGAGGCGGGGGACCTTCCTCTGATGCCTGGGCTCTGAGATGAATAGGAGTCGAGGCAGCAGCGCCGGCCCGTTTGCCCGCCCCGCCTGGCCTGGAAAGACACAATGAGCTTCAAGGTGAAGTCCTTGGGCCTGTGAAGGGGAGCATGAGGAGTGCCTTGTCCCCAAGGCTGCCTTGGATGCCTCACTCCTCCAACACACCCCTGCCCTGGCCCAGGGCAGACCAGATTTGTGCCGCACTTAAATGTTCATCAGTCTCGTCCGGTTGACTCAGATGATCAAAAGAGGAAGGAGTCCAACGTGAGCGAGTTTTTAAGTTCCTCTAGAAGGGTCATGGAGACAGGGGAGAGCAGAGAGTGCTGGCCCAGAGCTAGGAGGCCGGAGGCTCAAAGCTCTGGGGGGGCCCCAAGCGTTGTCTGTGCAGAGCAAGGAGGAAAGCCTTCGTTGTTCCAAGCACACCCACCCCCTCCGGCACCCAGGGAGGGGACAGGGAGTAGTTAGGAGCTGAGGGAGGCTCTAGAGCCCGGCTGCAGTGACAGAAGCCGGGTGTTCTGCAAGTGACGTCACCTCTCTGGGCCTCAAGTTCCTCAATTTTAAGATGGGGGTACTCCACGTTCTACCTCATAGAGCTCTTGTGAGGATTTAATGAGCTAAAAGTGCTTAGAGCCCAGTGTATAAAGATTCACTGTGACCATTCAAGCTTCTTTCTGACTCGAGTTCTCGTAATGCCAGAGACTGGGGCTGAAATCGCTCTGTGGTCGCCCTTGGGGGGCCAGCGAAGAAGGTTCCTGTGTAACAGTTGGAGGGCAGGCTGCAGAGAAACACCCTCCTGCCCCGGAGCTGCCCAGAGTGTGCTGACACCCTGTCATGCCCACCCTGGCACCGTGGACCACAAGTGGACCCAGCTGACCCCTGAGCACCTAGTCCCAGCCTAGGGTGGGGACAGGAACCCTTCTGAGGAAAAGGATGGCCACTAATGGCTATTTGAGTGGAGTAGGTGTGCCCTGGTGGGAAAGTCTGGGGTGGGAGGGCCCCCCAAGAGGTGTGGTCAGAAAAAGGTGAGGACCGGGTGTGGGCAGGGCTAGGCATCCCCAGTTCTCTAGGAGTCCCACAGAGTCCTTCCACTCCACCCACTCACCCGGCCCTAAATGCTGAGCAGCTCAGAACCTACCCCTCCTCCTGTTCCCACTGCCCCACCCCTCAACCTCACCTCCCCCAGGTTGCCGAGATTGCACACCAGCTTCCTTCTCGGTCCCCCCACCTCCAGCCCGGCCCCTCCACTCTTGGCTGCCTGGTGAAGGCCGGTCCCTGCAGGGCTTCTTCACAGCTTGCCCCGCAGGCCCGAGCAGAAAGGCTGGGTGCAGGCTGGCCACGCAGCACGGGGTCGGGCATGGTTCATGGATGGTGGCAGCAGGCCAGCCGGGCGCGTGCCCCCGATGCCTCAGCTGCTTACCTGTGGATGGTCTGCCCTGCGGGCGTGTGCTCCACCTCCAGCCCCGCCTGCCGGAGGACGTCAATGACTGTGTTGTTTCCCAGAAAATGACCTGGAACACAAGGGACAGAGTGGGCTCAGCCACCTGCCGAGTCGGCAGCAACCGGGACAGCCTCAGGCCAGTGGCCTACACCAAGGGCAGTGCAGTGTAGCTGGAAGTTGTGCTGGAGCCACCCTGCCTGGGTCCAAATCCTGGCTCTGCTGCCTACCAGTGGTACCTCCCCAGGCCCAGTTTCTGTGCCCCATTCCCAGCTGTAAAGTGGGAATGATGGTGATAGCGGCCTCCAGGGTTGTTGCGAGGCCCACGGGAAGAGTGGCTGGCACAGTAGCGAAGGTTCACAAGTGTTTCACGTTGCATCGTGCCATTAAGCTGACCCCAGCCCCAGGCTGTAACAACACCCACAGCACAGTCTTTGTGCAGAGGACCCACGCCCTGGCTGCAGTCACCGCAAGTTTTATACCAGCAAAATAAAGCCTGTGTCAGCCTACAGTGGTCGTGTAAGGCCCAGCTCTGAGAAAACCTCCTCCAGGAAGCCCTCAAGCCTTCAACAGGTCTGTGGCTCATCTTTGTGAGTTCCACCAGCAACTTGAGGTGCCCTTCCTTAGCACAGGGGTGGGTTCTGCATATTCATGACTGTCTCCTCACCAGGCTCCACTGTTCTCTCAGCGTCGGCTGGACCCGGGCTTTCGTGGATTCATTTGTTCACCTCTGATCCAACATTTAAAGACCACATATTTCAACCCAGGCCCTGGGGTGGCCCCAGAAGACTCACAAGGTGTAAGATGCTGGGGAAGGAGAGAGCAGCAAATGGTTGCAATGGTTACAGGGTCCAGCGGGCAGCGGCAGTGGCACAGAAGAGGTCCAAACAGAGAGCGGAACACCACAGAGGTGGCCCTGCTGTGTGTGTGTGTGTGTGTTGGGGGGCGGGGGAGACGGGGGTCTTCATCTCACGCAACCCACGAATCATTCACTCAACTAAAGTTTATGGTGCATTTGCTCTGTGACCAGCCTTGTGCCGATCGCTCAGAATGCAGAGACCCACAGCCCCAGATGAGCCCAGAAATGGCTCTACTGCAGCAGGACGTGGGCGTGAGGTCTAGGGACACAGTGAAGGCTCTCCTAGGCTCTGGTTAGGAAGAGTCCTCGGGAGGCCGAGTGAGTGGAGGCGGTAACTGCTGGGAGTCGGCACGCTGGCAAGCCCCTCCTCCTCCCCGGGCCTCAGTCTCCCCACCTGTTCAATCCGGGCAGAGTGGCAGTGGCCCCTTGCGGCCTCCTAGCCCGTGTGCCTGCCCTGCAGCCCCACTCACGTGGGCAGCACACTCTCCTCCACTCCCCATTCGCCCCAGAACCTGGGGAGAGATCCCTGTACCATTACTCTAATCGCCTGTGACAGGTGGTGACAGGTGGGGAGCCAGAAGGTCAGCATGTTGACAGCCCCAGGGAGGTCTGAGGAGAACAGACAGTGGACAAGCTGCGCGGGAACGGAGAGGCTCCGGCATGGAGGAAGCGAGGCTGGGAACGCAGAGCGGGTGGACAGAGGGCAGAGCCTGCAGCGCTCTGCCGGACGGCCTTGCACACCTCTGGGCTGCCTTCATGTCCCTCACTGGCCTGCCACGGTGCCTGGAATCCACCTTGGGATCACCGCAAAAGACTACCGGTCTGGGAGTGACAGACCCGGGTTCCAGTCCAGGACCCATCATGCTCACTCTGAGACCTCGGGCAAATCCATTACGCTCGAATGCTCCCAATGTCTCTGTGTACACGGGAGGGATCCGCCGGCACCCCCACTCTCAGACTCTATGGAGAAGGCTTTTGTTTGACTTCGGAGACCCCTCCCTTCTTCCCTCTCTCCCTCCTGTTCTTTACCTGCTCAGTTCATTAATCTGACAAACACTGAGCGAGTGCATATCTAGTGCTAGCCAGTGGTGAACAGACGGGGACCTGTTCCAGCCACTCCGTCTCGAGAATCAAGGTCTTTTGATCTGGGTTAAGTACTAGGCAGAGGGAAGCACAACCTCAAGTCAGGGAAGACTTCCTGGAGGAGGTACTGCTAGCGGAAGGGTGGGATAAGAATTAGCCAGGTGAGGGGCACCTGGGTGGCTCAACCGGTTGACTTTGGCTCAGGTCATGATCTCACGGTCCATGAGTTCAAGCCTCGCGTCGGGCTCCGTGCTGACAGCTCGGAGCCTGGAACTGCTTCAGATTCTGTCACTCCCTCTGTCTCTGCCCCGCCCCACTCACACTGTCTTTCTCTCCCTCTCTAAAATAAGTAAACATAAAAAAAAAGATAATTAGCCAGGTGAGGATGAGAATCGGACACAGGCTGGGGGGCTGTTACAGCCAGGGGGAACAGCATGTGTGAGGCTAGGGGATAAGTGAGGCTCATTTGGGAAGCTGGCTATAGAAGTCACACAGACAACACAGGCATGAATAGCCCCTCCCAGGGCTCCGGCCTTGACCCAGTCCTGTCGAGGACAGAGACCCAAGCTCCTGTCACGTTTGCGAATCTCCTGAGCAAGTGGGCTTCCCTGCCCCCAGCTTCAGTCTTCCTGTGTGTCAAATCGGCATTCATCCATTTGGTGGGGCTGTAAGGTCCCAATGAGGCAGGAGGAGCGAATGCCCTTTGGAAAAGCCCAGCGTGCACTCCGGAGTGAGGAGCTAAGCCAGTCCCTGGTGGGGCCACAGAGTCATCCTCACCCGTGCCTGCCCCCAGAGTGTGACGGAGCTGGAAGGGGGCCTGGGCACGGTGGCCTTTGGCACACGGGTGGCAGGAACCCCTGCCAGCAGTTCTTGGAACTCACTGCTGGCAGCAGAGGCGATTCCTTCCCCACTTCCACGGAGACCCTTTAAAGGCCAGGGCCTCCAGGCCCAGCAGCAGTCCGCCGGAGGATTTCAGGAGCCACCAGGGGAAGCACGACGGCGGCACGGGAGCAGCACTGAGTATTTACTGAGGCCGTGTGGCCACTCTGAAAGGAACGTTCCTGGAGTGGGCGGAGGGGGTGCTTGAAGGCCCCGAGCCTTACAGAACTGTGGCTGGATCCCCAGCACTGCCTGACAGCGTTTCAGTGTCCAGTCAGTGCCCTGTCCGTCCCCTCAACCTCAGCGGTGCTAGCCCTTACTGTGCCACTTAAGACCTTGAGCAGGAGACTTCAGACACTTTGAGAAGTTGGAAGCAATCAGCCATGAGGTTTTTCAAATTCCATCTTTCCTTCTCCAAGCCACGCCCACCTTCACTTCCGTCCCTGCAGGGCAAGGAGACGGTGTCCGTCCCCCTCCTGGACGTGGCTCCCTGCACAGCACCAGGACGCACCCTCCCCATGCAGCCTGCGCCCCAGGACTGTGGGCACAAGCCATCGGTTCCCAAGCCGGGTCCCACCATGGTCCCCACCCCACCCTCTCTGGGCCTAGTTTCACAGGACCCCACGATGACACCGCACTATCCTGCTTCTCTCCGTAGCCTTACCACTGCCCTGTGCCCACCTTCTTGGTGGGTTCCTCTTTCTCCTGCCCAGTAAGTGTGGGGGCCCCATCGCCTTCTTCTCACGCACAATCTGTGGACAAATCACACACCCATATGGTTGCAATTACCATACAACACAGACCACTCTGGAACTACTGCCCTAGCCCAGGCCCGTCTGACCGGCAGCCTGCACGTCTCCACCTGACATCCGCCAGAGCCTACAAAATCCAACTCACCCTCCCCTCCTGGGATGTGTCTCAACTGAGCTCTGTTATCCAAGTTGGATGGGCTGTGTCCCGACTCTTCGTCTCCCTCCTCATCCAGTCACTGAAGTGCCCCTGATCTTTCCTCCTAACCATGCTTGACCAGCCCAGGTCACCAGCAGCTTCTGCCCGGAACCACTGCAGACACAGTCTTCCTTGTTACCTCACTGCAGCTGGAATGATCTTCCCATACCCCAGAGCCGCCCCTGTCAGAATGTGCTCCCAGCAAGCCACTTGGGAGACTGTGAGTTTTTTGAGGGCAGGAGCCATGCCTGATTCATCCTCGACCCCAGCGCTAAGCCCAAGTCTGGCACACAGTGGCGGCTTGGCGAATGTTTGCTGAATGAATGAATGACAAAACCTGTTACTCCACATCCTTGTCGTGATCTCATTCTATCCCCAGAAGACTTGAGCTCACAGATCCCCTCCCCTTGTCGCCACCGCCCGGCCTCTTGGTGATGCTCCTGCAGATTCCGCCAATCCCAGGAGCTTGGGCCTTGCACCAGCCTGAGTCAGGGCCCAGTGCCTTCTGTCCCCAGACGCTGGCAGATGGGGCTTAGGCTTGCCTCCAAGGTCACAAATCCTGAAAAAGTCACCACACCCATCCTGGAACCTGGAGGGAAGGTGTGGAAAGTTTCCAAAGGGGCCCCAAAGCACTGGGGCTTAGCCTGCGTGGCTTGCCCAGGCTCCTGGGGTCTCCTGGCCACTGCTCCGCAGCGACTTCCAGCACTGACAGCTGTTTTCTGGCCAGCTCTCTGCAGGAAGGCACGTTCTATTTCATCTGCAGAGGCTACATGGGTGAGGAGAGGAGGAAAGAGAGGGAGGACAGTGAGGGGGTAGGGCACACAGAGCCACAAAGACAGAGAGTAGGGGAGAAGAGTCTACAGAGGCCGAGAGAGAAGAGAGACACCCTCAGGGAGAGACAGAGAGAGGAAAAGAGCACCAGGACACAAGGAAACAGAGGACAGACAGATGAGAGTGGGGAGAGAGGGGCTGGGAGATAGGCTGTAAGAGACACAGAGACCTCAGGAGGGAGAGAAAAAAGGAGAGACACTGAGACAGAAAGCAAGAGATAGAAGAAGACAAAAACAAGGGCAGAGATACAAAGAGACATAGATTGAGGAGAGAAAGAAAGAGGAAAGAAGAGAAAAAGAACCTAGAAATGAAAACAAGGGGCATGCATGGTAGAGGAGAGACTGATCTGAGGATATCATGGAAGACTTCCTGGAGGAGGAATTCATGTAGCCAAGACTCCCAGGATGAGTAGGATTGAGGAGACATACATGGAGTGGGGAGGGGGCAGGCCAGGGCTAGAGGAGGTGGGGCTGGTGTGGCGATTATCTCTCTAAGCCCACAAGCGAGGGTGCCACTTGAGGGACATTCATAAGCAAACAGGGAAGGTGTCCTGCTCTTCATGGGCACAGCCCCATGACGTTTTAGTGCAGAGAAAAGGCTCCCCTTCTTCCAGGTGTAAGCAGGCCTGTGCCAGGGCACAAGGCTCAGCAAACAGAGCACAGGCTGGATCTAGCCTTTACCCATTGCTGGCCACAGCCTGACAGCCCCCATTTACCAAGAACCAAGAGCCAAGAACCCTGATCTAGGGGTAGGACAGAAAACCTGGCTCAACAGCCCAACTGGCTATGTGACCTCAGGTAGTGTCCTTCCCCTCTCTGTGCCTCAGTTGCCCTACATGGTCCTCTGGGTCTTCCCACCTCTACGATTCCATCATTTGATAACCTGAACACAAAGTCCTACTGAGTGAGTCTCCTGGGTACACAGTGCTTCTCCCGTGTCATCTCACTTCATCCTTTTGGGAACCTGTCGAGGTACCCTCACAGTTTCCAGACAAGGACAGGAGAGCTCAGAGACAGGAAAGGACTCGCCCCAGGTCACACAGCTGGTAAAAGGCCAAGCTCACTTCCATCCGGAGACGTCATAGCTCACGGCACGCTCTCATACATTTGCTCCGAAGCATTAGCATCTGCAAGGGATCCTGAGGTCACATTAGGGGGCAGGGAGCTGTCAACCACATGTGGCCTCTCCAGGGTTCACCAGATCGGAGGGAAAGGCGTGTGAGCACTTAGCAAGAAGAATACACCAATTAACAAGGTGATTTCGAGACAATGTTGGGGGGCCGAGCAGAGGGGAGAACCAGATGTTCCCCCAAAGGTTCCGAAGTAACACGGGCTCCCCTCCACCAGTACACATGTTTTCTCTCCAGTGAGCTCGCTGGGTTTCCAGCATTTTCCTCCTGGAGGAGGGATCCCAAGCTCATATTTATGTTCTGTCTGAAATTAATGCAAGGGAAACTTTCAAATGCTAATCTATCTTCCAGGATTAGCCGGCCGGATGTCAAGTGACAGAGGTGTTTGTTTTCCTGAGGAAGTGTGACAGGAGGGCTGCATGGAGGGACTTTGGGCTGCATGGACACTGGGGGTACCACAGGGCTTCTGATCTCCCAAGGAAGGTCTGCCTGGTAAACTGGCAGAGCTGGGTCCTTTTTCTCCTGTTTCACCAGCCAGCCCAGGGCAGGGCGGGGGCATTTTCTGTTCAGTAAGGGCCAGGATGACGCCTCCCCTGCACCCAGTCTTGTGCTAGGAACTGAGACACATGGTCCCCACCCCGGAGGAGGTCACAGTGCAGGGAGGGGAGGGAGAACAGGCAGGCAAACCCTTACAGGGCAGTGAGAGCGCAGCAGTGAGGGAGGGCCACCAGGGGCTATGGGGCTGAAAAGGAAGGGCTTTCACGACAGAGGACATAGCACATGCACAGGTACAAAGGGAAAAAGGGTGTGGGTGTGCAGGCCACCACCAGTGATTCTGGGTGTTGGAATATAAAGTGAAAGGGGAGGTGGGCGATGGTGAGGGTCGGAGCAGCAGGACAAGACTAAGGGGGCGGGTTTCAGCTGGGCCCGAAGAACACTTTCCCAGGCAACTGTCCAGTTCTGTAAGGGAGCGAGTGTTCCATCCCTGGAGGTATGTAAGCAGAGAGGCAATGAGTGCTTGTCAGGCTTGCACAGAGGGGATTCAGACACCCTCCAGGGTGTCTGGGTGGAACCCGATTCTGCCCCCTTTGCCATCTACTCCTCTCTGGAGGTTGCCAGAACCCAGGATGTTAGCAACAAAGAGCCCTGAGCCTTCAGCTGGTCAGCTCAGCTCTGCTGTTAAATAATGGGAGGATAGATACAAATACCAAGAAAGGCACCCCCGCCTGCCATTTCTCTAAAAGTCAGACTGAATTAGACTCTTTGATTCATAGTCTCACCCGACCTTACTAGGATCCTCCTGAGGCCACCAGAACCTGCCCAGTGTCATACAGACAGAAAGCGGCAGAACCGGGGTTTGCCTAAGCCTGTCCATGGCTTGGAGCGTGTCTGTTTAAAGGGCGCTTTGTGGATGCAGCTGATGAGGCTGGGGCTCCCTGGGCACGGGCAGGCTCCCTCTGGGGTTGGAGCTGCTTCTGGGCCTCTGACACCTGTCTGACAGTTGCCCAGTTTGGGGGTCCCCTTCAGGACGTCCCCCAGTTGTGTACTTCTCTTAGAAGCATGCACTCCCACCCGCCACCAGGCCCATGCCTGCAAGCCAATCCTCTTGGTTCTTTTAAAAGCTCCAGGGTTTGAGCCTTTTCATTCTCTTTGGACCAGATCCTCTTTCAATTAATATTGTTTAGAGGTGAGGAAGCCTGGTGTCTGTACCCCACCCCATCAGTGAGGGCATAACTCCTGGGGGTTTAGGTCAATCTGCACCTTGAGGGGCCTGGAGCCGGCAGCTCCTCCTCTGCAAGCTCTTGCTGGGACCTCTTGGCATGTCCCAGGCCTTGGGAACCCTGAGATGGGTCAGTCAGACATGGAGGCCTTTCCTCCTGGGGTCTGACACGGCCTTAGCCCCAAGCAGTGGCTGTGCAGTGGTTCAAGGTCACCAAGAGGCGCTGGGGGAGAGCCCCAGAGACAGAGCCTGCAATGGGTTCTGTGACTGCAGGGGTGGTGCCCGGCCCAGGGCTCGCTACGGCCAAGGTAACTCTACAACATCCAGAGGCTCCTTTCCTGGAGTTACAGCACCCGGGACCCCAGGAGAACTTCCCGTTGGCCAAGCTGCTCCTGAGCCTCGCTGTTGCTTGGAGCTGAAGCCGGCTCTGGAGGTCTCTGTGTGGTGTCCAATCTGGGTCCTCAGAGGCTCAGAGGCTACTTCTGCCTCCCCCTGCCACCCCCCACCCCATCCCCATGATGGCCCTGCTGTCTCCTGCGGGGAGTCCTGTCCCTGGGGGACTGTGGGCCCCGAGGGGCCAGGACTCAAGTCATAATAACAAGAGGTCACATTATCCAGTGACGGCGCTGCCCCAGGTACTGGCCAGTACAAGTGCAAGCGCACCGACTCTCAGGCTCAATTTAGAGAGGAGGAATCTGACATCAGAGAAGTGAAGTACCTGGTCTGCCCAGGCGACTTCCTCTACAGAGAAGCACTAGCTTTCTAATTTAGGCAGGCTGGCTCTGAAGCCCACGCTCTTTATCTAGGCCATTTCACCTCCTGCCTTCCCCACACGGCCCGGCAAGAGTGCCGAGCCCGTGGCTGATGTTCCGTAGACCCTGGCTCACCGACAGGTCCAGCCTGGGACACAGGTCCTCCAGTCTCCTCTCTCCCCCATTCCAGAGGGCAGGGTTGGCTCCGGTTAGGGACAGGCTAGCAGATGGGATGTTCCTCTGGCTGGCTGGCTGCTCTGGGCTGAAACATGAAGGGTGACTCTGGCCAAGGATCACAGCCCCGAGGAGGCGTGCCAGCTGCCAGATGTGCACATGGTGGGGAGGAGGGCCCTTTGAAGCACCGTTGGAAATTCTGAAACACTTCCGGATGCTGTGGCCTCGTGTTCCAGCGAGGGGAATGTGGCAGGCCGTGGGCGTGCCCCTGGGAGAGGAGAAAGTGGCTGGGCGTGTGCTGCCTGTTCGTTGCATCCTGTGTTTTTAAGGTTTAAAAGGCCCTACACGGGACATGGCTGCTCTCCTATGCTCCGCCACGAGCTCCGAGGAGCTTCTGTTCCTGAGGCTATCGTGTGGAGGACCCAGGTGGGAGGGAGGTGGGTGTGGGTATTGTCCTGACGACTATGGGGATGATGAGGAGCTGGAAGGCAGCTGGAACTGCAGCGGGAAAGTTTTAACTGGTTCCCACCTCCTCCAGGAAGCCTTCTCTGACTTACCTTCCCTTCTAGACTGGGAGATGACAGAGTGCTCAGCACAAGCAGGCCTGTGATAAGGAAATCATGCAGGGCTGTGAGAGCCCAGCTCCGAGGTCGTGGAAAGCCCAGGCAGAAGAGGAAAAGGGCACTCTCAGCAGAGCAGAGGGCCCAAGCAGCAGCTGGAGTTTTCATTTTGAGGGGAGGAGACTGGCCATCAGTAAGAATGACCTATCAACGTGACCAACATTTCAGTCCGCTTCTGTTTCTCTCACTTCCTGTCTGCACCTCGACTCACCCATCTGCCAAATGGAATAATAAATACCACCCTGTCTCCCTCCAAGAGGAATTGAGGACATAGAGGTCATATGATCCTTCAGGCAGGATCGTACCACCCTGCAGACAGCTATTGCTGCTGTTAGTAATAAAAAAGATGTTACTGGTGTTTGATGCGTTGGGATCCCATTCCTTCTCTCAGGCCCGGGGCTTCACGACCAATCAGCTTCTGTGTCCCGGCCCCCCGGCGTGTTTCTGAGTACGGGCCTGAGGGCTGGGGTGAGAAAGGCTGAGTGGCCTGGAGGCCGGGCGAGCTGGGTGTGCGGGCACTGGGGCAGCAGCTACCACGTCTGTCTTCGCTGCTCACACAGCCCGCCCAAGAACTCTTCCAATCTCGCTTTGTGCCTGGACCTCTGCTTCCCGTGGGTGTAGGCGGCAGCCGCCCTACAGGGAGGGATCTCCAGGTGCCGGAAGGCTCTTTGCTCCAAAACCCTCCCAAGGGATCCAAGAGTGACTGAAGCAAATCAAAGCAAAATGTGGGGTTCTTAGGGCCACCAACCTTCCAACAACAGGATCAAAGGGCTTGGAATGTCAGAAGGTAGAACCATACTCAGATCAGAGCACTTTAGGATTCTGGAATGTACGGGTTACCACCGGCTCTAGGGTTTTCAGTGAATGGGCCCTAGCGGTTATCCAGTCTGCCTTTGAGTCTGGCTTGTACTCAACCAAGCTCTGCCAGCTCCTCCATTACTTATTCTATCCCAGATTCCAGGTTAGCCAATAAGTAAACATCTCAAGAAGGACCAGTTTCCTGGAGCTAGGGACAAAATGGTCATTTTCTTTTAGTGCCTGGGACTAAGACCTCCCTATCCCTCTGAGGCCTGGGGGACTAATGGAATGACTAAACATAATGAACTTGATTCTGGGTGATTTGGTCCACTATGTCTTTGCAGAACATCCCCTAGCTGGTGGTGATTCTGAGGAGGTAAGGACCCTGCCCTGGAGTGGTTCACATACCCTGGGATGCCCATGAAGCAGTGGGTACTAGGATAAAGTCTAGGAGAAGGCCTGGGGGACAGCACTGACATTTACACTTCAGCGTTGCTGTAGAAAACCTTGCAACCCATGACTAGAGACCACTGTGGGTTTGTGGGTTCGTGGGTTCGTGGGCCCTCAAATGCCAGCCAGCAGTCTGTGTTCCAGGCAGTCAGAACAGATGTAAGGCAGGCATGTGCCCGACTCCTGGTCAGGCACACATCACTAATCAATCACGACCTCTTCTCTGCTGAGCCCCGATTCGGTTTTATCACCCCTTACACCATCACACTCCGGGTGGCCACGACCACTCAATGCCAGCTGTCCCAGGAGATGAAAGCTATTTGACTCCCTGTCCATGCCAGTTCTTATGGCCAGTCTTGCTTGCGTTCATGTCAAACGTTCTTTCTGGAAACCAAGAACCCTCCACTTTCCTCTTCTTTCTCTGCAGATGCCTGCACCTGCTACCTTACAGAGCGGAGCTCTGATGAGAAAGCCATCAGGTTACTTTTCCACTAGCAAATGATTCGTCTGCCAGCCTCCTCCCTCCTTCCAGTACAGGTAAGGAAGTGCTCTTCTCTACCCAGGCCAGACCCTCTACCTGAGCTCTGCCCCCACCCTTCCTGCCTTCTTGCAAGACTGGGCTAGTAATATTCCCCACTGAGCAGCCTCACCCCTCCTGTGTCTTTCTTTCCATCATGTTTCAGGCATGCTCAATTCTCTCCCATGGTAAGAACAGCTGGGTGGGTAGGGCCAACAATACAGCTACAAATTTTTATTTTGCCAAGTAAGGGCTCTGAAAGGTCCCTTTGCCTTACATCACTATCATTTTTTTTTTTTTAAAGCGAAAGATGTTTAACTTCAAACATGGTAGAAAGGAGATAATTTCAGAGTATTAGATAAGCCTGTAAACTGAATAAATTTAGTTAATAAAAACTCACCACCTAGTACCTATTTTATAAGTTGTTTATAGAGCAGAAGAAATCCAAGAATCTGCACAAGATCTTTGGAGACCCTTCAGCTTGTCCTTGAGGCTGGTAGTCAGGAATAGGACCTTCCCTCCCCCTGGACACTCCTCTCCATGGCAGTGGCCTGGGCCATTCCAGAATGTCTGGGTTTGCACACTGGCCACAACCACCTCCTGGAGGACAGGGCTTCTATCTGATGTCACCCCCAGATGTCCCCCAGGCCTGGTCAGAATTGTCACGCATGTTCACACCCCACCTGCCCCTGAGCCCACCGAGTAACCTCCAGAAGAGGTCAGATCGTGGCTCGCTACAGAAACAACACTAAGGAGAGTACTCTTCTGTGGGATGCGCCACCTAAAACGATACCCTTCCCACAAACCCATCAACATTTCAGGAATTCTAGAGCAAGGGCACCATGTATGGAGGAAACGGCTAGGACTAGGGACCCTAGAAACCAGGATTCCAGTTGAATATCTGCCTGCATGGCCTTGAGGAAGCCACTCTTCCTCTCTGGGATTTAGTTTTCATCTGCAAAATGAGTATAATAAAACCCATCTCGTGGTGTTATTGTGAAGGTCAAAGGTAACGTAGGCTAAGAGCATGGAGTGGTGGTTGGCACACAGGAGGAGTTTTTATTATAAGGATCTCTCCACTATGGCAGAGAATTTTAATCCTGTGATCTAAAATGAACATATTTAGCACAACCTGATGAAGCAGGTGTATTATCCCCATTTTGCAGGTGAGAGACTGAGGCCCTTGGAGGTGAAATGGCTTTCCTAGCATCTCTTAGCTGACGGTGGTAGAGCCACACTTTATACACAAGCATCCTGACACCAAAGCTCTTACTCTTTGTACTGAATCTCTGTAGAACAGAACAGAACAGAACAGAACAGAACAGAACAGAGGAGGGGTAGCCAGACTGCTATCAGCACTGGAAATCCCCGTCTGTACCTGTGGGCTTTCGGGAAGGGAATCTGGAGCAGAGGTGGGCTGAGGAAGGGTCTGGATGGGCACGGGGGTGGGGGAGGGGTGGGGCAGGCAGGTGGAGGCTCTCTTGTGTGCCTTAGCTTACTCCTCTGGAGCCACGGAGCCTGAGGCTGGCCTAGAATGGCAGACCCCAGCAGGGGCCTGGCTCAGACACCAGGCAAGCCCCAGCCGGGGCAGGGGGGGTGGGGCGAGGCAGAGGTGTTTATCATTATGTTTCTGTTTTCTAAGGTATTTCCTAGAGACACCCACTGAGCCTGGAACTGAGAGACCTTTGCGTGAGCAGACACATCTGGGGGACGGCTGGGAATATTTCCAGTGGCATAGGTCCTCCCTCCCTCCCATGGCCTTGGGGACACTGGGCCTTCTTTGATGACCAGACAGAGGATGGTCTGGTGAAGAGTCAGTGCCTGATGGTCTAGGAAGGACTGAGATGCGACTGCAGAGGCCCGCAGACAGAGGTGTGTAGAGGGGAGTGGGGGTATCTGCAGGTTGCACACTGCCCAGGAGTGCCGGTCTTGGCGCTGCACACAACTCTTCAGCTGCCACAGGACGTGGGACTTGGGAGTCACGTGGCCATAAGAACGCAGAGGGAGGCATGGACTCTTCTCGCTCTGGGTTGTGCGCGGACATATTCCATGACAATACAGTGGTCATCACAGGTCTATACAGCTGGCTCCCTGACTGCACATGAGAACAGAGTTCCTGGATCATAGCTCCTGGGCCTGAGGTCCAGCCCTGCCTCTCTCCCTGACTTGCCATGGACTTGACCCGTATCTTGACCTATAGGGACCTCAGTCTATCCAGAGCTCAGATGAGGTGGACAGACTTGAGCCTGGAGGCTGCATCCAGCTTTGAAATTCTCAGGTCGAGGGTGGATGTGCAGTGCGGGTACTGCACATTTGTTTTAGGAGTGGCCGAGCCTCCAGTGCAGCTGCCAGCAAGGTCCGCACATGGCTCTGGGCTTGTTGTTGTTGGATAGCAGGTCCCCGAGAGCTGAGGTGGGGCTCATGTTGCCCTGACGTTCCTGCTGCCCTGTCCACCAGGCCCAGAGGAGACCAGGAAGGGAGGGTCTGGCCAACATTCCCACACTTGTTCGTCCCTTCCCTCATTCTTTCTTCCATACACTCATGACACCTATTACATGTCACTACAAACACAGGATGATTATGTGGTGTGTGCCCTCCTGGAGCTCAAGGCAGGGTGCGTGGGAGACAAGAGCCAGCAGCAGCCACCGGCTATGCTGTGGGGAGCAGTCTGGAGGCGGCAAAGGCCGAGCTGGAGTGAGGAGGCTAGAGCTGATGGAGGCTCGGACTGGGACAGTGGTGATGGGGACGGATGGAGCAGACGGACAGGAGTCGTTTCGGTGGTCTGTCAACAGGACTGACCGGGGACCAGCTGGATCTCAGACATGGGCAAGAAGCTAGAGGAGGGCATGGTGCCTGCATGCTGGCCGAGTGCCTGAGTGGACATTTGGGTCCCCAAGGACTTGCGTTTTAGGAGAAGGCGGCCAGGATCCAGGGCCACCCATGCTGCTGTGATTTTCACCTCCAGGCTTTCTGTCTCCTCACCCACAGGAAAGAGCTAGCCTCAGACCCTGGGTGGTTCTGGTCTGGGGCCTTGGACAGGTGGGGCAGGGAAGCCCTACCACTCAGATGGGCCATGTGGAATGCTGGATCTTTTACTGGACTCCCTCAAGGATCAGGCTTGGTTCCTCCTAGGCCTGGAGAGATGCCTAGAGGTTGGCTTGGTTTGGAATGGTTCCCTTTTGTAGTCACTGGGGGATCATTCTGGAGCAGGAGCACTGCCCAGATGCTCACGGGGAGAGGGCTAGGGTGGCAGCTGGATGGTGAGTGAGAGGGTGTGTTTGGGAGCACTCCCTCCCCTGCACCTGTCCTCAAAGCTGTCCTGACTCATGCCAGGTCCCCAGTAGGTATCTTGCACCTGGAGGCTAGCCTTGCCCTCTCCACGTAGTCAGTCAAGGTCCTACTCCTGCCGGCTTCTCCAGACTCTCCTACAGGAATTCCTCTCTTCTCTGAAAACTGTTTGAACAGCTCCTGGAATCATCAATGGCCCAAGTGCTTTCTGATGACTTCTGTTCAGATGAGGAAACCGAGGCTGTCAGAGGGGAAGGGATCTGCCACAGGCCACACCGGGCCATGGCCGCCCCAACATGAGCCTGGACTCTTTCTGTCCAGCTGCAGGTGTGGCCTCACAGGGGCTGACTCACGAGCCTCTTCCATGCTGGAGGCCACACAGGAGGGAAGACGGGCACAGTCAGAGGACCCTGGCTCTCCCCTTGATGGGTATGGGGTTGCATGGCGGTGCGGGGGGAGGCGGACGTCACACAGGGGTACGTGGACTGCCTGACCCGATCCACGCTGGCCTGAGCAGGCAGGCAGTGCACGGGCAAGGGGCTGGGGAAGGGATGGCGGAGAGGCAGTGGTAGTGAGTTCTCGCCCCCAGGAGTGGCGCCTCTGGCTTATTCTCACAAAGCAGGAGGTGGACTGCACCCACATGAGCAAGAAATACATTTCTGTTGCTGTGGCTCTTGGGCAAAAGCTGACTAATAAAGGAGGCAAATGCAATCCCCTGGTCCCATCGTAGACATCGCTGTTAGCATGGGAGACGGCCGTAGGGAAAGAAAGAAGGAGTCAGGGAGAGGAGGGAGGAACAGAAAGGAGGGACAGTGAGGGAGATGCCAAGCAAGCCCTGAGACTGGGCATCTAGACCTCTCTCTACACAAAGAGGCTAGAGCCCTCAGGAGAAGCACCAAGTTCATGGCCCACAGTGGGATGACAAGCCTTGTATTAAGTCCCATGAAGCTGCTGAGGATGGGGAAGGTCGCTGCCATTCTGAGTTCCCACCGTTAGGTTATTTAAATGTTACCGCTAATCTTTGTAAGTCTTCCATAAGGTAGACATTTTCAATTCATCAAATAGTCATTGCTGTCCTGCCCATTCACAGACCAGGGGCCTGAGACCTTGCTGGTGGTGTGCCAAGGTCACGCGCCTGCAGGGGGCTGGGCTGGGCTGTGGAGCTGGGACATGGGGTGCCGGAGCCTGCCTTCTCCCCAACCAGGCTCCACGGTGCTCACGGGCTTGTCCCTGGGTTCGTGGGAGACGCGGGGCTCAAGAGACTGGGTGGGCAGGGGAGCTGGCTTCGGTTCTGGGCTCTCAACACAGCCTCCTGGGGCAAGAATGAGCGACAGAAGTTGTCCTGGCCTTGGCAAGGTCACTCCGGCCAACCGGGCCTGTTACAGAGGAGCCCTTGGCTAGAAACAGGAGAACGGTGCTGTGTGGCCTCTCCCGCTCCATTCTGGGCCTCTACTTTTTCCTTCCTGAAGTTGAGGTCAGGGGAGGGGCTCACAAATCTCTAAGCCCTTAAAGAGTCTGCAAATAATCCCTTCCCCACTCCGGCCCAAACCTGCTCCGAAGGCAAAGAAGCAGATCTTGTCTTCGTTCTCCCGCAGAAGTGCCATGACCCTCTTCCCCATCCGCTCATTCCTCTTGTAGATGAGCTCGTGGCGGAAATAGCTGTCAATCTCCTGTGCGGTCACCTGCTCGTGCGGTGGGAGGGTGGTGTTGATAAAGCTGGGCAACTGTAAAGGCAAGACAGAGGCTGCCTTCAGTGCTCTCCGGGGCAAGGTGGGCTTTGAGCAAGCACACACAGCCCGGCCAAGCGGGCAACTTACCTTTATTAAGTGGCCCCTACGGGGGGCTATCCATTTTGCGTGTGCTTTTAATCAATCCAAAAATGCTTTGAGAGGAGTTGTCATTCCAGTTTTACGAGTGAAAAAAGCAAGAGTGGAACGTTCCAGAGACAAGTGCAAAGTCACACAGCTAGCAAAGTAACAGCCCAAGGAGGAGAGCCCTGGGCTGCGGCCTCCCACGAATCGCGCCTGTGTCTCTCCCTGGTTGACCCTCAGCTTCCAGAAGCGGAAGGCCTGGGGGGCGGGGCAGCTCTCAGCTCCTTCAGTGTCCTGCCTCCTGCACCCAGCCCGGTGTGCAAGGAACTCAAGTCAGCAAGCGGGGCTGGAGGGTCAGCTCAGTTGCCTGGTGCGGCAGAAAGGCCACAGGGCACGGGATCCGGCTGATCTGGATTCAGGCCTGGTTCTGACACTGTGTGACTTTGGCCAAGTTACTTAACTTTTCTGAGCTCTAGTTTCCTCCTGTGTAAGATGGGGATTCTCTGTGATGGTGGGTGCTGTATGGACTGTGTTCAGCCCAGCCCACCCTCCAGAGATGACAGGAGAGGTCACAGCCTCTGGTTTTCCCCATGCCTGAGCCCCGGTTGGCCACTACCATCTCCCCACTCCCAGCTCCACTATTTCCCAGGGCATAACCAAATCCCTCCATCCGTTCTTGAAAACTTCAACTCCAGGACCGTGGCTTCCTCCCATAATGAGGGTTTATTCAACAGCCTGGCTTGGAACTTTCCACACTTCTCAGCTCTGAGTGCACTATCCGTACCCTGTTATGTGGCCGGGGGTAAGCTTCACTGACATGTTATTAAATGAGGCAGAGAGCTCTCTGAGTCCAGGGACAGACCCTTTGTCATTCCTGGGCCCCCATGCCTGACCCAAAGTAGGTGCCCAGTAAGGTTTCTGGAACCTTGAACATAAAGTTGTTCTGTCCTTCCTCACTGCATTGTCTCCTCCTGGGTTCTTCCATTCCCAACATCTTGTCTTTCCAGCCTGGTTGTTGGGTCCAGGTGTTCCAGGACTGTGGACTCCCGTGGTGGGTGGGGCCTGAGAAGAAGCCAGGGGCCACTGAGGAAACTGAGGCAGTGAGTCAGAATGTACTATTTCCCCATAATCCCTCATTGTCATTCCACCTTCCAAGCTCTGTGCTCAGACTTCCATCTGGAGTCCTCTCTTCTATTTCTCTCTCTTCATCAACTCTGGCTAAAGCACAGGACATGAGGCCTAGCTGACTGATGGGCGAGCTAGATGGAGAGTCTGGCATGAGGAGACTAAATTCCTGCAGGGTTTAGCCCCCAAGGGTCATGCGGCCCAGCTACGTGGCTTTTAGAGCCACTGACAAGTTGTCAACACTCTTTCTGAGGAAAATGGAGACGTCAGCAGAGGCTGAACCTTCAGGGATTTGGACAGGGCTAGGACATCTGTCTCTGATATCTGCTGGGATGTCTGTTTCTGATAGCTACTGGCCAAGGACCAGTGTGCTCCCCAGAGTGGAAAGGGAGGGACTTCTCCACCATTAAGGCCTGATTCGCTGTTCTGGGATGACAAGGCACCAATATGACTAATGTAACCTAAACTTGTTCAGTATACAACCTGCACAACTGTATGCAGCAGTCCTTCCAGGGCCCAATCAGAGTTGGTGCCTGGGGACTGTTTGGCAAATGGATAAATGAAGGCATGGAGCTCTCACCTCCTCCACCAATGATGGAAGGGATGATTGGAAGCCCTGAGAAAGCAGGCCACATTTGGACTTGATGCAGCTAGGAAAGGCTTCTGAGTTGGGGAGGAACTGTGGCTCAGAAGGGTTATTTCTGGAAACATGGCCCTCTTGGTTCCTCAGGTGTGGGAAAGAATGTGGGAGGATGTTATACCAAGAAATAAACATTTGCTCAATCAGTGAACGAATGCATGGTGGTGGTGATGAATGTGGGTCCTGAAGTCAGATAGCCAGGATAACTTGGGTTGGAATCCTTCTTTTGCCACTTACCAGTTGGGCCGCCTCTCTACAACTAGCAAGTTACTCGTGCTGAGACTCGGTGTCCAAGCTGGTAACATGGGAGTAATATATGCTGTGGTAGGAATTAAGTAAGAGCAGCTTTAGAAAGTGCTTATTAGCACAGTGCATAGCACAGAGAGAGTCCTGACTAAATGTCAGCTTTGTGGAAGTAGCCTGGGGACGGATCTGGCTTCATCACTTCACCCCTGTGACGGCAGAGGCTGCGGGGAAGGGTGGCCTTGGGCAGGGGTAGAGATGGAGATGACAAAGAGAAGCCTTCAGAATCATCAGAGAGCCATGAAGGCAGCATTCTGCTTCCCTTCCCCTCTCCCAAGGGTCTCCTCTGCTTCCTGACCATGAATGTGCATTTGTGGAAAGATGAATCTCCATTCATTCCTTAGGGAGCCAAAACAATTTAACAAGGACAAGAACCAGAAAGTGCAATGTCAAAACCACAGAGGAGCTGGGCTAACCACCAGGGTTTCCTGGGCTGTCCGGCAGCTGGCTGACATTTTCTGCATGTTTCGTGCTGATGGGCCCTGGCTCCATGCCAAGGATGGGACTTGGGTTTGGGCCCAGGCTGAGAGGGAAACAAATTAATGATGTCATTAGTTTTGTCAGGAGCCTTAAATCTCCCATGATAAGTTTAAGTGCAGGATGCACCATAGAAGTTTAAAGAGGACATGTTAGGTCCCCAGGGCCTTAGAGCCACGGGTCCGAGGTGGGATGATGAGATAGGCCAGGCAGAGCTGCGGTGGGGCTGTGGGGAGTGCCTTCAGCGTAGGCTCCCCTGGCCTACAACCGGGACAGCGTCAGGTCTGGTGGTCAAGTGCCCAGGTCTACTGATGTCACTGACCTCAGTGGCCTCATTCCGTCTCTTTAGTCCATCTATCCAACAGACATCTTCCAAGAACTTCCATGGGCCTAGGATGCTGCCCTGGATGAGGATCACAGCCCAGTGAGGGAGTCAGGGCATGCTGTGACAGGGATGTGGGAGTCTGGAGTAGACACCTAGCAGATAACCATGAGTCCTTGTTTGTCTAGGGTGGTCTAGGTTCATGGCTAAGGTTGACTTCTCCATGCCTGTTCATGACTCAGCCTCTTAAATATTTTTGACCTTTCACTCTCTAAAGTGTCTGGGTCTGGATTATAAATATATGGCTGCCTCACACCTAACACAGGCTGAGGGCTCAGACAAGGCTTCCGGGGAAGGGGCCTTGGGGTCACCCTGCTGATTGCAGGGCATTGATGGTGTCAGCGACCTGGGAGCTTCGGGAGGCCGAGCCATGAGCCACTTCTGAAGGTGGGACGGTGGGGTGGGGAGGCAAGGTAGATCAAGACTGGGGGGCACCCAGCCCCTGTCTCCCATCCTGAGCCCTGCACCTGTCCCGCCCCAGCCTCTAGAGGCCCCTTCATCATCCTCTGCACTGAGGCCAGAGGCATCTTTTGGACCACATCACTCTCCAGCTCGAGCTCCAGGTCTTCTGCCCCTCAGCAGGCATTTTCACCCCCACCCCCATGATCTGCCCCCCGCTCCGCAGATCTCTCCCCAGGACCCCCCCCACCACATTCCCACACCCCCACCCAGGCAGCCTGCTCTGCCTGCCAGCCCCTCCCATCCTCCCCTCCTGGTCGACTCCATTCTCAAGCCCAGCCCCACTACCACTTCCTCCCTGACTATAGGCAGTGACTGTCCCCCTTCAGCCCGCGTGTCCTCAGCCTCCCACCGCCTTCCTGGCCTCTAGCTACAGATGTAGCCCCATGTCACCTAGACCCTTTCTCCGACAGAACAGGAGCACTGGATGTAGACTTGCTACCCTGACTCTAGGCTTTTCTGCATCTGGGGACGGGGCTGTCTAGTCCCTCCCTGCCTTTGTACCCAGAGGGTACAGGGAATGCAGCATGGGGTGCTATTCTAACTTGGGTGGGCCAATCCAACCACACCCTCTGTCCTACTTCAAGTACGGGCACCACCCAGAGACCCCAGTGTAGTTCACCTGCCAGAGACAAATCAGTGGTTCTGGACACAAGCTCAAAGAAAACCTGAGCTTACTATGCCCTGAAGTCACCCCGTTCCTCCCTCTCTGGGCTCAGCATCAGCCACAGGCATAGCAGGGCCCTGTCCTGCCCAGCCCAGCCCAGCTACTTCATGGCCAGGCTGTCCTGAGTGCTGGCCAGGTCCCCTCGGCCACAGTGCTCACCAGCCTCTCTCTCTCCCAGCAGATGACACAGGGCAGGACTCTGGCTCAGAGCTCTCAGACACCCAGACTCAGAATCGGAGCTCTCAGAGTCCTGAGCCCCCTGTACAAGGTCTCCAGATCCTTCCTTTCACTGTCTACACTGCACAGAGCACAACACAAACCCACCTCCGCTCCCTTGACAGCCATTCCCTGATACTCACTCTGAGCTGTGCCCTGTGCTGGGCACTGGGAGGGAGAGACAGGAGCGGCACACTCTTGCCTCAGGGAGCTCCGGGTCTAGAGGGTGGCCTGCACACACAGAACCTCTTGGCCTGGTCCCTGGCTGCACCTCTGGACCAACCCACGCCCCTCCTTCTGCTCTCTCTAGCCTCTGCTGGAACATTCCTCTTCCTCCTGTCCGTGGCCAAGTCAGGCTCTTCTCTGACCTCTCACCTTGCAGGCATCCTTCCTTCTTGCCCCAAGTCCATTTAACCTCCTGCTCCTGCCAAAGGCCCCGTTTGCACCCTCTACTCTCCCTTGGAGCAAGGATCACACTTAGATGCCATTGCTTGTGGAATGTCCCCATGTCTCCTAGGAGACTGGCAGCCCCACAAGGACAGCTATCTCTGCATCCGCCCTCCTGCCCCATATCTCTTTTCATCGCACTGTTCCTGGTATTTACAGACAATTTCATTCATTCCTTCAGCAACTATTTACTGAGTCCTGCTCTGTGCCAGGAGTTGCTTTAGCTGATCAGAATATACTGATAAACAAAACAGGTGCAAATGCCAATCCTCAGAGAGCACATGCTCTAGGGGGGAAGGACAAACAACACAATCACTTATCAATGAATCAAAAGACGTAAGTATGTGAGAAGATGACAAAGACCATGGCGGGGTGGGGGGAAGAGGAGCATAACAAAGGGGTAGAGAGTGGGGGGGGGGTCAGGCTGCAATTCTATTTCGGGGAGTTGGGGCCCATCTCACTGAGACGGTGATGTTTGAGTTAAGATGGGGGTGAGCTGTGGTGATGGCCAGGGAAGGGCATTCCTGGAGGAGGGAACAGCCAGTGCAAAGGTGAAACATGCCAAGTGTGCTCGTGGAACAGCTTGCAGGCCCATGTGGCTCCAGCGGTGGGTGTGAGCAGAGGGCAGAGGACATGGGGTCGGGGGTGGGGGAAGACCCCGGGGCCACAGAGGCCATTATAGACACTGAGAAAAATGGGGAGCCGCTGCACTGTCCTGAGCAGGGAAGTGGCCTCTTCTTGAATGAATGGTTAGCCAAGCACTGTGACAGAAAGCACACTGGGCCTAGAGGGGCCTAGGGGAATATCTAATTCCATCTAGGCAGTCAGGGAGGGCTTCTCAGAGGAGGTAACAATTGACTGTGGCCAAGCAGGAGGAAAGGAAGAGGGAGGAGCCTGAATAAGGGCACAGGGGCATACACGGGTCAACGGCATGTAGTACAGGTCAGCAGAACAAAGTCTATGTGGTGGGGCACCTGGCTGTGACAAGGTCAACAGAGGGCAGGACCCAGAAGGCCTCGAGTGCTAGATGAAGTATCTTGGAATTTCTACTGAGGGCAATGGGGACACACCTGGAGGAGTCCTGCTCAGCTCCCCAGGGTGCCTCTCACTTTCTGCCCAGCTTGTGGTAGTCTTTCCTCCGGGACTTGACTCAAGACAGAATGCTCCCAGCTGGACTCCAGTGCAAGGTCTCACCATGAGCTGTTCTCCCCCCTGGGCTCTAACTTCCCCAGATTGTGAGCTGAACTTCTCAGAACCTCCCCATTCTTAGAGGTTAAGCTTCTCCCACACACACCAGACTCAAGTGCTGCTCTTGATTACTTGGGAACGCAACAATGAAGTGGTGTGGGTTTGGGCAAATCTCTTTGCTTCCTTGAGCCTCAGTTTTCCCATCTGTAAAATGGAATACCAATAGGTCCTGGTTCCCATGGCAGAAAGAAGATTGCCTGCACCTGGCACATAGTAGGTGTCTAATAAATGCTAGGTAGGTTCATAGGTTCATATGGGCCTGGCCGTTGGAACTGGGGACCTGAAAGCTATCCACGGAGAGGAGAGGTGCCTCACCTGGGATGTGTCGTGGTTGAAGATGACAGCATTGAGATCCCCACAGTTGTAGTGCTTGATGAGGTCCTCCGTGGTGTAGGGTGCCTGCAGGCTCCCTGCTCGCACGCTCTCGTGCTGCAGCAGGGTCTGGTTCAGGGCAAACAGCACCTGTGCAGGGGAAACAGAGACGAATAAGGGCTGTGCTCAGGACCCCTGGCTGAGGGCCTTGACACCTCCAGGCCTGGCCCTTCTCGCTCTGGACTTTGGGGCAACAGGCCTGAGACAGAGAAGGCGTGTGGGGCCTGACACCGGCTGGTGCAGCCTGAACGCTTCCTCTGGCCTCCCACCGTGTTCAGCCTGTTGTCGTCTCCAGTCCTTGGCCCACATGGGTCCCCACTCCTGCTCTGGCTATCAACATCTTATCTAATAACATGGCAAAATGAGACCCTAGTTGTGTCTGGGTTTTGGAATGATGGGTGAATTTTTCTTTTGACTCCTTTCTTTTCCTGTGCTTAGGAAAGTTCTAGAATGAGCACAGACTAAGTTGGTAATCAAGAGCACTGTAAACGAAGCAAGACAAACAAACAAAATAAACCAAAAACCTACTTAGATGTCAAGGCCCAACCCAAATGCCCCTTCCTCCAGAAGTCACCCTCACTCCAGGCAAAGGCCTTAGGAGCTGGGCCTCTCTGAATCAGGACCCTGCTGGCACTCAGCATGTATCCTGAAGCTCCTCTGTGCTCTTGGCCACCATTCCAGGCCCTGGGAATACAGCTGCGCTCTAGCCAGACCTGCCTGGCATCAGGATCACGTGGGGTGCTATGCGAACGTATCAGATACCCCAGTTCTCATGCTCAGAATTAGAATCTCTGAGGTGAAGCCCAGGATGTGTATTTTTAACAGGCTCCATGGGGGTGACATTAGTGTTCTGATTGCTTCTGGCATGGGGACCATGGCTCTAATGGAATACGGCCTGCCCAAGGTAAGAGGGCCCTGAGAAATCTTCTGAAATGTCCCATTTTAGAGGCGCCTGGGTGGCTCGGTCGGCTAAGCGTCTGACTCTTGGTTTCGATTCAGGTCATGATCTCACGGTTTATGGTTTGAGCCCTGCATCGAGCTCTGCACTGACAGTGTAGAGCCTGCTTGGGATTCTCTCTCTCCCTCTCTCTCTGCCCCTGCTCACTCTGTCTCTCTCAAAATAAATAAATACACTTCAATTTTTTTTTTAAAAATAAAATGTCCCATTTTTAGATGGGGGGAACTGAGGCCCCTGAGGGGAAGGGACTGGAGGTAGCTTCATGTGATGGCATATCCCAGACCCCTTTAGCACCGATATAGGGAAATTCCTGTGCAGAAGGTCAGGAGACAGTGTCAGGCCACCTGTCCTTGCTGTTGCCCGGCCCCAGCCTGCCCACCAGTCCTCATTGCTCATTCTGTTTGCACATTATCTGTTTGCCATCTTGGACCACAGTCTCTGGCCTCTCACCACCCCGAGCATCTCTCACTGGGCCCATTGCAACCCATCCCCTCCCTGCAGCCCCCCCCATCACTCCCCCATCCCATAGTCTTCTGCCACAGTCACCTTTCTTTTAAGTATAAATTTTGGTTAGTTAACCTACAGTGCAATATTGGTTTCAGAAGTAGAATTCAGTGATTGATCACTTACATACAACACCCAGTGCTCATCACAAGTACCCTCCTTAATACCCATCACCCATCTGGCCCATCTGCCACTCACCTCCCTCCATCAACCCTCAGTTTGTTCTCTATCAAAGCACAAATCCGGGGGCGCCTGGGTGCCTCAGTTGGTTAAGCATCTGACTTCGGCTCAGGTCATGATCTCATAGTTCGTGAGTTCGAGTCCCGTGTCAGGCTCTGTGCTGACAGCTCAGAGCCTGGAGCCTGCTTCAGATTCTGTGTCTCCCTCTCTCTCAGCCGCTCCCCTGCTCTCATTTTTTTCTCTCTTGTTCTCTCTCAAAAATAAATAAACATAAAAAAATTTTTAAAAATCTGATTGTCTTCCCTTTTTTTTTTTCTCAAAACTTTCACAAGTGCCTCCTGTCCTCAGAATAAGGGCCTACCTCTTCAGCAGAGCCTGCAAGGCAGTGACCTGGACCCTGCTGTGGTCAGTGACCTCATTTCCCACTCAGCCTGCATGTCTCCAAATACCCAACTACTCAGCACTCTCTGTCTCTGCGCTTTATACATGATGCTCTCTGTTCAGGAAAACCTCCTGCCTCTGCTCTCCACTTGCAAATTCACACTTGGCCTTCCAGGCTCTGCTCAAATGTCTTCTCCATGAAGCTTCTTGGACCACTTGGGGGCTGAGTTAGGCCCCTCCCTGGGGCCCCCACAGTCTCCTTGTGTGGCAGACTGATACTGTGATGGCCCCAAATCTTACCCTCTCCATGTATTCATGCCCTTGGCCATGGAACTCTTTGGCTCCCTCCCATTCTGACATTCTGCCCTGGACTTGCTTTATAGCCGATGGGATGAGTAACCACTACGCACAGAGGCCTGAAAAGCACCAATGGCTGCTGTCTCCTCTTGTCCCTCCCCTGCCCTGACAGCGGCCCACGCAAGCCCACTGGAGGCCGGGCAGAGATGAATTGCTTCATTTGTCCCACCAAGGCCATCCCAGTCCAGCCAACGGGCAACGCGAGTAAGCCCGGCTGAGCCCGGCAGGGCCTACCTGCGACCGGATCCGGACACCTGAGCAAATGCTCGGTGCTGTTGCACTGAGAGCAGTGTGGTGGCACATAAGTGACCCGCCGTGCTTCTTTCCACTGCGGCGGGGACATTAGACTGTAACCACCATTTAGCCACCTGGCTCTCTCATTAGGCTCTGAGCTTCGTGAGGATGGGACTTGCATCTTATTCCTTTTGTATCTGCAGATGTCAGCACAGTGCCCGGTAAAGCGAGGATGTCACTCCATCCTTTCCCTAGCACCTTAGTGCCACCTAGTGCCACCTGCTGAGGTCAGCCACTTCATAGTTCAAGGCTACTCATTAAGCCCTCCAGACTAGCCCCTAGAACTCTGGCACTCTGTCTGCGTTTAGAGCATGCTGCTACCCTGTGGCAGAAGTCCCCACCAGTGACATCAGTCACATGATTCCGGAATACATAATCTGAACAGAAAAGCTTATGCAATAAGGTACTTAAAGTACTGACATGGACAATGAGGCCAAGCCCATGCTCAAGAGATCACCTCTGCCAACCCCCTCCCGTCTTTGTTTCTGGCGGGCAAGGAGCTGGATAGTGCTAGGGTTCAGCAGCCCAGGCCGCTACCCTAACGAGCTGGCTGGAGATGAGGTCAGACCCCACCTCCAGGCCTTCTCCAGGCTCTGGCAACCATTCTGAAATTCAATCTGCAGCCACCTGGTGCAGAGTGTCAATGGCAGCACGGTGGCCGTGATGAGTCACAGGAGGCAGTGGCCCTGTTGCCGTGGACATCACTAAGGCAACAGGCACTTCCTCCCACACGGAACATGCCTCCCTTGAAAGTGTCCATGTCAAGCCGGAGTACTCTCCGTCTCTGAACGGGGGGTGGGGGGCCGGGATATGCGGGCTTCCCGTGACCACACCCTGCCCCTGTATACCCCTGCAGCTCTTCAGAGTCGGCACCACCTGGACTGCGGTGAGGTCACCCGTTCGGGTGCCCAGAAGACCTGGCTGGAGGGGAGATGGCTCCCCTGGGCCTCCCTAGACACATGGAGTCACTTCCGCAATCATGTGGCTTTTGTGAAGCTAGGAGGTGTTTCAGTTAAGTGTGGTACAATCTGTAGGGTGCAAAGAACAGGCCTGGTATGTAGTAAGAGCTGGAGAAATGCTTGGTAAATAAAACTCGGAAGAAAATAGTCAGAAGAAAATAGTCAGAACTTTGCCAGATTGGAACTGGAAGGGCCCCTATACGTCATCTGGTCCAGTGGTTTTTAAACCTTTTTTGGCCATGGGATCCCTTTTTATTGTTATTGTTTTCTAAAGGAATCTTACTTGGAACTCAGTATGTGGAGTAGATAAAAATGGAAATTTCCCTGACTGATGTGAGGAGACAAGCTAGAGCCTGAAGTCCTACCAGTTCAATGCTCCACTGTAGGAGGGACCCCCAAGGCTTCTTTGTGGAGGCCGTGGGTTCCCTGGAGCCCAGTCTGAGAACCACTGATCTCTTTCTGTGCCTTCACCATACAGAAGAGGAAAGGAGACAGGGGCCCAAAGTGGGCAAGAGAGAGCTCACCCAAGCCCACACAGGCAGCTGGGGGCAGAGCAGACTCGAAGCCAAGCCTGACGCCCGGCCCAAGACCCTTTGCGGTGCCACAGATTGGGGCTGGATTCTGGATGTTCACTGGCACAGCCCACATTCATCCCACACACGTTACCACACCTGTCTTCTTCCTGGAGCCTTGCGAAATAGCCAGAAATAGCCATGGAGTATTTATTATTAGCATGCTGCATACAGAAAACTGAGATCAGGTCACTGAAGAGGCATTCCCAGTGTGGCCCAGGCAGTGTCGTGGGGTCGGGACTGAAATCCAAACCCATCATTCTGGATTCCCCTGACCCCCAGGCGGGGGTTGGTGCTTCCCTTGGTCTTGGCACTTAGCCCATGTAGCCTCCGTCTCAGGTGATTCCCCGTTTCCTGCCTGTGTAGACCAGGAACTTGGTCAGGGAGGAAGCCTGCCTCTTTGTTCACCGTTTACTGTCGAAGAACAGATTTTCTGGAACTGTTTCAGAAGGAGGACCGCTGACCCGAGTCACATGCCCCTTCCCCACACCTCCCACCTGGCGCCATCCTTTGTTTGCATCTTTCAAAGTTCATTACCAGGGTCGCCATGTTTATCGAGCACTTACTATGTGTCAGGAATCTTCTATGCTTATATTAATTTATTTAAGCTTTATAGCAACTCTGAGTTAAGTTTAGTATTAGCTCCAATGAATAGATTTTAAAAAACCCTACAGCAAAGAGATGTTACATAACTCACTAAAGGTGAGAAAGCTGGTGAGGGATGGGACACACATTCAGGCTTGGGCAGGCCAGCCCTGGAACCCATCCTCTTAGTGGACCACTGCCCTCTGGGGCTTCCCTCTGCTCTCCCTGGGAGACAGCCGGCGGGATGGTGTCCCTATTCATAGACAGGAAGGCAAAGAAACAGAGGGGCCCCAAGGCCCCGTGGCTCGTAAAGGGCAGAGGTGGGCTTTGAAATGACATCTGTCTGGCTCCAGACCAGGTTCCCATGACTAGAACTTCAAAAGAATACGTGCTTCTTCATAAGCATTCTCGGCGCTTCCAAAAGATATAGGGAAGCTACACTTATTCATTCAACGAACATTTACTTTCTGTCGATTCTCTGCAGGGATGGTGGTGGATGAATTGGTTTTGGTTTCCACCTGTGCGGAGCTCATTTCAGAGGCAGGTATCCCAGTTGGCTGTGACAGTGGAGGGTGTGGTAAGTGGGACCTCCAAGACCCTGTGCACAGGCACGGGAGAGCCTTGTCCTGGTTTCTGCCTCCCTCCCATTCACCCTGAATTCCCAAGCCTGGCGCCGCTCACGGACTCCTGGGCCACCACGCCTTCTGCTCCTGGCCACTTTAGAATAACAAACCCTCTTTGCCCAAAGCCTCCGTGTCCCACTCTAGGATAATGTTTATGAGAAAGCTTTGACATGAAATAACAAACACTGGATGGAGGCTAGAGCCGCCTCGCTCCCCCCCGGAGGGCTGCGTGTGGAGACAGAGCCATCAGGAGGACCTGAGCGTCCCAGTGCCGCCCCCCTCGCCAGTGATTGTCCGCCAGGAGCCAGCCTGTGGCGTCTGCTGAGTGTAGGCCCAGAATTTAAACACATCTTCAAACACAGGCTTAGGATGGAGTGAGGCAGGCGCCAGGAGGGTGGGGACAGGTTTATTGTTCCAGATTAGTCTAGTAAACAGTCCTGAGTGGGCTGGGATGGTGAACACTGAGGCCTTGTGCTCACGTGCTGGCCTAGCACTGTCAGTGTGAAGAGAGGCGGCAGGACTCCCTTTGTCAGAGAACATTCTGCAACCCTGGGCTTCCTGGGACAGACCTGGCCTTCAGACTGAGGTTCTGAGGTGGATGATGAGCACTTCTCACCCACGCTGAAGCACCGGGAGATCACAGCCAAGGCCCTGACCCACTCAGCAATGCTTACTGACAACCGGCCATGTGCCAGGCACAGTTCTAGATGCTGGGAATTTCGTTAGGGACAGACCAGACCAAAATCCTGCTCTCATTGGGCTTACCTGCAGGGGGTAAACAGAGAGTAAACAAAATGATCAGTAAAGTATTAGCATCTGGCATGTCAGATGTACAGAACAATGATTCCATTGAACTGGGGATCAAGACTGCCCCCAGGCCACTTTGAGCTCCTCCCGCGTCTGAATCAACAGGTGAAGAAGGGAGTCACTGTGCTCGCTGGCGTGACTGATCCTGACGAGCAGGGAAAATGGCCTGCTACTCCACAGGGAGGTAGAGGAGAACACGTCTGGAGCACAGGAGATCCCTCAGGGCGCCTCTCAGTATCACCCTGCCCTGTGATTAACGAACATCAATGGAAAACTGCAGCAACCCAATCCAGGCAGGACCAGTAAGGGCCCAGAGCCTTCAGGAATGAAGGTCTGGGTCACCCCTCCAAGTGTGAACCAAAACCAGCTGAGGTGCTCGCTCAAGGTAAAGGCATTACAGTGGTGGTAGTGGAAGTAGAAGAAAGTAGTTATAAATACCAGCTATGAGCACATGACAAGTCACAGAAACAAAAGACTCATTGTCGAGAGTATTTCTTCTTTATTTTGTTGAGACTATGTGTGTATGTAGGAAACATTCTCTTCTCTCTCTTCTTTTTCTTTTTTCCACCCTAGCATAAGAAATAGTGACTTTGTACCACAGTATTTAAGTATTGTTAACTTCGCATGATAGTATCGAAGCTTGGTATATCAAGGAGAAGAGTAAACATCACCCAAAGGCTTTGCATCCTCATCTGGAGAAGGCATTAAGGCATTTTGGTTGTACGCAGGATCGCTGTATCACATGAGGTGGAATTATGATCTTGTTATTGTCTTTATCTGTTGTTAAACCGTATGTTATGAGTATGCTTTAAGGAGATGTTTGTGGGTGCCAGATTAACAAGGGATGCACTTATGATGGTGAATTCGGTCAACTTGGCTAGGACGTGGTACCCAGATATCTGGTCAAACATTATGCTAGATGTTTCCATGAAGATGCTTTTGAGATTGACATTTAAATCAGTAGACTTTGAGTAAAGCAGATTATGTTCCATAATAGCTGGATGAGGGTGGGCCTCATCCAATAAGTTGAAGACCTTCATAGGAACAGACCAACTTCCTTTGTCAAGGACAATTCTGCCCGCAGACTGTCTTTGGACTAGAACTGCAGCATCAGGCGTCAGTGCTTCTTCACTAGGTTTCCAGCCTGCCAACTCACCCTGTGGCTTTTGGACTTCCCAGCCTCCACCATGCATAAGCTAAGTCCTTAAAATAAATGTACCTATCTATCCATCCTATTGGTTCTGTTTCTCTGGAAAACCCTGACAAATACAGTACGTGTTGCAGAGAGAAAATAAAGCAGGAAAGGAGGCAGGGAGTGATGAGGTAAGGGGGAACAGCAGGTGCAAAGGCCCTGTGCATATGTGAGGAGCAGCAGAGGCCAGGGTAGCTGGAACTGAGCAAACAAGGAGGACAGCGGATGGGACATGAGGTCAGAATTGATTAGTATGCCGGGCTCAATGGGCCACTGTAAGGATGTTGAGAAACCATCCCTTAACATAATCCTTCCGGAGAATGGATTGTTATTCTCATTCAACATGTGAGGAAACTGAGGCCTTGAGGATGGTGAAGTCACTTGCACGGGGTTCTCAAGTTGCTAGACTGGAACTGGGATTCAAATTCAGGTCCAGGTTCTCTCTGCTACCCCAGGGCCTGACCTGCCAAGCTACCTCCACCCAGTCATTGGGAGGAAGAACAGACATAAACAGACAAGTAGGGATGAGTGTGGGAAGCCTGAAGTCTGAATGGTCAGCTGGGAAGAAGGAGGGGTGCTAGAACCTTGGCCTTGGGCCCTGTCAGAGCTACATATGAGGAGAGGCAGGAGGTCACCCGTGTCAAGGTAACCTACCTGGTACAGGACCTTCCCACGCTATCCCTCTTTGCCCCAGCCTGATGGAGCCTCGTTCAGATTCTCATTTGTGCCGAGTTCTTTCCAGCCTAAGGCCCTTCCCCTTGGTCCTGCTCTACCTGAAACCACCTTTCCACCCATCAGTTCACACTCCCCTTTCACCTGGCTGCAGGGGCTCCTTCCTCAGGAGGACATCCCTGGGCCGTGCACTAGGCGGGTTCCTGTTTATCACCCCCAGGGCACCCAGGATTTCTAGGTTGCTTGCCCTCCTCAGCTTCATGCTCATCCTTCCTGCTCAACAGTGACACGCCAAAGGCAGGCAAATCATCTGACTTGGTCACAGCTATTTCTCCAGCAGAGTGCACAGCGCCCGACAAGCAGTCAATGTCTCAGAAGTACTTGTAGAATAAATGAATAAAAAGCTGAGCAAGTTAACCATCCCAGAATCTCCATCCGGAGCAGCTCCCTGCCGGGCCGCAGTTCCTCCCCAGGGCACAGAGCTGAGAAAGCAGAGACCCGGACCCTTTGCCACATCAGTCTGTCAGTGCCCTGGGCTGGGGGGGGGGGGAGGGCAGCTCAGCCTCATGGGAAGGTTTCCCTAGCCTGGGGAGGATTTTCTCAGAGGTTAGAGCCCACCAGCCTCTGGCTGAGTTTTGTTTGTTTATTCTCCTTGCCCCATCGACAGCACCAAAGCAGTGCCGATGACTTCCCTGCTTCCTGCTTAGTATTCAGGGTCCCCTGGGCCTCCGGCACAGAATCCTGTCTCCGGACACTGGGCTACTGAGCAGCAGGCCTCCAAATAAACACAAGGTTTCCTGGAGCCATGGGCTGGCTCTGGGCTGGCAGGTAGGACCAGAGACCTAGTCTCCATCTGAATCTATACTATTAAGTCCTGGGCTAGTCATTTTCCTTCTCTGGGCCTTGGTTTGCCCATCTGGGAAACGGACCAATTCACACATTCACTGAGGAAGTATTTGTTGAGAAGTTATGTACCGGATGGTGTTCTAGGCCCTGGAAGTACAGCAGTAACACAACAAGTAAAGATCTCTGCCCTAATGGGAACTTTCATCCCAGTGGGAGGAAGAGGACAATAAACAAAAACAATCAGCAAAGCATCTATGTTAGAGAGTGATAGTTGCTAGGGAGAAAATAAGGAGAATAGGAAATTGTGTGTGTGAGTGTGTGTGTGTGTGTGTGTGTGTGTGTGTGTGTTAGGGGTTGACATTTTAGGGATGATGTCCAGTAAAGGCACAAAGAGAAGTGATGTTTGAGAAGAGATCTGAAGGAGTTGAGGGAGGTGGTCCTGAGAGAAGACTGTTGTGGGCAGACGCAACAACAAGTACAAAGGCCCTGAGGCAGAGGTAGGCCTGCTGGGTGTGAGAAACAGGAAGGCCAGTGTGCCTAGAGAGGAGTGAGCAAAGGGGAACAAGTGGACGAGATCCCTGTGTCAGGCAGGGACCTAACAGAAAATAGATGGCGCATGGTCAATGAAGTGAGTTGCAATGAAGTGAGTTCAACTACAAGGGGAATTGAAGCATGTTGAGTGACGGGAACACTGACAAAGGTGTGGACGGGGGATGCTGGGGCACTGAAGAGCAGCAGCGGTGGGAAGCTTTCCTGCCCCTAAGCCTTGAAGGGAAAGGGGCAAGGGGTGAGGGACCTGAACGCTGGAGGACGGCACAGCTACCTCTCCATGGCCTGGGCCACGGAGGCGGGCAGGAAGGCAGGGTGGCAGAGGCACAAAATATCCCAACTCCCTTCCCCTCCCCCCATCTATCTCTTGCCAGTGCTTCCCACTGACATCAGGATAAGGGAGGCCAGGCGATGCCACCTCAGCTCCTGGCTCAAAGCAGGGAGAACAGAGGGTCCATGTGGAAAGGAGAAGGGATTTCCAGGACATGGTCAGAGGCATGGCAGGGTGGGCAGTGGGGAGCACGTCCCTTGAAGGCCTCTGGCCCCCCTGAGAGATGGGCAGGCCCGCAGAGTGTGAGCGGAGGAATGCTGGGGTGGCCGTGCTGGTCTGGAATCCGCGGGGACAGGGGTAAACAAGATCAGATGGAAGACGAAGGCAGCTGTGTTCCTCCTGAAGGCGGGGGGAGGGAGCAGGCTCCTCCCTCCCCCTCACCGTCCCTGTCCCAAACCCCAGCCACAACCCAAAGAACCATGGACTCGGCTTCCAGCACAGAGGTCCGTCCCAGCTCCACAAACGCCCACCAGTCGGACCCCGGCGGTGCCGGCCACATCCTCCACATCCGCACTGCAGCGTGGGCTGGCCTAGCCCTCTGTGCTTTCCTGGGCGGGCAGCAGAGGCTGACTCACCCTAGCTTTCTTTCCTTCTTTTCTCCGAACGCCTAGTTTCTCCACCCAAAGACCACCCTTAAAGATCCCGGAGTTCCTCTTCTGTCCTTTAAGTCATGCCAGGAAATGCTCACAAATCCGGAGCCACCCACACGAGAAGATTAGCACTCCGCTGGGTAGGGAGGCTGACAGCAGGCTGGGTACGGGGGAAGGGGCACACCCAGAGGCTTGGGGTCTGTCCCTGGAGGACAAAGGGGTCCCTCGGCTTTCAGTTTTAGGCACAGATAAGCCTGAAGCAGGCTGGAGACCCAGATTCTGGTGCTGCCAACTCTGACCCACATCACTCGTGGGACCCACTGTCCGGGTCACAGGGTCCCTCTGAAACGAGAGAGTGTGGGAGTACATTTCAGCTCTGGAAGTTATGTTCTATGAGCACAGCATTTTCGAACAGCCATCCCCCCATCATCCCACGATTTAGACAGTCTGTGATTCTAGGCACTTTGCATATGGAAGCTCATTCATTCTTCTTAACAGCCCTGTGAGGCCACCATCGGTGACCCCATTTTACAGACAGGGAAGCCAACCTCAGAAAAATAAGTGACATCCACACTCCCCACGGTCAGGTCGATGTGGCCCAGTGCCTCATCTCTGCCCAGACTTAGTGCCTCAAGCTCTCCCTGTCCTGGGGCCACTCTCTGCTATGACTCTCTTTTGTTCCCCAGTAACCACTTTTGATTTCTTAAATTGAATACACGCTGCATGTGGAGAAAAAAAAGAGCAAAATGTATCAGAAAGACCCAGAGAATCATCTAGGCCAACCTATTCTCATGCATAAAGCTTTGAGAGACACCAAGGTGGTGGAGGAGATGGACAGAGACACTGGTAATTATAAAACTAAGGGGTAAATTAATGATAAACAGAAAACACTGGGGACTTCGGGGTCACGGAGGGAGTTTCTTTTTTTTTTAATTTTTTTTTTAACTTTTTTTTTTTTTTTTTTTTTTTTTGAGACAGAGAGAGACAGAGCATGAACGGGGGAGGGGCAGAGAAAGAGGGAGACACAGAATCAGAAGCAGGCTCCAGGCTCTGAGCCATCAGCCCAGAGCCCGACGCGGGGCTCGAACCCACGGACAGCGAGATCGTGACCTGAGCTGAAGTCAGACGCTCAACCGACTGAGCCACCCAGGCGCCCCACGGAGGGAGTTTCTGACACAGCCGGGATGTCAGTGAAGGAACAGGCTTCAGGCTGGGCTGTGCAGGTCGGCTGGGGCAGGGAGGGAAGCGTGGTCAAGGTGGTGGGCATGGAAGTACGTGGTGTTCTTAAAGACGTGTCAGGTCAGGCCAGGCCAGGAGAGGGTCCGGCGGGGAGGGCCTTCAGTCTCAGCCATGGCTCTGCACTCCAGCCAGCTGGCTTCCTCAGCCCTTCTCTGCCAGATCTTCAGACACGGGCTTGACAGCTGTGAGGCTGGGAACCCCAGATGCGCAGACGGAGACCTGCAGCGGGACAACGGTCCGCATGGTAGGCGGTCAGTCAGCAGTGGCCACGGTTACCGTCGCCACCATTATTACTATGAAGTGGCTGCATCCATTGGTTGAAAGCTGTAGTTTTTCTTTTTCCTGCTGTCTCAGACCTGCCTGCTGACACAGCTGCCTAGACTTCAAAAGGCATGTCTCCATTTTCATTCGCAAAATCAGTATGAAATTCCTCGAGGGCTTGTCTAATTCCTTCTGGTCTGACCGCACGGCAATTACCAATTTGCAGGGCGGAGCGGGGTGTGTGTGTGTGGGGGGGGTGTCTCACAGGCCCTCCAGCTGAGTGAGGACCTCCGCTCTTGGTGCTGGGCAGCGGCCAGGGAGGGTGGCATCAGAGCGGGCACCCCCAGGTGGCCCGGGGTGAGGGGTGCTCAATGCTGACGAGTGAAATCGTTTGTCTGCTACGTCGCAGGCTACCAAGTGCTTCAGAGACCAAGTGTGCATAGCAGCAGAAAGGGCAGGGCTCTGGTCCAGGATCAAACCTGGGTCCTGCTAACATGGCTGTGTGAAGTTCCTGCTGTGGCTTTTCTGGTGACGGGCTGCTATGAGAATGTGGGACAGGCCCTTCTCTCCAAGGCTCAGTTCACCCATCTGCCGAGTGGGGAGAATAAGATTTGTCCTCCCTGGCTAGTGAGCTAACACCCTAAAACCCTTGTAAACATTGCTGTCCTTCCTCAGGGCATTTTAAGAAACTTCTGTTCCCAAAGAGCAGCAGGGTGGCTTTGAGAAGGGGCAGGCGCCAGCACATGTAGACTGGATTCTCATTCACTCCTCAGTGTTCAGTATGGATTAGTGCCAGGCTCTGTGTTGGGTGCTGGGACCACAGAACCAAATCAGCATCATTTCTATCCTCAAAGAGCTCAAGGTCAGGGGTGGGGTGGAGCAAGGAAGGAGGTGCTCAAGGAAGCCTTGCAACATGCTAACACACCTGTGAAAACCAGGTACCGGGATGATTTCAGGGCTGTGGGAGCAGCAGCAGGGGGGACTCATCCTTCGGAGTCGGGGAGGAGTGGGGGCAGGGTCACTTCCGGGATTCAGAGGAGGTGTTCTGCAATGGTGCCTGTGGGGGGAGGTTGCCTTTGTGATGCAGAAGAGAAAGAGAAGGAATTCTGGGTGGTGTCATGTCCATGTAGAGGTGGGGAGAAGCTGGCCACTTTGGGGAAACGTGCGGATGATCCCCTGGGCTGGAGTGCAGGGCCTGGCTGGTGAGGAGTATGAGATGGGAGGGAGCAGGCACAGAGGGGGGATCTGGAGCTAAGACTTCATGCAAGGAAAGGCCAGGAGCCCTCAGGCTTTCCATTGAGAAGCTGTCCTCTGGCTGCTTCCTGGCGGTAGTCTTAGCTGGCTCTGGGCCAGGAGAGGTGAGGAGTCCCCGCCTGGGTCTGGGGCTGTGGGGACTCATGGAGGGAGTAAAGCAGGCTGGGATTCCAAATCCTTCCTGGCTTAGATGCTCTAGAACCCTCCAACTCAGGGCTCTGAGTCTCTTTCCTCACCCACCACTGCCCCCTCTCTCCTGCTGTGAATTTCGGGGACTGGTCCTCCCCCGCCCTCCTCCACTTTAGGAAGTTTCGAGCCGCTCTCAGGGGAGCAGCTGGACAGAGGAGGGGCCTGTGGCCTTGACAGTCAAGGGGGTGGACACTCTTGCTAGCACACATCAAAGGAGACAGCTGCACAGAACCTGGCCTCACAGACAAAACTAAAATGCAGTCCCAACTTCTCCTGCTTTTCACCTGTTTAAAGTCACAGGAGACATTTCTTGGCAACAGGATGGGAAAGCCGAGAAGATCAGGTGAGGGAGGGTTCATTAGGTCCTGCAGGGGCTCCTCACTCCATGAAGAGGGCGCTGAGGCCCAGAGAGGGCAGGAAGGTGCCTAAAGCCACACAGCAAGTAGGGGATGCAGACTGAGGCAGGAGTGAGGCATCTGTCTGTTTTCCTTGGGCAGCTCGGGTCTCCTCTGCCCCCTTATTCCTTCTTCCCCCCACCACAGAAAAGGAAAATGTTTTTAGACCTGAGGCAAAAGAATGTGAAACTGAAATCTGAGCCTTGGGTCTTGGGAAAAGAATACAGAGAAGTCAGACACATTCTGGATGAGCAAAGATCTGCTTATTTTACAGACGGGAAACACTCAGGGCTACCCAAGGCTTCTTTCTGTACCCCTCTGACCCGGGAGGCAGGCCGAGTGTGGGCCGGTGGGGACAGAGGAAGACCCCCAAAAGTGCTGGTTAAAGGGCCAGTCGGCTTCCAGGATCCACTGTGGGCAGAGGGAGGAGTGCTCCAGCCTCTTACTTCGCTGCCTGCCTGCAAGCTTCTCAAGGGGCCTCAGGCCCAAGGCGGCATTCCACTGCCCTTCCTGAACTGGCCGCCAGGGCCCCACCAGATCGGGCGGTGGGGAGGGGGGAGGTCAGGGTGGGGGGCAGGGCTCCTTGTTGGCCCCCATTCGTCCACACCCACTCGTGCATCCTGCCCCAGCTCACCTCCTCAAGGAGGCCTCCCTTCAGCTCCAGCCCGTGTCTGTCTTCTCCTTTTACGAGCTTCTTCAATTGGGAAGGGCAGCAGCAGGCCAGGGGTGTCAGGCACTCTGAGTGACCAGGAGTTGTGTAGGAATGTGTGTGTGCACATGTGTGTGAAGGAGAGAGATGCAGATGGAAAGAAAGATAAATAGATGATAGAATGACAGATAGATGATAGATAGATAGATTATAGATTGATAGATGATAGGTTCAGGACACGAGTATGGTCTTCCCTGTGCACTATTCATGCCGTGAAGAGGCCTAACCACAGACTGACCTTTGAACACGTAACAAAAATTGCCTCTGGGCCAAGAGCCGTGCAGCAGTCCCGGGGAGACTGAAATTAGCATGACTTCAGTTCCCTGCTTCCCAGCACCAAGCGGCTCCATCGATCGTTCTCCATGGTCCAGTCCTAGACCTGGCCCTGCCATGTTTGTGTCTTCAGCCTCATCTCTCTCCACTCAGTCCTTTTTACTATTATTTCTACTTGCTGTTGGAGGGTGCCGCACAGGGTGATCCTGGGCCTTGAGGCCAAGGGTGGGCTGTCTGTTATATATACCCTGAACATGCTTGACCTGACTCAGGCCCCGTTGGTTCTGGGCCTAACAAGGAAAAGAGATGCTGCGTGTGGATGTGAACTTAAAAAAAAAAACATAAATGAGATCATGGCACTCCCAGGCTTAAACCTTCATGGCTCTGCTCTAGGAATAATGAATGACTTCTTCAACACGGCCCTCTCAGCTGTGCTTGGCAGGGCCCCACCTGCTCCTCAGACTCATCTCACTTCCTGACCTCCTTGCTCTGTGTTGTCAACATGTTGCCTTTACAGAGTTTTTCAGAGTATGTTATTTCTTTCCCACTTCAGGGCCTTTGCACAGGCTGGTCCTATTGCCAGGCCTGCCATTTTCATCACCCCTTTCTTTTGCTCCATTAATTCCTATTCATATTTCAGATGGTGGTTCAAGCCTTCATCACCTCCTGAAAACTCCTTCCTTGATGCCTCCAGGGGCCCCCATTCAAGAGTACACCCTGTACTTTTTCTTCAGAGTGCTCAGAGACTGTCTTCATATATTCATGTATGCAACCATTTGTTTAATGTCTGCTTATCCTAATAAGAATTTTAACTACCACTGACTAATCATTTGTTCCATGCCAGACACTGCACAAAACTCTTTTCAAACATCATTTCACTGAATCCCCCAACAGCCCGGTGCAGTAGTTATCATTTCCATCCCATTTTACAGATGAGGCAAAGGAGGCACGGAGTGGCTAAGTGGCTTCAGCTAAGTGGCTGAGGTCACACAGCAAGTAAGCGGTAGATGAATCAAGGTAATTTGGCCATTTTAGCCACGTACCAGGATTCAGCCCACTGCTGTGCAGACACAACGGAGGTGGGGACCATGTCCGCTTTGCTCCCCTTCACGTCCCTAGGACCTACTCCAGGACCTGCCACTCTCAGCTATCCCCTAAAGGGAGGGAAGGACAGAGAGGTGGGGCTGCTCGCTGTAGAAAGACATCCTTGGATAGCCAGGTCTCCAGGACAGGCTCCAGCCCCCTGGTTCCCGAATTGGGAAGACTAGGGTTCAAAACCAGCAAGTATGTTTTTTCAAGTAGGATGGAAGGAGCTGGGGGAACCCAAATGTTGAGCCAGAGCCGGGCAAAAGCCCAAACATGGGCCAGAGCCTCGGGATTAGGTGGGGCCTCAGAAACAGGACAGTCTGAGGGTTTTCAGCTCCAGGATTTTCTTCCAAAGGCCATTCCACTCCAGGTGCCTGCCACATCTCTGTGGGGACACGCCACAGTAACAGAGAGAGGGGTTGTTGGCGCTGTGGCCGGGAGCTCATCGTCCACTACCGCAGGACCATGCCATCTCGGGGCATGGATTGGGCTGTGGAGGGGGCCTTCCTTATGTGGCCCTAATGTCTGCCTCCTGGAAGCTTCATCTCCCACTGAGGCACTGACTTGCTCCTGAGACTGGCATCTGTGCTGGAGATGAGGGCCCGGTCCCTTCACGGGACCCCAAGGGGGCCCCTGGCCTCCCTCCCCGCTGGCTGCACCCGGGCCCGAGCAGCCTATGGCCAGCCCTGTGGTCCGGGCCCTGGAGCAGGCCTGGGAGTCAGCAAGCCTGGGATGCTTCCCCCCAGCTCCCTGGCCCCCCTTTGAAGGGGATCAGGTTCCCCCACAAAACATAATTGAAACGAAAATATGAGAGAGAAAAGGTCTTTGTTCTCCCATTTACAGCGTCAGAAAATATGTAACAAATTAGCCGTTTATGAGGTAAGAGAACAGGGCTGCGCGCTGCGGCGGGGAGGCACGGCGGCCGCACAAGGGGGCCTTTCAGCATGCCGGGTGTGGGGGGGCAGCCCAGCCAGGGGAAGGACGGGCTCTGCCCCGGGCCTGCCTGCCTGCAAGCATGGCCTGGCACCAGCAGGACGGAGGCGGGCCCCGTCTGACCCTCCGGCTTGGTCTGGGTGAAGCCTGGAGAATGGAAATGCAGCGCCAACCAGGCAATGACCAATACAGCCCTTGGAGGGGTCGGGCGGCTGGACAGCGGGAGCGGGGACCGGAGGCCTGACTTCCAAACACCTCTGACAGCTTCCCTGGAGTGACCCTGAGAGATCTCCTCTCCTACTGGGACCTGCTTTTGCAGGAGGGTGTTGTTCACAGGGATGTCTCAGGGCACACACATCTTGCTGCAGAAAGGCCCTCCTAATTTCCCTGAACCTTAGGACTGGGGAGGTGGTTCTTGGCGTTGCATAGGGCTTTTCTCTCAAATACCTTTGATTTTTCTTCCGGGGTTTGATCAAAACTAGCAGCTGATGCACTGCACAGAGGATGTCGTTAAGGCTGAGGGGGGGGGCGTAGTGGGAACCAGGGGGGGCGGCTGGCTGGGCAGGAGCAGCCCCCTCCGCAGGGAGAAGGGGGAGCAATGCTGGTGCTTTTATTTGCTCCCCGGTGTGTCCAGAATAGCGAGGGGGTGGGCGGAGAGCACTCCGAAAGAGGTTCTCTGGGCTGCCCAGCCTGGTGATTCTCTGAGTTGGGATTTAACGCCCTGACTTGGCCCTCTGCAGTTCTGACGCCTGAGGACCTGACAGTCCCCAGTGTGGTACTCCCATTCTAGGGCTTGGCCTCCTACAATTGGAATTTCTGATTCCGGGTTACACCATGTGTCTCTAGGCCTCTGCTCTCCTGACTTTCACACCGCTGTCACTGCAGGCCACGAAATGCCCTGCAGTCGTTCAGGGCTGAAGTCTCCCCTCCTGTAAGCCAAGGGCCTGGGACTCTCCTCTGGGTCACACTGTGCTCAAGCCCTGCACTTTCCTCTCCCGTCACACAGGGGCAGGACGCTCCCGAAGGCCCCAGGCCTCAGAGAACACATGCCGGTGAGATCATGGGTTCGTGCCAGTCTAGTGTAAGGAATCCCTGCAAAAAAGCGGGGTGCTGGGCTTCAGCATGAATATCCTGAGTGTTTCGTTTGCAGTCACAAACACATCGCTTTCCTGGATCTGATTTATTTATTTTGATTGGATCTTAACGCTCTTTACAAGGCTGAAACTGAAGCCCGCCCGGGGTCCCCGGGAGACTTGCGAAAACTTCAACTGCACCCAGTTTAGCAGAGCAACTTGAAAGTCAATCAGCGGCGAGGGACAATTTGCCTCATTATTTCCAGCCCTGGAATTTGGCAGCAGATGGAATTCTGGGCCTGGTGTGGACGCGGTGCTGGGCAATCAACACAGCAGGGTCTGTCGCCCCTGGGTGTGTCGTCCAGGCCAGGGCCTGATGGACTGGCATTCCCTCTGAGGGCGGGCTGTGCCGGGAAGGATTTCCCATTCCGGGGGAACACGGGTGACAAGGCCCCCCTGATCCCAGGTTCAAGCCTGCTGCTCCAGACACATCTGAGCCCCTATGTGGGCTGAGCCCTGGCTGGGTTCTGAGGAAGCAGAGGTGGAATCAGACATAGTTGCTGCCCTCCAGGAAGCAGACCAGAGACACTGGGCTACCCTGTCCCAGGAAAGAGCCAAGGGAGTGCACAGGAGGGAATAGCTGTGCCTGACACCCTCGCGTTAACCTCGCTTTCTCAGTGGGGTCCACGCCGCTCCTTGGATTGAAAATGGTAACCCCTTCCCAGGCATTCCCAGGGCCATTTACTCTGCTGTATGTATGTCCATTCACCACCTTCTAACACACGATGCTAGTTGCTCACTGATTACATCTCCTCCCACTAGAAAGTAAGACACTCCACGAGGGCCAGGATATTTGTTTTGTTCACAAATACCTCTCCAGCCCCGGCACGTGAAATACACTCAGTAAATATTACACACGAATGACTGAATGAACCTGGTGGCATTTTATTACCAATGACCATTTCCAGGTCCTCCTGTGCAAGTCCAGTGACCCGGGGCCTCTATCCTTTCAGCCTCAAGGTGCTGGTGCTGGGGAGAAGGGCTCACATACCACCAGGCCCAAGTCACTTGGCAAACAAAGCTCAGGACAGGGCAAAGGTCTGCCCAAAATCACACGGTGCAGGAGCACGTGTTCGGATAGACCGTAGGATGTGCCCGTGGATCATCTGCTCCTGAGCCAGCCGGTGAGGTCCTGGCCCACTCCAAGCCCATTGGGGCACCTGGCAAGAGCCCCCCCCCCCCCACCCCCAACAGGGAGAGAGGACTGGGAGCTCTGGTGAGGCCCGCGGGGGTGGGCAAGGCCAGGGCCCAGGTCGCTGGGCTATCTTTCCCACCCTGCTTCTTGCCCATCCTATCCGGCCGGTCCCGCCTCCCTCCTTATGCTGGAATGACCACAAGTCAACAGATACTGTTTTGTTGCATCCTGAGAACTTTGTACACACACACACGTATAAGATCTCATTTCCTCCTCACCCAGTCCTGCAACTATGAATATTTCAGCTTTAAACACAACACAACTAGGGCTCAGGGAGGTCAAATACCTTGCCAAGGTCATGTAGGTAGGGGCGGGAGGGTTTTCTTTGCTCCAGGTCTTTGTGCCCCACCCTCCAGGTGTGTGTTGTGTTGTGTTGTGTTGTGTTGTGCAGTGCTGGTGCCTGGGATTCCTTCCCCTCCTCCCATTGCTCCCCTCCTGCCCGAAGTCCCCCTGATGGGCACAGACTCTCGCCCTCAGACCTGGCAGGGCCCCAGTGAGAGAGGCGCCAGGGCGACGCCACCACACATCCATGCTAATCATAGGCATTAACAGCTAATCGTGCTGTTCTGCACGAGGCTCTGTGCTATGGAGCCCTGAACGGTGGACAGAGAATCACATTAGCAGTAGGAGGCTCTGGGTTCAAGTCATGGCAGATCAATTCACCTCTCTGAGTCTTCCGTATCCTTCTCCGAAAAATGGGTATAAGACCGCCCAGGGCCATTTGAGAAGTTGTGGGGGACCCACAGGAGCTCGAGTCAGCTCCAGGGCTTGGCTTTGGAAGCAGGAGCAGGAACTAGAACTGGAAGGAGCCCTCCTATTTCCCCAGACCAAGAGGTACCCTGGTAATGGTCTGCCACGCAGGTATGGGGGGCTATGCCCACACCTGTACACCAGAGTCAGCGCTCCTGAATAGCCTGCTACACACCTCCATCCCCCAGACCACTCCAACTTCTAGAAAGTACTTGTCACATGGAACGGGACCTTGCCTGCCTATCTTAGGCCAGTCTACTGGCCCCCCAGAACTCATCTGTGCTCTGTGATCTTGGAGAGGCTGCAGAGATTCAGGGTGGGTCGGCCCTTCTACAGGTGGACAGCCCCTCTCAAGACCTGGTTCTCAGGGCACCTGGGTGGTTCAGTCAGCTGAGTGTCCGACTCTTGATTTCAGCTCAAGTCATGATCCCAGGGTTGTAAGATCGAGCCATGTGTCAGGCTCGGCACCGAGCATGAAGCCTGCTTAAGATTACGCTCTCTCCCTCTGCTCCTCTCCCATACTCGCACGCTCTCTCTTTCCTAAAATTAAAAAAAAGGGAAAAAAGAGAGCCAGTTCTCTCAGGATTGGCATGATTCTAGATGCCCCCAACCCTGGTCACCCTCTTTGTATACCCTTCAGGCTGTCATTATCCTTCTCATATGCTGATGCGGACATGGGAAGAAGAAAACGTTCTACAGGGCTTGGATCAACGAGGCCCCCGCTGATTAGCTCTCAGCCAACCAGAAAGTGTAAGCAACCTGCCTGCCCAATCCTGAGCACCGGGGTAAGGTGTTCTCTCTCTCACGCAGACTCACACACACGTGCATGCACACATTCTCACTCATTCCATGCTCCAATCACGTCACCGAGACCCTGTGCAGTCTCATGTACAGACACACCTGAATGGACACACACAGTCACACACATAGTTACACACACAGTCACACATACATAGTTACACACACAGAGACACACAAATACACACAGTCACATACATAGTCACACACACACACACACACACACAGCCACAACGCAGTACACACACACACTCTCATCCAGTGGAGATCCTGCTCCTCCTGGGCATAACAACGCACTACGAGTCGCTCTGGGCTCTCTTCCTCTCCCACACATGGCAGGCTCACTCCGGGGAGAGACCTACCTCTCTACTCCAGGCATCTACGAATCCCAGAAACCGGACCATTGCCTGGCTCTGAGGTTCTGGCGTGAAGTGCGGACCCTGCATCCGCCACCTTGGGCTCTATCAGGCTGGTGTCGGTGCACCTCCCACCAGGCTCCCTCATCACAGGTGGTGAGGGGGGTGGGGCACAGACCAAGAATCTGGCTGTGGACTCAAATGTCACTCATTCGGTGACAGGGGCTGGTCCCTTGACCTCTCCAGGGTATCTCCTCATCCGTGAAACAGGGACTTCTTTCTTGCAGGGTTGCTGTGAAAGCTGAAGATAACATACATACTATGCTTTTCATTTGTTAACTCTTTTAATCTCATTAACATCCCTAGAGATAGGTGCTGTTATTGTCACCATTTCAAGATGAGGAAACTGAAGCACAGAGACATTAAGTGGCCAACAGCGTTGTGATCATTATTTGTGGCACTACCTTTCCCCCAGGTGACTTTGCAATTTTGTTCCAGCACTGGAGGGTCAGGAAACCAACAATTAAGAGCACCCTTGTGAGCGTTATTTAACCCCTGATCCAGGTGGTCTTGCAGAAGGCTGTGGCCCCATCAAGATGTCACACAGAGAAAGCGCCATCCTGGATGACAGCCTTGGGTCCTGGAGCCAGCGCCACCCCGGCCCCTGGTTTCCCCGGAGTGGGCCTCGTTTCTGTAAGCTGGTGTTAGGGGCACGTGAAGAATCAGGAGTGTCTGGAAGCAGACAAGCAACCTTGATGATGTCGCCAGGGGCTGCGCTGTCAGCATCTCAGCAGGCAGTCCCTGTGAAGCCAGCCCCTGGGGCACGGGCCTGGGGACGCCTGTGAATTCACAGCCTGGGGGCTGGGACACTCGGCTCTCCGTGAGTATCTCCAGGGTAGCATCTGCCTTGAAGACCCTCCACCGCAGGGGTGGACTTCTCCTCCCCGAGGGAACAGTGACTGAGGAGTCACGATGCCGGAGAGACTTTTAGGGAGTCGAATGCCAAACAGTGCTGGCCCGGCAGAGCCATCAGTGTGATGCAAGTCTTGCTGTTGCTTGTGCATCCCCTGGGACACCGGGGTTCTCCCCGGGGACTGTGCTCTGGAGACCTAGTGCGAGCCAGGAAGGCAGAAGTACCGAACACAGCGCTGTAAGGAGGAAGCTGACGGCGGAAAGCCTGCCACGTTGGTGTAGCGTCAGCACATTCTTGGAGCAAATGCACTGAAAATCATGTCCTCTCAATTCACTTCCAAGTGAGAATTAGGGCCGTGCTGCCCCAGCAAGGTCATGCCTGGGTCACTGCCTGGGGCTGGAGGCTTTGGCAGGGAGGGGACAGGCCTTGGGGGCAGGCGCCTCCTGGCCTGCCTGACCGGGAGCACCTGCCTCCACTCACATCGCCCTGTGATGAGGAGCTGAACGAGGCCCAGGGCTCCAGGGCAGGGCGCTGTCCAGTAGACACGTCTAGTTCCGGAGAACGCAGTGTGCGTTTGCAGGTGCAGAGGGAGTAGGGAGCTGCTGGGCCGGGAGGAGAGGGGAGACATTGCCCCAGACTGAAAACGGGGTGGTGGCAGAGAGGGCTTCAGCCCAGCCTGACAGAAGAGCGGAGGCTCTGCTACAGAACGGCACTGTTAAGGCTGCAGAGGCCCGGCAGGTCTACCCTCCGGGTTTTCACCTGGCCCAGAATCAAAGCCTTTGAGTTCCTGTTTGGAAGTCCCACTGGGAAGCCACGTAAGGGGTGGGACTTGAGGGGCTCCAGTAATCACCCCCACCCTCGGTAGGGTTTCCCGGGGCCCAGCGGAAACAGCACAGCACCCCTCTCTCGGGAGGGTTGCAGGTACAGCTAATGCAGATGGCTGCCTGGCTTCCCTGCCACAGGCCCTGGGGCCGATGCTGGTGATTCCTTCATCCTTCCCGGGCCTGGATTTCCTCACCGTAAAGTAGAGGCTGTTAATGCCTATCTCACCAGGAGGCTCAGTGACGCACAGGGAAATCACCTTGGCCCAGGGCTGGCAGGCAGGGGGCTCAGGCTAGGACCCCTGGTTGGGCGAGGTGTCAAAGACTGTGAGGGAGGGGAGCAGTTGCCCAGGTTTGCTGTAACTGGGAGGGAAGGGGCCCCGGGGCCGGGAGCCTAGCACCCACCAGCCATTCCTCGTGCCCCTCCCCTCACTCCTCTTTTTTCACAGGCCTGGGTGATCGGCCTCCTTAGGCAACACAGACCAGTAAGCCCAATCCCCTCCAAGGCCGCAGAGGCAGGGCCGGAGGGGAATCCTTCAGTGCTGAGGGTTATCAACTCCCCCTCGACGGTCTGAAAATACAACGTTGGATGCTACTGACCACCTACTGACACTCACCCCATGCTCCCATTGATCCTTACAGCATCCTGTGGGTCGATGGGTTGCCCTCCCCATTCCACAGGCGAGGACACTGAGGCCTGGAGAAGTGCAGCCACATGCCCAGGCACACAGCTCACCTAGCAGGTGGAGGAAGTGGCATTGAAACCCTGTCTGCCTGACTTCGAAGTCACTGCGCTTCTGAAGCTTGCTGGATGTAGAGGAGGCAGGTGGGGAAGGGCTGTGGGAGAGAGAGCCCTGAAAGGAACAGGGACGGCACAGGTACAAGAGGCAGCACGAACGACTGAGGGCGACACATCTTTCTAGATGAAAAGGACATTTCCAATTCTACCATTGTTTTTCGGTTGGGTTTAACTCATGATATAACCTATTTAATGTAAAATATATTGAATTCATATCTAATGTATTTTACATACACAACTTATTTCAAAATATATATTTACTTTGAATAGGTAAAGGAGGGTCTGAGATGTTTCTGTTGAGTTAGAAGGAAGGAACCATGCTGTTCAGAGTTGAGAGGCACTGTCCTGGGTGAAGGGATGTTTCTAGGAAGACATTCTATAGAAGACGGTGTTCAGGAAGTATCTGGGCAGGGTCCTGAGTCCCTCCTGTAGTGACCTTATATGCTGGGAGTCTTTGGGAAAGGATGGGGAAAGTTTGGGGCCTCAACATCCAAGCTCCATGAAAGACCAGGTGGGATGAGTGTGTGGCTGCAAAGTGGGGAGGGTGAGGGCACTTCAGGGGCCCTTACCAGGGCTGCTCAGGGTCCACCCAGGTTTGCTTGCCCCCTTTCACACCACCCATCACAGCAGGCTCCCCAGATCTAGCCTCAGGCGGCTGAGAAATGGGAGGCATGTGATGGTGGAGGCAACCAGGGAAAGTTCCAGAAACGTGAATAGATCAGGCGGGCTGCTTGAGTTCTCAAATCAAGAGGCACATTTAGAGCATCTGCACGCATGTGCTCCTCAGCCAGACCCCCTGGGTTTGAACGCTGGTCTCCTCCTCTATGTGGCTCATGGCAAGTGCCTTGGCCTCTGCCCTGCATGTGCGACCCTTAAGTGGCCAAGAAGCATCGGCGTAGAAACGACTGAGCAGACTCCCAGAAGGCCCAGAGCCTGAAAGAAGCAGCTCCTTCTCCTCAGATCCCTGAGGCACCTGACTTGTCTTGTTGTGGCAAGGTCAAGATCTCTCAGAGCCTGGGGAAAACAGAGGGCAAATTGAGAAAGGGCCTCTTTGGGAAAAATAATCCGAACAGCCACTTATCCCTGCTCAGAATAGGAGCTGAGGCCCTGGAGAGGGACAACCACCAACACTTTGGACCACAGTGAGGCCCCTCTTTTTTTAACAGGAGGGATTTAAATACATGATTGACTCAAGCTGGGGCATTACCACGTGGGTGGGACAGCCACTTACAGGTGCCACTGCAAGGCTCGGTCAAGAAGGCTGGGATGCTGGGGATTAAGGAGGTGGGGGTCCCAGGAAGGTCAGACAGGCACTGTGGCCTCAGACCAGGGACCCCTGGCTGTGCCTCAGTCTCCTCATGTTACCTTCTTCAAAAGCTTGCAAACAGGGCCACACACAGCAGGTGCTCCAAGTGAAGATGTTCCCTCCTTCTCTCTCCCAGGCTCAGTTCCCACCCTCTGGACTTGTGGTTCAAGGTGACCACAACGGAGCAGCGCCTTCCCCCACCCTGCTGGCTATTCCCTCGGATTCTGGAGTCTTGCAAACTTCCCTCCTTCCTCCTAAACAGGCCCCTGATGAAGTGAAAATCCCCCACCAAGTCTGGCTGGGGGGCCCTTAGTCAGTAATCTGGTCCCCCAGCAAGGGAGGGGACAGTGTGGGCAGGAGGGCTGGGGAGTGACAAGTCCTCTCCCTCCTCCCTTTTCCACTGCATCAGGGGCTCACTGTGAGTGGCCACTAGGCCAGCAGCTGCTGCAGCCTTTGAAAGGACATATGGCCTCAGTTCACAGAAGAACATTCATCAAATGGTCCCCTTCTGTGGCCAAGCTCGTTGAGGCCAGTGGTGCAAGTCCCCTTCATCAGCACCTCTTTCTAAGTGGCCCCTTGCAGGATGTGGGCTCCCCAATGAGCTCTCCATCCCCAGGCCTCTCCCAGGAGCTGCCTGCGGTCTTTCCTATTCTAGATGGGCTGAATTTATTTTATTTTTTTAACATAATTTATTATCAACTTGGTTTACATACAACACACAGTGCTCATCCCAACAAGTGTAGATGGGCTGAATTTAAACCAGTGACGAAGTGAGTCTCAACATCAAGAACCTCTATCCTAGAAAGTGGGGTTCTTAAAAGATTCAGGAACTGTACCTGCTCACGTGACATGTGCAGCCAACAGTGGTGTCACCGCAAGCAGGCAGCACAGGCAGGGCCAGACCCGACCCGTTTATCACCGGTCCCTCTGCTATAACAGGCCGCGTCCAGCTCGGTGCGCCTCCTTTGTGCATTATTGGGTGACACGCTATCAACAGAACAGCAGGGCTGGTGGGTACTGTGGTCAGAAGATGACGCTCTCATCTGATGCCCAATGGGAGAGGGTCATCTCATCTCTGAGGCCTGGAGAGGACAATAACTGGTCCAAGATGACCCAGAGAAATCTTGTGCCAGCCTTGTCCCTTAGGCTTGGACATTAGAAGGGGCCCAGCCTTAGCTTTTCAAATTCTTACAAGAAGCTAATTTTAAACATCCCAGGGGGCAAGACCCAAGGAATGTGCTGGGTTCTCAGACCTCAGAAGCTGCCCACAGGGCCCTATTTGGCCTGGAGGAGAAGCCTCTGGCTTGTTCCTTCTGGAGCCCTATAGTCACTCACACCCTCTCCCTGCCCCCAAAGAGTCCAGCTGGGGTGGTGCGGGAGGGGGCCAGAGGCACTCAGGAGCTGCTTGCTTAAGGGACAGGGGCTGAGGCTCTGTTCTGACTCTGCAACTATTCACCATGGAAAGCTAGCATGTCACTCCTCTATGACTCGGTTTTCTCAGCAGTCACACAGGGCTCAAAACCCAAATCCACCTGCAGGAGCAGCTGCCCCGGTCCTCAGTCAGCTTGGACCCCACATCCTGGTCACTGCCCTGCATTGGGTCCCCAAGCCTACCTCCCATCTCCTCAACCTGCCACTCCTCTTTGCCCCCACTCCCCTGTTCAGGCTGTCTCTCTGGTCTTCCCTCCCTTATCTCTGTCCTCTTCACTCCATTCTCCATCAACCCTAGGGTCCAAGTCAGAACCAAGCACCCACAGCACCTTCAGTGGATATCCCATGGACAAATTCACACACGGCACTTAAGACACTCCGAAAAACCAGGAACGGCCAAAGGTCCTTTGCCACACCCCATCATTCTTAGGAACAAAGCTGAGTTGTCATTGAGCGTCAGGGCCCATGGCCTCTCCCTTCCCATCTCTCATCACTGCTGACCCCATGGCTATGCCTCAGTTGTTCTTCCAAAACATCTCTGGCCTCTGGTCCTTGAACTTGCTTCTCTCTTCCATCCCCTCTGCCTAACTTCTGTCCACCTTTAGAAATCCCAGCTGAGCATCACTCCTGAGGCCCCTTCCTGCCTGGTCAAGAGTCCTCTTGTGCCCTGGGCACTCTGGTCTCTCTGGGGTCTCACTGCCCTGCCCTGCCCTGGGATGGCCCTGTCACTGGATGGGACCTCCCTGAGAGTGGCAGTCTGACACCCACATTCACTCCTGGCCTTGTTCTCAGCCCCAAGGATGGGCCTGGCCGACAAGATGCCCTCAACATGCCTCAGGTGAACAAGCGAAAGCCAACTCACCTGCAATGACATCAAAGTAGGTGGTCAGGACAGAGGGAGCTCAGGGGTTTCATACACACAGGGCACATGCTTTGCTACTGAGAGATGAAGCAACTCAATACACTCACTTGAATGAGAAAACCCTCCAGGCTGCGAACCAGAAGAAGCTGGGTTCCAGACCTAGTTCTGCCTCAAAGCTCAATCTTTCTCTAGGGCCTCAGTTTCCCCCCTAACATAAAGGACATGACCCCACTTTGCACATCTTTGAGGATCAGACAAGATAAGGGTGGTGAAAGGGGCTTTGACGAGTACAAAGCTCTAGCTAGACGTATAGGATGACGGATATTATTCAGGCACAAAGAGAGGTTTCTTCAAGGCCTTATCTCTTCTTTATTTTCTTTCAAGGAAATGGCTCAGACCAGCCCGCCTGCATTATTGTTGGCACTGTGCGCCAGGGAGAGAGGGAGGCAGAGAGGGAGAAGGAATCTTTAAGAGAGACTCTCTGGGGGACACTAATATTTTTAATAGTTTGTGGGTTATGAAGCAAATCTCTGTTCTCCGTATTATATATCTCGGCCGAGCCTGAAGAATGTTTCCAGAGTCTTTAATGAAACTGAAGCAGTAACCCAGCAGAGAGAGAGAAAGGCAGAAAGAGGAGATTTATTTGCAGAGATGTTTGCTCAGAGAGAGGAGAAAGCAGCTAGAGGCAGGGGGCCGGCTCAGCCACATTCCCCCAGCCATCCAGTGCCCCGATCCTATCCTTGGTGGGGGCCAGACCACCTGTCCTCACCTTTGAAGAGCATAGGCTGCGACCGTGCACATGGCCTCCTCTCCCACGGCTGGGTAGAAGGGGGGAGCCTCTGTTTTCCCCTCTAATGTCTGGAGAGGAGGGTGAACTCGCCAGCAGTTGGGGGGGGGTGGCTTTTACAGCACATAAGAGAGCCGGCTGCAGCCCAGAGCCTTGGTGGGAGAGCGGAATTATTAATAGGTCCTACTGAGGCCTCGGGAAAAATGCAGGACTGCGTGGAGTTTAAAAGGTCAGCGTGAATAACAAAAACAGACTTTCTGGGGAGTCAGAATGGATTTAAAATACACTCCGAGGGGCCTGGGGCTCCTTTGCTGTGGCGGGCGCAGCATGACCGTCTTTGTGTGTTCATGGGTGTGTGCGCACACCTCTGGGTTCTGGAGACATTTGTCGGCTCCCAGGGAGCCAGTACAGGTTTCTGCCTCACAGGGTGTGTGCTCTGGGCGACTTCTGAGCGCCAGGAATGGCAGCTTGGCGGCTGGACTGCCGTGCCGGGGCAATCACTCCCCTCTCTCCATAAATCGAGGAGACTAGGTTACCTGGCCCTCAGGATCTTTTCAACTTCGACAGAGTGCTGGAGGACAGAGAGAGCCTGGCTCCGGCACTGCACTGAGCCGGGTTCAATCCTTAGCTGGTCATGTAACTAGTCAGGTGACTGGGCAAGTCAGGTGCTTCCCCTGGGCCTCCGTGTCTAGTTCCCACCTTGCGGGGTTGCTGTGGGGATGAAGAGAGCAGGGTCTGGAACAGGCCGGTGCTGAAGTGCTGAAGACCCATGGCTCTTTCTTCTCAGACCAGGCCTCTTTGGAGTCTGCCGTCACACATCCTTTACCTGCATTCTAGAAGATTCCTTCATCCTATTAGACCGGTGCTTATTGAACACCTACTATGTGCCAGGTGCTATTCTAGGCATCAGGATACAGTAAAAAAAATTCCTGCCCTCTGAAGCTCATGTTTTATAGGTGTCTCCTGTCCTGGGGTGGAGTGAGTCAGACTCTTACAGGAGAGTCTGGAGGTGGATGCAGTGCGGGGGAACCCTGGGTCTTGGGACCAGTCAGACTGACACTTACTGTGACCACAGAAGAGGCACGGCACATCTCAGAACCTTGTTTTCCTAACCTGCAAAAAGGGGATAGCAACAGCAATCCTCTTTGGGGGGTGATCTTATATGCACAACGCTTAATAAATACCTGTTAGTGAATGGCTAAGAGGTGTGAGAACATTTGTAAACCTTAAAGGGCTATAAATCCTTCCTTCCCTCTCCCCGTTTCATAGTCTTCTGCACACATATTAAGCCTGCGTGTTAACAGATTGTGGTAAGACTATCAGGAAACTCTAGCAAGTCCTGAGAACTTTATAGTGGAGACCAACATTACTTGAGCACCTGTTGTATATAAGCTCTGGTGCTGGGTGCCAGGGACATGGAGGTGAATCTGGGAGGTTCTCACCCTTGTCATATTCAGTGTGGTTGGGGAGACACAGCTGCAAACAGGCACTATGTGTGCTTAGTTATAAGGGACAGAGTGAGGCACTAGAACTCCTGGGAGCCCGGAGAGCCATCTAACCCTGCTTTGAGGAGCTGGGAAGACTTTGTGACCCCTTGGAAAAAAGACCCCCACCCAGCTGGTCACAGTCCTGGGCTCTGAATTTCAAAGGCTTCTTACAGACCCTCCCCCTTATTTTACAGGTTCAGAAATTAGGACCACATAAATCGTATTCTTAGGGCATACATATGGTAAGTGGCAGAACCCACCAGGTGTGACTTCCAGGCTAGTAACCCTTTGGAACTTTCATTTAAGGAAATCAGAATTTATTAAATACAGATGACTGGACAAGGCAATAATTTAGTGATGACGGCAGAACTCCAGGCACTGTGGGAGATGGTGGCAGAGAGGCTCTGAGACGGGGAGTCCTGATCCGAGACCAGATTCATCCGGTCCTGAGCTCAGATCAGCAGGGGAAAGGAAACACCACCAACCAGGAGAAGATGGTGCTAGGTTTTATGGTAAAGGCTTAGGTCTTACCAGGCTGAGTAGGTCAAAAGGTGCAGCCTAGAAGAGAGGCTGCAGTTTTAAAACTACAACCAGGTCTCCCAGAGGGAGCAGTGGCATTTGGTTAAGGTCCTAGTCGGAGGTCTGGCCAGTGAATGACCACTTGTGTAAGAGATTGTCAGGTGATAGAAGATGCTGGGATGAGTGAAGGCACCTTCCCTCTTGGCAATCATGGCAACCCAAGATCTCACCTCCTTCAGTAACATTTACCTATACCTCATTCTACCTTGATCATACCCCCCCCTGAGAATTCCTATGACTTTTGTTATAACCATGCCTTTTGACACTTAGTAGATCCTCAGGATATTGCCTTCTGTGTTCTCTGCCCAACTTTCCTCTTCATGCCCATGTATCCTGCCTCCAGGCAAAAGTGCAAGGAGCTGGATATCAGTGAACCATTTGGTGAAGTAAAAACCTCCAAAAGACTCTCTCTTCTATAAAAGCAAGAAGAACACTTGAAACTCTAGTCAGCATCAACTTTTTCAGAACTCTGGAAGTTAATCAAAGTCTTGCAACAATCCAGGGAACATTTATTCAAGAAAAAACAACTGGATTTCAGTAAAAATAGAAATTTCTGTGGCATTTTAACTTGTCCTGTTGTCAGCCCCTACACTCTTCTGTGGTAGCCTTGAAAACCAACACCTGCAATCACAGTGGAAATCAGCAGCCTGGCAGCCGCTGGAGGGTACAAAACCGTGTCAGAGTTCCTTTAGAGCCTCATTCCTAGACAACAGTCACCTGAGGACCTGCCTGATGATTCCCTGGAAAACCCCACTCTCAAAGCTGTCTGTCTGTATTTGATCTGACTTGGAGATTGCGCAATGCTAACAGATATTTCCTCAGGGGTATTTGTTGAAAACAATCAGAGGTAATAGTTTAGCATCAAAGCAGTCTGAGGCAGTGGATAACAGTTGGGGCAAATGAGCTCATTAGCTGACCATTAAAGCTAACTGAGCAGAAACTTCCAGTGGCTACATGTGACAAAGCATTTGCACTTTACAGAATTGGATTAAAGACATTTTCTTAATGTTTATTACTTTTGAGGGACAGAGAGCATGAGCAGGGGAGGGGCAGAAAGAGGAAGACACAGAACTGGAAGTGGGCTCCAGGCTCCATGCTGTCAGCACAGAGCCCAACGCAGGGCTCAAATCCACAAACTGTGAGATCATGACCCGAGCCAAAGTCAGAGGCTAGACCACCCGAGTCACCCAGGCACCCCCAAAATTGTTTTAGAAAAGCAAACAGTAATAACAACAAACAGCAACAACATACCCTGAAGTGGCAGGAGAATCTGATTTCCAGAGTTGTCAAATTATATTATTTTAAATGCCCAGTCTTCAACAAAAAAATTATAAGACATTCATAGAAATAAGAAACTATGGCCCATAAACAGGGAAAAAAAGCAATCAATAGAAAGTATCTCTGAGGGAGTCCAGAAGTTATACTTATTAGACAAAGACTTTAAATCAGCTATTTTATATATGCCCAAAGAATTAAAGAGATCATGTCTAAAGAAATAAAGTATGGGAAGGATGTCTCATTCAATATAGACTATCAATAGAGAGACTGAAATTATTAAAAAAAAAAAAAACAGAAACAATCACATCTTATAAAGTTGAAGAGTACAATAAATGAAATGAAAAATTCACCAGAATGGCTCAACAGTAGATCTGGGCAGGGAGAAGAAAGCATCTGCAAACTTAAAGATACATCAACTGAGATTAGACAGTCTGAGGAACAGAAAGAAAAAAGACTAAAGACAAATGAACAGAGACCTATGGGACACCATCAAGTGTGTCAATATATGCATAATGGGAATTACAGAAGAGGAGACAGAGAAAGGGGCAGAAAAAAAATATTAAAGAAATAATAGCTGAAAACTTCCCAAACCTGATGAAAAGCATTAATCTATACATCCAAGAAGCTCAATGAATTCTAAGTAGGATCAATTTAATGAGAATCACACCTAGACATATCTTAAGCTGTTGAAAGCCAAAGATAGAGAGCCTTGAAGGCTGCAAGAGAGAAATGACTCATCATACTTCTCAATAAGATTAATAGCTGATTTCTTATCAGAAACCATGGAAGCCAGAGGCAGTTGGATGACATAATCAATGTACTGAAAGAAAAGAATGTCAATGAATTCTATATCCAGCAAAACTATCCTTCAAAATTGAAGAAATTAAATCATTCTCAGATAAACAAAAACGAAAAGAATTTGCTGTCAGCAGACCATCCCTACAAGAAACACTAAACGCAGTCTTTCAGGCTGAGTTGAAAGGACACCAGACAGTAACTTGAATCCACATGGAGAAATCAAGAACAACAGTAAAGGTAACTTACAGGTAACTGTAAAAGACAGTATAAATGATTTTTTTTGTTTGTAACTCTTTTTTTTTCTATTATCTAACTTCAAAGGCAACTTCAGAAAGCAACAATTTTAAATCTGTTTTGATGGGTTTTATACTAAATTACTAAAGGATATAATTTGTAAGACAATAACAGCAAAAAGGAGGGAGAGGAGGGAAAGAACAAAGTTTTATATGCTATTGTAATTAAGTTGATACTAATCTGAACTAGATTGTTATAGGTTAAGATATTAATTATAATCCCCAAGGAAATCACTAAGGAAATAACTCAAAATGCAAGTAGTTCCAGACCTGGGTTCACATGGCAGAGCTGTCACTTCATCCCTAGATGACCTTGGCCAAGCTACTTCCCTCCTTGAGTCTTGGTTTCTTCATTAGTCAAATGGCTATAATTAACCCACAGGTTTACCCATATCCCCGATAATGAAATTAATGTGTTGTGCATGTTGGAGGGAACAGAAGCCACACTGGAAACTTGGTTGTGGATCTTGCTCCTTGGCCTTCTTATGTGTGTGAGTTTGGGCAAGTTATTTAACTTCTCCAAGCCTCAGTTTCTTCTGTGCAATAGTCAAACAACTGTTTATGTGGAATTAAATGGGGCCATATGTGTTGTCCCTATTCATCGGAGTACCTGGCATATAGTAAGTATCCAATAAATGTTGGTGATTATTCTGAACTGTGAACAACCCAAGGGCAGAGACGCACTTTTAATCATTTCTGGGTCCCTGGGGCCTAGTGTAGAGTAGCTGTCCAGTAGATGGAGTGTTTGTTAAACCGAACTGAAGTTTGCTATCTCTTTTGTCATCCAGATGGAAGGCTAAGATCTTGTGAAAGTTCACACCACAGGGGAGGGGCCTGGGGCTCAGGAGGCCAGGACTGGAACTAGAGAAAAAGTTGCTGGTGGGATCCATCTCTGTCCCCTGCTGGGCTCTGGGAGTCCATGGCCAGGCCCACAGTACAGTGGACTTCTTAGCAGGAAATGTCATGACCTCAGCACCAAGACGGGTGGGATTTGCGTTTTTCCCACATTAGGACATCTTGCTAAGAATGGGTTCTTGGCCCTGAAAGATGTTTGGGATTCAAGGGTGACCAGGCCAGTTTAAAATCTCTTAAAGGGACCACCACAGCCTTCTTCAGCCCTGTACCACCTACTTCTCCTCCACAGCCAACCTTCCTGACAGTCTCCACTCCCCTCTTTCCCTGTCCTTCCCAGGCCACTGTATCTTCCTCCCCTGTCACTGTTCTTGTACAAGTCCCCAAGAGTTTCCTCATGATGGAAGCCAAGCCCCGAGCCTTGGACCCACCTCCTGGTTGACTATATCACTTGGGCCATCTGCAGGGCCTGGAGAGAAGCTAACTGGGCTTCTGTGCAACACACCTTCCATGGCTTGAGAGCCCTTCTGAAAGGTCTAAGAGCGAGGAGTGAAAACAATCCAGAGAGCGATTATTGCCCAAGACTCATACTGCAGGCCAGTGAGTAGGGAAGTAGGAATCGCATTGCTCACCAAGAGCCAGGCCCTTCCAGGCTCTTTCCATGGGCTTCCCAATTTAATACTCACAACAGCCCTATGAGGCAGATACTAATACCATCCCTGATTCATCCCATGAGGAAACTGAGGCACAGAGAAATTAAATAATAGGCTCAAGTCACAGAATGAGAGTCAAGGCCAGGAATGGCATTCACGCAGTCTGGGGGCAAAGATCATGTTCTTAACCAGAACCCACTTGGCCTCTCAAGGTGGGACACATGCCTGGGAGGGCAGCAGAGCCCCGGACTTTGCTTAACTTAGGGCTAATTCACAATTTGGGATTAAATTTCAGGAAAGCAATCAGCTTCAATGAAAGTAACACCAGGGGAAAGCAGCATGAGAGAGAAGAGGGTGCAGTTTGCTTGCAATCAGATTTGGCCTTTATCCTCCCTTCTCACCCTGCTGGGGACACTCACTTATCAGACACCCATGGCTAGATTCTGAGCCAGGGCAACCTTCCTAGAGGTCATTCACCCAGGGACCTGGAGACATTCTAGCAAGAAAGAGTGTCAGTTGTCTTGCTTGGGTGATGGGACGTGTGAGGAAGGCTGAGGCCTTTGAGGGAAGCTTCCCGAGGAGGGGTGAGCACTCTATCTCTGGAGGGGGCAGTGGAGTTCATATCCCTAACCAGCAGGGCCACAGACCACCTCTGGGGTGCCTGCTGGCTCTCTGAGGCGCTGGGTACCCACAGCTCCCTAGGTGGCCTTGGGGATTCCATTCACCTCTCCGGACCTCCTGTGTCCTGCTCCTGCTTTGAATGATGCTTTCTAGGGTCAGTTAGGGTCACAGCTGGCAGGTTTAGATATTCACCCCCAAGTTATCCCCTGGGGAAGACTAAATCCCTTCGGTGGCACTACTAAAGAGATGTAGCATAAACCACAAGCCACCAGCGCTGGCAGGAACTCGTCTGGTGCAACCAGATGGGGACAGAGGCCTGGGAGGACAAAGGACTAACAGAGGGCCATGCAGCAGATTCGGCGCATCAGGGCCCTGACCAAGTGCGTGGGAAGGAGACACAGGAATTAGTGTTTCAGGCAGAGTGTCAAGACTGGTCCCCAAGTATTCCCCAAAGGAAACAGGGATGGCAAGCCGGCCAGAGCTGGAAGGGCACGCAGCCTGCTGCCTGGCAGGTTTCTGTCAGCCCCTGACACTCATGTGTGGGGGATGTGGGCGGGGCACACACACAGTCAGGCCTGCTTTGCCCTGAGGAGGTGGCTCTGGGTCTCAGGCCCTGCAGAACGGGGGTCAGGGCAGATCATGGGTGCAAAGCATTCTCATGACAGGACATGCTACACAATGTTGTAGGCGTACCCAAGAGGTCACAACCCCACCACAGACTCTGTTCCCAAAGAGCCTGCTGCCTAAAGCGTGGGGCTCTGGCAGACACAGCCATGACCGATTGCAGGGACAGGCAGGGGACACACAGGATCAGCCTTAATCTGGACCATCCTCCTCATGTGCCAGGAGTCTGGCTTCTCCCGTAGTCCTGTCTCCTTGTTCCCTACTTCACACTCATGCACGTACACACACTCATGTGTGCAGACACACACTCATGCATGCACACACGCTTATACTCACGCATGCGTGCACACACACAATATATACACACACACCCACACACACACATACAACGTGCAGGCTCGCACACACACGCACACATATGCACGTGTTCATCCAACCAGTCTCCTGGTCAAGCCACGCAGGCCTCTTACATATCTCCGGATGCCGTGGCCTTCTCTTTCCCAAGCTGGCAGCACCTGCCTCAAGACCTCATTGTCTTCCACCTGACCCGGCCCATCGACCTGCTCGCTGGATCCCTACGGTCCATGCTCCAGCCTGCAGCCAGAGGGAATTTTATCCAGTGCAAATTACACCTCAGAGGGGAAGGGAAGAGGGAGGAACTAAGGGGTTCAAACCCACCAGCTCCGGAACAGGCTCAGCTCCCACGTGAAGTGCTCGGTGACCCGGCTAATGCTGGCAGCGGCTACCTGTCCCACTACTGCAACATGCCAGCAATGCGACACCTAATACGATAGAGTCAGAGGACCACGTGCTTGCCATCTGCTGCACCCTGACCTCTCTGGGACCGTGAGCTGGGAGGCGGAGGCCCCATCTACCTGGTAAAGGCGAGGATGCTGAGGCAACCGTGGGCAGCAGGCAGCACAGCGTCTGGCCCTCCAGCGATGGCCAAGCTTACTGCCATCACTGCTGTCCCCGTTCCTGTAAATCCCGGTGGGTGTGGGCATCCCCCCATGCGCTGTGGGTTCCTGGAGGGATTTATCTCCTTGAATTCAGTTCTGGGCCCTGGGGTGCAACTGAGGACCTGGCCGGAGCCCATGTTTGCTGAGAATCTTGTTTGACTCTCTATCAGCTGGTTAGAATTCAAAGGGCCAAAGAGAGACCAGAGGGCAGGGTTGGCAAGTCCATTTCACAGATGAGTAAAGTGAGGCTCAGAGCTATTTTAGGATGGGCATGTGCTTTCCATAGCAGTTATTCCTTATGGGGAGTGGCTGCTTTGCCTATCTGTGGGCGCACATCCATGTCGCAGATGAGAAGGTTGAGCAGGCCCATGCTGGGGCTGTCCTTTTCAGAAGCAGAGACTAGACTCCGACAGTTTCAGTAACATGTTCGAGGTCACACCAGTCAAGCCGGTAAGTGGCAGAGCCATGATTCAAACCCAGATCCCCTGAGTCTCATATTTTTTCTCTGCTCAGACAGAACGCACAACCCAGCTCCTTGGCCCTCCCTGAAGCGACGCAGGAACTAAAGCAGGCCTCAGATTCGGTCCCCAACATCCCCTGGAGCACTCATGTTTGAAACAGAATTTGGCAGGCCCACTGGGATTAATTAATTACAGGCCTATCTCCAGGGTGGCCCGGTCGGCTATCGAGGCTGCTGCATACCTGTTGATTGCATAATCCATAAATACATTTGACATCTTTAATTGGAATCAGGCCCCCCAGCCCCTGCCCACAGTTGAGTTACGAGCTCCAAACTCCCAGTTGGCAGTCCTGAGCTTCTGCCTGAATCAGGGCCCGGTGAGGAGGAATCAACTTGGGGCTCGATGTCATTTATCTGGGATTATGAAGCAGAGAAAAAAATCAGTGTTCCACTGTAAGGATGGAGATCTCCCTCTAGCTCTGTGGCTATGGACCACCTCCTAATCTCATCTTCTCAAATCCAGAAAACCTTCCAAGGCCTTGCGATCCCCGGGCTGCCAGATCCAAATGAGAGCAGAACAAGCATACTGGGTTTGACATGGGGGCTTTTGGGGTTCTTTCTCACTGGAATCCCACGGCAATCTGCCTCACCTCTCTCATCTCCCAAGGTAGGCCCAGGCCAACACACACATCCAGATGCTGTAGCAACAAGACAAGACCCCTGTCTGACTGGACACTGCAGGAGTGCCCAGGCTCGACTCTGAAGCCCAGAAGTGTCACCTACCTGGTGGGTAACTTTGCACTAGTCACATAAACCACCGGGTCTCCATGCGCTCATTCATTCCCTCCCTCCCTCGGTATCTCAGATACCGCTTGCCAGGATCTGAGAGGTTCCACGCAGGGATGGAGGGGAGCTGTACCTGCCTTGGAGCACCCTGTCCAAAGGAGTCCACAGCCCAGAGGGAAAAGTGGGCAGAGGGGCCACGGGAGGCACGGGCCAGGGGGCAACTACCTCAGCTTGGGGAAGGGTGAGAAGAGGGGAGAGGTTCCCCAGAGCTAAGGACCCAAGCTGAGCTAGTCTTTCTGGACAGACCCTGCAGGGCCTACCCCACTTTCTCTTCTGCCTTGTTATCTTGATAACAAAGTGGGTGTGGTAAAAATTTAAACGAAAAACTTGTAGAAAGTCCTTGGTACGATGCAGCTATTTGACACTGGGTTCCCTTTTCAGGCCTCTTCCCTCTAGACTCAGATGGAAAATGATGACATTGGGCACACTGGGAGGAAAGGCAGGAGTTCTGGTCACCCCTGACCTTGGGCAACCACCTGAGGGCTCAGGGCTCATAGTTTGGCTCACCTGTCAGGAAGCTCTGTCTCCGGGCATCATATATCCTCAGGCTGCCTCTAAACGTTGGCCACCCTCCACAGAGCAATCCCCAACCTCCTGCTTTGATTTCTCACGCTGCCTGGTCCCTGACTGGGGCTGTGACCTCCCAGAGGGAGGGGACTGGCCCTACCTACTGAAGTCTTCCCTTCCTCCTTCAGCACCAGACCTTGGTAAAGCTTCCAAGTGACACGGTTTGGAAGACCAAACTCTACCAAAAAAAAGAAAGAGCACGTTCTGTGACAGGACACAGCGACCAGAGCTGGGTTTGGTTCCCACGATGGCTGCTCACTAGCTGTGCAAACCCAGGCAAGTGGTTTACTTCCCCGAGCTTCATTTTCTTCCTCGGCAAACCCTTACCAAATGGTGAACTGGATGATTCATTCATATGCATGTGTCTACTCCATTCAGAAATTGTTTCAGATTCCAAGGATACAGCAGTGAACAAAACAAACTCTCTGGCATGCTGAGATTACGTTCTAGCGGAACAGACAGGAATTGACAAGTAAACATATTCGTACGCTGGGTGGTGATCACCACTATGGAGAAACACGAGGCAGGGTAAGGGAAATCAGGAGGGCATGCGCAGGGTGTGCATTTTATGTAGTGTGGTTAGGGAAGGCTTCCCCGAGACGGAGACACTGGGCATAGACCTGAAGGTGGTTTGAGAGCAGCCGTGGGGGAGACCTGGAGAACACTGGAGACAAGCAGGGTCTCCAACAGGAAGAAGGAACATGGCTGGCATGGCTGAGGAACAGCCAGGAGGCCAGCCTGCAGCAAAAGGGGTGAGGGAGGAGAAGGCACCAGGTGAGGTCAGCATGGGAACAGGGTGGGGATGGGGAGTCATTACAGGCCACCGTGAGGACACTGGCTTTCCTCAGAGTGAGGAGGAAGCCATGGAGGATTTTAAGCCAGGACTGGTAAGACCTGACTTGCCCTTTAATTCTTTTTTAATGTTTATTTTTAATTTTTAATGTTTTATTTTATTTTTTGAGAGAGAGAGAGAGAGGGAGGGAGAACACGAGCAGGGGACGGGCAGAGAGAGAGGGGGACAGAGGATACTAAGAGAGCTTTGTGCTGACATCAGCAAGCCCGGCGCGGGGCTCAAACTCACGAACCGCAACATCATGACCTGAGCCACAGTCAGGCACCCCCTGACTTGCCTTTTAGAAGCAGACTCTGCTGTGTGGAGGACAGAATGCAAAGGGACAAAGGCAGAAGGAGGGATCCGGGGAGTGAGGTCACCTCGGTGATGGCGGGTGAGGATGGTGGGTGAGGAGGTGGGTTTGGGGCCAGGGAGGCAGAGGAGAGACGGTGACGCTCTGGATCCACCACGGAGGTAGAGCCAGTAGGACGTGCTGGCCAACTGGATGTAGGGTATGAGGGAAAAGAGGAGCCGGGAGTGAGGCCAGTTGCCGGGGCCTGAGCAGCTATCAGACGGAGGCTCCATCTTCTGAGTCAGAGAAGACCAGGGGAGGAGCAGGTTCGGGGGTAGGGATGACTCGGGGTTTGGTTTGGGGTCTGCTAATTTTGAGGCACCTGCTAGACAAGCAGATGGAGATGTCAGGACACAACCGAACACAACCGTCTGGGACTCAGGAGGGAAGTCCAGGGCCGAGGCAGACTTCTGGGAGGTGGCTTTGACGACGAGGGAGAAGGGAGAAGGGACAGGTCTGAGGAAGGAGCCCCACAGGCCTTGGTGCTTAGGGGTCAGGGACACAAGAAGGAGCCAGCCGGGCGGCTGTAAAGGAGTGGCCAGGCAGGCAGGAGGCAGAGAGAGGGTGGCCTGAAATTCTCACAGACATTTTTTGCAAGAAGAAGAAATTACCAACTTAGTCAAAAGCTGCTGAAAATTAGAGACCCTCGCAGGAGAAGACAGATGAGGTGTGCGTGGGACCTGAAAGCAGAGGGAACGCGACACAAGATCATTTACCTCCCTCTCCTGAGGTGCTAACTCAGAATGGGTCTCTTTGGAAATGGAATGGCCAGAGTTGTTGAATCTCTCTGATGGGCTCCCAGCCCCAGGCCCATAACCTGGGGAAGAAAGCCCCAATAGAAGCCGACTTCAGCACTAGCTCCTGGAATGCCTTTGAACCCCTCATCGAAAAGCGGGAGCTCGGAAGCAGGTAATTTTAGCCAAGTGCACTGTGTTTGCTTAGAGTTTGGGTGCAGCAACCAGTTAATTACGCAGGTAAATCATGTCGCCGTCCCTGCAGCCGCAGAGCAATAACACCGTGCTGACCACACTTTTAAGGGTGATATAAGCCTCTGAGTGCGAGCTAAGAGGTTTTATAGGCTACCCTTTGAATGGGCCTCTTTCTCCCAGAGCCCACAGGAGTTGTGTGTGCCCACGCCTGCTCAGTGGTGGGGCGGGAGGGTGGCTCTTTTCTTAGACAAGGTCCATATGACTTGGGACCGGTCCAGGGCTGGCTGGCGGCCCAGGCGGGAGGTGGGAGAAGTCCATCTTTTGTGTCTGTGCTCATATCATCATGATGTGTTTCTCCCACTGCCCAGACACTGCCCGACCTTCCAACTCAAACCCATGTCAGCATCACAAACATCGACCGGGCCTGGCCCTGTGCTGAGCACTTAGAACCCAGGTGTGCCCAAGTTCATCCTTGCCCTCCAGCCAGACATGAAAGATGGGCTGAAAGTCTGCTCCTAGGGTGCAGCAGAATGAACTTAGTACTTCCTAAGAGTCTGGAGCATAATGCAACGTGAGCACCAAGGAGGGGATGGCGGATTCTGGAACATCTGCTCCTGCCATGCCAACAAGGATAAGATTTCAAGAGGCGGGATCCAGGGATAAAGGCGTTCCAGGCGGTGGAAGCAGCATGAGCAAAGGCCCGGGACTGGAGTGTACTCTACACTGGGACACTCACAGAAGCTTGCGCCCCTTGACTCAAACACTCAGAATCCAAGACCCCCAGGTTGCTGAGTCACAGACTGATGAGACCCCAGAATGCAAGATTTGTGGCTCTTTGAGCAAGCCAGAGATGCACCTGGTCAGGTCTCCCCTCCAGGGCAGGAGATCTTGGCACTAGTCACCAACCGGTGGCATCTTGTGAGATGGGAGGCCCATGGATGTGGGTGAGGATCCATCTTGCAGGGTACTTGCTCAGCCTCTCTGTCCCCATCCGTCAATCTCCAGGCACTGACCAGAGGTGCACATTGTGACCAGCTTTGCCCACCATGTTCCGATGCCTGTGAGGAAGGTTCCCCTTCCCATCAAGATGGAGTTGTCATTGCGGGTGAGGGAAAGTGCCCTGTCCGTTAGCGTGCTAGTGACTGATAACAGTCTGGCATCATGGTTAGGATTTTGGTCTCTGGTCTAAACTTCCCTTCGCATATTTTACTTTCCTAAGCCTCAACTTCCTCTTCTTTAATATTAGGATAACAACAACAGTGAGCAATTATTTTGTTCTCACTAAGTGTCTGGCACTGGGTTAAATGCTCCTTAGGCATGACCTCTGCTAAATGATCTATAATACAGGCACTGCTATTCTCCTTTTTCATACTGGGAGGCTGAGGCACAGAGAGGTAATGTAATTTGCCCACGGTCTCCCAGCTAGTAAATGGTGGAGTTTGAACACGGACCAAAGAAGTCTGACTCCAGCACCTGCTAACAGCAAGGAGAATAATTAACAATACTAATAGTAATAAAGTACTATCCTTTTCCAGGAGAGTGCGTAGCAAATTCATTGTCTGAGTGGGTGTTTAAAGTCTATCTTTAGGGGCTTGGGGTATAAAGTATAGGAGTACGTGGCCCGAGGGGGTGTGGCTGCTGAGAAATTGTTATATTCTTTTTGTGGCGTGGAATATACTTTTATAATCTGAGTAATTTCCTCCTAATGTGTTTAGCCTCCATTAAACTGTGGGCTTCTCCAGGGAAATGAACATGTTTTATTGAACTTGGAAGTCCCCAGAATGATGCCCGGGACATAGTAAGTGCTTAGTGGATGCTAATCTCCGTCCTGGACTCACATGGGGGCGGGGGCTCCTTTCTCCAGGGCTGACCTGCACACTGGGCACATCAGGGATGGAGGGGTGCACCTGTCGTCACGCATTTGCAAAGGGGGGGTGGTCTGGGTGACTGACCAGGCACTATGCATGTCCCATGTCTGACTTTCTGGCAATACTTTAACAGCTGCTGTGCAAAGACTCCTAAAGGCTCTCGATGCAGGGGCAGAAAGAGAAAGAAAGAAAGAAAGCAAGAAAGCAAGAAAGCAAGCAAGCATATAGCTAAGATGTGGTTAATACCTTCAGCATGCTTCCCTTTCCAGTTAATTAGAAAACTTTATTACAGGAAAGTTAAAGTGGCTTTTCTTTCCAAGGCAAACGTACCAACTTCTGAGAAGCAAGAAAGAGGCGTGCCAAGAGCCGCTCCATCACCGTTTCCATCATGCTCTCCTCTGGGTTTGCCGATGCTTGCCCGGCTGCTGTGAGTCCGGCTCACATGTGAGGGGGGGCGGTCAGCTGCACCTGGGCCATGAGAAGGAACCGACCTGGCAGAAAGGGCGTGTGCCCGTGCAAGTATTGGGAGGCCTGAGTTCTGTCCTGTCTCTCCGATCTGCTGCACACCAGGGCATGCAACTGCTCTGGGCTTGGTCTCCTCTCCTGGTCAAAGAATCGGTGACCGCCCTGACCTCTGAGGCGTCTGGGAGGTGAGCGAGACAGGGAGTGAGGCTCGTGACGTATGGAGGCTGGGTCTCAGGGACACCCGCACGGCTGCTCAAGTCAGGGAACAAAGGAAAATAATCCCTGCTGGGGCTCACTAAGTCCTACACAGCAAGCGTCTGGAGGACTTGCCGAGTTTCTGACAGTTCAAACCACTGCGGGGCTGGTACGTGGATAATGGTTGACCATACGGGGCTGCAGCACCCGCCCGGACAGGCGTGATCCACATCCTGTAAGACATTCTGGCTTAACATAATGCAGGCCAGGTGAGGTTAAAGCACACACTCACTCAAAAATGAGGGCTGGGTGCCCTCTGACCCTCAGTTCAATAGCTACCTCCCGGGCAGTGATCCTAGGGAGATAGGAGTGTCCACATCAAAGGATAGAGAGGGACAGATTTATGGGCGTGCAGGGGCTCCTCCCAGGTGTTTCTGCTCCCACCTCCTCCCCACTGGAGCAGCTGGAGAGGAGGCGTTGGCCTTGGAAGGGAGAAAGGGAAGGACTGTTCCTGGAGCCAGCTCCCCTGGAGTGTCTTGGGGGACCTTGAAGGTGGTCTTGCATTCAGGGAAGCTGGGCCCATTGCCAAGGACCCAGATGGAGTTGAAGGGGACATCACCTCCACTGACAAAGTCTGAAGTGGGTCTTTCCTGGCCAGGCAAAATGATTTCTCCTTCACAGTGGTCTTTGTAAGCGCTTCCCCTGTGAAGCCTTCCGTGCTGCCCTCTGAGAGGACCAGTCACTTCTATGTTCTCAAAACATGCAACCACTTTCAGTCAGCTCCTCTTGGAGGGAGGGCTGGTACTGAATTCATCTTCACGCCTGCAGTGCCCAGCACAGTGCCTGACACAGGGTAGGTCTGCACAAGAGAAGCGCGGGGCTGCGATGAACGCAATTGTTCTTGACGTCATTCTGTAGATTGTCTGAATAGTGCCCTCTCACTGGAAAGATGGGGAAACGAAGGCCCAGAGGGAGGACATCACTTGCTCAAGGTGGCTGCCAGGAGTCAGCACCCGACGTGGGACAGATTTCAGGATTCCCTCATGGCCACTACAGTGCCGCGTGGCCCTTGCACACTGATCTGAGCTACAGAGGAAAGTTCTCCCTCCCTGCCTTGCCTTAATCTACTTGACCACGCTGTGCACAGCCCAGCCAGGAGGGGGAAATGTCTACATTACAAAAATCATACGAAAGAAATTATGGATGGAAAAATCATTACCTTATAAATCGGCCGAGCTGTTCAGAACTTGTAGGAAACAGGGCATATAAAATTCATATGGCACGTTGGGGCTTTGATAGCGCCTCATTACAGCCCTCAGACTCCAGTGAAAAATGTCCTCACCCAGAGAGGGCTAATTTTCCTTTATTAATGACATGGGGTGGGGCTGACACCATAAATTCCAGCTACCTGAGGGCCCTGGAGCTTGGGACAAACTCTTCTGAGCAACATATCTCTCAAGGCTGCACTTCTCCAACCCTGCCTAGCCTCTGCTGCACCCAAAGGAAGCAAGACAGGGGAAGATGGCCTCCCCCAGCCCCAGGCCCCCCAGCCTTCAGACGAAACACAAAGGGGCAGAGTGGGTTGGGGCCGTCTCTTCTCTGATGAGGGCCCCACCAGAAATGTTAACTAAATGAGTCCCTCAGTGGGAGATGGAGTGCTGAGGAGAAGGGGATCCACATATTACCCCACATTTTAGGTGTGATTCCCATAATGCAAGTGGCATGCAGTATGAGGTCCATACTCCAGTCTGTGACCAGGGTCAGGATTCAGGCTCTAAGCAGGGTCTGTACTCAGGCTGTGACCAAGGTCAGGGCTCAGGCTGTTTCAAGTGGGCAGGACTGGACCTTGGTCACAGGCCCTTAGAGAATCCAAGAATCTAGAGTCACGGTCATAATACCAGAGAAGAGTCAGCCAAGCCTGGCCCCGGCAAACAAAGCTGGCTCCCAGCCCGTGGTTTTGCCTTTGTTACAAACTGCGGTCAGCACCCAGGCTTGCACAACTCTGAGAGCTTCTAGGTTCAATTCTCTTCTTGCCCGTGACAGAAACGAGGAAACTGAGGGCCCACAAGTATTCCCGGAATGCCAGCAGAGTGACCTGGACAAGGAGGGAAGGTGAGTCCGGGCCACCTGCTTCCTCCTGACGTGATTTCCCAGCCGCCCACACCTCCTCTGCAGCAGAGAATCATGATAAATCATGCCCGTCACAGCCGGGCCCACGGGCCTAGCTCATGACCATGTGCCCCAGGAGAAAAGGGAAGGGAGAGATCGTCTGTCTTCTCAGAGAGTCACATGCCCCCAAGACATCTCCTCTATGGCTTCCCGAGATGCCCCAGTTGCCTTGGTTGTCTGAGTCCACAATTAACATCCCTTCACACCTGCGTGGTGGTTCTGGGGTGCGTGCACGTTGCCTAACCCGAGCTCCACAGCGGCCTTCGGGCTGGGTTACAGATGAGAAATTTGAGCAGAGCAGTTGGTCACACGACCAACCCCTTCAACCTGATATGCTGACGCTCTAACCCAGAACCTCGGAATGGGACTATATTTGGATATAGGGCTTTAAAGGAGCAATTAAGCTAAAATGAGGCCTTTAGAGCGGACCCTAGTCCAATTTGACTGGTGTCCTCACAGGAAGAGATTAGGAGACACAGGCACTGGGCCTTCATGCACAGAGTGAGCAAGAGGATCTGTGAGCCAAAAGAGAGGCCATGGAGGAGGCCAGCCCTGCGGGTACATTGGCCTCAGACCCCCGGCCTCCAGAACTGTGCAGAGTGAATGTTGGTGAGGCTCCCAGTCAGTGATATTTGTTACGGCAGACCAAGCTGACTAAGGCAGTGGTGTGCCCAAGATTTACCAAGATGAGACTTGCATCCACGTATCTGATTCCCAGATCTGATTCTTCCTTACTGACAATAGGCACCTCTCAAAGCCCCGGATAGCTAGAACTCTGAGATGACAGAAATCGCATCTTTGCCTCGATATCTCCATTGCCTGGCTCCCAGCCTGGCAGGCGGCAGGGGTGTTGACTCTTTGCTGTTTTGTTGAACCATGTGTGAGCTTCTGAGGTCGGTTTGCTGGGTGATGGGATGGATGGGGCTGCTCTGGAAGCCGGGGGAGGGGAGGGAGCACAGGGCATGCTGGCCTCTGAAGGCAAACTCGGCCCCCACCCAGCGCTTTTGCCTTTGTTACAGCTGCGGTCAGCACCCGGGGTTACACAACCGCTTTCTTGCTCAGTCCCCACCCACTGTGGCCAAAAGCAGAATCCCCTGATGGGACATTTGGCACAACCGAGGGTTTCACAGGCCTGTTCCTTCCAGAAGAAGCTGCAGACCCAGCCAGCACTGGCCCACAGACTCACAGGAGAATTGCAAAACGAAGGCACTCACCCCAGATCAAATTCCTCCTCCTTGGGTCTTTGAGCTACTTGTGTATGCAGAAGAAAATCTATTTCCCACCCTCAGCAAGGAGACAGCTGGACACAGACAACTGTGTCATTAGGGTACAGCACAAGAGGTGTGCCTTCTGAGGGAATCTTCCACCAGCCACAAGTCCTCAGAGGATACTGCAGACTTCTCTGGCCCAGGCCCTCTCACCCAGGGCAGGGACAAAGCCTGGACACAGAATCAGTGGCCACAGATGACAGTGAAGTCCTTTCTCATAGTCAAAGCTGTCTCATGATGGGGCAGGCTGTCCCCAGCAGTGCTGGGTTTGCTAAGAGGGGTGGTAGGAAAGCTTCTGCACATCATATGAGGAAAGGACCCACAGGTCATATGGAAGGTGGGCCAAAATGACCCAAAGGCCTCCCTCTGCCCTGAAAGAGTAGTAGTCTAAGAATCTAGATTCATCCATTCAATGTACCTGTGAGCCCTGTGTTGTGACGAATGAGATCTGCCCTAAGGAGCTGGAGGGGACAGCAGGAAACAGACGATCACAGTCCAGAACCATGTGTGCAGTGACAGATGGATGTCCAGGATGCTTCCTCGACACTACCCCTGCCCTGCCCATGTCCCCTCCCCTTAAACACTCCCAATCAACTTCCAACTGCCAGCTCCTGCGTTCCTTTGCCTGAGGCCCTCTGTAAGCATGAGATCCCACTCTGCCTGAGCAGGCCAGTGCTGGGGATGAATATTCCCTCTGGACCAATGACAGACAAGAACAGGAATACCGATACATCAGCTCCCCTGACTCTCGGGTGGCTGAGTCTAAGGGGCATGCTTTCATCATTCCCAGCATCCCAGAGGATTGTGCTCCTTCTGCCAAGTTCATTTCCCCAACTCCTAGGTTCAGGTCACCAAAAAACTTCATTTAGGATCTGCAGCGTTGAGTCATAGGTTGGGGTTGGGCAGAGAGACAAGAAAAGAAGGGGAAAGGGGGGAGGGAGAGAGAGTTTTGACGTTATGTTCAGCAAGAAATCTTCCTTTGAGTTACACTTAAGCTGAAGAAGGATCAGATAGTTTTCTAGAGTTGGAGGCTTCTGTTCAAGTCCTTCCTGTGACCTGCCAGGTGAGTGAACTCGGGCAGTGAAATCAGTATCACCAACTACAACAAGAGTGAGAATCTCCTCCTCACAGGTCCAAGATGAAAATTAAATGAGATGACAGTGTGTGTGTGTGTGTGTGTGTGTGTGTGTGTACATGTATCTCACAGCTGCTGAATTAAGTTCTAGACACAAGCAAATCATCCCACATGCATCACTTGCCTAAATCCTTCCACTGACCCTACTAATAGTATTTCCATTTTACTGATGAGGAGACTGAGGCTCAGAGAAGTGAGTATCCTAAGATAACTCAGCTAATATGTGCCAGAGGTGGGATGTGAACCCATGCCATGTGGCTCCAGAATCTGTGCACTTAATCAACGTGATTCACATAGTAGGTCCTTGAAATGACAAAGGAGCATCCAGAAACCAGCACAAGCCAAAGCAGGGGAAGATGGCAAGGGCCCTTTCAGAGCTCTTTGCTAAGGGCTAAGCTGAGAAAGCAAAACAGAAAGGCAGAAACTGTCCAAAAAATAACCCCAAACCCAAACACCCACAAGCCGCAACGGTGGCCGCTGGCACGGCTGAGCTCCCAAGAAATCTCGGGTGCTCTGGAACTAAAACTGGACCCAGAGAGGAGCAAGGGAGGTGATGAGGGCAGAGCTGCTTGGGGAGTCCTGGGGGCTCCCTGCCTCGAGGAGCCCCACTCATAAGGACTCTCAAGCCAGGCCATCTTTGTTGCTGTTGGAGACCAAAATTCCAGGCCACAGTAACAGAACTGACCATGAACAGAATTGAGATTTGGTTTCTCCCCGCCTCCCCACTCACTACAGAATTCATTTTCATGATCCCCTTTGAATGATGGGAGCTGGAGAAAGCTGGAAACAGGCCTTGTGTGGCCACTCAGGGCCAAGGATCTGAACCATCCCTGCAGCCTACAAAGGCCGCCATTGCCAGACAGGTCAGCCAGAAGTCTCTGGGAACTTCAGCTCAGGGCAGAATCAGCGAACTCTCCAGCACACTGTGACTGCCCCTGGCAGGCTCCCACTGAGTCAACCCGTGTCTGCTCATCGAACACCAGCTATGTTCCAGGCACTTACTAGACATTAGGTCTCTCGATCTCGCTGCTGTTGTCTCTACCCGGCAGGTGGGGAGGTGGGGCAGGGGGAGGTGGTGGGGTGGTGAGGATGAGTAATTTGTCCAACTTCACCTTCCCGAGGTCTGACTCAAAAGCTCTTAACAACCATGATACTCACCCCCAAACTGAATGACTCCAAGTGTATTTTTCTTGGTTGTCTCTAAAATGAGGGTGATGGGGACTGATACCTCTGCAGAGGCCTGGCTGCATTCTCATATTCTCCTTGACGTTGAAAAGCCCCTCTTCCATGGGTTCCCAAAGGCAGCCAGCATGGGTGGGGCAAGTAAAGGAGTGTGGGTAGGAGAGCTCCCCCTCCCACCCTGGAAACACGCCCAGCAGAGAAAAGCCTTTTCTAATGAGTGTTAGCTAAGCAGAGCAGCCCCTGTGCAAATAGCCCGAATGGGGGGCTTGGCTGGTACTGGGGCCCAGGGCCACTCACAAGGGGTGGTCGAGCTGGGGAATGTCAAGCTCTGGGGGATGAGCAAACAGATTGCTGTGGAGTCCACATTCCTTGGCCTGCAGCCTAGGGCCCAGAGCCACCGATGCACCCTGGCATTGTCTGGAGGAGGCCTGGCCTGGGTAAAGGGGCAGGGTCAATATTTGCTGGTACATATTGTACCCCACCTCTGGCGGCATCTGTGTTTGGACAGCCCTGCCTCCCACTGCCCAGCATCTCCTTCAAATGCACTCTGGGCCCCGCAGGTCCCCACAGGAGGGTGGTCACTAGACTTGAGCCTCGGGGCTGGGATAACTCCAGAGGGATTTCCTACAGCATCTGAGCTCTAACTTTTCCCCATAGGTCAATACTAGGAAAGTCATGCAAGAAAGAGTCTTAAAGGATGTCAGGGTGCCTAGCACAGGGACTCCTTGCAGACCATGCTAGTTAATATGGGTTATTCTGGAAGTCATCTTTGATCCTTATTCTCTCTTTCCAGATCCCACCATCCATCCGTCCATCCATCCATCCAATATTTATTAAACTCCAAATGGCCCTGAAAGTCTGTCTTCTCAACTGTGATTATCCTTGGCCACACCCAAGCTCCTCCTGCCTGGATACTGTAACAACCTCCCGCCAGGTTACAACCCGAACCCACTTTCTAAACCACAAAGATGATCATGTCTCTGGTGCCTGAACCTTGCCATAGCTCCCACACCTGCAGGACCAGCAACTCAGAAGGCTTCTAGAGACCTTAGTGATCTCACTGCTGCTTCCTTCTCCCTTGGCCTCACTTGGAACGTCCTCCCCCCAACAATAATACGATGTAATGGTTATGAGCAGGGCTTTTGGAGTCAGAAAGAGGGCTTTCAACTCCGCCACTAACTAGCTATGCCATTTTGCGCAACTCTCTTAAATCTGAGCCTGAGAGGTGGGCTCTTGAGCAAGAAATTAGGAAAGTGTATTTTAAATTCTCAGCACAATGCCTGTGACCCCCAGCAGTGGCGGGATGAGTCACACACTACTACCAAGAGAACTAGGAGGGGGCCACAGGAAGATGTCTGAATGCCTCACCTGCTCTCAGTCTCCCCCAAGACTTTCACAGCCTCTGTCCCCTTCCTTCTGCTGAGTTCTCCACTCCAGAGAGTCTACCTCCATTTTGAGCAGAGAAGGAAAATACTGGGGACGATGTCTGGGGAGTCCTTCCTCTGAGGACACACGCGTATCAAGGTGCAAGTGGAGCTGAAATGTTTCAATCGGCAATGAAACCGAGTCACTTTGTTAACTGCCTGGGATAAGCCACAGACCTCTATGATGTGACTGAAGGTGAGGGTCCCAGCAGCGTGTAGGTGCCACAAGCACGTTAGCAAGTATGAGGCGCACAAGGGCATGTGAGACCCCGCTGGGGAAGCCACCCCACAGCTTGCACTGTGCAGTGAGGGCGAGTAAAGCTCGGAGAGGGAAAGGAGCTCAGCCAAGGTCGCTGCCAGTTGGTTGCAGGCCCGAGATTCAAGGTCAGGCTCTAATGTCTCCCCCTTGAGCCGGTGGCTCACATTTCGTTTGGTGTCTGAGTTGGTAACATTTTATGGAGAGAGGCAGTCTGTGCAGGTGGTGAGAAGTAGAGGAGACAGCGTGGCTTTGGGGTCAGAGGCACCAGAGTCTGAAGCTGAGATTTTCTGCCCACTAGCTGTGTGACACTGGGCAAGTTGCCTGCCACCTCTGGGTCTGTTTCCTTATTTGTGAAATGAGGTTCGTAGGCCTTGTTCTTGGAATGAGGGGAAGATTTGATGTAAAAAAAGGTCCAGCAGGGCACCCTGCATAGGCCTGGAATGTCAGAGGCCCTCAGACACGGGGTTCGTGCGGGTTTCCAGTCAGACCGTCTGTTTTGTTTAAACATCTTTTATTTAAGATGAAATATTTCACCAGAGAAACCGAACCAATATGTATGTATATACCACTGAGATGTAACATACACTGATCTTCTGTATCTGCATCACACATTTTTTAAAAGAAATAAAATCGTAGCATCAGCAGTCCCTTTGCCCCCTCCTTGATCCCATTCACCTCTTTTCCCCTCCAGAGGCAACCACTTCTGAGGCTGGTGTGTCTCCTTTTTGTCTGCATTCTTATTCTTTTGTTATACGCATAAGTGTGTGTGCACAATATGGAATACTGTTCTGGTTTTAAATTTGCATAAGTGGTGGAAGACTGCATAGACTGTTCTATGATTTGCCTTTTAAAAATTTTTTGATTTTTTTATTTTGAGAGAGAGTGTGTGAGCAGGGGAGGGGCATAGAGACAGGGTAAGAGAATCCCAGGAAGGCTCCATGCTGTCAGCACAGAGCCCAACGTGGGGCTCGATCTCACACATTGTGAGATCGTGACCTGAGCCAAAATCAAGAGTTGGACACTTAACCAACTGAGCCACCCAAGCGTCCCTATGATTTGCCTTTAAAAAAAATTGTTTTTAATGTTCATTTATTTTTGAGAGAGACAGAGAGACAGAGCATGAGTGGGTAAGGGGCAGAGAAAGGGAGACACAGAATCCAAAGCAGGCTCCAGGCTCTGGGCTGCCAGCACAGAGCCTGACGCGGGGCTTGAACCCATGAACTGCGAGATCATGACCTGAGTGAATGAAGTCAGGCGATTAAACGACTGAGCCACCCAGGTGCCCCCCGCTGCCGTGATTTGCCTTTTTAACCCAATGTTATGTAAGTGAGACTCACCCGTGTTGACACACATAGGTCATTCATTCTGTGTTCCATCATATGAATAGAGTACGCTTTACTTCTTTAAAAAAAAATTTTTTTTTAACGTTTATGTATTATTGAGGACAGAGAGAGAGAGAGCATGAGCATGGGAGGGGCAGAGAGAGGAGGAGACACAGAATCTGAAGGAGGCTCCAGGCTCTGAGGTGTTAGCACAGAGCCTGATGCGGGGCTCGAACTCACAAACCACGAGATCGTGACCTGAGCTGAACCCAACTGAGCCACCCAAGGGCCCCGAGTATGCTTTACTTCTTCATTTAATGGACATCTCCCCAGCCCCCTGCCGTGCTATTCTGACTAAAGCTTGGTGAAGAAGAGAAATGGGAGGAGAGAAGCCACTTTCCCTGAAGGATGGACAAGACATTCTCTGAGCATGAGGCTGGCTCACAAAGCAAAGCCCCTGAAATGCTGTTCAGCCTGGGTGAGTGCTCCTCTGGTAAGCAGGGGCTGAGGCATCCTCCACAGGGGGTAGAGAGAAGATCTGTAGGACTGCTGCCCGCTTCCACACACACTCCCTCCATACCCACTCTGGACTGGCCCCCGCTCTGCTCTGCGGGTCCTTCTGCTTCCCGTGCTCCCCGCAGACCCAGGCTCCCTGCTCTGCCACTGACCCAGGCTCAGTGCTTGGCTCCCAGTAGGTGCTCAGGAAATATTCGTGATGAATGCCTAAGACGATGAAGTGAGCAAAGACGCGTGTGGATGATGAGAGGCCTAAGTGGATGGGTGCAACTAGCTCTCAGGTGTAGAGTAAGTTTGGCCTTCCAGAGCCTTCCCTCTCGACCTCGGGAGGGCAGTTTGGAGAGGCTGAGAGCCTCATCCTTGGTTGTCAGCTCAGCCATGCTGCTGAGAACACGTGCTCCCCCACACTGCCCAGAGGGGCTCCCGAGGTCTTCCCGGCCTGGCCGTGACGCTCCGGTTTTGGGCGATGCGGGGGCCGCCTCACTGCCCCCATGCACCCACCCCCGTGCCCGGGTACACACTGTCCGCACACACCCTCTCATTTTTCAAGAGCACAGTCTGGGATGAATTCCTTGCTCACCAGCAATGGTAAAGGAGATTTATTACCCCCACGAACTCATTTTATCCTCCTCCTTCCCAGAGACTTTGATGGATTTTATCTTGATAAATGATGAGGCCCCGGGCCCTGCAGGCCACAGAGAGGAGGGCGGGGAGCTGGGAGCCTGGAGAGGAGAAGGAAGAGTAGAAAGAACTGGAGGCTCTTGGCTGTTGATGTTCGGGAGGGGCTGTCACTCAGAGTTCTCCTAGGCTGGGAGATGGCACTTGAATAGGACAGTTGGGGACATTTTGGCAGAGTTTCAACAACTTGCTGGGTGAACATGTTGGTACTGCCTTCTTAACGGTGGCTTCTGCGCTCGGACGACTGTCATGAAGGCAACTTCTGCATCTAAGTGGTCAGTCTTGGTGCAAGGCAAGGATTTTCCTGAAGTGGCCTCTCCTTCTCTCAGACCTGCGCCCTTAGCAGGTGCTCCCTAATCTGCGGCCTGTTTGTGTCCTGAGCTTGCTTCCTTCCGGAAGCTACTCCCACAGGTTGCTGCCCAAGTGCTCAGGGCCAGGGCACAGTTGCAGCTTTGGCCCTGCCCTACTGTGTGTACCCACCTGGCACCTTCCTACTCATCTTTCCAGGGCCACACACCTCTCCTTGGGGAAGCTTAAGGGCCCCTTCTCAGTACCTACTCTGGGTGTCCCTCCAAATTCCTCCTGGCACTCTGCCTGAGGCCTGACTGCTCACCTGTCTTTCCTTTAGGTGACCTCCTGGGATACCCGGTCTGATCCACGGCAGTGTCCCAGGGCCCATCCCGGCACAGGCTGTGTACAGGGAAGGCCTCCAAGCATGAAAGAAGGAGTGGGGGAGTGAGAGAACTCTTTGGGGATCCTGCCCTTACCCTGAGTGGCCAGTTGCCTGGACACAGGGACTGTCCTTAAGTTCTCTTAGCATTGTTTCTGCCACACAATGAAAGCTCAGTATGTGCTAACTACTGCTAATGTGCGAGATGCTACAGCAACCGCTTTATATCTCATTTAAATACTCCTAACAGCCTGCAAAGTAAGATTTATCATCCCCCGTGGCAGATAATGAAGACTAACTTGAGTAAAGGAAAGCAACCTCCGAAGCCACACGGCTTGTGCAGATACAGACTCAAACGTGACCATCCTGCCCCAGAAGCCCTTGGTGTTTTCCCTCTGCCTCATCCTGAAATGGCAGACAGCAAGCAGTGCGGCCTCTTCTAGAAGCTGGCCAGACTGGGAGGGTTTGCCTGTGCCCTCTGGAGCGGCTGAGCCAGCAGACTCAGGCCGGGGGGCCTGGTGGGGGACTGCAGGGGTGTCTGGGCACAGTGGGGACTGTGGTGGTGGTCACGGTGGTAGCCTCATCTGGTCTGTGAACCAAACGCAGCCACAAACACCCTCCCCGTAGCGCGCACACATACGTCCACTCACACGGTTCCTGGAGCCTGCTAGGAGGCTATCTTCGTGACCAGGCAAGCAATGGCCTCTGCTCAGCCTGGTAAGGAGCACAGGGGCTCCTGCTCGGAGGTCATCATTTTCTTGAGATACGGGGCTGCCTGTCCTGAGGTTGGCATCATGCTTTGTTTCAGCAGACCCCAGATTTTCAAGGCCTTCCTTCCTTCCTTTTTCCCCCTCCTGCCCTCTGTCTCCCATCTGGCCTGCCCCTCCCACCTCTGGATGCCCTCCTACTGCCAAGGCTGTGGTCCGGTGGTTACCCAGAGCCAGCCACGCACGGCTGAGAAATGGATGTGGCTTACCAGGGGCCCATCCGGCCTGGCTGACCCACATGAGCTCCAGTCAGACCCCAGCCCCTGCATCCAGAATCAGCCCCAGAGCTCAGTTCTGCCTCCTACCCTCCACTTTTACCTCTTCCCAACAACTACATCTGAGAACAGGCTCACGTGCCCGTAGGCATTACCTGTCTTGGCCTTGACTTGTAAAGCTCTGACCATGGAATTCAGAAAAGGCTCTGCAGCGGCCCCTTTCTGGCCTGGCCCTGGGGTCAGGGGAGGCCTCTGCACGCACCAGCAGGCAGGCAGGCGGGCACAACCCGGGTGAGGGCCTGCCTTAACTGCGGCCCACGCTGCTGGGAGAAGAAGAGATCACACCGCCTGGCCCAGAGCGGCACGTGTCCCATCATCCCCACCTGCCCAAATGGGACAAGGCTCAGCCCAGCTGCCCCCTTGAGGGTGAAGTCCTTGGCACCTCCAGCCCTGGCACCTCTATCCCACCCCCTGGGGTCTGGTGAAGCCCATTCCTCACACCGGGCGGCTCCACACAGTTACCCCACCCTCAGGAGCCCACTCAGTTCTCACACAACCTTGTGGGGCGGCTGACGGTGGGGTGCGGGGGAGGCAGCCCAGGTAGGGGCAACCCGGCAGGGGTGTGGGGGAATGAAGACGTGAGTCTGCTTGGTACGAATGCACTGCACCCCCCACCCCCTTGAGATCCGGTCCGACACGGGGGTCCTGAAGCTGACCAAGACAGTTCTTGCTGGTCCTTGCTGTCCTGTGGCCACCGTTCTCCTGAGAGCTAAATGCGGGATGATCTGAACTATCAAATCACTGCTTTGTGCCCTCATTCTTGTTCCTTTGCTTTCCTTAAACTCCCTTTCTAATTCCCAAAGGCTCAGCTTGAGTCTCTTTTCTCCGAGAATTCTTTCCTACTGAGACCCGCATCTCCCTCTGGACTAGCACAGCTGCACAAGCTCCCCCCGGTTGTGTGCACCCAGCCTTATGACCCATGTGAGTAGAACCCACTGGAACAGCCCTGTCTCCTCCTTCCCCTCGTCTCTTAACTAGCACCTCCTGGCACAGCACTGGGCGCCCAGAAAGAATGCCCTATAGACTAGCCAGGGCTTCGAGTCTGTGTGGGAAACGGTGCCAGTCACTGAATCTTTGTTACAGTGACACAGAGAACTGATGAGTCCTGGGTTCCTGAGTGACAGCAGGCACCTTCCTTTTCTCCTCTGGGTCCCAGCATCTTTTAGTCAAATGAGGCTGTCACCGACCAATGGAATGCTAGCCTTGTGAGCATCTCTTTCAACCCCTTGTGCTGCAGGGAGCAGACCAGGCCCAGAGTTGTTTGCTGGTTCTGGAAGAACCAGGGCTACAGCTGGTCTGGCCTAGGTGACCTCAACAATCCCTTCTACATTGAAATTCTTTCATTATCTGTAGCAGTTTAATTGCCTGGGGGAAATTTTGTGTCCCTGCCCGCCCCCCCCCCCCCACACCTAGGAGACATTCAGCCATATCTAGGGGTATTGCTAGTTGTCACAAATAGGGGAGGGTATACTACTGGCATGGAGTTGGTAGAGGCCAGGGATATAAAACGCCCTACAGTGCACAAGATTGGGCAAATAAGTGAGACTCAGTTTCCCCAGTAGCTCCAGGCCTCCCCCTTCCTGTCAAACACTCCTGAACCCTACCCCAGGTATGCAGGGCCCTGACTGCCCTCTGCTCCAGGCATCCCATCTCAGGCTGGATGCCCAGTGTTGGCCTCCTTGCTCTTTGATCATGGGGGGCAGGCTGGATGTATAGGAAGGCCTGACTGCTGGTGGGAGGGAGGGCACAGGGGGTCCTGGGCATATGCTCTAGCAATCTACTCCCTTCTCAGAAGCACCTCTGTTGAGCGACAGTCCTGCCCTCAACATCACGCTCTATCGTGGGCCTCCTCTCCAGTGGGTATCCCCTTAGCTTGCAGCTGGGACCAGGAAGCCAGGAGTGGGGAAAGAGGCCCAGCTTCCTCCTTCCTGGTGGTCTTGCCTCTGCTGCCTGGCCTGCCATCGCTCACTCCTCTCTTTCCATAACTTTACCTATAGGCCTTTCTCCTGCAGTGCAGGTTTATAAGTACTGACCTTTCACCCGACACTGGTGTATGGCCTGTTGGTGGGTTCTTTGTTGACCCAGCCCATCCATGCCTGTGATAAAGTTTCACCTGAGCTTTCACAGTATGGTGGGATTTTGTTACACATTTCATGGTTCACCTTTATAGAGAAGAATACAACTTACTGGCATGGGCAGTGTCCCAGAGAGTCCAGGAAATACAGTTGTGGAAATTGAGAAGAGGAGACACTGGTCCTCCACCCAGCTCCAGGTCCCATCCTCTCTCTGGGCTTCCTTTTCTCATTTGTAAAGTGGTGAGTCCAGACCAGTTGGTTTCCAATGGCCCTCCAGCCTTGCATCCTGGGCTACTGTCACTTCCTTTGAATGGCAGTGATACTTCTGGCCAGACCAATGCTTTGAGTTAAACACATGGACCAGGAGGGAGGCAGGCGCTGTGAGAGGTGGGAGGACTTTGCTATACAGGCAAACAGAGGATCTGGAATCCTGCAGGCTTGGGGGAAGTCTCCACTTTCCACTTGCTAATTGTCCTTCCGTCTCCTCATCTGTGAGGGGCCTAGAACAGCACAGGGGCTATTATCACTATGGCGACTGCTAATCGCCACCACAAGTCAAGGCACTCTTTCCCATTGACCCTGTGCTCGGCCCTGTGTGCCAACAGGAAGGTAAGCCTTGTCCACATGCTAGGGAGCCCCCAGTGTGGCAGGAGAGCATCCTTGACTTATGAAACATCATAGATCAGGGTGCAGTGTGCACACCTAGTTTCTAACAACAGCGTTGCATCCTTCAGAAGTCAGAGTCCCAGGGGGCAGACGCAGGCCAGTCGTCTCAGCTCAGGGCTGGCTGAGATCATCAGGTGCAGAGAGAACAAATTTCTGTTAAAGTCCCCACAGGGGACCTTGAATCCCTAGGAAGTCAGAGAAGCCTCAAGAGATATAATTTGGCTTTGGGAGTCTTGAATATTTCTCTACACCTGACCTCCTTCAGGGCCACTTGAGGCAAAGAGAGAGCCCATACTGCCTGTTCCCCAAGGATGAGGGCCATGCTCTGGAAGAGGGACATTGGCTCGGTTTCCTTGAGGCTTCTAAAAGAGTGAGTGGCCCAGCCAGGACAGCTTGCCAACCCCACTGTCACCAGCACAGACCCCCCAAACCTTTCCTAGTCCAGGAGAGTCCTGGAAAATTCCCAAGGCACGTGCTGGGATGAGGGTGAAGGATAAGCCAGGAGGCCCCTTGGCTGTGTTCCTCCTGTGCTTTAGAACTTGGCTGAGCATGTGATGCAATTCAATGGACCCCTCTCCACCCCAGCCTTCCCGTCCAGGCCTGTTATTCCTTGACTTTCTAACAAGTGCCCAAATGAAGGCAGGCTGAAAGGCCCCGGGGGCCTCTCCGTCCAGGCACGGGCTATTAGTGGATTTCAAAGACCCAGATTTGACTGCAAAGCTGCAGCCAGCTAGACCCTCATTCTCAGGCCCTGTCATAGCTAATCTGCCCCTCACCAGCTGGTAAGAGATTTCCCCGCACTTAGCTATGCGGTCAGACTTCAGAGCCACCTGCCTATCTCCTGCAAGGTAGTAAAATGCGTCATGACAAGTGCATTTACAGAGCTGCCCTGGATTGTGGACGCAGAGGCTCTGAAATCATACTTGGCTGTGACATCTGCAGTGGCACATCCGCTTACAAATGAGAAAACGTGGTCTTCAGCTGAGCCGAGAGGGAAGGCGAAAACATTAGCCCTTTCCTGGCTTGCACGGATACCCAGGCAGTGTCTACATCTTTTCCTGCACGGCAGGGGAGCATGGTGTGGCATCGGGGCGTGACTCTGGGAGGTGCTGGCTGGTAGGGAGGGAGCAGACAGATAAAGATGCAACAAGGTGAAGGCTGCCTCTGGCGTTTCCTAGCTGGGCGACCTGGGTCAAGTTCGTCAGCCTGTCTGAGCTTCAGAAGGGGCTGTTGTGAGGATTAAATAAGATAATGTTTGTAAAGTACTTAGCATGACATACACTGGCTTCCTTCCATTTTTCTGGAAGGAAGGAGGGAAGGACAGAGAGAGTGAAGAAAGAAAACGGTGATCCTTTCCAAGGACAGACAAGCATGCTCAATGGACATCAGAAGTGTAAAATTGTGTTTGTGCAGGCTGCAGAATAGCTTTCCTGTGACATTTTGGGTTTTAATGGATTCCAGAAACCTGCAGTCAGAACAGGATGTTTAACTTTTGTCCTTCATGGAAAAAAAAAAAAACAAAAAACCCAAAAATGATGCACTAACTAATCTCTCCATTCACTGGAACGATGTGGGAAACAACGAGAAATGGGGAGAAAAAAAAGAAAAAGAAAAGCCAATGCAAAAAGGTTTGTTTTTACATATGAGCGACCAACAAGAGTATTGCAAAATGTGGCTGGAATCAATAACAAAACTTTTGGAGATGAACCATTGAAAGTGATGCTTTATCAGGGGCAAAACACTTGGGAGGGTCCAATTTTGGAGGCCTTCAATGGGGTTTGGATTCCTTTAGTACCTCAAGGGCAGGAAGAGGAAATGTTTTTATCAGAAGGGGGTGGGAGGTGAGCTGGCCAAAAAACACCATCTATGAAATGGGGAGAGGAACCATTTTACAGCAAATGTCAATGTGGAAAAACCCAGCAGTCCCCAAGCCCCTCTGGCACTTGGTATCTGCAGGGATAGTATCATTTTTTAGCTTAAAATAACATGAATTCCTGAACTGGATGCTTTACGAAGCCAAGGCCTGTTGACCTTGCACATCGCTGTTCCCGGAGTTGCACAGCACCTGACGTATGGCTGGTGCGAAGGACACACTTCTGAACGAAGGCAGGAAGGACAGACGGAAGAGGAACTGAGATCATGGAATGTAAACTCAAAAGTGTGGCCCAAATCGGGGGATGTCATTCCACTCAGCTGTGATGAGCCTAGAAGCAGATGGGGATTCTGTACTGTGAGGCCTCACCATCCCCAGCTGGGCAGATGTCCTTGGTCATTTTTGTAAAAATCAAGATGTCCTTCTTTATTTGTTGGTAACCAGGGAACTCTTAATCCCAACCATCCTTTCTCCCTGGGGCCTCGCTCTGGACTCTGCCCAGGAGCATCACACAGTAGCCAGGGGAGAGTTCAATGGAAAGATTCCCCAATCGATCCCCCTTTGTCTTTCTTCCTTCTCGCCTTCTCCCAAGTGAGCTAAGTTCATCTTCTGTGTTTTCCCCAAAGAGCCCCACATCACAGAACTATCTCTCTCTTTTTTTAAGTTTATTTATTTATTTTGAGAAAGAGAGGGAGAGAGAGTGATCAAGGGAGGGGCAGAGAGAGTGGAAGAGAGAGAGAATCCCAAGCAGGCTCTGCACTGTCAGCACAGAGCCCAATGGAGGGCTTGAACTCATGAACCTTGAGATCATCACCTGAGCAGAAACCAAAAGCTGGAGGCTTAACCGACTGAGCCACCCAGGGGCCCCAGGAATTGTCTCTTATAAAGTGTCCATTTCTCCACCTGAAGGATGGGAGCTGTTTTATACATATTCATGTTTCCATTGCCTAGAATGTAGTTGGTTCTCAGTAAAAGTTTACTAAACGAATGGGCAGATGTTGCTACGATAAGCTGGGGACAGAAAAGGAAAACTCTCAAGACTTGTTGAACATAACACACGACAAAATATTTTCTGATTCTGAGCAATAGTCCCATCGAGCACTGGAAGTGAACCTGCCATGCCTACAAGGGCAGTTCACCATGACAGGCGGGGTCAGAGACCCAGCAGGGGGCAGCGGGAGCTGTTCTGCCAAGACTTGGGGCTGTCGTGTTGACCCATTCTTGGCCAAGCTGCTTCCTCTTTGTCAAAAGAGAAGCAGAGAGGGCCGGAAAAGAAGCCTTGAAGAACATAGATTTGAGTCTCAAAGGCCATCAGATATCACTCAAAATCACACTGCCTTTGAACACAAGAGAGCTGGATCAGAAACACATGGCGTCTATTCCCTCCCCGTCACACACGGTTTGAGAAATCAAGGCAAACCAAAGAGCCCTTGAAGGCCACAGAGGTAACCAGAGCAGGGTCCCGGTGGCCATTCTAGAGAAGGAGAGCCGGGCTGTGGAAGGGGAGGTTCTCTTTAGATCTAGCCCATCAGAACGATAGGATACTGGAGGCCCTAGTCTATCAGGTCAGGGTCCAGTCAGGAGACTGAATGTTTGTGCCTTTCCCCCCAATTCATATGTTTAAAACTAATTCCCCAGGTGATGGTATTTGGAGGTGGGCTTTTGGGAGGCGATTAGGCCATGAAGTGTAGCTCCCGTGAATGGGATTAGTGTCTATAAAAGAGACTCCAGGGAGCATCCTTGTCCGTTCCACCACCTGAAGACACAGCTAGCAGACAGCCATCTAGGAACCAGAAAGCAGGCCCTCACCAGATGCCGAGACATACACTGAAGGGGAGAAATGGACAGCCCCCGCCCCCAGGCCTTGTGCTCCAGTCAGAGACACAGTCCCTGCCCGCGAGCAGCTCAGAGCCTGGTGGCTGGTGACAGACACACGAGGACATAGCAGACAGCATGATGGACGCCGAGCGTGTCCAAGTGCCACAGGAAGCAGCCTCAGGACACGATCGACCTGCCCACCAAGGGTGTCAGAGAGGACAGATCAGCCTGAACTGAGTCTCGATGAAGGAGTAGGGACCTGTGGGCAGATGAGACAGAGGAGGGTGTTAGGCAGGGAGGACACACGCGTGGAGGCACTGAACTGCAGGGAGCCTGGCCGCCAGTTCCTTAGGGGTAGAGCATCATCACGATCATAACCACAGCAATAATGAGGGCCACACTCACACATTTTCTGTATGGTTTTCTGTATGCTGGACAAGATTCGAAGTGCTTTACACGTGTTAGCTCTTAATCCTCACAAACAAGGCTATGAGGTAGGTGCTATTGTTTCCCTCATACAGTTGAGTAAACTGAGGCACAGCTGCTTACCCAAGGACACCAGCAGTAAGGGGCAGAGAGTTACTAGAGCTGAAATCAGAGAGGGGGGCCCAGGAAGCCCCTGCACACCTGTCAATCAGAAAGGCCCTCCCAAGTCCCTCCTCCGTCCACTCTCCCTGCTCTAACCAGGACCAGACCTGGATCGGATTTGAAATCTGATAAGAGGCAAGATGGCTTAGAGTCAGCAAGGAAATACATTTGCTTTCAAGAAAATTACATTGTTGTTAAAAAAAAAAAAAAAGAAAGGAAAAGCACTCCCTCCCCACCCCCCACATTGATGTGACTAAAGAGAAAACTCTCTAGCCTCCTGGAGGTGAGGACCCTTCACCCTTGGTGGGCTGGTTGCTGCAAGATTCACACAGGCTGCTCAGATGCTGGGGGCAAGAAGGTCAGGGCAGGTGAGAAGATGTATTAGAGGGGCTGGTCCTTCCCCCTTGCTCATTGCTTCACAGATCCCCATGATCCCCATGACCCCCATGGGCCCAAGCAGTTAGTGGTGGGGCCTGATGTCCACTCCATGCTCTCTCTTTTCCTTGTATGTTTCACTTCCTCCTAGGCCCCTGGAAGTCCTTAGCTGTCAGCACCAGCAAGGCCTGGATCGTGGTTCAAAGGCAAAACGGTCTCTGTAGTGATCAGCGGTTTCTCTGAGGACAGGGAGGGACCAAGAGGGCCAACAAGTGCCTGTGTTTCTGTGCACAGCTATGCTCCCAGGGTATCTTGGATTTGAGTTATTCCACGTCTGCCCCTGGGGGAATAAGTGTCTACCCACGACCCATTGGACGGTGGGCTCCTGGGAGGCAAGGCAGCTCTGTGTTCAGGTGCATGTTATACCTATGACACCCAGGTGTGTAAGCCCAAAGCAGCCTGATGCTATGATCACCATAGGGAGGCGGGCAATCTGTAGGAAGTCACAGCAATGCTTTTCCCACACTCCCTGGGGAAACCTGATTCCATCAGCTCATGTCTATTTTGCCACATACTGTCTAGCTCCCGCCCCTCTAGACCTATGTCTGGTCTTCTGGGATGACTTTCCACTCCCCTTCCAGGACATGACTCGGGCTGTTGTAGTTTCAGATGACCTTGACCAGGCTGCTGCATCCCTTGGCCTCATAGACCTCACTCTCTGCCACCATCCCTGCCACCCAGGGATATTTGGAAAGAATAACATCTGGAGGAATGAATGGATGGACGAAGAGATAAACGACAGGCCCAAGGCCCCACTAGGAGCAGGGGCAGAAAGAGCGAGAACCCAAGGGTCCTGACTCCCAGCCCAGGTGGGAGTTTCTGCTCCCCATGTGGGCTCCAGGAGGCAGCTGAGCAGAGATGGGCGGGGAGTCAGTATGGCTGGGGTGAGGTGGAGGGTGGGGTAAAGGAGGGGAAGGCTAAGGGACAAGCAAAGTGAGAGAGTCGGAGGACTGAAGTGTCTGCTAAGAATATTCTTAAAGCCATTTGGCCTGGTGTTAATATCTGACCCAGTGGCCAGACTACCTGCCCAGACTCACTTACTAGTTGGTGATTAGCAAGTTACTTGACCTCTTGGTGCCTCTGCTTCTTCATTTGTAAATTGGGGACAAAGTCACAGCCTACCTTATGAGGTTTCTGCGAGGCTAAGTGTGTCGATACATTTTAAAGTACTTAAGACAGAGCCCAGCACACTGCCGGATGAGCGTTTGCTCTTGGGTTAACTATGAGAGGCTGGGCATCAAATGCCGTGCCTCCTTGAGGCACCAAGTGGGTGAGTACGTATGATGTCAGCCCACGGCTGTTACTCTGGTGCTGACCAGGTCCCACCCAGCACCCCAGCCTTGCCTTTCCCAGGCACCTTCCCTGCGGACTGCTCTCAGAAGGGAGCATGCCTGCTGCGGGCACCAGCCCTAGCATGCAGCCCAGGAGCCCCGGATGTGTCTGCCAACGACCGGCTGTGCTGGTGGCCAGGCCGCCCACAGCTGCCTCCTCTCTAACAACCACCTGCTAGCAACACAAGCGTTTCTGCTCTTTGCCCCATGTGCTTCTCAACAGCCCATGAGGAGGGCGGGATGTAGTGTCATCTTTCACACGAAGAAATTGAGGCTCTGAAAGGTAAGATAACTGTTCAAGGGCAGCAGAGCCATAAAAGCCCAGTGGAGGATGGAGGTGTGGTTTCAAAGGGCCCGGGAAGGTACCACCAAGGTCCTGTGTGAACCAGTCCTTAGAAGCTATTGTCTTTATCTTAAAGGAAAAGATGAGGCTTGAGGAGAACCTGGGCACAGAGAAACCCTTGAGAAGCTTGAAGGCCAGGGGAAGGGGCGCAGGGTTGGGGCCTGAGACATCAAGCCTGGGAGTGGGGGGCCCTCGGGGCTCCCATGCCTGCCAGACTTCGACGCCTCCCACGTTTGAGCTCAGGACCCAGGATGGGGAAGACGAAGGTGTGTGGCCTCCCCAAATGCCACAAAAGGGCTTTCCCAAAGTGCCTGCCGTGGTGATGCCAGGCACAGTCTTTACCCAGTACTCTTCACCGTATTTACTGGGTGGAGGCATCCATTTCTGGCTTACTCTCTAAAGCTATCCAAACACACACCCCTTACCACCAAGACGGGCAGGGTCAGCAGCCAGCACATGGCTGGAGAGAGGGCACTATGCTACAAGGGCAGACCCCCAGGGCCAGGACAAGGGAAGCAGGGAGCCAGCTGGGATTCAGGGCACGGCATCATCTTCCAGGTGTGTCTACACCAGATTTTCCTGTGTAGACCATGCAACTGATTTCCCACTAGAGGTGGAAAACTGGGAAGGTCTGAACACATTTCTAACCACGCAGGGCCTCCATGGCCCCGTGGAGCCTGAGAGAGCGCCACACCAGCCAGCTACCGTGTGCCAGGCCCTGGGGACTAGAAAGCTGCCTGGCATGCTGTTTTACTAGGTCAGAACCTGCAGAATGAGTGCAAGGGGCAGAAGACCAGTGGTGCACCTGGGGGCCATTTTGACACTAAATCAAGTCTGTCTTTGCTTTCTTTCCTTTTTAAGAGAAAGCAGTGGATTTCTACATAAGAACATGGGCTGTGGCGCCTGAATGGCTCAGATGGTTGAGCGTCTCTGGCTCTTGATTTCGACTCAGGTCATGATGACACGTTTGTGAGTTCAAGCCCCACATCGGAATGCTCTGCTTGGGATTCTCTCTCTCTCTCTCTCTCTCTCTCTCTCTCTCTCTCAAGAATAAATAAATAAACTTTAAAAAAAAGAACATGTGCTATGAGGGGATGCTGATGCCAAGGGGACAGGGTGACGGGAAAGCTTGCTGTCACATGCCTCAGAGCAGAGCAGGCCACGGCCAGGCTGTGGCCTTGTCATAGAGAAAGAAGACGGCGTGGCCAATAGAGGTCAGGAGGCAGAGCCCCACTTGCAAAACCAGAAACTTGCCAGAGAGCCCGGTCTAGTGTGGGAGCAGGGGGTACAAGGGCCGAATTCCCAATGGGCAAAATGGGTAATGAGTGAGCCACTCACTGGGCCAAAGGAGATCAGAGGAAGTGGGCCTGCGTGCTGGAGTTTAAAAGAATTTACCAGCAGTTCATGAGGTGGAAGGGGGGACAGACCGTTCACAAGTCGGTGTGCACTTGAATGAGAAACCTCGTGCAGGCTTAAGGCTGGCTGGGTTGAGACAAAACCACAAATTCCCTCCGCTGACGCTGGCCTTCCGGATCTTCCGATTGGTACCTCGGTGGCGTGGCTGAGTGTGGAGCCCAGGAATGGTTAGCAGGCCTGGCACCAAAGCCAGCTGCTATTCAAGGAGCTGTGCCATGGAGGGCAGAGCCTCAGTTTTCCCAACCACAAAGTGAGAACAAAAGTTCTGTCCCTTCCCCCTCATCTCCCTACATAGTAAACAGAGCTCACTGGAGTTTTTTGCAGAAAAAAAACAAGAGACTGGCTATAAACATGGGACAATGGGACATCATGGCCACACATACTCACCTGGCTATTCAGAGTCTACTGAGACATGGAGCAATTGAAAACCAGAGCTGGAAGGGACCCTAGAGATAAAATAGTTATCTCTTCCCTTGCCCTTCCATTTTAGAGATGAGAAGACTGAGGCCCAGAGGTGAGCAGGGGTTATTCTCATCTCCCCACTCACTGTTCCTGAACCCAGGAGCTGCCCCACCTACATCTGTACACAGGCTTTCAGATCCTGAAGGGGTTCTGGTGACAGATTTAGTGCCATCACCCAGGGCTCTGTACGCCGAGGGAAGGTCGGCACTGTAGGCTCATGGGTGCAGACTGAGAGGTTGGGAATGTGTCTCTGGGGTGGGCTGAACCTTAGGTGTTAAAAGGAGGTCAGCCCTGCCTAGATAGGAAATACTCTCTGCTCCAAGTTGTTAAAGGCACGTTAGCACCCCGCTGAGACTTCTTCTGGAATCTAGTGCAAGCCTGAGGCTTTCCCATTACGATGAGGGCAGGGAGCGTTCTTTAGTATTCCCTCCCTTCCTCCCTCTCTCACTCTCTCACACACACACACACACACACACCCAGCTCTGAGTATGCTGCCCATAATGCCTAAAGCTTACAGCTTAGACGCCACCAAGCTTTCTCTTCAGCTAAGAACAATGATTGATCTGTCCCTGGGGAGGCCACTACACTCCCCCAATGTCCCAAGCCCCAGAGAGTTCTGATCTTGACCTCCAGCTGAGGTCTGAAGCCAGCCACAGACCAGTTGCAACTCTGGCCACAGTCGTGGCCTCTCCGTACATTCATGTCCATTCTTATTCGTGCTGCCCACTGACCTTCTACCATACTTTGCACCACACATACACTCCATATATATTTATGAAATAAACATGTGAAAGAATAATGTCACAAATCAAATGCAAGACAGATGGATATGCTTTTCCACAACTGAAAACCAAGACTGATGGAACACCAGAAGGAAATGGACCCCGGCCCGATAGCGTCCCCCGCCTCCTAGAGGTCAGCAGGAACTGAGTTCATCCACTTCGCTATTCCCACCAAAACAGTAATGAAGAGTCTGTGTTCGCACAAGCCTGATTTTGTCACTTAGAAGCTGTGTAGCCTTGAAGCCAGCTGCCCTCTCTAATCCTCAACTGGGCAGAACAGTCCTGAGATCTTAGAGCTGCTAGAAAAATCAAATAAAACGACTCACAGGGAGCCTTAATGCACCCTAACTCAGAAACATGTGATGTCATAATTGCCCAGAGTCTGAGAGCACAGAGCAGAGATCCAGTGAGGGGGACCCCAGCCCAGGTGACCCTGGAACGGTAACTATTCCTGACTCCTGGCTCAGGGCACAGACCCCCAGTTTGGCCAGCCCATCCCAGTTCTGGAGTGCTCAATCATTAAGTCAGCGGGTCAAGCGGTCTCCATGTGGAAGACAGGCTAAAGTGCATGGAAGCTGTGGGTGTGGCAGGACAAGGGCGGAGAAAACCCCTGCGTCTCCAGCATTCAGACCTTCTGCAGACGCAGCCACAGGTCCATGTAGCAGGGGACTGCAGTCCCGTTTCCCAGAAACACCCCAGCCCAGCACTGGCCCACGGTGTCCAGCAGGGCTGGGCTGGTCCTGAGCGTCAGTGCGTGTTGCCTCCTGCCCAGAGATCTCTGATGGTGGTGCTCATTTTTCTACTTTCTCCTTAAATATGCACACACTAAGGGGCGCCTGGGTGGCTCAGTCGGTTGGACGTCCAACTTCAGCTCAAATCATGATCTGATGGTTGGTGGATTCGAGCACCATGCCGGGCTCTGTGCTGACAGCTCAGGGCCTGGAGCCTGCTTCAGATTCTGTGTCTCCCTCTCCCTCTGCTCCTCTGATGCTCACATTCTGTCTCTGTCTCTCTCAAAAACACATAAACATTAAAAAAATTTTTTAACTATGCACACACTAAGCACCAACTGTGTGCTGCGCTACATGCTAGGTCATTCATTCATCCATCCATCCATTCATCGATCATTCTTCCAGTAACAAGTGTTTGTAGAGTTCTTACTCTGTGCCAGGAACCAAGTGGGTGTCGCAGTGGATGAATCACACATGGCCTCTATTCACATTAAGATTACAGGCAGGTGGGGAAGGGAGACAGATATATGTTACAAATTGTGCTGAGTATCACAAAGGGATCTAATTAGAGACAAACAATAATACTGGCGACAGGCAAGAGGCACTACTGAATCAGACATCTGAAAAGCACTCTCTGGTGGAATTCAAGGAAAGGTGCAAAGGCCAGAACTCAGCTCCCAGTGTACTGGGGCAGGCAGATGGGGCAGGGTGGGACGGTGCTCCTGGTGGAGGAGACCCCTGTGAAGGCCACTGAGGCCATAGAGCTCAGGGTGCTGACAGAGCTCACAGAAGGCCAGGGTGGCTGAGGGAGGGTGAAGGTGGCAGGGTCGAGGGCCGGGGTCTCTGGGTCCGCGTTCTACTCTCAGGGCGCATCCAGCTTCAAGTGACATCAGCTGTGGGCCCTTAGAAAGAGACAGACACATGTCGTCTGTCCACCTGTCTCCCCTCCCCATTTCTTTTTTTTAAATATATGTTTATTTTTGAGAAAGAGAGAATGCGTTTATGTGTGCGCATGTGCCCACATGAGTTAGGGAGGGATAGAGATGAGAGAGAGAGGGAGACAGAGAATCTCAAACAGGCTCCAAGCTGTCAACACAGAACCTGATGCAGGGCTTGAACTCATGAACCATGAAATCATTACCTGAGCCGAAGTCGGATGCTGAACTGACCGAGCCACCCAGGCACCTCCTTCCCATTTCTAATAAATGGTGTCCCGAGTTGGCAGGCTTTGAAAAATCAGGGATTAGCAGAAGCTTCCTGGACATTATTTTGCTATCCCTATCAAAACCCTTAAAAACATGCACAGTTTTTGGACGAGCAGTTTTGCAGCTCAGAACTCCCTCTAAGAGAAAGGCCTGAGAAGTTTGCAGAAAACACCAGAAGGGATGTTGTATAGCATCAATGAAAGAATTATACATAATCCAATAATAGGGAAGTGATACAAAGATATGGTCTTCCATAAATAAGATGTTACACAGCTCCTAAGAACAGGTTTGTAAAACGTGTGAAGTGAGTAGGCGAGGATGAGACAATCATTATCATACGGCATATCACGCTGCACGTCCCCAGGCTGGGAAGAAGATGGGCTGCTGGCACAGGCAACATCGGGGCAGCTCTCAGGGCTGTGATACAGAATGAAAAAGCAAGTCCGAGAAGCCTATGCACAGCATCATCCCCTTGGTGATGGAGCTGAAAAACACAGGCAGGAGGAGCCTGGGTGGCTCAGGTGTTAAGCATCTGATTTCGGTTCAGGGCATGATCTCACAGTTCGTGAGTTCGAGTCCCACATCGTGTGAGCTCGAGGCCCACTTCAGGTAAATCTGGAGCCCAGGTGAGCTCCGCTTCTCTCTCTCCCTCTCTCTCTCTCTCTCTCTCTCTCTCTCTCTCTCTCTCTCTCTCTGTGTGTGTGTGTGTGTGTGTGTGTGCCCCTCAATCACTTGTGCCCTTTCTCTCAAAAAAAAAATAAAAATAAAAAAGATAAGATGGGCAGAGGGGCATCTATGTGGCATAGTCAGTTAAGCCTCTGACTCTTGATTTGAGCTCAGGTCATTATCTCACAGCTTGTTAGTTCAAGCCCCACATTGGGCTCTTTGCTGACAGCGCGGAGCCTTCTTGGGATTCTCTCTCTATGCTGCTCTCTGTCCCTCTCCCTGCTTATACACATTTTTTAAAAATAATAAAAAGGCACCTGGATGGCTCAGTTGGTTAAGTGTCTGAATTTGGCTCAGGTGATGATCTCACGGTTCATGAGTTCGAGCCCCACATTGGGCTGTCAACACAGAACCAGCTTCAGATCCTGTCTCCCCTGTCTCTCTGCCCCTCCCCTTCTTGCACTCTCCCTTTCTCTCTCCCTCTGTCAAAAAGTAAACGTTAAAAAATTTTTTTAAAACAATAAAAACACAGAATCAAACAATAAACAGCATCTATATGATACAGATATATTTTTAAAAATGAAAGGAACAAGAAATACACAATTTAAGACAGAGTTATCCCTGGGGTGACAAGGGCCAGGAGAGAAGGGATCACATAGGTAGATGTGCGTCACTAGTAAAATTTAGTTCTTGGGTTGAGTGGCAGGTTCATAGATGTTTATTACATTATTTACAAATGAAGCAAAAATAAAAAAAGGTCAAGCATAGACCAGTGATGACAATGTGGTATAGAACAAGGATTATGATAAAAACTATACTGGAAATTTATCCATGTACTTTTCTAATTCTACAATAAGTTTACATTTTGCAACTAGATTTAAAGAGAGATGGCCAATTCAGACGCTGTCTATAACTTCTCAGGGGGCCCAACAAGGGCCACAGGTGGTCCGGGCCCAGGGCCCAGAAGGTAGCCTCGGCTCAGGGCTGTACTGCTGTGACCGAGATGTGGGTAGAGAAGCATGGCAAGGCCACCCCCATTGCAGGCCAAAGTCCAGGTGCATTTTTTAGCCCCCACTTCAGATACTAGTGTCTATTCCTTGTCTACTGTGTCTCCCCATTCCCTCCCCTGAACATCCAGAGAAGAGGAACTCCTGGAAGAGATGAATACATCTATCAACCAATCTATCAATCACAAAATTCCTTTTGGGTGAAGGTATTTATTTATTTGTTTAGATTTTATTTTTAAGTAATCTCTACAGCCAATGTGGGGCTCAAATTTATAATCCCAAGATCAAGAGTTGTATGCTCTCCCGACTGAGCCAGTCACCCCGATGGTTTTTATTTTTATTTTTTAAATTGGAAAACAATGATTACACAGGGACTATGAGACAATCAGTGTTGTTCTCAGCTGCCAAGTTGCGGTCGTGTTGTTACTCAGCATAAGACAAGGACACGAGGTCAGGATTGGGGCCACGGGAGGACAGGGCAGAGGCGGCAGCTGTTTTGACTTCAAGGAAGGCTTTAAGGTGGAGGTGCGTGAGGAAGGATATGGCAGGGTGGGGGGAGGGGAGACAGCACGTGCACACGTTCTCTGCCCTCCAGGCCCCAAGTCTTACCTGGACAGACCTTCCCATGCAAGGTGCCTGTCCTCTTCCAGCACTGTCTGGAACTGCATGGTTAAGCCTGCCCCATTCTGGGATCTAGCTAGGTGACCTCTTCATCTCTTGCAATAAGTTATGAGCCCCAACCTGAACTTTCTCAGCAAAAACTTTATACTGGGCCCCCATCTGCCATCATTTCCTTTCATTTCACAATGGTTTACAACTCAAGTGGAACTGTTTTGGGGACCCCTTAGGGCAACATGGGGAGGCAGAGGCAGAGCACGGAAGGTCATTAAATTCAGGCTGGGAAGACTGGTTCTTGGCTTGTAGGTCCATGACGTACAGAACAGTCTGTGTGTTTTAGCGGCTAGAAACCACACCACACAGTATGTGCCTCCTTGGCCAAGAATGCCTTTGGTTTGCCTCAGCTCTGCATGGTTCAGTCGTATGCCTGCAATCAGCTTGCGCTGTGGTGGTGGTAGTGGAGAAGGGGGCGTGGGTGCGAGGTCTACACAAGTTCGTTTGTAAACCCCTATGTATATGGATCTGTGGTTCCTCTGTGTCGTGTGGTCCATATGTGTCTTTGTGTGTCTGAATATATCTGAGCGTCCCATTTTCCATATGAGCTCCTGGTGAGAGTGTTGAGAGAAAAGAATATCAGCTAATGTTCTTAGTTAGCACCAAGCACTCTGCTAAGAACTTTTTGTTCTCTTTCTCATTTGCATCTTCATAATGACGCCATGAGATTGGTGCTACTGTCATCCCACTTTACAGCTGAGGAAACATAGGCACAAAGAGGTTAAGACACAAATCCAAGAGAGAGAAGTCAGGCAAAGACAACTACTATATGACATTCCTTATACCTAGAATCTTTTTAAAAAATTTTTTAAATGTTTATTTTTGAGAGAGAGAGAGAGAGCATGAGGGAGGGGTAGAGAGAGAGGGAGACACAGAATCCGAAGCAGGCTCCAGGCTCTGAGCTGTCAGCACAGAGCCCGATGCGAGGCTCAAACTCACAAACTGCGAGATCATGACCTGAGGTGAAGCTGGACACTTAACCGACTAAGCCGCCCAGGAGCCCCTAGAATCTTAAAAAGCCAAACTTGTAAAAACAGAGACTAGAATAGTGATTATCAGAGGTGGGGGGTGGGGCGAGGAATTGGAGAAACATTGTTTAAGGCTATAAACTTGGAACTAGTAGGTAAAGACCACAGCATAGTGATTATAGTCCACAGTACTGTATTATAAACTCCAAAGTCGCTGGGAGACTAGATCTTAATTGTTCCCACCACAAAAAAGAAATTATGTGATAATTATGTGATGTGATAGAGGTGTTCACTAGCTAAGGTAATAATCATATTGGAATATATAAATACACCAATCAACATGTTATGCCTTAAACAATGCTATATGCCAATTATATTTCAATTAAAAAAGAAAGAAACCAAAGTGTGGCTAACCAGGTATATCTGTCCCATTTCCCACCTAGCCCCACCACCATCATGATATAAGAAAGGAAGGGCGAGTGGGGTGCCTGATAGGCTGAACAGGGCAAGTAGCGAAGAGGAAGGGAAGGGGAAGAAAAGAAAAGAACCCGGATGGAAAGCAAGGGGAGGGAAGCGGAGTGGGGGGGGGGGGGGGGAGGGGAGAGGGGGGGAGGGGAAAAGAAATCCCAGGTCACACTTTTAGCAAAAGGTACATCCAGGAGCAGCCTGTGGGGTTCTATTTCTGAAACCCCATCCAAGCATGTCCCTATGAGTTTGGGTGTGTGACCATGTGCCCAGGTCCCGAAAGGCACTTGGGCCAGGCCTATCTGCACATGACCAGGCTATGCTTGTTTGGCCGTGCAGGCCCCACGTGTCCACGTAAAACTGTGTGTGTCCGGGTGGGCCAGTGCTCCCCTGCCTGGATCGGTGTCTTTGCGGTCCTCCCCGGCTATCTGTCTGTGCCGTGCGCCTGCTCAGGGGGAGCCGGCGGGGCTCGGAAAACATCTGGCTCAGACGCGCTGCCTTGTGGGGAGACAGCGGTGGCCACACTAATCCCCGTCGTGGGAGCCGTGTGCCTCCTGCCCTGTGAGGCCGGAGGAGCCCGGCCACCGCCCCACCGCCGCCCCACCGCAGCAAGGCAGGCGGCACGCTGCTGGGGGCCTGGCTGGGTTATTTTCAGCGACCGAGGAGGCCCTGCGGCATTTAATTAATTCCACTCCCTGTGTAAACACCAGCAAACACAGGGTTCCAAAGGCACAAACGTGTCCCGCCTCGCGCCCCCTGTGGCTGCCACCGCGTGGGGACGTCACTGTGGTGACTGCACACGTGTGCTTGAGTGCCTGCGGAGACCATCGCCCCTCTTCTGCCATCAAGTCTCCCCAAGGCCTGCTCCCTGAGTCTGTCTCCACCTGTGGCCCATCTTCACCCTGGGGCATATCCTCTGGCTCCGGCCTCACCAGCTCTAGCCTGGGCCCCTACAAAAGTCTCATGGGGCTGGCAGTGGGGGGCTGCCTATTCTCGGCTCCGCTGCCCCCCGCACCCCAGCACAGGGACCAAACTTTGAAAAGCACAGGCCTGTCCGATGTCTGGTTCAGGTGGAACAGTCTATTGGCCTCGACATGCACACGGCGTGTCTGCACGACACCTACATGAGGGTCCGGGGCTGGTTTCACCAAGGATGAGCTTTGCCGGGTTGCAGACCTCCAATCAGGTCGTGAGGCAATAGCCATAAGTGGGCAGTAATGGGGAAATTTTTCTTTTGTGGAGCCAGGAAGCTGGGAGTGAAGAAACAGGCACCCGGGGAGCCAAAGCTGGAGATGGCTCTTGGGCAGGAGGCTGGGGGGAGGTCCCTAGAGGGAGTTGGGGACCCAGGGATAGGGAGGAGAGTCTCAGAGAGGCTGCTCATTCCCAGAACACCTGCAGGTCCTGCCCCACCTGGTGCTCATGGTGTGACCTGGAACAAGTCACTTAGTGGCCTGGCCTCTCTCCCCAAGTGTGAGTGTGCCTTTACTCGACACACGCGGACCATCACTCCAGGGGCTCCCGCCGTGTAAGACACTGGTGCTTTCTGTGCCTCGCCCGGCTCATGGCATCCCCACCCATTCCACCTCCGTGCCCCAGGCTACGGAGGAGGAAATGGAGGTTCAGGGATGTCACCTACCTTGTCCAAGGCCAGCCTTCCCTAGTCAGGCAGCAGAGTCGGGATGTAACCCCTGGTGTGGCTTCTCCCAGAGCTCTTGCTCTCATACTGCCACAGTTCTGTAGCTCAAAACATGAGTATTCTAGGCTTGATGTTCATGCCCATTTTCAGTCATTTGGAGAATTTTTTTTTAAGTTTATTTATTTATTTTGAGAGAGAGAAAGCATGAGCAGAGGAGGGACAGAGAGAGAGAGAGAGAGAGAGAGAGAGAGAATCCCAAGCAGGCTCCATGCTGTCAGCGCAGAGCCTGACATGGGACTCAATCCCACGAACCCCAAGATCATGACCTGAGGAGAAATCAAGAGTCGGACGCTCAACCAACTGAGCCACCCAGGTGCCCCCTACACTCAGACTTACTGGCAACAAGATAACTAGGGGGTACCTGGAAGGAGAAAAGGGAAGCTGAGGGACGATGGAGTGGAGGAGATTCAGTGATAGAAGAAAGCATGGCCCAGGGTCTGGGAGCCTAACAGGGAGATGGCCTGGAGCCTTCCCTGCAAACCTGGAGGGACCAGGAGCCTGAAGCCCTCAGCCTTGTCACAAAATCAAGACTTGAATTAACAAGACACAGAGTAAATGGAATGCCCCAGGGCGTATGTCACATCTGCGCCAGAGCAGAACACTCTTCCAATCATGTTGTTCGACTCCAGGGAGGCGGGTGCTCCAAGGACTTGGACAGGCGTGGCAAAGGCAGACCCACTGCCCCGTCCCGACCGTGTCTCGCTTAGATGGGGAAATACTGCCGGCTTTCTCTTTATATAGCAAGTTGCTTCCATTGCTCCTTTTACGGAAAGTATCAAACATGCACGGAGCATTTAGGAGGTCCACACCCACCCCATCTTTCCCAAAGTTTCTGAAACAGTAATTCTTTCTCCGTGGGGATTTTAGGGCACTGAGCCCGGCCGCTTGGAAGGGATGGCTGGGCCTGCCTCTCAGGGCTGGTGGGAGGATGGAACGTGCCCAGGTACATGGAAATAAATTCTAAAAGCAGCAGGCCGACCTTTGTGATGGTTATGTAACGAGAAAGCCGCACAGTGCTGGTTGTTAGGAACATCCACAAATAGTCTGGGTCTGCAGTTTTCCCAAATATGGTGGCACTTTCTTACCCTCTTTGAAAACAGAAGTGGCCATTTCTTTGGACACTGAAATGTGAACGGAAATAATGTGTGTCACTTCCAGGTGGAAGCTTTAACATCAGTGTGAAATTGGCTTGTCTTCATTCTCTCTCCATGAGGCTCTGAGGCCCCTGGCTGATTTGTGACTGTCACATAGTATGGCTGAGAAATCAGACGTTGTTGTTTGAAGCTACTCAGATATCCAGAAGCAAACCCTAGCCATCCTGACTCTAAGCTCCCACAATCCATGCACTTGCTGGTGGTCCCCAGAGGCATGGTGTGAAAGGCGTCTGGTTCATTCCTGTCCTTCTGACGATGGCCAGTCCAGTCCATATGCTGCCCATTCCCCACACAGCAGCCAGGGTCGTCTTCTTAAGCCACAAACCTAATCACAGCAGGGTCTCAACTCTCCAGGCCACTTAAAACCCTTTAAATAGGATACGGTTGAAAGACTTCATGGAAGTAGCCCCCGCTCATCTCTCCAGTCTTGGCTCTTGCTTCATACTCAAAACTCCAAAATTACTTCAGTCATTCAAAAGTCCCATGTTTTTCCTCAACCCCAGAGATGTCACATCCTATTTCCTACACCTAAAACACTCTTCTCTGCCCCCATCACTTAAGCAACTCCCACACATCCTTTGGGCCTCAGCTTAGGTCCCACCTCCTCCAGGAAGCCCTCCGTGACACCCAGGCCAGGCTGGGTGCCATCTTGGTGCCTCCATGCTTACATTTTGTATCCCTGTGTACTGTTTATTTGCTTGCAGACCTCCTTTTGGACAGTAGATTTGTTGAAGGCAAGAGCTGTGTTTCTTTTGTTCTCCACAGTATCCCCAGTGCCCATCACAGCACCAGCCACTTGGTAAATCTGAAGCACTACTAAATGAACAGACAATGAGTCCCTCCAAGAGTGGGTCCTCTGACTGTAGGAGTGGGCAGGCGGTTAATGAAGCAGGGGAAGCTTCCATATGCACCCTAACCCCAAATCACTGGCTTGAAGGGGGAAGGCAGGGAGTCCATGGTGATGAATGGAGACCTTCCATGTGGCTCAGTGGCCGGGACACTCAGAGGGCGGCAGCCTGGGGCCTCCTGGGGAGCTAACGGTTTTTAGAAGCAATTTGGAGATGAGTCCCACAAACAGCCAAAACAAAACATAACCTCTTCAGGCCCCCTCTGTCCTGAGTGCTCAGTCAGAGAGAGCTCAAGGAGCTTAATGAATTATTATGTCCACATTTCTTGCTGATAAATGACAGTCTCATGCTCCATTACCAAATGCTGGTTGTAATATTTAATCAAAGTCTAGTTTCACGCACCAGTTGGTTTTGGAAATAATATTTACGGGTCTGGAATGCCTTCAACCTTCAAGCATATGGCTGAAGAGAATCGCTGTTTTGTCGCTACTGGTCAAGAGTATAGGAGTGAATTAAAGAAGCTTTGAAGTTCATTGTTGCCTGCTCAATGCTAAGTCCTCTACTGGATATCAGAGATGCCGGGATGAATACAAACTACTTCTTTCATGCACAGGACCCATCCCTAGGTCCAAACCTTTGTCATCTGGTACTCCAACCTCTCCCAAATCCAGTTCATCACCCAACCCAGCAGCTTAAGTCCTGCCTCCTCCAGGGAGCCCTCTGTGCCCAACCCACCCCCAGGGAACTCCTCCTCCCTAAGTTCCCCTTGCTGTCTGCCCACCAAACAGGCCTACGAACTGCTCTGCACCACGGTGCACTTAACCCCTGGAAGTCCAACAGGAATGCAGACAATGGACTGTGGGCTCCCCTGAGGCACAGGTTTACTTCTCGTCCCTCTGCACCTCTCCTCATGCTGGACACCTACTGGTGTTAGTGTAAGTCCACTTGACTGGACGGAATTGAATTTATGGCCTTTGGATCCTGCACACAAAGGGAGTTTACAAGTGATCTGATTCTATTATAAATCACTCTCTGAATTTTGTTCTTTTCCCTGTGCTCCCTATTTCAGTGACTACGCCAAGCCAGACACCTGGAAGTCATCTGTGGGTCCTCCCTCTGCCTCTTTGAATTATCCATTCATTCATTCATTCATTCACACACTCATTCATTCTTCCATTTCTTTAACAACAACAAAAAAATGTATTATTTGCTTACTCATTGCCAGGCATGTGCTCAGGGCGGGAGACAAATTGTGGTGAATTAGCCAGAAATGGTCAAGTGGGGATTTTACCTTCTAAATAATTGTTCAAGTAGTTTTTCTCCTCTACATTCCCCAAGGCCACTGCCTTGGTCTAAGTCTCTACATCCCTAATAGACTTCTAATCAGTCACCTGCCTCCAATCTTCTGTACCTCCACAACATCACCCATCACACCTGGTCAAGTTTTGAGACCATGGAAACAGGAGTAGGGTAGGGAGGAGAAGCCCTGAGTGGGGGTTCAGAGGGCTGACTTCTAATGCCCTGTGCAAAGCGGGTAAGTCTTTCCCTTCCCTAAGCTTCAAGTCCATAAAATGTCAAGTGGGCTACTAATCTATACCTTAGTGTGGGTCTACCTTGGAGGCAGATCTGTTAGAAATAATAGGAATGATTTACTGAACAGGCCAAGCATGTCATTACACCTGTTATTAACTCCCAGCATTAGCGATGGGCAGCCATTCCTCTTAGTCCTATTCCCATTCTGCAGGATGGAAACTGAGGCTCAGAGAAGTTCAGTGGCTTTCTCCAAGTCATACAGTTCTAAGTCATGTAACTGGGATTCCACACACAGGACTAATTGACCCCAGAGCCCCAGATCTTAACCTTGACATTTTGCTGGCTCTCTCAGTCTGCAAGTGTGTATTTATTATGACTAAAGGCTTCATCTGTGGCTCTGAGTGGAGTGGGGCTCGAGAGTCATGACTCAGTTTCCCCTAAATAGAGACAAGAGATATCCTGTCTTGGGAGGTAATCATGCTTAAATCTATGACTTGTCAAAGCGTTTTCAGATTCTTCACCATAAGTGAGAGATGCGAAAGCCCTGGGAGGTGATTACATGATAAAGGCAATAAAACAGCCTTAACGTGAGCATGGCACGTGGATCTTGCCAAGGGCACCAAGTGCCAGTGGTATTACTGCCGACAGGGGCACCCTGGGGAAATGGGTCTGCTTCCTCTCAAGGCTGGAGAACGGCGCAGAAAGGATCAATCAGGAGGGAAGCGGCCAGGTTCCTGTCTCCCAGAATTGCCTTTAGGCCCCTCCCCTCAAACCAGTCCTGGGTGCTCCCCGCCACCCCCGGCAGCTTCCTCTCTCATTAGGATTTCTCTGACAACCCCAAGGATTTACAACGTGAAATGTTTCCATTTCCCTGACATGATGTCTCCGCTTCAAAGCACCCGCGTCTGCCCTCTGGAGCCTGGGATGGAGGTGATTTTGAGAGGGAGACAAATGAATCAAGGGGCTGACACCCATCCCTTTCTTTTCCCCCCATAATACATCTGTTTATTATTGAACGGGGGCTCGCGTGGTTCTGTGATGAATTGTCTTCTCCTCCGTAGCCATGTCCCCAGACGGCCTTCCAGGAGCATCTGCTTTTGATCTCTCCGGTCCTTTTAAATCTGGGGTTAAAATCTTTAGCCTGACGGGTACGAAAGGCAGTTTCTAGTGGCGAAGGAGCCTTAAAACCCCTGGGGAGGATCAACTGGGTTCTGGGTTCTCTCCAGAGTGAGCTCCATAGGACTCCCTCCTCCGTCCGGCTGGAAGTGGAGCAAGGGGCCCTTCTGCCTGAAGGAAGCCCCCACTCTGGGTCGGAAGGTGCAGTTCTCATCTGCAGGCACTGTGACCCTTGGGACCTTGGGAGGACCGTGGGGCTCAGGCTGCTCTCCCAACAGGGCTGGGTACTGCCTGGAGAGAGGCTGGGCCTGATCGCCCGGTCTCCTCCAAAATGCCACTTCTTTAAAGAAATTGTTCTTTAAATTGTTCTGCCAAACTGGGTGTGGCAGGGACTGCCACCTGCCCACCAGACCCCTGTCCTCTTCTTCCCGGTGCCCAGTGCCTCTCCAGTCTCCTTGCAGGTGGCCAAGGCCGTGTGACTGATTCTGCTCAGTGGAATGGAGGCTACTTGCCAGTGTGTGTGGCCCTAAAGCCAGCCCCTGTGTGATTTCCATCATCCCTTCCCACAAATGCTGCCAGGTGTCCTCGCCTAGGTCCCCTGAATTTGTCCCGGGCCAGGCAAAAGTACCCATGCAGGGGCTGTGAAGCCACCAAAATGTGGGGTTTGTGGTCACACCATTAGTGTTGCCCTGGGTTTGGTCCCCGTGCCAACCCCCCTTAGCCCCTGCCGTTCAGCACCCCTGACCATCATTTCATTCTCTGCGGGAATTTGCGTGCCGTCTCTCCCACCGGACAGCGTCCCACCTGAGGGTGGAGACTGTCACAGCAAGAAGCCAGGGCACAGCTATAGGATGACTGCCAGGTGATGGTGTGTCCTTCAGAGACCCAGCATGCTCCTCGGTATGGGAGTGGACGTATCAGTGGAAGCCACACAGAATGTGAAACCGGGGGCCCTGGCTTAGGTTCCAGCCCTGCCGTGCAGGAGCTGAGTGTCCTCCGTCATTTCACGTCACCTCTCTCTAAGCCTTAGGTTTTCTTATCTGTGAACTGGGAATGGCTGAAATTCTCACACCTGGGGTTTGGGGAGAATAAAGGGTGGGGAGTGTGTGGGGCTGCCCAGTGCAGTGTGTGGCTTCTGGGTGCTCAGCCACATGGGCAGCAGGTACTGACCCTTCGAATGCCAGGGGTGGATGGAACCTTACGGTGTTAACACTGACCCGGGCCGGTGTGAGTTCTCCCATAACAAATGTGCACGAGGCGAGGCACCTATTACCAGCAGATGGTCAAAATAAGACCCAGAGAGGTTCAGCTACTAGGTCTAAGATCCACAGCTGCTGAGAATCGGTGACCAACATTAGGTTGGAGGGTTACTACGGACGTCTCTGGAACCCTGGACTGGAGACGCTTCCACCTCAATACACCTTCCCTGACCCCTGAGGCTTGGGCCCTAAAGCCAGGCAGTACCCTGCCACTTGATCAGCTGGGCAACCTCGGGCATAACCTTTACCCTTTCTGGGGCTCAAAAATGGGGGAGACAACATTCATGTCTTCAACATTCATGTTATTAAGTGGTTAAAATCTGTGCATGTGCCTAGCACACGCTCTGATCTGGAGGGGCCCTTTGTAATTCAGTGATTAGCTCTTTCTGTTCTCTGAGCTTTTTACTGCTTGGGTGGCATTGTCTACACCGCTGAATGGCTCTGCCTGAGTCTCCTTTCCTCTTCTGCAGGAGACGCCCCGCCCACCTCCCAGCCCGCTGTGGCCTTCAAAGCAAGTGCAACGGCACCCTACCTATGTTAGTTAATAACAACTACTAGCCACGGCGATGATAATACCAGTGGCTGTGGCTGCAAACGGTAGGAGTCACTGCAGCGGAGCTGGGTGACAAGTCGGGGCAATGTCAGGGGCAGCGGTTGCACAGGACGGGCTGGCAGGCAGTGCGACAGGGGTGGGGGTGACGAGAGCCCCGGAAGTGGCAGCAGCAGTGGTTGTGTGCTGTGGGTGGCAGTGCCGGCCATGACGGCATGAGGGTGACGGCGGTGGCCGTGGAGGTGGCGGTTACACTAGGAGTGGAATCAGCGATAGGCCAGTGGCAGAAGAGGTGACAGAGGCGGTTGCTGTGTGCAAGCCCCCCACCCCACCCTGCCCCTCCCAGCCTGCTCTCCCAGGACATGCCGTGGTGCTGTGCCCTCCCAAGGTCAACATCCCACAGTGGGAGCAGGCAGTGGGAAAGCGTTCCTTCAGGCTCCTGCTGCCCAGGGAGCCCAGGTGTCCATGGGGGACTGAGCGCCCAGAGTTGTGCCAAAGGATCTACGGCCCCAATACTCCAGGCCAAACACCTCCTCAAATGCTCGCTCAAAAGGGGCTTCCTTTAGAAGGAAGTACATTTAGATTTCTTGCCTCCACTGTCCCTGAACACTCATGGATTCACTCATGGAATAAATATTCACTGGAGAGCTACTATGGGCCCTGGAGAACAAAGTGGTTGTAGCCAGCTTTAAAAGGCTACGGTCTGGCCAGGAATCTCACATGCACCTTTGTTCCAGGAGGTGGGTTGCTATGTTAGGGACACTTACATGGCTGCCCTCAATATTCTTAACGTCTGGTACACAACAGACACTCAGTGGCTGGATTTCTTGCATTCAACCATGAAGAAGCATAGGGTGTAGTGGTTAAGAGCCACTGCTCAGTCCCAGTCCTGGCTCTGTATGACAGTGGGCAAGTTTCTTCATCTCTGCCTCAGTTTCTTCAACTGCAAAATGGCAATAATGATCGTTCCTATTTTACGGGTTTGTCATGAGGACTAAATTAATTGTTCTCACAAGTGTTTAGAATAGTTCTCAATGAACACAGTAATGCTATAGAAGTGTTAACTACGAAAATGTGCCAGGGGACCATGCTGGGGCACTGGTCACATAGCAATGAGCAAAGCCAAGTCCCAGCTCTCCTGGAGTTTGTATTTTGGTGGGGGAACAGATGACAAATATGTATGTCAGGTAGTAAAAGGTACTATGGACAACCAGGCAGGGTGTAGAGCTAAGACAATACTGGGGGCTGCTAGGTAGGTAAGGAGGGATGTGACATTTGAACAGAAGCTTGGCTTAAATGAGGTGTAAGCCATGTGGCCAGTTGGGGAAAGTGTGTTCTGGGAGGAGGGAGAGGCAAGTGTAAACATCCTGAGGCAGGAATCTGTTTTGTGTGTTCAAGGAGGAGCAGGGACCAGTGTGGCTAGAGCCGGGGATGGAAGTGGTGACAGCAGTAGGAGATGAGACAGTTGGGATCAGATTAGGCAAAAGCTCTCATGCCACAGTGAGGATATGGCTTCTATGAGGAGCAAAACTGGGAGGCCACGGAGAGTTTTGAACAAAGCAGCATGAATTGCTCAGATGTAATGTTTTGAAGGATTGTTCCGGCTGCTGTGTGAAGCACGGACACTGGGGCTGGGTGACGGGTGACAGGAGGGGGAGTTTAGGAGACCAGTTGCTGCCTGGACCGTGATGGTGGCTGGAGCCACCGCATGTAGCAGGAGAGGCGGGAAGAAGCCTGGGCGTCCCGACGTATTCAGAACATGGACAGGACAGAATCTGCTGGTCGACCATGGGTGCAGGATATGAGGGAAAGGACCCGAAGACTTGTGACCTGAACAACCAGCAGGGTGGGGCGGCCACCTGCTGAGGTGAAGAACCGCCCATCTGACGGTGGAGTCTGAGGTGTGTATTTGCCATCCAGGGGAAGCTCTACCACATAGGTGGGTGTATGAATACAGGGAGCCCGTATGAAGGGTGAGTTTGGGCTGATGACAGAAGTGTAGAGCCCCTGGGTGCAGAATAAGAATGGGAATGAGAGTAGGAAGGGCCGAGGACTGAGCCCTAGGACCCTCCGAAGTTTAAAGTCAAGGAGATGAACAGGAACCAGCAAAGGAGACAGAAAGCGCATCCAGGGAGGTAGGACGAGAGCCAAGAGAGGGTGACGTTCAAAAGGAAGTGTTTCAGGAAGGAAGGGGTGCTGATAGGTTGAGGAGGGTAAGGGCCGCTGGCTTTATCAATGCACACGAGGGGCAGGAGGTGATAACAGCTGGGTGGGGGGCATCACATAATCTGGAGGAAACTGACACCATCATGTCTTCCGAACACAGGCCAGCCCCGCGGCTCCTGGAAGGCCAGTGCAGTGAAACAGTGGGTAGGAACCAGGTCTCCAATGTTAGGGCCCTGGGAAGTGCAGTCTGACATGCAAAGCTTTTAAAATTTTATGAGGGCACCGAGAGGAATAGGAAAGGGAAAAAAGGTAAACCAGCGGGGACTGATTTATGCTCACTGTGGGATTACATAAAAGGTGCCGAGGGCTCTGGACACCCTGCAAAAGCCACCATGAGGTCAGTGGAGGAAGGGTCCCACGGAGTCCATATGGAGTGGCGTCGGGCCAGATGGCTCCTCAGCTGGTGGCCGTGCCTCATCCCCCAGGGTTACCAAGCCGAGTGGATACAGTTACTGACTTCTTTATCATTTTCTGTTCCACGATTGGACTCAGTTGATTATATAAACAATTTTCAAATGCCTAAAAATAAAAGATTTGTTTTCTAGGAATTGTCCTCCTCATCCCTGGCTTTGCTCAGGACAGACGGTTTTCTCAGGGCCTTCAGCTCCCAGCATGTGGACGGCAGACTCGAGGGCACATCCTCCCTGCATCGCTTCCTGGCCGCGTGGTGTTGGGCAATTACCAGCCTCGCTGAGCTGAGTTTCCTGGTTGTTGTCTTTTCAGGAAAGCCCGGCTCCCATGCACCCTTCCCCAGGCTGGTGTAGGCTCCCTTTGTGGCCCTGCTCCTCCCACATTTTGCCGTTATGCCCGCATTTTAACTGCCCGATAGCCTGTTGATAGCCGACTGTCAGCCCCTCGAGGGGAGCACCCTTCTTTAATTTGTCACTGCATACACTATGCACAGAAGCCACTGAATACCTAGTTGTTGAATAAATGGGCCGTTGCTACCTTCCAGGGTTGTTCCAGGGACGAGAGGAGAAAAAACATGAGAAAGTCCCCTTGTCCACAGTGGGACAGGGCAGAGGCTCGGCAGGCTGTGAACTGCCTGGATTCATCAGAAGGGGACACTCTTGGATTCTGTGAGGGCCGCCTCAGGATCCTGGCTTTGGTGATGAGTTCCTGAAAGTGACTGTGGGGAGACAATGACCCTCCAGGCATGGCACTGCCTTCACAGTCGAGGACAGGTCTCTCCTACCCCAGCCATCCCAAATAGCGCACTGTGGATCCACTCTCCGAGAATTAATTACGCTCTTCCTTGAGCCTGCTTGTATTCTTAGCCTATGTTCATTAATTCACTCACTCACTCACTCATATTTTTTCTTTTCTTCAAAAATTCAAATCATATGGGGCAACTGGGTGGCTCAGTCGGTTGAGTGTCCGACTTCGGCTCAGGTCATGATCTCACGGTTCACGAGTTTGAGCCCCGCATTGGGGTCTCTGCTGTCAGCGCAGAGCCTGCTTCAGATTCTCTGTCCCCCTCTCTCTTTGCCCCTCTTCTGCTCATTCTCTCTCTCTCAAAATAAATAAACATTTATAAATAAATAAAAATTTACCTTTAAAAATAATAATTCAAATACTATCCGGAGTCCTTAGTGTATGTGGCATGTTTCATATGCCAGGGATGCAGCAAGAAGCAACGTGGGGTGAGGGTATTGTGGACACACACAGCAAGAACACTAGAGATTCTAGAAGTGAGAGCCAAACCGCTGGCTTCACTCCCTGGCTCTGACACTTCATACTGTGATCTTGGGCAAGTTACTTAACTTCTCTGTGCCTTCCATACCTGTGTCATGGAGACAGAATGGTTCATACCTCACTGGGCTTAAGGGGATAAAACGAATCAATCATATAAAGTGCTTGAAACAGTGCCTGCCTCCCAGTACACGCTCAGCAAGTGCCGGCCATTCTCCTAGCAGGGAACGTGACACGTTTTCTGTCCTCACGGTGTTTCGGTTCCAGGGCAGACAGACAACAAGCACATCGACCCCGAGCTACATGATACCCGGTAGCAACAAGTGCCACCAAGAATAGGGCGGGACACGGGAAGAGAAGAAGGTGACCAGTGCGTGCTCCTGGAGACATGGTGGTCAGGAAAGCTGTCTGAGAACAAGGCTTCTGGGCAGAGGCCGGGTGCCCAGGCCCCGTGAGCCCATCCACAGGGGGGAAGCAAGCCTTTCTTTCATCTCACCTACCTTCCCTTTCTCCAACTGGGCACAGCACTGGTGTGGACGGGTGGGATATCGAAACGCCTGTCACTCAGCCCACCTTGTCCTCCCCCGTTGCTATCTGTGGCTCCCACCCCTGCCTTTCATCCTCCCCAAGCCTGGGGAGGTCTTGTGTTGGTTGTGGCGCCGCAGAGTGGTGGAGGGCCGGGAGCCTGGGCCCTTGGGCTTCTGCTCGGCCTTATTTTTCCCATCTGTGAGCCAAGGGGGCTGCGTCCTGGCAGCGTGAGGACGCGTGGGTCTGTGATCTCCGGGGTGGTCCTGGCAGCAGGCACAGAATGACTCTGGAGCACAATTAGTGGATTCCATGAAGAGCATGTCACTCGCAGTTGTCCATCCACACAGTCCCTGGCACGGGATGAAGCCACATCACCTGGCAAACTTCACATGCGGGGGAAAGGCTCTGGGGACACACGGCACCAGGATAAGCCTCAAGGTCAAAGAACTTGGGGGACAGGCTGGCTGGTGGCTTATGGTGTTGCTACAGGTATTTTCCGAGCATCTGACCGGTGTCTAAGAATGCCAGGGGGGTCTCTGAGGGCATCTCTGTCACGTCTCCGGCAGGGGAGGCAGAACTCTGGGGTCTTGACCTGGAATCCCAGCTCCACCATACATTCAGTGTGAATCACTGGGAGCCACTTCTCCTTTTTTGGGCCTCAGTGTGCCCATCTGAAAAATGGGAGCAACGATCCCTGTTCGTCCTGCCGGAGGGAGTGGAGGGCTAGCCAACAGCAACGATGATAAGAGTGACATTGCCCGTTCACATCTGCCACAAGCGTGACAGCCCATGTACACTTCAAAGGCCACGTGGACCAGATGCATATTACTGCATAAAATGACCCTGGGGTCAGAGGGCCCAGTTCCAGATCCAGCCCTCCCATCTGCTAGCTGCGTGTTCCTGCCTGGGTCACATCTTATCTCTGAGTCTGAAGTTTAGCATCTGTAGTGCAGGCTCTCGGGGCTGCTGTAAACATGAACTGAAATGCGTGGGAAGAGCTTCTTCACGAGCTACAAAGAGCCTCGTGCGTGTTAGCAGCTATTATTATTGTAGCAGTAGATCATTTGACATAATTGACAACAGCGGGGGAAAAGGGCCGCTCCATTTGTCATGGGATGCTGGGACCCCGGGGCTCTGCCCACACAGCCCAATGCCTGTGGGATGTGGGAAATTCTCTCATCTGGGAATGAGGCTCAGGGGGTGGGGCACCGGGAATATTTGAAGTGCTGTGTCATGCTGGCTTTGCATGAGACATGTGACCAGGGAGCACCATGGGCAGAAGAAGGAGCACCGAGGCATGCCGGCTGTAGACACAGGCAAGCAGCTCCTCCAGGAGGGGCATGTGGGATGCGGTGAACTAGAAAAAGGAGCATGTCTTTCTAGTTGCTCAGCCAATTCTTCCTGGGACCTGCTACAGGGAGACCGTGTGAGTGATGCAGAGGGAGGTCTAGTCTGCCTTTTTTTGGGCACCCCCAAACAGACCCTGAGGGAAGGACTCAAGCAGCTACTCTGGGATGTGATCCCAGGAAGGTGGCAGAAAAGTGAAGAATTGAGACAGGGGAAGGGAAGAGCCAATAGAGGGTCTGTTCTGAACAGATATCTTAAAGCACATCCTAAAGGGGCTGACAGATTCTGCAAGAGCCCTCAGGACAAAATTAGCTGGGGTAGCTCCCACCCCACCCCAAGGCTGTAGATTTGACACTCTCCAGGGAATTCCCAGGAGAGGAACACTGGAGTTTCAGAGGACACTCCTCATCACAGCTAGAGCCCCACTCCCAGGCACAGAGGACGAGCTCAGGGAGAGCGGATGGTCTCACGCGGTCCACTCACCCCGCCCCCAGCTTGGAGGCCCAGCCCAACACCCGCTTCTCACTGAAGTTCCCATAAAGCACAGACTGTATCTGGTCGCCCTGTGTGAGCGCTGCAGCGGGCTGTGGATTGCTCTGTCGAGTAGGAGGAAGCATGCACATTTCCAAGTTCAACAACCCTGCTGCCTGGCAGTGGGTGCCCTGGGACTGCCCGGCCCTGGACCCCGCTGCCCCTTCCCACCACAGTCAGAGAAAGGCTCCTTGTTGAGCAGAGGAGCTGGTACGGCTGCCTCCATGTCTCGCTCCCTCAAGGACCAGGTGTTTTGCTCGGCAGCAAACCAGAGGTGTCCTGGCACCAATCTTGTTCAGGCTTTGTCACCCCGTCCATCACCCTGGCTTGGCTGCGGGGCCCACAGTGTCAGGAGACGGCATTCACTCCTCATTTATTTTCAGCATTCCTCTCCGGGGAGGCCGAAGTAAAAGTCCCTTGGCATGACGGTAGGCCTGGGGTCATCCTCTCTCCTGATGGGGACCCAGAGGGCAGAGACTTCCTCAGGGCCCACAGCTGAGGAGGGGGCGGCAGGGACGCAGCTGGAAAAGAACCCATGCTCCCCCACCTTCCGGCCCTGCCTCATGGTACCCGTGTTTGCCTTCCTCTCGGGCCTGCCCACGTTCCCCATCACGGGGACAGGCCCCACCAGTAGAGAGGGAAAAGCTACCTGGTACTTCGGCCCCAGGCATCAGGACTCACTCCAGCAACGGCCGTTGGAGCACAGCACCCAGCACAAGGCCGCAGAGGCACACATCGTGATCTCCAGCCCCAAACCGCAGGCTGTCCCTGCATCTGTCAAGTGCGACCTCTCTCGGGCCACCGCCAGCCCCACTAAACAAGCCATCTTTATGAAATAAAATGACTGCTCTTAATATATGAAAATAACACCTCCCCAGGAAGGACCTTGTGTCAGGGCTGCCGCACAAAGGGACATTCACAGGCTGGCAGAGGGAAGCCGGTGGAGGCTTGGCCTAGGGCCCAGAGGAGAGAGAAGATGGGGAGCCCGGGGGCTCTGGGGTTACAGGCAGGAGGGCGAGTTAAGGGGAGGCAGCGTGGGCTGTGAAGCTCAAGGCTAATAAGGAAATGCTGGGCTCAAGCAGGCAGGATAGCCCACGCCAGCTGATGGAGCAGGCCAGGCCTCCCTCTGGCTGGGGCTATTTCTCACCTGCTCCCTAACGACATGGTTTACACTGCCTAAACCCCTCCTGGAATGCAACAGGGACCCTGGCAGGGAGATGGGAGTGGCAGAAGTCTCAGACACCACCGTCTGCTTCCCAAAGATGCTTCAGCAAGAGTGGGCACTGAGGCCCAGACCGGGGTCCACAGGGATCAGGTGGGCTTGGGCAGCCCAAGCTGGCCACCTTTCTGCGTCCTGTGTGCAGGCTGGGCTTGCCACCTCCAAGGTGCCGTCCCCCTCAGCCTGGACAATGTGGTTCTAGATTCACATCGACCTGGGTTCTGAGCCTGGAGCCCAGTGCTGCCTCTTCTTAGGCAAGAAATTCCACTCTCGTTGGCATCAGTTTCCCTGTCTGAAAAGTGGGGATCAAGGAGATGAATTCAAAAGATGTGTCGTGATGGTTAAACAAGAGAGTGCCAGTAAAAGTAGTGCATGCAATAGGCATTCAGGCTGGTTTCTTACGTGCCCCCTGCGTATCAGGATTTTCAAATAAGCTGAAATAGCGAACTCAGCTCCCTCCCAGAGCTCTCAGCCTGGAGCTAGTTACAAAGGCTGAAAAGAACATTTAAAAGATATATAAAATATAAACATAAATAAATATTTTATATACACACATATATAAAACCACTACAGACAGAAGAGGAAGGCACTAAGTCAAGTTTCTCAGGCATCAGGGAAGGTATCATATATTAATTCAAGAAATGTATACTGAACCCCTACTATGTGCTGAACACTGTTCTAGGTATTGGGATAGTCAGCACACAATAGACCAAAATCCCTGCTCTCCTGGATCTTACAGTCTATCGTGTGTCTGGGGGGGGGGGGGGGGGGAGACAGACAGTAAACAAGAGACATAAAGTCAATCGTGTACCCTGTTTGGGTGGTGCGGGTGGGGAGGTACCATGGAAAAAGGGAAAGATGGGGCAGGACAGGGGACTGGAGCACTAGGGATGCAATTTAAATATAGTGCTCGTCGAGGTGACGTTTGAGAGACGAGGCCATGCCCCTTTTTGAGGGTAATGTGTTCTAGGCCTAGGGAACAGCCAGAGCTGTCTGGCCCTAAGGCAAGACAGTGCAAGGAAGCCAGGGCGGTGGAGGGTAGGGTGGGGGGTAGGGGATGATCAGAGAGACAGAGAGAGCTGGGGCAGCTCAGCATTTTGAGCTTGTAGGCCACTGTACAGCTATTTCTTAAACTGTCAAAGAGCAGTAATCTGCAGCATGGCCCTTGATGGATGAGGAAGTATTCACCGAGCCAGGAAGCCAGGAGGCTCGGAGGTGTGTCCAGAGAATAGACTCTCCCACAGGTGGAAGTCCCCCAGAGAGAGGCTGTCAAGACAGAAGGTTGGCTTTCTTTTTAAGTTTATTCATTTATTTTGAGAGAAAGAGAGAGAGAGAGAGAGAGAGAGAGAGAATGCAAGCATGAGTCGGGGAGGGTCAGAGAGAGAGGAAGAGAGAGAATCTCAAGCAGGCTCTGCACTGTCAGCCCAGAGCCCGACGCAGGGCTCGAACCCACTAACAGGGAGATCACGACCCGAGCCAAATTCGGACGCTTAACTGACTGAGCCACCCAGGCGCCCCTCAAGACAGAAGTTTGTGCTGTAAGTTTTGGCAAACAGCAAACTGCCTCCGAGAAAGAAATAGCTCATCTCCGTTTAGGCAAGGTGGGCCCACCCTATCACATCCACTGCTTTCCTTCCCACATACACTCCTGTCCTCATTTCCTTCACAGGGTTGTTGGTACGGATTAAATAACACTTGCAAAAAGGCCTTGCAAACCACAGCATCTTATCTAATACAAGTTTTAGATGTTGATCCGATACAAGAAAAAATAACTGAAATTTACTTTTATCCTGACAGGGTTTTCCTTCAGTATCTATACTGCTCCAATTCACTGAATAATCCTAACATCATCACCCAGTCATTAGACACATTGTACATGCTTAGGACCTTGTTGGTTGAATGAATGAATGAATGAGCCAATGAGAGAAAGAAAGAATCCATATATGAAAGCATACAGCCCCCAGCTGGGACTGGTGAGGGCTGTGGAAGAGGCAATTTGTCAGTCAGGGCTATGACAGTGCTGGAGCCCCGGGCCCTAACAGAGACTGGAAAAACAGGCACAACCTTCCGCCATCCCCATCCCTAATCCAGGCTGCTCTGGCTCTCCCTCTGATAAAAGTCACTACCCTCTCACTTAGCAGGTGCCATTGGAATGCTAATAATGTGTGATTGGACCTGATCTGAGACTCCCATCTCATTGACCTCAGCATGGCAGAGGTTTGCCCTCAGTATGGCAGGTTTGCCCGGGAGGGGTGTGGGGGGGGGGGAGACAGAGAAAGAAACAGAAAGAGGAGAGACCCAAGGAGCTGAGGCCCAGCTCAGGATCAGAAGGGAGTAAGGGAGTTACATGCAGCCCAGTCAGGGTTTGGTAGGTGCTCTCCGCCTTCAAGGAGACTTAGAAAGCCAGAAAGGACCTTGGTCCCCACTCCCTTACTGGCAGTTCTAAGGATCCAGAAAGCACTGAAGAGCCACGGGTCTTTGGTAACCTGACTTTAACCTACACAAGGCTATACAGAGCCTTGGTCTATCCCACTTTTGGTGAATATGCATGTTTTGCTGCAAAACTATTAATGTGTTTGATTATGGTGGCTGTTCCCAGTCCCAGTGGGGTGTTAAAAGATAGATGGATAATGCACCATACTTTGGTCTCTAAAATCCAAAGAATACTGAATTCTGAGACAAACAGGGGGTTGGGGATCCATTCTACTCAGCTGCAGATTTCTTTAATTGCTTGTTCACTCACTCATCCATTCATTCATCCACTGAGCAAGTCTTCACTGCCTTCACCACCTACATTTATCCTTTCGCTATTGGAGAAGAAAGCTCTCATCATCTGCTTATTCACTGGCAAGCACCCACTTGATTGATGGGACTTGCATGATGTAACCATGCTGGATGTGAGACCCTGAGCTGGGCCCAGAGGAGCTCATCTTGCACATCTCTCTGTTGCTGAACTTCTCCCTCTGGGCTACCGTCCTCTGTTTCCACGTGACCTCCACTCCAAGCTGGGATTCCTATGAGCACAGGGCTGCGTCTCCTACTTGGCCCAACAGAGCTTGGCAAGCACACAAGCAAAATCAAATCGAGTGTCCTCAGGGACCTCCCACAGACATGGAGAAGGCCCAGGCCTTGCTCTCTAAAGTGCTCAGGCACACCCAGAGAAGCAAGTCCCCCAGAGTGGGACCAGCAGGACAGGAGGAACCAGCCAGTGCTTCAGGCTCAGCTCCTTCCAGTGCTTTGGTCCCCTCAACCGAGGCTGTGCCAAGGTCACCTGAACATCACTGAGACCCACTCCATAACACAGAGTGCCGGTTACTCTGCTGTCTGGGAAAAGGAAATCTACTCCTGGCATTGTACCTAAATATCTCAGGAGTAGAGAGATACAGAATTTGTCCTTCCTAACCAAGGAAGGCTTTCTGGAGGAGGACATATTACAGCATTTCAAAGAAAGAAAGGATTTTGATAAGACTTGTGCATTTGTGCAGCGGCGGGGTGTGTGTGTGTGTGTGTGTGTGTGTGTGTGTGTGTGTGTGTGATGTATGTGTGTATGCGCCTAGGGTGGGTAGGTACACTATTCCAGGAAGCACTTGGGAATAATCCTGAGTTCTGGTTGTGGAGCACAAGGGGGATGCGGCCCCCAGATCCCGCCTCAATGCAGGACTGCCCCAGCTGCTGGCAGTGCTGTCAGAAAGCAGGCTTTGAGGCTCGCCTCAGCCACAGGGCCACGGCGCTCAGGTCCCGCCCTTCCTGGAACACCCCGCATCCAATGATGCATCAGGGCAGGTGCATAAAGACCTAATCAGCTATCTCAGATCCAAGCTTCCCCGTGGAAAGCGTTCAGACCTGCATCTCCTCTGCCCAGTTTGCTTCTTCTCCGACCCCCTTTCCAGACAGAGGTGTTGATCGCAAAGGCTTCCTTAATAAACACTGGGCACAAGAAACCATCTCAGGGGCTGCTTGCCAGAGATCGCAACCTGTGACACCAGAAAGCTCACAAAAGGGTGCATGAGAGGACATTAGGCTGGGGAGGCCGGCAAATGCTACCCTGCCCTTCATGTCCCAGGAGCTGGCCAGCCCATGGTGTCCCCTCCCAACAGGCTTAGGGTTCTCAGCAAAGGGCCAGCCTGCTCTCGCGGGAATTCAAGGGGCGGTGTGAGTGCTGCGCGGTGGCATGAGCTGCGCACCTGTTATTTAGTGAGGTCTTCGCGATGACTCTACTAGTAGATATTGTAACTACGAGATCAGCAAACTGAATACTGCAGAGGCTCAGCAGCTGCCCCAGTCACGCAGCTAGAAACTGAAAGCAAGTCTGACTGCAAAGCCTCTGAATTTCCCCACAGGAGGCCCCACCCCTCTGCAGAGATAAAGCACGGACATCTCTAAGGTCCAACCCTGTTCTGATAACCTAGTTTCCCTCTCTCGATGCGCAGAACATGGCTAGGGTCAAGGCTGAGGCTGGGGCTGGGGTCGGGGCTCAGTGCCTGATCTGGCGCTGCGCCCAAGTGTGGGGGGTGGGCATTTGGGTTCTGTCTGAGACCATCTGACCACATTTTAGTTTCTGTAAGATTAACTAACCATGACCTCACTGGAGCCATCCCGCTCTCTCATCCCAAATACCATCTTTTAAGAGCAAAAGAAAGCAGAAAGCGGTGGGAGTGAGCACCAAAGATAAGGACACAGATTTAAGGGTTCTATTGAACCTTTTATCCGTCATCAAAACCCTCCATCATTAGGATAGCTGTGCCCGTCTGTCCCATAACATTCACAGACAATCATAAAAGGGAGGGTAATGACTGCAATTACAACTGAAGGACTGGTTTAATGAATATTAAACAGCTTTGAACATCAAAGTATTGACTGAAGTGGAAACCTAATATCTCTCCTTCCAGCCCCTTCCGCCCTGCGAAAGGGCAAGGCAGATGGCCTGGCCTTCTGTGGGGTTGTCAGGAACAATTTGCACGAGTTACCAAGGGGCACTTGGAGTAAGCCCTTCTGCCTAGAGGCCGGCCCAACAAATAAAGGGGTCTGCCATTATCTTCTCTGCAGCAGTCAACCAGCAGGGGAGGAGAGCACCCTTGTCACAGAGGAGACGTGGAGCCCGGGAGAAGCAGACAGGGGGTCCCTTCCCAGGGGAGTCTGCTCAGGTCACACTGGGTGGGGTGGGGGAGAAGATCCTGTGGCTTAGCAGGAGGGAGCAGGAGCCGTGCCTGTTCGGCCTTCTGTCATGTCCCCCAGCCCTCACGGGCCCCCTTCTGGTTCTGTCCACCTGCACATTGTCTGCCTGCAGACGGGGTGGCCACAGAACAGGCTCAATCCTCCTGCCCTCACTCATTCATTCAGGTACCTGGAAGCTGAACCACACAGCCCCTGTGCTCAGACAGTTTACAGTCTAATGGTGGAGACAGAGATACAAACAGATAGTTGGATGCGGAGGGATAACAACGGAGGCAGACCCACAGGGAAGAGAGGGAAGCATGGTTCAGGCCAGGGAAGAGCACAGTTAACAGAGCAAGTCTGGGCCCTCAAGGAATCCAGGGTCTAGTTAACGAGGTGGACATATCTGCAGTCTGTGGGACTCGTGTCTGGTGAAACCCAGAAGGCTTCTTGACCAATCGGGGAAGACTTCATCGAGGAGGTGACCCTGGAGCGGAGCACAGAAGAGGGAGAAACTGATCTCTGGGCCAAGGAGGCATTGGGCACCCCAGGAACAGGCAGCTTTCTGCCATGCTCAGCCCCCTCATCCTGCTCACCTCCACCACTCCCACTGCTCCAACACACCCTTCATTTGGCCCGTTCCCCACGGTTGCCCCGGCATCTGTTGTTCATGAACTGCCAGACGACTTCAACCAAGCCTCCACAGGCTGCGTCCTCCTGCGTTGGCCCTGCCCAGCCTTTACTGAGAATTTACTGCCAGGGGTGGGGTGGCGGGCAAGTGCTGTGCTTGCTGCTTTCTCACAGGACCCTCTTACTCTCATAGCCTTGACATTCCTGGGGAAGCTTCTGATCCCCTCCAGAGGCCAGGTTCTCAGTATACACCTCTCTCGTGACCAGCGATAAGGGGCACAGCATAGGAGTTCATAAAGCGGCTGGGGAGCAAAGGAGCAGCCTCCGTGTTTGAATAGATGGAGGTTCTGGGAAGAGCTGACACTCTCCCTCCCACAGGAAGGGGACCCAGAGTCCTTCACACATCACTCAAGGTCCTTTGCAGTCTGACCCCAGTGACCGTGCAGGCTCTCCCCCAATGATTCCCAGCCACTCTATACTTTAGGTCAGCGCTGGACAATCCAACTTCCTTGGATGATGGAAATTCTATAATGCAGCTGTGTCACCAGCCACATGTGGCTGTTAAGCACTTGAAATGTGGCTAGTGTGACTGAGGAACTGAATTTTAATTCTATCTAATTTTAACCAATTAAATTTTAACCAATTAAAATGTAACCAATTTAAATTTAAATAGCTACATGTGGCTAGCGGCTACCAGGCTGGAAGGCACAGATCTAGTCACAAATTCCTCATGGTCTCTCACACGCCAGACTTTTTTCACACGTCTCTGGGCCTTGGTACACATCATTCCCTCCGCTTAAAATGTCATTTGCCTCCTCTCTGGCTGGTTTCACCACACAGCTTGAGATCACCTCCTCTGAGGAGCCTTCCCCAGGCTGAGTGGGATGCCCCTCCTATTTCCACAGCCCCCGGGCCTCCTCTAGGCCAGCAGCCACTGTAGTGCTGCCTACTTGTCCATCTCAGCTTCCAGTCCTGTGATGTCTGTTGGGGGGTACACTCTGAGGGTGTGCATCAACTCACCTGGGGGCTCTGCACATCTACACCTGGGGCCTCTACAAATCCCCTCCCCTGGGGCCTCTACACTTCCCCACCCCTGGGGTCTCTGCACACCCCACACCCGGGGCTTCTGCACATATGCCCCCAGGGCCCTGCACACTCCCTACGCCTTGTCCTTCCCCAGAGATCCAGCTGTGCCTCTCCTCCTCCCCAGCTGAGCCCCAAGTCCTTTCAGACTCGGCTGTGAACCACGGTGCAAGAAAAAGGGCTAGGAATCATTTCTCAGAGCAGAAATGAGAAATGAGAAGTTCCTTGGCAGGAAGGAACTATGTCTGCCTCACCTCTGCGTCCCCAGTGCCCAATATTAGAGCCAGGCATGGAAATGGGGTGAGGAGTCTATGCGGAGGGAGCCAGGGAGAGACTGAGAACTGCCTGGGGTGGAGTCAGGACCAGAGAACCCAAGAAAATAATTAGAAGCTGAAACTCCACCTCCACGGGGCAGTTGGAGTCTGGGAGGGGGAGAGGGTGTCTGAAGCTGGTCTAAAGGCAGGTGGGGGGGCTCCCTCCCCAAATCCCCCAGGGTCGCACATGCCTCCCATTACCATAAATGAGAATGGCTGTTAAATCCTGCATTAGGCTAAACACTTAACACCCAGTAAATATTTATTGATCACATGCACCCCTGATTAACCCCTGCTGTGCCAGAGGCTGCACCAGGCCGGGCTAGAGGATCTGTCTGCCTCCTTGAGTTAGTGGCTTTCCCTTACCTGCACTCACCCAGCATGCCCTCTGGGCCTCACTCAGAGCTCCTTCAAAAGTTCACTCTGGGGGGAGGAGACAGATGGATACTTTCCCCCAAAACCTAACTTGAGCATAAAATAGCACGAGGCATGCAGAAGAAGCCGTAACAGGGCGCTGAAAGAAGGCTGATGTTTGCAGCAAGGAAATGAAGGAAGGCTTCCTGGAAGAGGAGGGATCTGAGCCTGACCTTAAGGATGGATGGGATGGGAAGGATGTGGTAATGGGTCTGGATCAGGGAGGCCATTAAAAGGAATGAGAGCAGGGTGACCAAAGGCTAGGATCGGGGGAGCACAAGCTGTGCGGGAAGCTGCGAGGAGCGTTTGAAGCTTGGCGGGGAGGGAAGGAGGCAGGAGGAAATGAAGGTAGAATGGTCACATGGTCCACATTCGGAACACCAGGCAGGGGAGTTTAGGTTTCTGTAGGTGAAGATATCTATATTGTGAGTCCTTCCCCATTTCAGGCAAACTCTTGTTGGAACAAATCCCCAATCCCTGCAGGAAACCACGTTACTGTGGTTATAGCAGTAGAGCCAGAAAATGGTGCCACAAGAAAGGTCCCCTAACCAAGTGCCTAGGATCCCAGGATCCCTTCCCTCTGCCGGAGCGCCCCCAGACAACTCCCATGGCACTTACCCCACCATTAGTGCCACCCTTTCACTTGAGTTATGCATTGCCCTCCATATATGATGCGCTCTGCTTCCACATATTACCTCCTCCCTCCCCTTTCCCGGTATAGCTGACTCCTAATGCTGCAAGTCACCTAAGCTGAATCCAGTAAACCTCCTGCAGATTAACTAGATTTAATTCAACAGAAGTGAGTCAACCTGCTGACTCTGGAGCCTGGGGCTTGGAGGACACACAGACCAAAGGCCGAGCCTGCCCTTGAGAAGCTCCTGGTCAAGAGCAAGGGGAGGAGACGGGGGTACAGATAACTGGACCTAAGAAGAAATAGAAGGTGCCAGATCAGACATTCATGGGGCAAGAGGAGCTTAAAAGATCAAATTTATGAGAGGCAACACATGTGTAAGTGCTCAGCGCATGCCTGGAGGGCGGTAGGTTCTCTATAAATGGTTGCTAAGTTCAAATGCCACTCCTTCATTTCCTCAAAGGATGATCCAAGTCTTGGGGAAAACTTTGGTGGGAGGAGCAATGAGAACCAAATTCCCAGAGGAGCAGGTCCGGCCAGGCCACTGGCAGCCCACTGGGGACAGGGAAGGGGGCGCTAGCTAGATGTCTGAACGGGAAGACGTCTGAAGATTCCTCCAACACAGCCCCGTTGGGCCTGTTTCTGGGTGGAGCTCTCTAGGGACTGAGCACCGCCACCTCCCTATCCCAGACATCAGAAATGAATTAGCACCTTGCAGGGACATGGTTTCCCCCAGCCCCCCACCGGCCCCGCCTCCCATGGCTGTACCTTCCACTTCAGATGGGAAATCCGCCCTTGCACATTATTTTGGGCCAACCCCACAAGTCCCCAGCTCTGTTGTGCCACATAAACTCTCATCTTTCTCTCATTCTCTCTTTGTACGTCCATGTCGCCATCTCCCTCTCTTCTTCTCCCCTCCCTCCGTACTAGATCTTTCCCCTTTTCCACTGCCTGCTCAGCCCCTGGTCTGTCTGGCATGTGGGGGGGGGGGGCGGCGTACGGCACACATATTTGGGAGTACCGCCTTACATGTTTGCAACACTAAACCTGTGTCAGAGGGAAAGGGAAGGGAAGGGGTACAAAAGGAGAGGCTTTCATTCTGGGCCAGGCCTCCCTCCTAATCCTACCTGGAATCTTACCAGCCCCCATCCCATGTACCCGCCACTCTTAGACCCTGGCACTCCTCACCCCTGGGCTTAGGGGCCTTCACAGCACCACTGTGCCGAGAAGAGAGTTAATGACGGCTCAGAGTGGTATAGACCTGCCCGAGGTCATGCCATAGGCCCATGGCAGAGCTAGGATCGGAAGCCAGATTTCCTGACTCCCAGCTCTGAGCGCTCCCGTTCCAACACCCCCCTAAGGCCCCGTGAAAGAAAAACAGTAACGGCAACATCAGTGCGGTGCTTGCCACATAGGATGCATGGGGCTCAGTGCTTCGCACGACTCGTCGAGGAAACGCATATCTCGTTTCATCTTGGCAGCAAACCCCACGAGGTGGACACCACTCTCCTCCCCACCGTACAGAGGAGGAAATCCAAGGTCGGTGAAGTGCAGGAACAGGCTGACGGTCGGCATCGAGTACGTGGTAGAGCCAGACTCAGCCAGGCCACCTAACGCCCAGCTCCGGGCCCTCTGCGGTGGAGGACCTTTCCGAGAAGCCAGGAGTTCCGATCACGGTCTGACATGTGCCCTTCCTCCCGATAGCCTTGGAAGGTGGCGGGGCTCCATCAGCCTCCCCATGAGGAGGAGACCCATTCTCCAAGTCTGGACCTGCACGGCTGCAGCCCCTCTTGGTAGCAGCCTGGATGGGGGCTGTCAGCCAGCTGTCAACCACCCCGCAGGGAAAGTGGGATTTCTCCACATTGCCCCTGTAGTTCAAGGGAGAGGGGCCCAGAATCTTGGCTAGGATGGCCCGTGTTATGACAGGTTCGGGAACCTTAAAAGCAAAAGACGGCTTAATAATGCAGCAAAGAACACATAGGTCCCTTGGCCTGGCTCCTGAAGGTAGCCAAGAGCTTGGCGGGGCGGGGGTGCAATCCCTCGTGGAGCTGGTCCCCTTTGGCAAAGGCATGACGTGCCCTCGGAACACACAGGGCTTGTCCAGTTTCGGCCCCTTTTGCAGACAACCGGGGCCTGTCCAGCAGAGTAGGCTTGGAAGCCTCCTGCCTGTACATGACAGGCAGCCCACATGAGTACAAGCCAGCACTGGTGTGGAGGAGTCTGGCTCCAATAACACACATGTTCCAAGGGCAAGAGCATGCATATTCAGGCAGAGGTGTCATAACCTCCAGCAGCTGGGGCTGCAGGGCCCAAGCCACCTTGGCAAATACACTTTCATGCTTATTGGAAACACTTTCTTTCATGATGGGGGATTTGTTCACTAGTTGGGCTGGGCCACGAACACAGCTTTTTACAAGGGAGTGTATGGTCACTGGATTCCGACTTCTAAGCTCTCTTCAGCCACTGAATAAAGGGAATATTTAACCAGGAACAGGCGGTCTCACCGCTCTTAAAGAAGATTCTCTGAGGGGCAACAGGGTGGCTCAGTCGCTCGAGCGTCTGACTCCCGATTTTGGCTCAGGTCGTGATCTCACGGTTGTGGGATGGAGCCCTGCATTGAGCTCCGCCTTGACCATGGAGCCTGCTTGGGATTCTCCCTCTCTCTCTCTCTCTCTCTTTCCCTCTCCCTCTGTCCTGTCCCCGGTTCACACGTACACATGCTCTCTCAAAAAAAAAAAAAGAAAAGAAAAAAGAAAAGAAAAGAAAAGAAAAGAAAAGAAAAGAAAAGAAAAAAGAAAAGAAAAACAAAAGAAAAAGGAAAGAAAATTCTGAGAATAGAAACTACTATAATTTCAAAAAAAATTTGTTGAGTGTCATTCCATTCTGTACCATAGACCCACCAACCACCCTTGACATTCCCTCTTTCCCTTCCACTTAACAGATAGGAAACTGAGGCTCAGACATGAGCCAGGACTTGAGGTTACCCTAGAAATATGGGGGGAAGCCGGGATCTGAACCTGGTCTGTCTGACTTTTGGGTCTGGTGCCTTTTCCATCACGCCCTGTCAAGGTGGAAAAAGCTAGTGCCCACTGCATCCCTGCTTATTCTCCACCTGAAGGAGGAGGATCCCAGGAGCCTGGAGACCGTGAGAAATGTAGAGGAAGGAGTTCCTATTCCGGGAAGCAAGTTGGCAGGAAAACCCTCATGATGTTTTGTTTGACCTTTTTCCCTTCTGTGTAACAACTGACCTCAAGAAATGTGCTTCCGGGATCCTTCTAGCCATAAAGTTAGGTAACTGCAAGATTCAGTGGAGACAGGATGGCTTAGAGCCCACCCGGTGAGGCCAATCCAGGTGAACAGTATACTTGGGGAGTGAGCATGAGAGGAAAGAAGGACTGGTTAGTTTTTGGCTTTTTACTCACTCCAAAGTTTCTGGATATCTTTTCTTTTATCATTACAAAGCCGTCTTGATCAACGTTCTCTCCTGTGTGCCTGTGGAAATTTGGGAATGATGTAAATGTGCTCTGTGACCACTAGAAACGATAGCATGGCTATGTTTTCACCGCAGTGAAAAGATGTTCATGATATATGGCTGACTGAATAAAGGGCAGTCTGTATTGTGATGATCCCATTTTCATAAATACGTATTCATGTACATGCACATACATTGAGAGAGACAGAGATTTGCACGGGGAAATGTCAGGATAGATATCCATCAAATGTTCACAGCGCTTACCCCACCAGAAGGTGGAATTTTACAGTTTCTTGTTTGTATCTTTGATAAAGATTACATACTCTATAATAATACATACCGATCACTGTGAGTTGTTGTTTTTTAAGGGAAGAAAATGAGAAAGAGAAACCTTCAGAATCGGATCGCTAATTGGGTGAACTACGAAAGTCACAGATTCCTCAGAGCCTCAGCTTCTTCATCTGCGAATGGGGCTCATGCCCTCCCTCCCACCACCTACAGGGTTGATGCTGTCCTGTTAGATAAGCTGAGTGCTCAGGCTGTCCTGGCTCCTACTCTCTGCCTCCTGGCCTCTCCCTCTCTCCCGGTTCCAATCTCGCCCCACCTCTTCTGTCCCTTCCCCTCCTTCCTTTCTGCAGAGCTCACCTCCAAGCCTCTACGGCTTTCGCCCCACCCCATGCTCACAAGGAGCCAGCTCAGCACACACGAGCCCACCAATTTCCCCACCTGGATGGGAGGAGCAGGTGCACTTAGCAAAGCTGCAGGACACAAATCGAGGCCAGCAGAGAGGGGTTGAGGAGGGGGACATCTTCCCTGACCCCTCTGCCTCATCTCCTGCTGCCCCCAATCCCCATCTTCTTATCTAGCCTCCTGAGTAGACTACACGTTGCTCATCATTTCGCCTTTGCTCCTGCCATATCTTCTGCTGGGTGTGCTCTTAAATGGACATCTATTAAATATCACAGATGTGTTAGAATTCTCACTTTAACTGCATGAAGTAGGTACTCCTACTATGCCCATTTTACAGATGAGGAAAGTGAGGTTCAGAGAGGTTAGACAACCTGCCCAGGGTCAAAGGGCTAGGAAATAACTCCAATTCATCCCTCAAGACTGGCTTTCCGAAAGCATGACTTCTTCCGAAGGCCTTTCCTGACTCCCCAGCCTGGACCAGCAACCCTGTCAATCAGCCCCTATAGCTCTGGATCTAGTAACAGGATCATAGAAACAGTAGCAATTAAGAGCCAACAAGGTTCTACGGTGGCCAGGGGAAGTAGGGAGTGTCCTGTCCCTCGGTAAGTATGAGAACAAGTTAGTAACTGTTAGTTACAGGGCCTTGCGGGGGAACTGCACATGGGTGATGTACCCTCTCTGTGCTTCCCTGGAGTCCAGGAGGCTTCTTCCCGAAGCCTGTACCCCCAGAACAATAAAGCAGTGTGGGTACTTAGAAAATGCCCAGACCTGTATGCTGCAGGCCAAATCACTGCTCTCCTGAGCCTGCGGCCTCATTCATAAAACTGAGATCAAAGTACCCACACCTCACATGGCATAGACCTGGCTTTCATCCCCAACATCCATTCTCTCACTTTTTTTTTTTATTTTTTTTTCAACGTTTATTTATTTTTGGGACAGAGAGAGACAGAGCACGAACGGGCGAGGGGCAGAGAGAGAGGGAGACACAGAATCGGAAACAGGCTCCAGGCTCTGAGCCATCAGCCCAGAGCCCGACGCGGGGCTCGAACTCACGGACCGCGAGATCGTGACCTGGCTGAAGTCGGACGTTTAACCGACTGTGCCACCCAGGTGCCCCTCACTTTTTTTCAATGGCAATAAGACTCCTGATTTTTGCTGAGCACACGGTCACCCAGAAGAGACCCCATCTCCCATCTCCCTTGCAGTGAGGTGTGGTCAAGGATCCCAGTTGTGGCTGATGGGATGTGACAATACTGACAGGTCTAATCCCACACCTGCCCCTCTCCTTGCCCAGGCCCGGAACACTGACGCAGCCGTGTCCAATGCCCCCGGATGAAAGGCAGCACCTTCTGCGGCCAAGTCAAAGGAGGCTGGGTCCTTCCTGGGGCAGGCATCCGCCCAGCCAGGACTTTTACAAGGGAGAAGATAGAGCGGTGTCACCTAAAGTCACTCTACCTTTAGGTTGAATCCCTATTCCTTCCAACAGCCTTATAAGGTGGTTGTGACAACCCAGTGAGACAATGCATGGTAGGGGACACCTTAGTGGGGCATAACATATGGGCTGCATTCTGATGGTTAAAAATGAATTTTCTCCACTGGAGTGACCCTTGGAGACCCCCTCTGGACAGGCCTGGGAGAGACACCCATCAAACAAGTGTCCTCAGAATCTGCAGGTACCCACTACAGTTTACTCTCCCAGGCAATCTTAGGATAGGAAGGCACAGACATTCGGGAGCAAGTGTCTTTTGTTTTTAGGGTGAAAGAAAAGGCCAAAGACCCCTGAAGTCATTGAAGCTTCTAGAATCACTTAAAACAATGCACTGTCAATTCTCTCCTGGCACACATCCACTTGATGAACACTAACCACACGCGGACCCGTCCCCTACAAGGCTACATGCTCCTGGGAGGGCAGGTCCTGGCCTCCTCTACCCCCTTGTCTCTCCTCCAGGACCCACTGCATAATTTGCAGGGCCCAGTGCAGAGTGAAAGTATAGAGCCCCACATTCCTGAATTATTAAGAATTTCAAACCAGTGACAGCAGAGCATCAAAACCAGCCCTGTGTGGCTCCGTGGGTCCCATCCCTGCCCTGCACGTGGTAGGCAGTCAGTGAGCAAATGTCTGGAGAAGTGACAAGAATCTGTGTGGACGGGGCAACTCTGGTCTCCTCATCAACGTGACTGGGCTGAAGGTGGTTTTGTTTTCTTTTCCCCAGTCTCCATTCTTTACATCTCTTGGAGGAGGGGGCTGAGGCAGGCACAGGGTTCAGGGGCTAGAGGTCATGCGGAAAACACGCTTCCCTGGATGAGTGAGTGGGCAGGAGCGAGCAAACAGGCATTTCTGAGCCCTTCTCCTTCTTGTTCCTTGCCACAAGATATAAACTAATCTATTTAGTTAGAAAAACATGGGTTATTGCAATCTAAGTAATTTGTATTTCTTTTTCTACCACAAGATGTAAACTAATCTAGTTAGCTAGAGCAAGTTGGTTTAACTGAATTCAGAGTAATTACCCTCCAAAGCAAAGCGATGTGTGTGTTTTTTTGGTTTGCTTGGCTTTTTTTTTTCTTTCCTTTCCAGTATTCAAAGGTTGAGACGTATGTGCACTTATGATTAAATAAAACCCAGCCGTCTTTTGGTTTGCCGGGGCCTTGGCCTTTCTGGAGGGTCTCAGCCCCCATCTCCACCACCTGGGATTTCCCGAAAATGTGCTGGAGGTGCCATGGAAAATCCAGTATGTGCTCTGGTGGAAAAACAATTTGTAACAACATTTCCTGGAGCGGTCGAGTTCCAACTCATGGGGAGGGGATTTACCATACACAAGGGAGGGCTGACAGGGTCGCCCAAGGCTGGGGGGACAGGACACTGGGGCTCATCCGGTCACTCCAGGCTGACAGCCTCCAAGGTCGGCCCCTCTGTGCCCGGGCCCGGGCGACAGGGAAACTCCCTCCTCCCAGGTGTAGGTGTGTGTTTGGGGTGGGGGGCGAGTTGCATTTCACGCCCCCCAGCCATTACCCTTCCCGAGGGGCGGCAGAGAGGACAGAGGCTCGGATGAATTGTCTGGGGCCACGAAGCCGGGAAGGGTGCAGCCGGCCGGGCAAAGGCCAGGCCGCTGCCCACTGGCTCTGTGCAGGTAGCTGGCTAATCCCTGAGGGGCTGGCAGCTGTCAGCTGTGAGAAAGCCAGACCTCGCTTTCGTTGTTCCCCACCAGGCCCAGCTCCCTCTTCCGAGAGCCGGTCTTGGCCTCTGGTCCAGGCCAGCGCTATAGGTATTCTCCCCAAGTCTCTTCTCCATGCTGCCCCTGCTCCCTCAGGCCCTGAGGCTCCTCTGCTCCCCACCACCCCCTCCAACCTGGTCTAGACACAGACCCACTCTCTCCTTAGCACTCACAGGCACTGGGGAGGGCACGGCCTTCTCTCCCACAGGATCTGTCTGGAATAAGCCAATATGGTTCTCAGTGATTATCCCACCAGGAGAGGGATACTTGGGAGTGACCTAAATGACAGCATTTTAAATGGTGGAGAGACAGCCACTAAGAACCTTTGGCTCAGACACATCCAGCTGGAGGCTTATCTGGTGTCTATTCTGCCCTTCATGCTTGGAACAGGTGCCCACCCTTCCCCACTTGACTTTAATAGATGATGTGCCAGGTGGCCGCACTTTTTTGTGTCTTGAGGCCCCAGCACAGATGCAGGATGGGAACTGGGGACGGCCAGCACCCCACGACCATGAATCCCTATCAAGGTGTCCAGCACAGTGCGGAGTCCCCACTTGCCTGCTCTCCTTTCCTTTCCCACCTGTCATGCTGCCCCATTGCCTGACTCCAGAAGAGCAGACATATCCCTTCTGATCAAAACATCGGGAAGGGCAATGAGCAAGCAGATACAGCAACGTGGAGAGGAGGGGACGAACCTACTGTGCACTTCCACAGGCAAATATTATCTTGTGTAATCTTCACAGCAGCCCTGACGAGAGGGGAACCCAGCCCTGACTGTCTCCAGACTCTGTGTCACATCCACAGCCCCAGGTGGCCTCCCACTTTGGGAAACTCCTGACTTTCGAGGCTTCCAGATTCTTTGGAGACTTCCTGTGTTCCCAAACACACCCTGTGGCAGGGCCTGGATAACTGGAAATGGGAGGAGATCATCCATCTTTGAGAAAACTTCTGGTTCCTAGCAGGTGAGGCTGTGAGCCCCAACCCCGATCCACGTCCCCGCAGGCTGGGCCCACTGTCACAGACGCCTTCGTTCCTAGTCACCTTAGCAAAATGAGTCCGGCCCGACCCTCGGAACGCCAGAGCCAGCCTGGGAACACAAGTGTGAGGCAGACCCCGGAGCCTCAGGAAGGCGCAAGGATCTAACTTGAAGCCTCTTACCACCACCAATGTTTTTCTCAGGACGTTTTCTCCCCTCGCCCCCTTCTCTCAGGTTCCGGTCCTGAGAACCTGGGCAGATTCTGCTGAGCCTGCCGTGGGAGGAGAGCAGGCCTGCTTGGGCGCCACGTGATGGACTGTTGGAATTAATGAAGGAAGGGGCCCAGAGCCAGCTCGCTTGCCCACGGGCAATTTTAGCAGCAGTGTGCAATTGGATAATTGAAATCAGGGGTGAGTGCTGGCATGCAAGGGGCCTGCTTCCAGTACAAACACAGGAGACCACTGCAGCACCCACCGGCCTCTGTCACTCCATTGCCAAACTTTCCAGAGTGTCTGGACCCAGCCCCCTCTGAGGAGAGAAAGTGCCCGTGTGTTGGCACTGCTGAGGGAGCTGAGTCAACAGAATCCGAAACTGGCCGCGGTGGGAGAATGGGGATGGAGTTACCCTTCCAGCAAGAGCCACAGGGGAGCCAGGCTTGCCGGGACGCTTCACCTGTCCAGCCAGCGGGCACCGGCTGGGCCCTGAGCCTCCCAGGCTCCCAGAGGGATGCTGAGGTTCCATGGCGAATCAAACAGACATGGCCCTCTGTGCCCGGTGCTGCGGGGAGAGACCTGGTTAGACATGGTGGCTGACCTCCAGGAGCTCAGTCATGGGGAGGACAGGTGTGCGAACATCACGCCCCAGGACAGGGAGGTGTCACAAGGCAGATGTGGGAGGAGACGGAGCTCGCTCACCTGCATATCTGAGTGCTCAGAGCGGCCTGGTGCCTCGTCGGTGCTCAGTGAGCATGCCTTGTGCCTGAGAGGGATGAGACGACTGAGGAAGGCATTCCAGGCAAAGGGGACATCACACACCAAAGCCGGGAGTGGTAACAGATGTGCCGGCCTGTATGGGAGACAAACAGCACCTCCCTAGAACTGGTCTCAGGAGGTCAGAGCAGTGGGTCGAGGCTACAGATGCCTCTTAAAGGCTTCTGATAGTTAAACATGCCTTGCCTAAGTTCAGACGCAGTCCCTTAGTGATGGAATCTGGAGCCCGAGGCATGGGGGCTGACTTTTAATAACAGTTTTATAGCCCAGGCCCTGCGCTGGGGTCATTTATACACATGCACATATAAGCTACCACCCCTAGTCCCATCCCTGAGATGAGAGAATCTTTACTGACCCATTTTACAGATGAGTAAAGTAAGACTCCAAGAGGAAAAATAAGATGTCTGGGTTCACACAGCTTACAAGGGCCTAACAGGGGATTAAAGCCAGGTGATTAGGACACTCATGGTCTCTCACTCCCTGGAATGGAGCAGAAGTCTAAAACAGTGGGGTAGACATGACAGCCATGCCTTCGTCCATGCCTAGCTGTCCCCCCAGGGCTGTCCCCAACGAGGACCCAGTTGGAGCTGGAGTGCCCTGGCTCCCCTGGCCTGGGAGGTGATGTTCCGGTTAGTCACAGTCTCCTGTGACAAGGGTATGAGGTGGCTGCTGCGCCCCATGCTGGGCCCCAGGAGCTGAACACACCCGGTGAGCCCTGCCACGCCCCCACCCCTCCCCTGCCCCCAGGCGGTGACCCCAAGCTGCTGCACAGCCTGGGCTGACAGGTCTCTGGAAGACACCTGTTTTTCATTGCAAGCCCTTGTGGCTCTCCGGCAGCGGCTGTGTTTGCTTTGGGGGGGGGGGCGCGGCTGGGCGGGAGGGGAAAGTTGTTTCTGCGGGTCTGCAAGGACCCGGGGTTGCTAAGGAGGCCGCAGACAGCCCTGAAGGAAAAGGAGAGCAGGGAAGGCATCCCTGGTGCGGCATAGACATGGCCAGGCTCTCCGGCCCCTCACTCGCAGAGGGGTTACAGGCTTGTGGGGGGAGGGCAGGAAGCAACAGAGGGAGGTGAGAACTGCTGGGACAGGCCCTTAAAGAAGCCTCCCCCGCTTTACTGTCCCCCTCGTGGTCGTTCATTCATACATTCATTCATTCATTCAACATTCAAACATTCACTGGGCATGTAGAAGGAGCCCACCACTGCCGGAAGCCGGGAGACACAAAGATGGGTCCCACGTGCCTGCAGCCTCAAGGGCCTCCCAGTCTGCCTGGTGAGGGGACAGCTAAGCAAACAGACCAGCCGTGCTGCGAACGGGGTAAGGAGAGGGCATTCAGGAAGGGAGGGGCTAACTACTAGGGACAGCGTAGGTCAAGGAGGGCTTTCAGGAAGAGGAGGCACTTTACAGAGTGCAGAAGGTCAAAGTTCGGGTGGAAAAGGAGAATGTGGCATCTGACACAGGGTGAGGAGCAGCCGCTGAAGCAATGGAGGTGGAACAAAACTTAGTGCAAAAGGCCAGAAACTCCATGTGGCTGGAGAAGAGAGCACTGGGGAGGCAGTAGGACCTGGGGCTGGAAGAGGAAGGGGGCAGGAGGGCGGCTTGTCCTCCCTCCTTTAATGCCCTCCTATCCGCCCTCTTCTCTTCCCCTAGTGAAGCCCACTCTCCAAGCTTCCACCCTGCCCCTATCTCAGCTGTGACAAGAAGTCACATCTCGAGAGCACCTACTATGTCTCAGGCACTGGCTGGGGCACGTGACACAGTTCAGTGTGGGCACTGACAACCACTGGATGCAGTGGGTATTATCTTCCCATTGACAGAGGACGAAGCAGGCCCCAGGGGGCTCGGTAACTTGACCAAGGCCGCCAGTGGGTGCTGCAGAGCAATGGACGTATCCAGAAGCCACGCGGTCAGGTGTCACAGACTGAGCCCGGTGCACAGAGGACCAACCCCAAACATTCCCTCGGAAGGCACTGTATGGACTCAGGAAAAAATAAACAAAAAAACCTCCCATTTATTCGGCATTCAAGGCCTAGATTGCTGCCTTCTTTTTAGAGCCTTCCATGGCTACTCAGAGTGCCCTGAGGGGACCTCAGACCCAGGCTCTATCAGGCTGCATGAAAAGAGCAGCTTCACCTGTGCGTCTCATGTGGCTGGGCTGTGAATGCTTTATTTGTCTGGATCCCCACACCTCGCGGGCAGTCCATCACGTTGGAAGGGCTGGACAATTACGCAGCAAGTGGATGCATAATAAAACACTTCCCACCATATTTTGAGAACCTCCGCTGTGCCAGAATGGGCGTATGAATAATGCAATCTGCCAGTTAGATGCTATTAGTCACATTTTACAGAGAAGGAAAGAAGTTCAAAGGGACCCATCCAAGATCACATAAGTAGTAAGCGGCAGAGTAGAATTTGAATCCAGGTCTGTCTGATTCCAGACACAGTGGCCTTAACTGCTGTCTTACCAGATAAAGACATTTTTGTTGACTTGACTAATCCTCCCTCCCACTCTCCTTCTCTTCCTTTCCTCTGAGGCAGGCAAGCAGTAGTAAGAGGAGGCCGCGTGCAAGTATGCACCCCAGATAATCATCTGGAAGACTGGCCATAAGCCAAGATGGGACTAGAAAGAAAGAAGACCAAGCTCTTCGCACCCAACCAGACTTACCACCTCCTGCACCCCCACACAGCCTGGGGAAAACTAGAGACTGCAGCCACAGAGCCAAGGCCAGAGGTGAACAGATCCAGCTGGAGCTGGGCCGCAGCCTGCACAGGGCTTCCTTCTGCCCAGGCTGAGGGGGAAGAGGGATTTTGGCAGCTCAGGTCAAGCGGCCCCGGAGAACCTCATTAGGAGCTAACGGGCAGTCCTTCCTCCTCTCCCACCAGGAGAGCTCCTGCTCATCCTGGGAGGCCTCCTTGGATGCCACCTCCACTGGGTGTCCCCTCAAAGCCCGCCCTCCTGGAGCCTGTCCCCCCGCTCCAGGCTGCCCGCTGTCTGAGACAATCATTTTGTGCTGCAGCGGTCTGTTTGATTATCCATCTCCCCAGTGAGCATGGGCTCAGTGCTCTGCGTTTGCTTGTTAAATGAATGGATCAATAGACAAGTAAGTGGGCCAGTGAGAAAATGATTAAATGAGCAAGTGAAAAATTGAAGTAAATACATAAAGAGATGGAAGAGAGAGTGAAAGGGAGAATGAAGGTGGCTGGTTGGCTGGCTGGGCGAACGAATGAACGGCATGGCCCTTCCCAGAGCGAGCTAGCCAAAGAGACTGAGAGATCTCTCTGCCACAGGAAGCCCCGGAAATCTTTGGTGAGCTGAACGGTGAAGTCTCCTGAGGGCTGCCTGAGGCTAGTCCCCCTGCAGGTAGCAGGAGGCAGATGGCAGTGTCCTCAAATCCCTCCCAGGGAAGCTGGAGACAGCAGCTGGGCTGCTGGTGGGCTCCACTATTACCTGCCAGGTGCCCTGGGGGAAATCAGTGCTTCCCTATGGGCCTCAGTCTCCCTCTATGTAAAACGAGAGGACTGAACCAGACCAGACAGCTCCCAAGGACCTTCTACTAGAACCATGCACAGGGTAAGAGTGGTAGGGAGGATAACCCCAAGGGACGAGAACTTCACTGTGGCACCCCCCCCCCCCATGCTCGAGCTGGGTCACATCTCCATGCCAGGCCCTGTGCCCGAGCTGGGCCACTCTTCTAATCAGCTTGTGTAAACAGTGCCTCCCACACAGCACACCAAGCACACGGTATGAGTTACTGTGTGCAACTGATTCTCCACAATTGTAGGAGCCCAGAAGGGAGGGTATCCAGGAGGACTTTCTAGAGGAAGGAGCACGCTGGTGCTGGGCCAGGAAGGTTGGGAGGACTGAAACAGGTGAAGAGGTGATGGGAGCGCTTCTGGGGGTGGCAAAGAGCCTAAGCAGTGCTTCCCTCGGTAATGGGGGACGGGGGATGGAGAGGGATCTAGGAACAAGCAGACAGGCCTTAGCTCCCTGAACAGCCCTTTCACAGAAAGCTCAAATGCCTTTGAGACAGGGTCTGCCACCTTCGAGTTGGTGAGACTTTGATGTTTTTATGGTAAAATGGGAATAACCGTGGTATCTGTATCAGAGCTTTTCCTGAGGACTAGTGAGGTAATGTGTGTCTGATACTTGGCACATAGTAAGAGCTCAGCATCTGTAGGGACAGGGAGAGGCAGGTACTATTATCTTTCTTAGTACGGGGAAGGCAGTGAGATCCAGAGTGGGGAAGTGATGTACCCAAGGTCACACAGCAAGCCAAGCCAAGTTCTCTGGGGGCCCCCAGGCCTAATTCCCAGAAAATCAGAGATCAACAGTGCTGCAGGTTAGGACACTAGCCTCTCCTGTCCTCAAAATGACGTGTGACCTAGACCACGTGACTCTGATCACACAGCACTTTCACCCAAAAAGAGTGCTGCCTGATGAAGGTGGCCTGTGGGGAAGCTGGGTGGCTGCCCTAGGGGCTTCTCCACCCACCCTACCCTGGGGGCTGTGGCCTCTGGCTCTGGTGGCTAGAAAGCAGTCCTCAGGAGGGCCCTGAAGAGGGTAAACTTAGGTCTTCTGAGTCTGGTTTCTGGAAGTAGCCAAGACCCTCGTAGTCAAAGCAGGAAGAAACAGAATGCAGCCACACTGTGCCCTGTGCCCGGTTCCCTGGCAGTGCCTGTCCCCGTCCTAGACGGTAACTCCTGAAGACAGGGACCCTGTGTTCCACAACACCGAGCACGGGCCTGTGCGCACCAGATGCTTCAGGATGAACAAATGGAGGACGCTGTGGGTGACCTGGGGTTCCTCTTAGCCGTCACTTGGCTTGTCTCCGATTTTGTGATGGCCCAGCTACATGAGGGTGGAGGGGCTTCCCAGGTTCACAGAGTCAGAAATGCATCCAGAACTGCCATCCACCTTCTTGGACTCCAATTACAGTGCTCCTTTCACTGCACAACCCGCCCTGACTACACAGCCACTCATTTCATTAGAGGAATCGAGCCACACCTATGAGGTTGGCATCCTCAGCCTACTGACCACGCTTAGCCAGCCACGCTCACTCAGCGCCTGTCAAACTGGACCTCAGCATTTCACGTGTGCTTGGAGCTTGAGAAACCTCTCCCCTGGTGGTGTCTCTCCCCATCCCCAGACTCCCCAGGTGTGCCAGGTCAGGGTGGACCCGACCGCTGGGTCAGGCTGACCTGTGAATTTCCCGAAGTGGAGGCATTTCTGGGCTGGAGACCGTGATCTCTAAAGATGCAGAGCTGCACGGGGCTGGCAATGTAGGAAGGCAGGCCCTTGGTGAGGCTGGCAGGCAGAACAGAAGCTTCCTAAGCCCTTCCTGACTCTTCCCAGCACCTTGTAGGCTTCCAAGGAATCTCTGGACTGTGGTGTGCACAGTATTCGTCACAAGATAGGAAACACAGAGTCACTGTCCCCCTCCAGGAGCCCCACATGGATGCCTCAGTGCTGGGGGCTCTCTCTCTCCCCAATCCACTCCACTTTAAAACAGATTGGATTTTTGCTACATGTTGCAAAGATGTTTCTGAGAACATGATAGTGTGGGGTTTAGCAGGGCCAACTGTCTCTGAAACCCCCTGTGGCTCCTTTTATTTGCAAAGCATGTACTATGTGCAAGGGACTGTGCTAGAAATTCTGACAATGCCAGGAGGCTCTGGTGGTCACCTCTTATCCCCGGTATCCAGTAAAGGACCCCACATCCATATACGTAGTAGCTGTTCAATAAATGTGTGCAATAAAAGTTAAAGGACCTGATATTTATGGAGTACCTAAAATATGCTAGATTGTATACAAACAATATTTCTAATCCATACCTCAACTATAAAGTAGGTCCTGGGGTCTCCAACTGACAGTAAGGACACATTCTCAGAGAGGCAAGGTAAGCTACCCATGGCTACACAGCTAAACGGTGGCAGAGCTAGGGTTCAGACTCAGGACTGTCTATCTGCAAAGCCATGGCCTTTCTGCTGTCTGTGCTGCTGTAGCCCCCAGGGCTCCATGCAGCTGGCCACCCTCTCCTCTGGTGCCCTGGATAAACAGCAGTGTGAGCTGACCAGCGAGTTGGGGCCCAGGGCCAAGCCTGGTGCCAGGCACAGAGCAGTGGCTTGCTTCCTATATGGAGGATGGCAGAATTAAGAGGCTTGGGCAGGATGACACAGAGGCCAAGAGTAGGACTGAGTGGGTGACTACTAGGGTCAGGGAATCGCTTAGTCCTTGGATGCAGCCAGAGCTTAATCCCAGAGTCAGGGCTGAAGCTTGTGGTCAAGGACTCAGAATGGGCGAGATGGGTCACAAAACGGGATCTAAGCTTCAGCTTTATTAGCACCACACAGAACCAGTTGAATTAAAGAAAACCAGCCTGAAATGTGCCAGGGGTGAAGTTTGGTGGGCCTGGGCTGCACCCCAGCTTTGCACATGACTGGTTGGGTAAGCTTGGGCAAAACACCAGGTCTCTCTGGGCCTCAGTGCCCCATTTTATAAATGGGGGGGGGGGGTAACTGCATGCATCTTTGATTCCTCCCTTTTCCTCATCTCCCAGGTCCAAACAAACATGGGTTTCTGCTGAGTCTCTGAGATGCTCCTCAAACGTCTTCTCCGCTGTCCACCCCCATGGCACTTCCTTGGCTTAAGTCACCACGGTCTCCCCACTGGAAGTCTGCAATCACCTCCTAAGGCTCCCGATCTACTCTAACTCTTTCCAGGCTATTCCCTGCAGTCCACTGATGGCAACTTGCCCAAAAGGACAAATCTGCTCAAGTGACTCCCTTGCCTCAAACCTTTCAGGGGCTCCTTGTGCCTTTAGGCTACAGTTAAAGATCCTGAATGGGCCTAGAAAGCTTGGAGTCCTGCCTCTGCCTTCCTCTCCAGCCTCAAAACAGGTTCTCCCTCACTTGCACAGTACACAACCTGTGGATACTGCCAGCTTCCCTCCAATTCTCAGAACCCTTTCCCACCTCACGGTCTTCACATGCGTGGCTCCTTGGCCCCAAACCCTTTCCTCCACCACCTTCCCCTACCCCCACCTGTTTGCCCTTCAGGGCTCAGCTTGAATGTCACCTCCTCAGAAATGTCCCCTTCATCCCTGACCCTGGGCCACGTCCCGTGCCAGTCGTCCTCACACAGCTTGTCCTACTTGTGTTCTGAGGGACTCACCACCATGAACACTAAATAGGACAGATTTGGGTAATTACTCATTCAGTGTCTGTCTTCACCACTGGATTCTTAAGAGGGAAGAGACTGGGGGTGCCTTGCTGGGCCTAACCCAGCTCCTGCCACAAGGTCAGGGTTCAATGTAGCGTATTCACAGGATGAACCAATTAGTCCTGGCCACTCCCAACTATTCCACAAGGCTGTCAGAGGATCATGGGGAAGAAGGGCTTAGAAAGGGGTTTTTTTCATTAACACTGGCTCTTCAGATGTGAAATGGTGTGATGGTAAACTCTTCGTTTTATTGGCTGGGTACCCAGATATTCGATCAAACGTTATTTTAGGTGTTTCTGTGAAGGTATTTTTTTTTAGAAGAGATTAACAATTAAATTAGTAGACTTTGAGCGGCTCCTGGGTGGCTCAGTCAGTTAAGCATCCAACTTCAGCTCAGGTCATGATCTCACAATTTGTGAGTTTAAGCCCCACATCGGGCTCTGTGCTGGCAGCTTGGAGCCTGGAGCCTGCTTCAGATTCTGTGTCTCCCCCTCTCTCTGCCCCTCCTCTGCTTGTGCTCTGTCTCTCTCTGTCTCTCAAAAATAAATAAACGGTAAAGAAAAATTTCTAATTAGCAGACTTTGAATTCCATAATGTGGGTGGGCCTCATCCAATCAGTTGAAGGCATTAATTAAAAAAAAGACTGACTTCCTTGGATGAAGAAGGAATTCTGGGTCGCCTGGGTTGCTCAGTCAGTTAAGTGTCTGACTTCGGCTCAGGTCATGATCTCACGGTTTGTGAGTTCGAGCCCCGTGTCGGGCTCTGTGCTGACAGCTCAGAGCCTAGAGCCTGCTTCGGATTCCATGTCTCCCTCTCTGCCCTTCCCCACCTGCGCTCTGTCTCTCTCTCTCTCTCTCTCAAAAATAAATGAACATTTTAAAAAAAAGAAGAAGGAATTCTGCCAGCAGACTGCCTTTAAACTCAAACTGCAGCCAATGCTACCGGTTCTGTTTCTCTAGAGAACCCTGACTTATGCCTGGAATTTATGGTCTAGAATGTTCCTGAACTTTACTCAATAGACTCCCACTCAGAGGGATAGCTGCAGAGCCCAGGGTCTGAGGACTCAGGGTGAGAAATGACCATGCCACTGAATACATGGTGGCCTCCCTTGCTCTAGAGCTCTGGCTGGGTGCCCACAGGTGAAAGGGGTCCCAGAGACACTTGCCCTGTTTCCTTGCTCCCCACAGGGACTGTGACATGGGATCAAAGCAGAAGACAACACGGCAGTGCTTTGTGAGCCGAGAAGCTCTTCACTCCAGCTGACGTCTGATGATCAGTATGTGGACTCCTGCCCTGGAACACGGCCCGCTAAGGAACTCAAGCCATGCCAGCTTCCCCTGAGAACAGGAATGGCAGCGACCGGGTACAACCTAGTGATAAAAGACGACCCCACTCGCCAGGACAGAGCCCCCAGCCCTTCGAGCCTCTGTCTAGTCCCCACCTTCCCCTACTTGCCCCTCAGCTGAAGTGGGTGCTCCTGGAACCCGAGATGGGCCGCTGGACAAACGGTGTGGCATTTTCAAAGAGTAATTCTGCCTGCGCTTAGCGGAAGGAGGAACGGAAGGAACCAAGGATAGAAAACACAGACTCGGAGCCTCTTCCCCCTGTTCTGCTTGCACAGCTGCTTCTTTCAACGAAAGGGGTTCTGGGTGGTGGCAAGGACCGGACCGGTGCTCCCCTGCCTGGTGGTGGGAAGGGTGCAGGAGTCATCCTCACCCTTGGTGGTTGTGCTCCCTTAGTGACTAAGGACCTGCAACTGTGAAAATGGCAAGATTCTGCCAGCGGCCAGAGGCAGAACTCGGGCTCAGCTCAGGCCCAGGGTCAAGTGTCATGTTGTGACCCTAGATGGTTTTGATTCTTTGATTCCTGAGAAGTCATCCAGCCCAGCAAGTAACTGTACCAGTCCCCTAACTTTTCCGGCACGCTGACCAAGACTCTGAAAGCCAATCAGAAAGTTCAGCTTCTCTACCTCATAAAATAGACCAGAAACCTCTCATGATTCTAGTTCTTATTGGTCCTACACCTCCAATTCCTTTACTGTCCCTCAAAAACACCTCTATTCCACCCTCTGGCCTCCTCACAGTTCAGGGGAATGATACTGGAACAGACTCTAGGGACTGAGTAGCCCTTCACAGAGCCTTTTCTCCTTTCTAAACTGAGCAGAACTGAAAAAGCATCAGATCAGAAAATCAAATTGAGAAAAGGAATGACAGGGGCGCCTCAGTGGCTCAATCAGTTAAGTGTCCTACTTCAGCTCAGATCATGATTTCGCAGTTCGTGGGTTCGAGCCCTGCGTCGGGCTCTGTGTTGACAGCTCAGAGCCTGGAGCCTGCTTCAGATTCTGTGTTTCCCTCTCTCTCTGCCCTGCCCCCACTCATGTTCTGTCTCTCTCTCTCAAAAATAAATAAACATTTTAGGGGTGCCTGGGTGGCTCAGTCAGTTAAGCGTCCAAATTGGGCCTGGGTCATAATCTTGCCAGTTCCAAGTTCAAGCCCCACATCAGGCTCTGTGCTGACAGCTCGGAGCCTGGAGCCTGCTTCAGATTCTGTGTCTCCCTCTCTCTCTCTGCTCCTCCCCCACTCACACGGTCTCTCTCTCAAAAATAAACATTTAAAAATTAATTTAAAAAAGTAAATAAACATTTAAAAAAAAGAGAAAGGAATGATAAAGAACAGGGGTTCAAAAGAAGAACTTTTATATTTTATATTGAGAATAATCCTGGTTAATATTTTACTTTATGAGATTCAAAAACTGAGAGCTGAGTGAATGGGAAAATATCCGTAGAGCAGCAGTGGCAACAGCTAACATTGACTGACAGCCGATAACTTTACCAGGGTCTATTTCATAGGAATTCTTTGATTTAATCCTCACTGAACACATCCCACAGAGGTGACTGCCACTATTATCTCCATCATATGTGGTGCAGAGGAGGCTGGAGCCTCATGGACTGCTTTGGTTTAGATTAGATCTCAGGGGCACAGAAAGTCTTGGGGCCACTCACTTTATTCTATGGAGTGAAGTCTTTTCTGGGGTACAAGGAGATGGAGTTAATACTTCCTCAAGCATTTACTACACGCAAGCACACGCTAAGCCATGGGTATTACTTTGTCCAGTTTTTGGATCAAGTCGCATGACAAGTATTATCCTTTTTTTACGGAAGGGAGGAGGGAGTGCCCCCAAAGTCTAAGCCTGTCAAGGTGCAGTAGGAAGAGGACCAAAGAGGAGGATGGGTCCCTGCCGATCAGCTGCTCACCATGTTACAGAGGAAAAGACACCCAAGCCTGGGAAGACACTGGGGAAGTGACATGTGACGCCACGGCACGGCCCAGTGCCAAGGGTACATCTGCTTTCCCTCTCTGAGATTCTGCCCTGCCCAAGTCATGGCGCCTTGGGGTTGCTGAAGCCAGAAAGAGGTGTTCCGGCCTCTCGAGGGGAGCTAGGGCTGCCTGGGGGCTCTAGCTCCCCTTAAGGAGTTCTTACGCCTCTATCCTACTGGATCTGCCAGGGCTCTCCTGCTCAGGGCTGTTGGTGCTGGCAGCCAGAGGCCAGCCTGTCCTTCTATAACCTCTCCCCTGGCAGACCACCCAGCCTGCCTAAGGTCCTGCCACTGCACTAAGAAGCAACTGGCTGGGCCACGAGCTGAGTGGGCGGTAGGTCCCTTTCCAATTGGAAGGTGCGGTCACTGCTACCCAATGGCCACGTGTACCGAGGGATTGGGGAGAGTGGGGGGGGGGGGTGGTGGTGGGCGGGGCATAGCTTTCAAACATTTTCACAAAGGAAGAAGGCCAAGGTGATTTCTCGGGGGCATGCAGCGCTGCAGGGTGGTGCAAAGTTTTCGGCCCATCCCTTCCCTCCTCCAGCCCCCTGCTTCAGAGAGCCCACCCTAGCAGCCTTTTGTAAGTGCTGACTGTGTACTGAGCTGAGAGGTGCAGACGCAGTGTATATACTAGTACCTAGGTTCAAGAAGCGAATGAAAACCAAGATCTCCCCACAAACAAGTCCATGCAACCCGTGTATATACACAAGGTGCAAGGTTAGGCAAGTGCTGGACTGTATGATGGAGGGAAAAATGCAGGTGGGTGGGAAAGCCCCCTGGAAGAGCCTTGGAGGGCCTGGAAGGACCACGACTGAGAAGGGCGGGAGTCGAGAGGGCTTTCCTAGAAGGGGGACCAGCAGGAGCTAAAGTGAACGCCGACACCGAACCGGCCCTCAGAGGCCTGGTGCGTGTGCACAGTGGCCCCGAGGGCTGGGGGGCACAGACCACCAGAGATGCCAGGTGCAGCCTTCCTGCTCAGAGTGACTCAGTCCTGCAGTCCCGTTTCCCTGACGATACAGGTAAATGTGGGGCCTGTAAATCCATCTGCAAACATTCACCCTTCCAGTGTCTTCTCCCTTCCAAGTCAACAAGTCTAAAGCCATCCCAGAGGATGTGAGCATGGCGGCACCTTATGGAGTGGCTGCGGGCATGACGACAGGCTTCCCAGGTGTAAGCCAGCTCCTCCTCCAGGGCTCCTCCCTCCAGAGAGTCCATACCCTCCCCAGGCCACACAGGCTGCAGGCAAGGGGTAGGCTGACGCCCCAGCAGCCACAGAAGATGCTGTTTCTTTGTCCCATTAGGAGAAATGTGGGGCCATCCATGATGGGAGAGGCCTATTGAAGATGCTGACCCCCGAGGGACCAAGAAGAAGAGGATGGTTAAGGGAGAATGCCCCCCCACCGAGTGCAGATAAGAACACCGGCCAGACATCACCAGGAGTGGGCAAGCCCGGTGCCCTCTGAGCCTCCAGTTCTTCTGTGAAGGGGGAGACAGCCTCGTTGCCCCGACCTCTTCACAGAAGCTGAACGGAATGGAAAGTTATGTCTTGAATGATCCTGGTTTGAGAGGTGCCTCCACTCCTCTCCCCAGCAGGAGGCAGTCTCTGTGGATAGGTGGGCCCTTGGCGAGGACCCAGCCCTGGTGCTCCCAGTGTAGACCATGGACCAGAGGCATCGGCATCGCCCGGGAGCTTGCCAGAAGTGCCAACTCCTGGGCCCCACCCCCGGCCCTTCTGAATTAGGATGTGCATTTGAACAAGATGGCCAGGTGCTTCATGGGCACAGTGAAGTTTGAAACACCTTGTTCTAGTCCATTGAGGCCAACCCCTTCGTGTTACAGAGGAAGAGACTGAGGCTCGCTGGGACTAAGTCACTTGCAGGGCACACCGTTAATACGTGGTAGACATGGGTCCTGGTAGCAGTGTGGTGCAAAGGAAGGATCACACACCCTGAAATCAGGGCAACCTGGGTTCAAACCCTGCCTCTGCCATAATACGCTCTGTGACTTGGGAGAAAGCAAATTTCTCTGAGCTTTAGTTTTGCGGTCTGTAAAATGGCTATAACAGCTTGCTACCTTTTATGATAATGGTGAGGATTAAAATGAGATGATATGGGGGCGCCTGGGTGGCTCAGTCGGTTAAGCGTCCAACTTCAGCATCAGATCATGATCTCACAGTTTGTGAGTTCGAGCCCCGCGTTGGGCTCTGTGCCGACAGCTCAGAGCCTGGAGCCTGCTTCAGATCCTGTGTCTCCCTCTCTCTCTACCCCTGCCAACTCGTTCTCTGTCTCTCTCTCAAAAATAAATAAACATTAAAAAAAAATGAGATGCTATGTCAGGCACCTTGCACAGGGAGTGTCCTATGCCTGGCGGTCACAGTGTGTTTTTTCTACACTCTGCTGCTTCTGAAATCCATATCCCACGGTTGCTGTGCACGAGTCTGCGAAAACACTCTACTGTTTTCTCTCTATTCCAACAGTACAGACACACGCAGTGGACTGAGGAAAGGGAAAGATTAGGCAGGGGGCAGCAAGGCTCTTAAAGATCTCCTTATATTTAAAGTTTAGATCACCTGGTCCTTTAAATTCCAAGAAGTTCCCAATCAAACCCTCTAGCAAAAAGCTAATCTACAAACAGGTGCTGCGTGGCTCACTAACAGTGTCCAGCATACAGTGCACGTCAGCTTGATGCACGTGTTGCTGAACCGTCCCCCAGGCCCTCATTCTGAGCTCAGGCATTCTTGCTCCTCCCATTTTCATGATTCTACTCTCCCTTCAGGGCCCAACCCAAACATCATCCACTCCAGAAAGTCCGTACTGATCCTGTCAGAATGATCTTCCCCAAAAAACCTCTAACTGTTCTAGAACTTACAAGGCTCTGTCTACGTCTCAGCTGCACATTTTGAACCTCTTTGGCTAAACACATGACTTGTAGTTCTCCGAGTGCGGGTGCCTCTTGCCTCAGAGCCTTTGCACATGCTGTTCCCTTTGCTGGAAATGCTCTTCCCACAAGCCCCCTCTTCATCTAATTCCTACTCAACCTTTATACCTCAGCCTGTATGTTAGTTTAGAAATTATTTCTTTCCTGGAAGGCCAGACTGGGATAAGGCAAGCGAGGTACTGAGATTACAAAGTCTACAGAGGCCCTGGCTTTCAGGGGCCGACCCTGTACCAGCAGCACCCTGAGAGGATGAATCTCCTTACACTGAGAGTCCTAGGCGTCTCCCTCCCTCGCCCTAGTCCCTTCACTGTTTCCTTGAATCCCCAGCTATTTCCAAGCCGCCCCCCTCAGCGCTGTCCCCTCATCGTACCCTTTCCTGAAGAGTACTGTCCTTGCCTGCGTGTGTATCAGTCTCCCCTCGAACTGTAAGTTCAGGGCCACTTCCAGCTGGCTCACCACTTTAGCCCAGACCCCGGCACAGAGCAGGCACTGAAGCAATGCTGCTGAAAGGACATAAAAGTTTGGTCACCCTCCTGTCCTCTCCAATCCCACTGGAAGTACCAGCGTCACCCGCTGCCTTCTGCTCCGTACAACTGTCCCCGTCTCGCTGGACGGCACTCGTCTATGTGCCCGGGACCCAGCACACGCCTGACACAGAGGGGAGCTCCTAGAGTGCGGCTTCAGGGGGGTCTGGGCGCCCCCGGCAGCCAGGGCTGGGCTCGGTCTGGACACCACCGCCAGCACCTCACCCGTGTCCTCACCTCTGGCCTCTCTCTGGCCAGCCAGAGGGACCCGTGACGATCTCTCTCCACACTCACCTCGGCCACTTCCTGCCAGGCCGCCTTCGCCACTGGCTTGCCAACCCTCAGCTGCATGGCCTTTCTGTCCTCGCCCCACTCCACCCCCACCCCCGTTGTCTTCACACACGGGCATACGTAACACACTCACCTGCGGTGTTTCACACACTTGAGCCTTTGCCCACTTTGATCCTTCTGGCTGGAATGCCCTCTCCCCAGGCCCCCCCTTCAGACTCTGGCTGGGCACCTTCTTTTCCAGGGAGTCTTCCCTGACACTCCATTTTGCCTCTGGGATTTTGCATAGGCTGTTCCCTCTACCTGCATACTCTTCCTGCTGCTTTTCACCTGTATATTTGTTTCTCATCCCGCACCTTCCTTGAGCCAAAAGCCCTCTCCCAGGATCCCCTGCACTGACTCCAGTAGGAATACAGCTGGTTACTTGTGTAGACTTCACTCCCCACAGCCCCCAGTTCCATCCACCCACACACACATCGACTCTTTTATACTGCAGGGCTCAAGGGACTGACCGACTGTCCCTCGTCCCCGATTCCCCAGCACCCAGCCAGCAGGTGGCTCAGGTGTTGGGAGAGGCTGCACTGCAGACCCCTCCAGTTCCCTGCAAATCACACTGCGACCTTCCCCTCCTCCCTCCCAGAACGTGGCTCCTGAGTCACGGTCAGCTAAGGTTTAGTGTTCGATTTCCCGAATGCCTTTTGGTGTCTGACAGAAGACCCCAAAGAAGAAAGAGAAAGACCAGGAGGCTACGTGATTTATGAGGGAAGTGCTGGCTCTGACAAAGTTTGAGCCCCAGAGATTAGGGCAGGCAGGAGCAAAGGGTGCCGCCCCTTTCTGACGGGCGGTGGGATTTTTCTGGGTATCCACACCTTGATCCCTTTGGATCAGGGTCTGGCTCCTGGCTGACTCCAGCAGCTCCCTGACTCCACACCCTGAGACGGAGCAAGGCCACTGGCAGTTTGGGGCGGGGGGGAGGGAAGGGAGCCATGGGTAACCAGACCCACTTTGTCCACCCTCCTCGTCCCCACTCTGCCCTTCAGGGGCTGCTGGTGGGCGCAGGAGACTCAAAACCAGCTGTGTGACGGGGACACACACAAATCTCCGCGTGTGGTGGGCAGCACGCTAATGGAGACTGGAGACTAACGACGGAGACTACTGCCCATTCATTCCCTGCACTCCCCCCAGAATCACTTATCCCCCAAAAACATCTTGAGGCTTCCAGTCCCATAAGTTCTGTTTCCCTCCCTCAGGGACCTGTGTCTTCAGAGCCCTAGAGGGTCAGAATGCCATCTACAGCCAAGTCCTTCACTTTATACATAGGAGAAGTGAGGCCCAGAGAGAGAAAGGGTCTGACCCAGGGGCCCACAGCAGCTTGTGCGAAGAGCTGGGACCAGATCACACATCTGTGGACTCGGGTGGCTCCCAAAGACCACACCCCAAGGGTCTTTGTCAGCCCACCTGTCCAAGTGGAGGACACATAAGGCAGGTGCACCCGGGCAGGAGGTGGTGGGGAGAGAAAGGTCTGACCATAGCTTCATGGGGCTGAGTTAGAGGCTCTCTAAAGTTCTCCTGACTCTAGAACACTCTAGACTCCACACAAAAAAGCCAAGGAAAAAAAAACATCTCAATATTTTCAAATAACGAACCCAAACCCACACACGATAAATGGGTCATTCTACACATAACCATGCATTCATTCGTGTATTCCCTCATTGGTTGTTCTGATCCCTCCTACGTGCCCAGCAGTGATTCAAGTGCTAGCGATAAAGCAGTCACTAAAACAGAAACTCAGCCCTCGCAAAGCCTACATTCCAAGGAATTCCACAGGACACGGAAAAGTAAGCAGACGCAGCAAACTGAAGGTGGCCACGAAGCCCCTGACATCGCCCAACAGCAGGTGAGGTCTGCGCCCCCACTCCTGGAATCTAGGCGGGTTCTGTGACTACGCTGAGACACAGGTGGAAGCTCCACGGTGCCAGTGTTCTGGCCCAGGACTCCAGAACACCGGCAGTTCGGCTTCCTGTCTCTTAGAATGCTCACGCCTGGAGTCTGGAGCCACCACGTGACAAGTGCAGCCATGCTTCCAGAGACACCCCGTGGAGAGCCCCTGAGACTACGCAAAGGGGGCGAGCGCCCCAGCCGAGCCGGTCTTCCACGGCACCTGCCTTCTAGAGTGGGCTTCCTCGAATTCTCCACACCAGTCCCACATCCAGCTGAACACCCCCCGGGTGACCTCAAAAGATGGTACTTGGAGTAGAATGGCCCAGCCGTTTCCTGTCCAAATCCCTGACCTACAGGTTGTGAGCACAATAAAAGGACTGTGAAGCCACTGAGTCTAGGATGGTTTGTTATATGGCAATAGATAACCCACTGGCCAAGTAGTGACAAACATCAGGAGAGAAAATAAAGCAGAATAAAGGAACACAGAGTGAAAAGGGTATTACTTTCCAAGAGCGTACCTCTCTAGAAATGTGATATTTGATTAGAGGCCTTAACCAAGGAGGGAGCCGGCCATGGAATGATCCAGGGAAAGAAAATGCCAGGCAGGGCACAGTAAGCCCAAGGCCCTGGATTGGGAAGGAAATCAGCTGGGTCTTTCTTTCCAGGAATGGCAAAGCAGACACAGAGGCTGGAGCGGGCAAACAGAGGTGGGAGACATGGCAAGATCCAGCAGGATCAGGTCACAGGAGGCCTTACAGAGCACGGAGAAGGCTTTGCACTTTATTCTAAGTGTGAAGGGAAGAAGCCATGGAAGGATTAGACAGGGGAGCCATATGATTGGGAGGAAGGAGGATCCCTATGGTTTCCATAGGAGGAGAAACTGCAGGCGGCAGTACCAAAGCAAAGACACCCATTGGGAGGTTACTGCGACCGATACGGGTGGCCTGGGTGAGGGTGGTGACAACGGGGAAGGTGGCGAGAGACAGGATTCAGAATTTAGGAAGAAGTGGTGCTGCCAGGACTTGCTGGTGGTTTGGATCTGGGGGTGGAGAGGAAAAGAGAGAAATCAAAGATGGCGCCCAGGCTTTCGAGCCATTCACCTAGACGGACTCTTGGCGGGGCGCTGGAAGGTGCAGGAGGGGTACCTGACATCAAGAGTTCTTTCACAGACATGTGAAATCTCAGATGCCTGATAGGCATCCGGGAAAAGTTGCTGAGTTAACACTTGAACATACTAGTCTAGAGCTCGGGAGTAATCAACACGGCACTAGCTAGTTCCACACTTACTGAGTCCTTACCAACCCTGGCCCCAATTCTAAGACCTCTACTTGCGTTTGTGATAGAAAAGAGACGAAGCAAGGGGAGTGCAAACATGGTGTTGAGGACCGTGGTGTTGGACGAGACTACCTGGAATGCAGATAAAGAAGGGATACCAAGGAGAGGACTAAAATGATGGATGCTTTGATCTGACAAAATGGAGGTCATGTAGTGGCTTTAACGAAAGTGGTGTCAGAGCAGCAGTGAGGATACAATTGGCTGGGAAGGGAGTGGGAAGCAAGGCAGGAGCAGTGACTAGGTGAGTCAATAGAGGAGCTTAGCTATGGAGGGAAGCTGAGAAATGGACCAGGAGCTGGGGAGATGGTTTGAGTCGAGAGAATTGTTTCTAGATGGGAGACACTGCGACACGGGTGTGAACTGAACAATCCATAGAGAGGGGAAATGATGCAGGGAAGAGAAGGGATATGCGCAGGAAAAAAATGCACGCGGCAGGGGAAGGCGTTTGTGAACAAGGAACCAAGCGACCAAGCAGGTGCAGTTAATCCACTGTGACAGCCATAAGACAGCAGGGCTCTGGTGCTCAGAGACGAGAGATCCCAGGTGGCCAGGCCCGGCCCGGCCCCAAGGCTGGGTACCAGGCTGACTCTGGACAAGTCACTGCTTCCTCATCTTCACATGGGGGTTCATTACCCCTGTCCCACAGGGCTGTTGGGAGGGTAACACAAGCTATCAGCTGCCAAGTGACTAGCTTAGAGGACGGTGGCTGTAGCAGTTCAGGCCCGGGGCATGCAACACCCCTCTGTGGGTCTGAGCTTTCTGTGGTTCAGCACTGGCAGGGGAAGGGGGAGCGAGGCAGTTAGACGAGGAGTGTTGAGCCCTGCCCGCCACCTCCTGACAGGTAGGACCCTCCTTGATGTGGCCCCTGTCTCCTGCCAGTTCCCACCTGGCACTCCACACTTTGCTAGTGATGAGCGTGCACGGAAACACACACACCCAGTTTTCCAGCTTTCTATCTGGAAATACAGTTCCCTCAGCTACTCGGCCTGGAATGTCATTCTCCACCTTGCGTCCTCTCCAGATCCGCTCAGGTATTCTCCCTCCAGAGAACCTTCTCCAACTCCCTGTAGGTGTTTTTAGGTGGCTCCCTCTGGGCCCAGCGTCTTGGCATTGCTGACACTGCTTGCCCATCTCCCTTGGCAGACCGTGTGCTCCTTGAGGGACAGAACAGAGTTTCAATAATCTTTGTAGCCCCAGGGCCCGGCCCAACGAATATCTGCTGGGGCAAACTTTTCCCAGGTATCAGACGGACCAGGGGACTGTCCAATGGAACATTCTGCAAGGATGTGAATGTTCCGTACCTGTGCTGTGCTGTACGGTGACCACTCAACACGGGAGAGCGCTACGCAGCATTTGAAATGTGCTGGTGCATGTGAGAAACGGACTCAGTTGAGTTGAAATTTCAAATGTCACCCATGGCACAGCCCGGAGAAGGGGCAGAAGGGAGGGCCAGGGAGGACTGACGTCACGAAGCACTTGCTGTGCACCAGGCCTTGCACTTGTTTAACAGGTTCATCTTCACAACGGTCCTGGAAGATGGGAAACACTACTATTCCCACTTTATATTCAGGGAAGCCCAGTCTTGGGAGAGGCGGTGACCCGCTGCAGTCTCTCCTTTTGAAAACTGCACAGCAGGTCTTCCGACCCCCGCGACTCTGGTCCTTGCCAGCATGCTAGGCTGACCGCATGCATCTCCGGGGCCTGGCCCTGAAGAAGCTTCAGCGCAAGACCCCTCCCCACTCCGATGCCCTCCTCCCACTGTCCCTGCAGTGCACATGAGCCGGGCAGCACTGCTGTGGCCCTGCTCGCGGCGGACGTCTGGGGACAGGGCCTGAGTGTGGCGGGGCGGGAGGGCCCCCGGCGGTCCGCTAGCATCCTGCTCCTTGGATTCCCACTCGCGTGAGCAGCTTTGGGGAGTTCTCCGGTGCTGTTGTAATTTATTGTTTCTGCTCTAATGATTGCTCCATGTCTGATTATAAATGCCTTCTGGCTGGGGGCCCAGATTCAGAAAATTCCCATGATCTGCTTCCAAAGTCGATGGAGCCACAAACGGGACTCATGTCTCCGTTTCGTCATTGGCCGCATCTCCGAGGTGGGGGGGGGGGGGGGGGGGGGGGAGGTTCAGAGCCAGACACGGGACACAGAGTAGGGTGGCTAGAGGAGGAATCTGGCGGCCCAAAATTCCAATAAGAGCCCCAAAGAGGCGCCTCCTGCACCCTGAAGAACCTTCGAGGTGGTACTCGGATGAGCCTGCTCCACTCCTCTCAAAATGAAGCTGAAGATAGAGCTCCTAGTGAAACGGGCCGCTGGAGAATGCAGCCCAGCCCTGGCAATGCCCTTGTCCCTATTCACTGGCAAATTCCCACTCACCCTGCAGGGGGCAGCTCTACCGTCACCTCCTCCAAGAGGCCTCCTTGGACTCCCCAGCAGGTGGTTAGTGACTGCTCCCTACAAGCCTTCTCTACTATAGGACACAATACGAGCAATTACACCTGCTATTGCTTGAGGCTCTGTCTTTGTCAGAGTCTGTGTTGGGTACAGTATGCCTCTTATCTTGTCTACTCACCCCATCCCTGTGGGAAGAAACTGTCTTTATCCACGTTTTATAGAAGAAGGAACAAAAGCTCCGAGAGGTTAAGTGATTGCCTAAGGTCAGTCAGCTGTCAAACAATGGAGTTAGACTTGAATTCAGAAGATTCCAACACCAAACATCAGCCCCACAGCCTGTGCTTTCACACCTCATCACTATACTGCACTTGGCCGGAATAGAGCTTCCGGGCGGAGGGCGGTGGGCAGCGGCAGGTCCGACCCCACACAAGGCGGGTGCTCAGGAAGTGACCGCTGAGTGAACTTCGTGTGAAGAAAGTCCTGCTGTGCAAAGTAGGTAATACAATTAGGGGAGTCACCTATCACTGGCAGGATGTTTAAGTCGACTAAAAAGGCAGTAGACAAATGCTTAATGAGCAAGCAAGATATGACTGCAGACAAAAATGCTACATCTCTACAGGGACCAAAAGACCTCAGTGTTCTGGGTTAGTCCTAATTTCAAATATCATCTCCCACTAGCCACTTACGTCACCAGAATGGCCTAGAAATCCCAATATTTAGGTATCTAAACCGTATCTCCTAAATGATTACTCATGCCTCGAAGAGGCATCCCAAAGGTCCCATCGTGCCTTGTAATTGCAGATTTGGGAAATAAAGCCACAGAAGAAAAGAACATTGACTTCAGAGGCAGAGATCCATGCTCAAATTCCACTTCTGCCGCTCTTTAGCTATGTAATCTCGGACACATTACTTCCCTTCTCTGAGCCTCAAATGCAAAAATGGCCCTAATGACTGCTGCTTTGCGGGGCTGTTAGGAGGAGTAAACAGGAGAAGAAATGGGAGAGCACCTAGGATGGTGCCTGGCACCCAGGAGGGGCTCAAGAATTATGAGCTCTCTCCCCATCCCTCAGATGAGGTCAGGGAAGAGCCCTTCCTAGCAACAACTCAGGTGAGTGCAGAGGGCGCGGTGCTCTTGAGGATCAGAGAGAGAAACTGGCTTCCCTGGGGCTGACACCATGAGTTGGATACTTCATCGCTTACAGACTCACAAAGAGTGTGGGTCAAACAACAGTCTCCCCTAAGACCAGCCCTACACCAGGGCAGAGGGAGGCAGGGAGATGGCCAAGATCCTGCCCTCCTCCCAGCGACGAGCTCGGAGTGTGCTGGATGCAAAAGCAATAAGAAAAAAGAATGGAGGACCTGGAAGGTGTGAGGGAAGGACAGACAAACACGTGGGCACCCAGATGCCAATGAGGAGCTTTACTAGGACTGGAGAAGTCAGGAGCTCATGGAAGGGCTGGGTCTTAAAGAATAGGTAGAACTTGCATGAAAGGACGTCTCCAGCTACTGCGGGACGGTACACAAAGCAGGAGGCATGAGAAAAAGATAAGAAAAATTCAAGATTAGATTGCCATTATATTTTGACTTAGAAGGGAGCTTAAAACTCCACTGCACTCCCTTGTTGTCAAAGATATTCTGCTTCTCCCATTTACGAGCTGTGTGATCTTGCCAAGTTAATTACTCAATGCCTCGGTTTTCTCATCTGTAGAACGGGGATGAGAATAGTGCCTACCACATCGGATGCTGTAAGGAATAGGTACGTGGAAACCATTTACAACATATTGGCCAGTACGTATGGATCATCATCATCATCATTACAGATGAGGAAACTGAGGCCCAAAAGAGGGAAGGGATTTAGAGGGAGTTTGAGGCAGGCTCCAACACTTTTATTTTTCTAACAAGGACAGGATTTTTAAAAAACAAGCTTCCTGTGACAAGTGGAAGCCCAGAGATCCCCGATGAGGGAGCAGGGTTCATGGAGACCAGGCCAGTGTCTACCCAAAGGCATCTTCTCTCAAGGCCGAACTTATTACTGCCTCCCGCCTTGCTGGAGCCCACTGTCCTTGAGCGAGGCTCTCACCATCTGCAGTCGGCGACAGAGGGCAACATCCCAAACCTAGACACCAGGGAGGGAAAACGAACACCCCAGATGCGGTGAAGGGTTGTTGAGTGGGGGGGCACACATCTGTCATGACTTCCCTTTCCAAGAGGAAACGGGAAACCCCCAGCTCCCACCCCAATCCCACAGCGGTCTCCAACAAGATTACCATTCTCCAGCTCTACCACTCATTATATTTTTTGCCAGCCACAAACGGGGCCTAAATTACATATCATAGCCACTAAACCCCGGGCACAGGCCCACAGAGCAGAGCTTGAGGGAAATTAGGTGAGGCAAAAGGGAACTCAGGACTGGAAAAGACCAGAAGCCAAACAGAAAGGGACACACAGACCACTCACAGGCTCTTTCTTCCTTTAGGGTGCTATACCTGTGACTGGGGTTCAGGCTACAGGTATAGACAGGGCAGGGCAGGTCGAGGACAGAGCAGAGGGGCAAGTGAGAAAGAAGGGAAAAAGCTCAGAATTAAAGACTCACAAGACATCTGGGCTATTCTAGACCAAGCTCCATCCTTCTCTGGAATAGTCCACAAACCTTTTCCCCTGCCCATCTGTTTATCTGAAAACTATGGTCTCTTGTGTCTTGAATCCTAGGCCAAACATAAGTGGCAAGTGGGGGGGGGGGAGGGGAGTACATGAAGACACATGTTTCAGTCTGTCTTCTTTCTGGAACCACTAGGAAAAGATAGCTTTCTCTCCTGCCTGGATAAACCGTGTTTTCTGTGACTTTCCCTTACTAACAGCCTGGGGAAATCCCAGGTGAATCCTGCTGTCTGGGACAGGGGCTGTGGGAGGGAGCAGAGGGTCTCCTACCTCCCTTTCAGTGGGATCCAGTGTCCCTATCCGTAAAATAATGGTCAGGCTGGATTCAATTCAACTGAAGCATGAAGCAAACGACACTTGAGAAGTGTGGGGTGGGGGCCGTGCACACAACGGGAGAGAAGGCTTCTTGGAAGACGGGGGATAAGCGGTTGACTCTGACAGGCTCTGAATCCCACAGATAGAAAAGTAAGAGTGTGTGCATTTGTACGTATGTGCCCGCACATGTGAGAAAGAAAGAGAGAGACAGGCAGACAGACACAGCGTGTCAGGAGGAAGAAAGAGCTTAGGAAAAGATCTATCGGGAGGCAGGAGAGAGCTTTCCAGCTTCAGTGCCTGGGGTAGTAGCATCGCGGAAGAGCATAAGGAGCAAGGCTCTTGACATCAAATTCCTAATGCCCCCCCCCCCCGCGGAGATTCTCTCATTACTGTTAATTAATCAGGCAGAGAGTTTTAAAAGTTTTGGGGAGTCAAAATCCAATAAAATTCAATATGACAAGGAAGAGAAGGCACTCAGTGAGCAGCGTAGGGCATGGGGGATAAGGATGTAAGGGTGGATAGGGTGATTTCACCCAGGGAGTTCTACACATTTTGTTATCATGGAACGGTAAGAAAAGATTTTAAATGACAGTAATAATAATAAGGGGCCCCTGGGTGGCTCAGTCGGTTAAGCGTCTGACTTCGGCTCAGGTCATGATTTCTCAGTCTGTGAGTTCGAGCCCTGTGTCGGGCTCTGTGCTGACAGTCAGAGCCTGGAGCCTGCTTCGGATTCTGTGTCTCCCTCTCTCTCTCTCTGCCCCACCCCCATTCTCTCTCTCTCTCTCTCTCAAAAATAAATAAACATTGAAAACAAATTTTTAAATAAATGACAGTAATAATAATAATAAATAAACAATAAACAGTGGCAATGAGAGCACAGTCTTGTAGGCTTGCTATGGGCCAGGCGCTGTGCTCTGTCTGGCTTTCTTTTTTAATCCTCTTAACAAGCCCTTCAGACAGGTACTCCTGTCAACCCCTTTTACGGATAAAAATCACAGTGGCATTGAGAGGCTGAGTAACTCATCCAAAATCACCCAACCCGTGAGAAGTGGGCCAGGAGTCTAGCTCTGCTGTTAATTATGAGACTATTTCAATGTCACTGTTAGAGATGGAAAAATTGAAGCCCTCAGAGGATACCTGGCTTACTCAAGGTCACACAGTAAGTCTGTCTCCTCCTTCCCACATCTTTCACTGAAACTTGTATTCAGAGCATCTTACATATCAGGGCTCACCGTAGCCTAGGACTTCAGGACTCCTCTTCTGGACTTTTCCACAGCTTCCTCCCTGACCTTCCTGCCTCCAGCTTTTCCTCTCTATTCCACCTTCCACACTGCACCCAGAGTGGTCCTTCTGAGATCCAAACAAAGTTTAAAAACAAAAAAAAACTTGCAGGGCCTCAGTGCCCCCATGGACAAGCTCTGTCACTGAAGGCCTATCACGATCTGGTCCCAACTTCATTTTCCAGCCTGAGGTCCCACACTGTCCCGGATGCCCCTTTACCCCAGTAGCTTCCCCGTGGCCCCGGGCACCGTGCGCTCTCTAGGGGTGACTCTGCTCACGCTCTCTGCTCCTCTGTTTACAACACCCTGAAGCCTCTTCTCTGTCCTGTCAACTCCGACTCTTCAAGGAACAAGCTTGGAAATTCTCCTCTGGCTTCCAGGAGGAACAAAAGATGCTTGCCAGCCCACAGCACCCTGTAGGAAATCCAGTGCAGCAAGGTCCCCCCCTCCTTGTCTCACCGTTACGGGCCAGTTACCTTTCCCCACCGTCAGACTGCGAGCACCTCAAAAACAATGAAAGGGTGTTGGAATGCGCTGGGGATTACTACGGACAGGTACCATTAGAATCTCACATATTATCTCAATTTTCATTCACAAGGAAACCGAAGGCACAGAAGGATAAAGGAGCCTGCCCAGGCTTGCGCACGTTGGAAAGCACCGAGCTGGCGCAGCCTCTCCCAGGGTGACGGTCACCACACATCCCTCGACGAACAGCAGTGCCAGCCCCGGAAGCTTCCTATGCCCCACTTCTGTGCCCTGCTCCCGTCGGCCAGCCTGACTTCCCGGGCAGGCCCTTGCTGCCCAGCCATGAACCGAGTCACATCTTCGCAGTCACAGGTTCCCAACACAGACAGCAACAAGACCTGAGCCGGCCCTTCTGTGTGTGATCAAGGGACAGAGGCGGTGAGCGGGAATAAAAATAGACAGGCTTCAGTCAGAGAGAAAAGAAAGTGAGCAGTGTGGGAGGGGAGCTTGGGGGGCATGGCAGTCCAGGAATTTGGAGGGGAAAAATGCCCATAATGGCATATTTTCCAGCAGTGAAAAACATTAAGACCCACTTTAAAAATGTAGATCTTACCACAGCTATTCCTGGACGCCAGCCCAGAAGAGCAGTCGGGGCGTATGAATGACACTCCCTGCCCACACTCACCCACTGCTGGCTGTCTGATTCAGTCCCAAACATCTTGTTCTTGGGGCACCTCCCCAGCCCTACCCACTCCTGGCTCCCTGCAGCCCCTCAGCGGCACAGAGTGCCAGAGACCCTCCCGGCCAATCCCTCATCCTAAGCCAGAGACTGGGAGGAGCAGAAGGGACCTGCTCAAGGTCCCAGGACCTTGGCGCTAGAGCCAGGATGCTTGCCTAGGCTCTCAGGTCAGAATCCCTCAGGCTCCATCAGCTCCCATTGTGTCGCATTACCCTCTCTAACCCACCGGACTCCCTCCTAACACACACACACCTGTGTGCACACTCAGACACACATGTGCCTGTGAGCACACAGAAACACACATGGACACGCCCGCAGACACTCACACTCACAGGTGGGTGCACACACACACACACACACACAGCCAGACGCAGGAAAAACTAAACTAAGAGCCAGGGAACCTGAGTTCCAATTTAATCTGGCTACTGACTAGCCGTGTGAACCCGCCACATCATTTCGAAGCTCCGCTCCTCCTATTTACAAACCCAGCTAATAAGCCTTGCCTATCTCAAGGTGGAGAGAAAGCCTGCGAAGTACCGCTGAACTGTGCTGACCTGCCTTCATCTCCCGAGAGACTGATGGCGTGGTAGCTCTGAAACCCAGCTACTTGTATTTGAGTCCCTTCTCTTCCACACACACCATCTGTGTGACCCTGGGCAAGTTACTTCACCTCTCTGTGCTTTAGTTTCTTCATGGGCAAACTTGGGATAATCACAGAACTTACCCACTGGGTTTTAGTGTGAGGATTATATGGATGCGCAGCTGTGAAGCTCTTAGAACATTCTAAGTGTTTGACAGATGTTAGTCAATAGAATGCCACTGTCCAATTAATACTCGGTAATTTCGTTTTGTCTGATGCAGCACAGGAGCTCGGGGAATGTTTGCATGAACACCTTTGGGGAAAAGGGTAAGGCAACCAGATTCCCTCACACCTGGTAGTGGAGAACTGGTCTGAAATGACCTCGTCCAGCCCCTTCGCCCTCAGGCTCCCTGACTCACTGGGGAAGCCAAGAGTTCCAGGTATGCCATTCGTGTGGTCCCGTTCTCTCCACCCTCTTGCACTCCTGGAGAAAAAGCAGGGCATTTCCTGGGCTCATCAGCCCAGAGGACTTGAGTACTTAAGCACTTAAGATCAGAGTAAGGCCAGGGTTGGAAGGGGTAGGGCGGGGTGATGGGGCCAGAGCAGAGGAGGCAGTGTCTCCACAGCTGGGGTGTTTATACATTTTCAGGGTCCTGCTCCAGCAATCATCAAGCATTATTCCAGGAATCTCTGGTCTCCCTGGCCAAGCAGGGCTCAGGCACCGTGCCGTCCCTCACCATGAGTCAAATGGGCTGGACTGCAGCCTGACAGCTACGATGACAGCCCCCAGAAGGACATCCCTTGCCACCCACCTAGTGCCCTCCAGAACGGAAGAGCTAGCAGAAACCCACCAGGTCCCAGGATTGGATCAAAATAATGATGGCTATAATAACGATAATAACAACATTACTGATAATAATTCCCAACACTTCTGGCACACTTACAAGTTACCAAGCAGGCACTACTATAAGCTCTCTGCATACTAACTTAGTTAATACTTACGACAGCCTAAGAGGTAGTTGCTATTATTGCACCCGTTTCACAGATGAAGAGATGGAAACAGAGGAGGTTGAGGAATTTGCCCAAGACCAGAAGGCTAGTATAAGGGCACAGCTGGGATCTGAACTAGGCTGGCTCCTTGAGGGTACAGGCTCCTCACTTTCTGGGCCTCAAGCACTCCCTGAATTGTCATTTCTAAATAGAGTTACCTGTTGGGCTTTTGTTTTCTTTTTTTGAAAGCCTGAAGGCAAAAGCACTCGACCTCAAAAGAAGAGCACAAAAGCTCTGGAACCAGGGAGCAGTGGGTTCAAACTTCAATCGCTGGGTCCTTCCGAGCCTTTAGGAAAGTTCCTTCCCCTCCCTGAACCTTGGTGTCCCAGTCAAAAACACGAGGATAACACTGGTTTCCCTAGAATGGGGTTCTGAAGATTCAGTGAGAGCCGGCACACAAGATGATGCTGGCACACAGCTAACATTCAAGCAACACCGGTTCACATCCCCCACGTTTGACAAGAAATCTCAAATGCGGGGGACAGAAAACCTATGTTCCCCCGCAGGTAAACCATAAAAGGGAAGTGATACCGAGTTATAAAGTGTTTACTCAGCATCTACTCTCTACATTACAAGTCAATATGGTGAACTCTCAGCCTGCACAGAGAAAGGAGGTGGAAGTAGAAAAAGCACAAATAATCTCACAGCAAAAAAGCAAATCCAAGTTCATGTCTATCGCTTCTGGACTTCATCGCAGAACCTTAGTTGCATAAGCGCTGTGAGAATCAGTCTGATTCTCTATCACAGAGGGTGACCCTGAGGCCCGGAGAAGGACAGGGTCATGTATCAAGCTCCTGGAACAGCCAGCACTCAGGTCTCCTGACTACAGACTGCAGCCCTGGACGAGGCATGGCCGTTTGTGTCCTGCGTCTCAGGAAAGAAATCACACAACACAGAGGGCTCCACCGACTCTCTCTTTCCCAACTATACGAGATGTAGCAAGGATAAAATAAAACAAGACACAGAATACAATAGAAGGAATCATCAGCCCCCATTTGTGAGATACGACATCAAATGGAATTTACTAGAAATCCGCCATAAGCATTTACCATGCACCTGCTGCCTGCCAGGCCACATGCTTGTTGCCTTACACACATTACCTCTTATAGTCAATCCCGACAACAGTTGTATGAGAGTCCCTCAGACACCCAACTAGTAATTTCTGCACCCTAACATATGCAGTCACAGAGGCCTGGTGCCTTCACCTAGAGCTCATAGAAGGCCCCGAAGGAGGAAGCCACTGAGGCAGTAAGAGATGACATTTTGAGACCCGGGAATATAAGAGCCCAGGAACAGATGGGCCACAGGGCATGGAATTCCTGTGTGTGTTTGTACTGGGGAAGGCGGAGGCAGATAAGTTGGATCCAGCTGGGTGCGTTGGGAAGAGAGCCACCTTGCCAATGAGCTGTGGATGGTGGGCACGGTGAGTGGTGGGTGGGCCTTGAGAAATATTTGTTGAATGGATGCAGGAATTAAGAGTCAGTGGAGAAAGAAGTAAAGAGCAACAGAAGGAATAACCAATGAGAGGTCCTTCAGGAAACAGAAGCCAAGACAGAGGTAGATATGTGAGTGACTTACTGGGGTAATGCCCGCCAAAGGTCAAGGGAGAGGGGGCAGAGCGGCCAGGGAAAGGCTTCCGTGCAGGTCGTTCATGGTGAGGGGAAAGGGTAGAGGGGCCAAGGAGGACTAAGAAAAAGAGCAACGGACCAAAGCCACTCAGAGGACGTCCCTGCTGACCCAGCAAAGGTTGCAGAGTAGGTTGAGCAGGCATGGCGAGGTCCCGGCACAGATGCTGGGCTCTGTTGGCTGGGGCTGCCCGGGAGGAGCACAGACTCGGCTCAAAGGGGCAGATCCCCAAGGTGCTGCAGCTGGAGGCCTGGAGGCCATCAGTTCTCTGCACTCCCTGGCGGCAGGCTTTCCCCGGAAGAGAGATGTGAGCCGCGCACGGCCATGGCCACCCGTCACAGATGTGATAAGACACTGACTTGGGAACAGCGAGGAGGAAGTACGCAGCTCTGTAGTGGGAGGACTCCCCAGGAGGGAGCACCTAATGGAGACCTGGAGTCTGAATAGATAGAAGAAAGAAGGCTGGAATTCTCAGAATAGGGAACAGCCCCCAAAGACACCGATGTGGGACCGAGTCTGACTTGGGCAGAAAATACAAAGCAGGACAGTGTTCTTGGAGCTTCGGCAGGACCGGGAAGCTAGGTGGGCAGGGAACAGATGGCAGGGGGCCTACTGAGCCACGGGGCAGATTCAGACCTCACAGCACAGGCAATGGGGAGCCTTTGGAAGGAGGGGCTCTGTTGCATTTCTGCTTTAGCTCTCTGGGGGTTGAAGGCAGGAAGGAGGTGGGGGTGGAAGGCGGGAAGCAGGGAAGGCAATGAGGAGGAGGGGGCTGTTGCCATGTTCCAGAGAGAGGAAGAAACCTCCAGAGTAAACCCCTTACCTACTCCAAAGACCTTAAAGCTTTTGCTAACCTGGTCTTGGAGCTCTTTTTTTTTTCTTCATTATTAAGACATACTTTACACAGTAAAATGCACCCTTTTTACTGTACAGTTCTTTGAGTTTTGATCAACACAAATAGTCATATAACCACCCAAATTGAGATATAAAACAGTTCCAACACCCCAGAGAATTCCCCTGTGTCCCTTTGTAGTAAACTCATCCCCACCCCCCAACAGCTGTTACTGTTTTCCATCTTTCTAGTTGTTCCTCTCCCCAGGGTGTCACACAAATGAATCATACGGAGTGCAGCCTTCTGCATCTGACTTCTTTCGCTTTGCATGATGCATTGGAGATTCATCTGCAGTACTGCCTGTCTTAGTGGCTTTTTCCTTTTCATCACTGAGCAGTATCCCATCGTATGGATGTGCTACAGTTTGCTTATCGATTCCCCAGTTTAGGGACATTTGGGTTGTTTCCACTTTGGGGTTGTTACAGGTAAGGCCACTTACAAACGTTTGTGTAACGTTTCTGTGTGAACATAAGTTTTGATTTCACTTGGGTAAATACCGAAAGTGGGATTTCTGGGTGTGGCAAGCGTATGTTTAACTTTATAAGAAACTGCATAACTGTTTTCAAAGAGTGGCTGAACCGCCTTGCATTTCCGGCAGCAACATATGAGCGGTGTAGTTGCTCCCTAAACTCGCCAACACTTGGTATTGTCAGTTTTATTTGTAGCCATTTTAATAAGTATGTAGAAGCATCTCATTGCAGCTTTAATTTGCATTTTCCTAATGACTAAAGACATTAAGCATTTTTTCATGTAATTATTTGCCATTCTTATATCTTCTTTTGAGAAGTGTTAGGATAGTTTGCTCATTTTTTTTATTGTACTTGTTTTCTTATCATTGAGTTTTGTGAGTTCTTTATATATTCTGGATATGAATCCTTTATCAGATATATGATTTGCCTTGTTCCTGATCTTAGGGAAAATACTCAACTTTCACTCTTATGTTTAACGTTGGTTGTAGGTCATTTGTAGATGTTCTTTATCAGACCAAGAAAGTTCCTTCTCATCCTGGTTTACTGAGAGTTTTTATCATGAACAGTGTTGAGTTTTGTCAAAGGCTCTTTCTGCCATCTACTGAGGTAATCATATGGGTTTTCTTCTTTAGTCTATTGGTGCGGTAAATTAACACTAGTTGACTTTTGTTTTTTAAAAAAATTTTTTTCAACGTTTATTTATTTATTTTTGGGACAGAGAGAGACAGAGCATGAACGGGCGAGGGGCAGAGAGAGAGGGAGACACAGAATCGGAAACAGGCTCCAGGCTCCGAGCCATCAGCCCAGAGCCCGACGCGGGGCTCGAACTCACGGACCGCGAGATCGTGACCTGGCTGAAGTCGGACGCTTAACCGACTGCGCCACCCAGGCGCCCCAACACTAGTTGACTTTTTTTTTTTTAATTTTTTTTTTCAATGTTTATTTATTTTTGGGACAGAGAGAGACAGAGCATGAACAGGGGAGGGGCAGAGAGAGAGGGAAACACAGAATCGGAAGCAGACTCCAGGCTCTGAGCCATCAGCCCAGAGCCTGACGCGGGGCTCGAACTCGCGGAGCGCGAGATCGTGACCTGGCTGAAGTCGGACGCTTAACCGACTGCGCCACCCAGGCGCCCCATCACTAGTTGACTTTTGAACACTAAATCAGTTATCCCAGGAAAACCCCCCATTTAGTTCTAATATATTAGCCTTCTCTATACTGCTGGATGTGGCTGGCTAATATTTAGATGAGACGTTTTGATCCACCCACACTGAGGACATGAGGAATACTGATCCATGGTTTTCTCTTCTTAAAATGTCTTTGTCTGGTTTTGGTACCAGGGTGATGCTGGTCTCACAAAGTCACGAGCCGGGAAGAGTTCCCTCCTCTGTCCTCTTGAAGCTTTATATTGTCACTTTCTTCCCTCTTTGTGGTCTCTTCCATCTGGGTTATTAGTTTTGTCAATCCAATGAATTTCAGAGACTAGGTTGTGCTATCTACAACAGGGTGCACAAAGATAAGTGAGACTAGGTTTCTTCGACAAGGAGGTAAAGAGAGACAATAACAAGTACCATTTATTAAGTGCCTGCTCTTTTCCATGCATTTTTCTAACACTAGCACCAAACCTTGCCGCAGTCCTGTTATGCCGGTTTTAAGGATTTTAAGGATGAGAAAGTGGAGGCTCAGAAAAGTTAAGCAGCTTGCCTAATGTCACACAGCTGTCATGGGGCATAGCTGTGGCTTGAACCTAGCTTCAAAGCTTATGTTCTTCCCACTTTATTTTGCCATCTCTCCTAATATTTATGTGTGCCTACTAAGTCCCTACCAGCTTCTTTAAATGCTTGAAGGCTAGTATTCTGTCCATCACTAGTCACTGCGACTTTATGAGGTATGTGTTACTTTCCCCTAGGTTAGCAGTCAGGAAATTGAGATTCGGAAAGACCAGGGACCCGGCCCAAGGTCAGTTAATGCTTTTAGACACCAAAGACCCACAAGTGACGGAGGCAGGAGGTAATTAACATAATAACATAATTAACACATACATATATAACCTGTATACAAAGCAGCTTTGTGGCATGCTGCAACAGAGGCACGAACAGAGGAGGTGAAAGCAGAGGAGGTATGAATCGTGACTCGGGCACTCCTGGAACATGCACAGGAAAGCCGAGAAACAGTGAAACCAGAAGAGAGGGCTGAAGGAGCTGGGGAGTGGATTGAGTTAAAAATCTGGGTAAACAGCAAAGGGTGGACACGGCCCATGGAGCAAATGAAAGCCAAGACAAGCAGGGCACGTAGCTGGATTTTCCAGTGTCACGATGTTGATGCTGAGCAGGGCTGACAGGCACTAAAACAGGAATAGCTCACATCTGCAAAGCACTTTCCTCCCCAACACTTCGTCTTCCCAGATCCTCACAAGCGCCCCCTGAGGTCATTTGTCCCCCGTATTTTACAGGTGAGGACTCCGAGGCTCAGCCAGGCGGACAGCTTATTGGAGATGAACCTCAACCCATCAGAAGCCCCAGGGCCAGGCCCGATTCCTAGTCCAGGATTCCTCAGGCAGAAAGGCAAGGGACAGAGCAGACCAGACAGCATGGGGTAGAGGTCAGAAAAGTACCTTGGAAGGCTCTGAAAATTGTGGCAACCAAACTTCTCAGTTTGAGGACCATGGGCTCTAGAATCTTGAAGTGGAAAGTCCTGAAATCTGATGGCCTGGACTCTGCAATCTTGAGGTCCAAGACTACAAAATAGTGGGCATGGGCTCTGGGAGAGTGGGGACAAGGACTCTTGGCATCTTGGGGCAAAGGTGCTGTAATCCTAAGGGCATTCTCTGGATGACGGCGTGCCAGGGATGTTCTTTAGGGGGAGCAGATAGGGGCTAAAGACCCCGAAGCAAAATGGTGCCATAAAAGGTAGAAAGGGTGGAGTCCAAAATGAAACTTCCACATCTGTCACCCCAGCCGACCCACAGTACCTGGAGTAACTGGTGGTGAACACACCTCTCTCAGGCTATTAATGCTTCACTTCCGGATGCCTCTGACCAAAGGGCAAGGAGACAGGGTGTGAAGAACGGCCTTCAGATTCAGACTCCAAGTGTGTAGCCCTCCCTGCCTCTCTCTGCTCCTTGCATGTAAAAACCAGGACCACATCTGGATGTTCAGGACGGTGACAGAGAGGAAGCCCAGCTCAAAGACCTCACCCCCAATCCTTTTCCTGGCCTTTGGTCTGTCGGGAAGGGAAATACAGGCTCCTTACCCCTCCATAAGTTTCCCAGACCTTCCCAAGGGGCAGAATAAGATGCTCTTCCTCCCTCCCCTCCATCGTGGCACCTTAATCTCTGCATTCCTCCCTCAAAATTCTGAGATGTTTCCCTTTCTCTCGGTTATGTACACTCCCCATTTCCCTGGGCCCTAAGTCACTTCCTCTTCCTGGCCCCACCCCACCCCCAGCCTAGCCTCCTTGCTCCTCTCTCCCACCCCTGGAGTCTCTCTCCTTTGGCCCATGTCTTCAGCTCCCATGACCTCACTGAGCACATGAGGTGTATTTTTTCACTACATCCTCATGACTAACATAAGGGTACATGGGCTGTAAATGTCAGAGCTGACTTGGAATATAACAGTACTGTTACTCCTATTAATAGTAAAATTGCTAATAAATGATAATGCTAATAACAGTAATTATAGATAATGCTAATACGATGCTTACCATGGGCCAAGCATCATTCTAGGTACTTCTTATTTATTAAGTCATTTACTCCTTAAAACAATCACTGACGGTGGTACCGTGATTAGTCCCATTTTACAGATGAGAAAATGGAAGCAAAGAAGCTAAGTAAATTGTTCAAGGCCCCACAGTCTGTCTGCCCCTGAAGCCCGGTCACCTAACTTCTCTGCACAACTCTGCTGGCCTCTCCCCGTCAGTCTGCACTATGACTAGAACTTTCTAGGTCATGGTTCTTCAGATCTCTGTCCTCGGGGTCCCAGAAACTTGCCAGAGGAAACACTAAAGTATTTTGAGAAAAAGTCCCTGAAAATTAATACATAACACTTCAGATTTCATTCATTCATTCTAAAAATATATATATTTGCAAAGCTCCTCAAATGGACTGGGCAAGGAGCTTACATCCTAGCGGGGGAGAAATACAAGTAATTATATAAGTACTGTGATTTCAGAAAGTGACAAATGATATAAAGAAGGGGAGAGAAAGGTAAGGAGTTAAGGAGTGTGGGTGGGGGGAGACCACTTAAACTGCATGACCCCTGCCCCCCCCCCCCACGTCCATCCAATATCTGTCAAGGACCAGCCACACCAGCATCAGAGAAGAAAGTCTCAGGTGGATGAGCTGCAGGTGCAAAGGCCCTGAGACAGAAATGACTTTGGTGAGCTGAAGAAACAGCAAAGCTGGAATGAGGCCAAAGAGGGGAAGTATCTGTGAAGCTGGGGAGGCGAACAGGGAGCACAAAGAGGCCAGGCAAGACGTCGATTCTACTCTTCGTGAGGTGAGTGGCTTCAGCCAGGTTATGACGTGGGTGGGAAGGGAGGCTGTGGACAAGCAGACAGGGAATACTGAGGTCGCCAGTGGAGGCTGTCCTGCTCACCCTCAGCTTCTGCTGACCCACTGGTCCTTGCCTCCACCCAAAGTGGTGAAAAGGCGCAGCCGCACATCTCAGCCACAGACACCTTACTATGCGAACCTAGCAAATCACCCACCTCCTTCGCATCTCCATTTCTCCCTCCGCGAGATGGCAATGGAAACTCAGCGGGCAGTGGCGGGAGGCGGGCCCGGGGCTCATCTGAGACCTGAACGTCAGCCTCCCGCCAGGATGGGGAGGGCTTCACCTCTGCGGGCACAGTGCCTGGCACAGGGTGTGCTCTCAACACATGTTTGTGGACTAGGGCTCCAGAGTAGCCTAGGGGGTCACAGGGGTGCGGCACCCCAGAAGGCCTGCAGGGCTGGTAGGCCGGGCTGGTCAGACTGATCAGCCAGGGCCTCCTCAGGCGTCTCCTGCCCAGCAGCCAAGTCAAGCGGGCAGCGGCAGGCCCACTGGACCAAGGGCAGACAGGCGGGCGGGTGGGGGCGAGCTGTCGGGCACAGGCAGAAAGGAGGGCATTGTCTGCTGAAACCCAACCAAGGGGCCACGGCCACAATGCAGGGGATTCTTTCGGGAGAAACAGACATGCCTTTCTTTTCACCAACCGCTGCTAAAACAGCCCATTGGATTCGATTCTCTCCCATTTCGCCCCAAACAAATGATAAATAAATAAACCTCGGTGAGCTCAGAGCGCTGGAGCCAGGACCCTGGGCCTGGAGCAGGCTGGACGCCGTCCTCCCGGGGCGAACAGGCTCCTGTGCCAGGTGGGCCTGCCTGCAGTGCTGCTGCCAGGCGCGTGGGTGAGTCGGCCCCGGGGCGGGCGGTGGCGGCGGGGGGGGGTGGGGGGGGGCAGGCTCTGGCCATGTGGCCTGAGGAAGTCCCTCCAGATGTGGGGTGGAGCTGGCCAGCGTGTGCTGTCCTCAAACCCAAGGGGACAAACAGTGGAAAGGGTGGGGAGGCACATCAGCGGAAGGGCTGGGGCCTGGCTGTGGAGAGCAGGCTGGCAGTTCCTGGTGGGCACCAAGTTAGAAAAGGTCCCAGCGTCTCCTGAGCCCTCATGTTTGTCTGGAGCTTTTGCTCTGGAGTGACTTCACTGTCACCATCTGTCCTCCCAAATGTTCAGTGAGGTGACAGGTGCAGCTGAGTCCCGGGAGGGATGTGCCTGGCAAGGTAATCACAGAAAGCCAGAGGTCCCCCGCAATGTCCCTGTTTTCCAGCTAGTCAAGTTGAGGCACAGAGTGATAAAAGACAACTATTCTGACACCTTGACTCAGACACTCAGTATCTTCAGCACCTGACCACAGAGCAGCCACTCCTACTGCAGGAGCTTTCTCTTGACCCAAGGAGGGATCCCTGGCATTTTTTGGCCCCTTTAACAAGTGAGCTACAGCCTCATCGAAGGTGCCAGACATGGTGCCATGCGCCACCGCAAAGCACCTCTCAGCCTGCCCCCCGTCCATGTCACAGTCCTATCGGGCCCCTGGTTCTGTGCTCTCATGGGGTTACTGTCCTGCTTTCCTTCCTACTTGCCCAAACCATCTCCTTCACGGTAGCTTCAGATAGATATACTTCCTCCTCCAGGAAGCCTCCACTAATCTAGCCCTCCCTATAGCCTCTACTGCCCGTCCTGGCAGCTGGGCTCCACTGAGACCTCAGGCAAGGACATCTGGTGACCCTTAGGTAGGGTGCAAAGGGCAGCCACGCCTAAACTCGCCCCACACCAGGAGCATACCAAGCTGTTTCACCAGGCTGGTTCTATCCACTGGCTATTATTCCTTGTATCTAAGACACTCTTTCTCCTCTTCTCCGTAAGTCAAACTCCTCCTCCTCTAGACTCCTTCCCCAAAACTAAGGGCCCTCAATCACACCTGTCACCCACTCCTGGACTCACATGTGCATACCTGTCTCTCCCACTACTTGGTGAGCCCCTCAAGGGCAGGATGCACAGTGCAGAGAGCAGAGCCATTCCCAGGGCTTCTGGATCTGTGCCTTTATCCACTCTTAGTATTTGCTGAGCTCCTAATGAGTAAGACCAATTACCTCTGTGCTTATATAACTGCTCTCCCACATGACTTGTCTCCTGTCTGGGGACACTGTGACCTCCCCAAGGGCAGGTCCCGTCTTTCTCTTCTGGCCCTTTCCTGCTATTAGTTCCCACGGGGGAAGGCCAGCATCTCCTTGATGGCCTCATTCTGCTGTGACAGCAGAGAGACTCTCTGCCTGGTCTGCACCCCTGCCCCAGGTCCCCAGCTCAATCTGCAGGCACCTCAGCAGCCCCCAGCTATCACTCAGGGTTGGGGAATGTTTGCTGCGTCTCAATTTTCTTAGTGCCTTACTTAGTGCCTTAGTGCGTGATTGAAAAATGCCATTGAGGCCGGCACCACCAGCCCGGAAAAATGGGGCAAGAGAAGCCAGGCATGCAGGCTTATCCCAGTGCAGATGAAGCACACAGGGGCCTGGACCAGCTCCGAGGAATAACCAGCGGCTTTTTGAGAGAAATCAGGACAGCTGAAAATTGAACACATACGTACGTGCAAAAGCCTAATTCCTTCCTTGGAGCTTTGGAGAGACACTTTCATAGCTTTTCATGACATCATGTCAAATGTTTCCAGGCATCCAAGACAGAGTTTGGCCCTAAACACTGTGTATTCAAGTCACATGGTCCCTTGCTCTGAGAATCATAGGGCTCAACAGGACACGGGACTCCCTCCCACTCTGTACCTTCCTGAAGGCTCACTCTTGCCTCTTCTCAGACACAAGCAAACCTTTTCTGCTTCCAGTGGCTCACAGGGCTGTGAGCCGGCCAGGCGTCAGGTGTTGACGTAGCTCTGCACTTGGGAGAGAATTGATCTTGGTAGCAAATAAGGAACACACAATCTGGCAACCCGTAAAACCTGCCAGCTCTGTGACCTTGAGCCACACTTCACCTCTTGCAACTTCACACGATGCTCTTAAACAAGATGGAGATAACAAATCAGTAGAGGAATGAGGTTGCTCTGTGGATTAATGAAACACAACGCTGTTTGCTGAAAGCAGCAAGCTTCATGCTTGACTTCAGAAGATGCTTAGAAAATGGGACTCACCCGGGGTTGGTGGCTGAGTAGGGGCTGAACCCCCACCCAGGGCTCCTGCCTCTCACTCTGCGTGCTTTCCAGTCGATGGCTCCCTTGTACGTGTTCAAATGACTTCAGAGAACAAGACGCCCTGAGCTCCATTCTTCCTCAGTTTGCCCTCTCGCTTCTCACTTTACATAAGGCCACAACTCATTCAAAGAAGCATTTTCTGAGGGCCTACTATGTGTCCAGCTACAGGAGAAGTTCAGGTTACAGCTTCAAAAGACCATAGAAAAAAGAGGCACCAAGGAAAAGGCGGGCGAGGGGCCAGGTGGACAGCCGGTGACAAGGGGTGTGTCCCCCTACCTTCCATGCAGGTTGCAGCCTCGAAGGCCAAGGCTGAGCACCCCCACAAGGGCTTTTCCAGGCCTGTATGTGCCCCAGCTCCCTGCTTAGGCCCTCCCTGCAACCAGCTGACCACCTCCAGCGTGCCTGCCTGCACCGAGGGCTCTGTAGCACTGCACACCCAGGGAACAGACCTGCAAAGCTCGCAGTCTGGTGGGGAGGCCCTTGGATAGCACAGGGAAGTGCCCCATCATCTGAGTGCTGGAGCGGGTGAGGAGGGGCTGAGGGAATGCAGAGGGACAGTCACTAAAATGGCACTTGGGGCAGGGAGCTGGGCGGTGTTCCAGAGGAGATGATACTTGAGCTGGCACTCGACGGAGGGCCTGGGGTCGAGCTGTGAGGCGTGCAGGGGTGCACGTGTGTCGGGGGCCATGGATTTCAGCAGAGGGCCAGCCTGGACAACTCGGCAGCAGCTGCAGGGCCACGGTGACCAGGCCTCCGAGGCTGCTCCACCGCCTCTCTCTCTCCTTGGCCCCGAGGATGGCTACTGTCCCAACTTCTGTCACTGTCTCCTCTTTCTCTCTGCGCATCTCTCTTCCCCGCCCACAGCCTCAGCCCTGCCCCCAAGGCCTCCTGAATCTTCATCTCTGGCCCTGGAGCCCCACCGCTGACAGCCTGTCCACTGGGGCCCTTCACGTTCTCCTCGAGTCCTCGGGGGGGAGTGGAATTTATTTCTACCCACGGGGGCCTCGCCTCCCAAACTGCATGCCCCTCCACACACACGTGTCTTCTGCATCTCATCAGCCACTAGGCCCAATGGCTTCTCCTTTCATGATCTTTCTCCTCTCCCTCCTCTGCTCACTGTTCCTCCTGCCTCCACCAAGGCCTCTGCGCTTTGCAGGCCATTGGTTACAATGACTAAGCTAAGAAAGTCCAACCACCTCTCATCATCTCCTGCCCCAAGCTCTTGCTCCTCCCACCGCCCTTCCAGAGCCCTGCCTCTCCTTCCCGATCCAGTTGTCTCCAGCACAGAGATACAGGATAGTAGAGACCCTGGGCTGCCACGTGATTCATTGCAAGTCTGCTCCAACCACAACCAGTGGCTCTTCATCACTAGCGTGGCTTCTAAAGCTGCCTTGCCCCAGCTGTGACTCCTCAGTCTGATCCCGGCTTCTCCCCTACATGCACAGGCCATCACTGTGCTCCAGGCACACAATTTTATTCCTATTTCTGGATCTCATCGCACACAAGCCCACTTCAACCTTGGCTGGACTGCCTACCCCTGCCGGGAATGCCTCGGCTCTGGTCATCCAAGTCCTGACTCCCTTCATGGAGCCCCTTCCATCTTAGCTGGTTAGCCTCGGGGGTCTCCAGGCCTCCTCTCCACCTGCCTCCCATTCGAATGCGGGTCACTGAGGGCTCTGCTCCTGTGATCCTCACGCCAGGCCTGGAGTGCACGGATCAGCAATGCCAGCGGCAGGGCGTGTGGTCTGGGTGCCACACACCTGATTTCAGTCACGCCTGCCAGAAATGCTGGGCAACCTGTATCAGACTTCTACCTCCGTTTGCCTGGTGGCCACTAGACAAATCACTGGATCCTGGCATACCTAGTGGGCTCCAGACTGCTCTGCCTCATCTTGCCAGTTTCCTGGATGCTGTTTGTTATATTACCTGCAATTCAGTGTGTGTGAGTGTGTGTGTGTGTGTGTGTGTGTGTGCTGGGAGGCAGGTATTTGCTGCTCAGAACCAGAACCAGGAGGAGGCTGCTGGCCCCCCAAATTTCACCTATGACCTTCTGCCTCTACCACTGTAGACACCCACCCACCAGGGAAGAACTTGAGGGCTACAGAGAGCTACAGCCTCAGAAACTCAACTCAAACTGACCACAGTGCACCAAACGATCTCTCTCCAACTGCACCTCCCCCTCCTTCCACCCTCTCACCCCTCCAGAAACCGTGCTGTCCTACGGCTTCTCTCGACACTCAGATCCCGATACCTGTCCCTCTCCCCATAATAATAATATGAAAAAGAGCTAATAGTTAATTAGTGCTCGCTCTGTTCCAGGCACTGTTCTGAACACTTTATACATATTGACTCATTTAGGCTACACAGCAACCCTCTGAAGTGCGTACTAATATGCCTCCAGGTGGCAGATGAGGAGACAGAGCCCTGGTACCACATGGTGACCTTAGCACATAAACGTAAGCGCTCCAGCTCCGGTGTTTGCTCATCACCCCTCTGTTTGCCCCCATATCCCACCCCAGCGGGCAGGGACACCGCACACACTGATGCAGTCTGACTCCCGCTCAAGGGATTCCACGAGGAAGGCTGCAGGCACTCCGCGGGGTGGGTGTCTATTTCCAACACACACAGACACACCATGCAGGTGGTAACAAGGTAAGGCTGGCTGCTGATTTACCTCTGAGTTGGAACTGAATTCCTCCTGTAATTCCGGCATCAATGCATTCATTCAAATACGGATTGTAGGCCTGCCACTGCTCAGTACTAGCTGTGTCCATTCCGGGACAGTGAGCATAAGTGGACCGAAACAGATGTCTGCATTTATCCAACGGACTCTCCCCCAAACAGGGATGAACAGGTTCCTGAGAGCAGGGAACACCTTCCAGACAGGTGCCTGGCAACACACGTTCACTAGGTGTTCAAAACGTGCTTGCTGAAGACAGCGACAGACAGCAGGGCAACACCTGCACAAGGCTTGTATATCTTTTACTGCCCATCCCTCCCCCTCCAGGTGACAAGCGATAAACAGAGCAGAATGCTGGGCACCAGAACTCATCTCTCCTGACCCCCCCACTGCTCGGAGCTGCCTCCTCTTGGAGAATAGGAAAACGATCTCCTCTCCCCACACTCCCCCCACCGCTCCAAAAGCCCTTCAGAAAAAAATAGCAGGCCATTCCTTTAAGCAAGAGCCCGAAGCGCCAGAGCAACGTCAATTAGTCCCGAATGTGGGAAGAATTCTGAAGGTCAGAGGAACGGAAAAGGTAAGTTGAGAAAAAAAGTTGGCATTTAGCAGTGGAGATAAACTGAGCTGATAAACGGCCTTTGAACACTTGGGTTATTTATTTATTTGCTTCCAGTTCTTGCACGGTTGTTAATTCCAGCTAAAAGTCCCCAGTGCCCTGCTCACATGTGTGGTGCATTATGTACCCATCTGGCAGCAAGACAGACACCTCCCCTGGCAGCCGTGCTCTGACGTTTCAGACACACGTTCACGTTTGTGTCCCAACAGCAACAACGCAGAAAAGAAGAGCCGGGAGTTGACTGCACTGACTCTCTGGCTGGGCTGCGGGTTAACAGCGTATTATTTGCAGTGGGAGCTCCACTCACATGCGAGGAAGTGAACTTGGGCTGGGCCCAAAGCTGGACCAACCTAGACCCCTCGTGAAGCGAGAGGGACGCGGGCCGTGGTAACTGTGAGGCTACCATCTGAGGTTCCCTTTGCAAGATGAAGATCGTCTGTTCTGGAGATCTTTTTTTTTCTTTCACATTCCCTCTGCTTAAACAAATCCTGCTGAAAAGAACCCCTCTGCTCTGATTGTCCGTGGAAAGGTTCCCTGGAATGTTGGACCAAGTCTCTGGAATGTATAGATTTAACAAGCCAATTTGGAAATTAACAGAGATGAAAAAGCAGTGTTCTGGTTACATTACACACAGAATCCCTACCTGAGCGAGTGCAGGGGGCGCCGAGGGCACCTTGGAGCTTCCTGTGAGCGGGCTTAGCGCTTTTCAGACCTGAAGTCTTGGACACTCTGCAATTTTAAGGTTGGAAGAGTTGGCAAAGATCACCCATAGTGTTCTTGAGGGAAGGACATAACCTTCGTTAAGAATTCCAAAATGCTGGAAGCATGGTTTCTCAACTCTTTACTGAGCAAAGACCTTCCCACCCAATGCCTGTTGAGTGTCATGTTTTGAAATACCTCCCGTGCTAAACAAACTGCATCCTTGAGCCCAGTGATTTTGTCAAAATGCCAGCCCAGGCTTCTGATCAGGAAAGAGAGAACAGTTGGAGCCATGGATGGCCATAGATTATTTGGTGGGGGAGGGGGTAAAAACTTGCCATTTGAGTTACCTTTGCAGTTTTGCTTCTGATAAATACAATATTGCTTTAGTTGTTTGCTTAATACTGAACAGCCTTGGGATTTCTACTAGTATCCTCTACACAGCTGAGGAACATGGGGCCCAGGCTGGGTGCTCCCTTCACGCAGCCTCTCTCATGCTGCAGACGGGTGGTGGCAGTGCAGGGGAGGGCCACAACACCCTTCACCAGGTACTGTGCAGGCAAGGCCCACCCCCCCCCCCGCCCCCACAAGGCCCTGCCCAGGAAAGGTACCGCCCCCTTCCACAGGCAAACACCACTTCTCATTCCAGAGTTCTACCCGACTCTCCAGCACCTTTCCCACCATTCAGGGTGCTGAGCCAGCTGACCTGGTCTCCAAAGAACACGTCTTTTTTGTGTGGAAACGTACTCAGGGACTTTACACACTGCACATGATTCCTTCTCAACAGCCTTTGATTTTTCTTCCAGGACTAGATCAAATAGGTTCAACTCAAGCCCCAAGTCCACGTTGTGGTTTCTAGGCCCTGGGGAGGGGAGATGCCTCCCCAGATGCTATGGATAACATAGCCTATCAGATGGGAGGGTGAAGCGGTTCCAACAAGGGCATAAGTCTGACTTTCCTGGGAACTTAGGGGCCGTATCTTCACATTACAAAGTGATGGGAATATCTCACAGGGTCCAGGACCAAGTTACAGATCCAGACTTTCAATTAAGCATCCTCCTCCTCACAAAAAAAAAATCCACTTTGGGGCCAGAGATTCTACTAAACTCCTGCAGAAGATGTCAGGGCAGAGAGGGCCAGCCAGATGCCCTCTGGCTCGCCTTGATGACATCTGACATCTGACTGCCCCTTCCCTCCCATGATCTGAGGGTCGCTGACCAGCTGACCCATTCCCCAACCCAGGAAGGAAACTGACCTCCAGGGGAGTCTGTTTCGGCAGGGCCTCTGACAGTTACCACATCTCTAAATGTGACTTCATACCCTCTTCCTACTTCAGTACCTGGGAAAACGGGTTCTACCTGCCCTCTTCTTCTTCTTTTTTTTTTTTTTTTTAATGCTTATTTATTTTGAGAGAGAGAGAAAGAGAATGAGCAGAGAGGGGGGCGGAGAGAGAGGGAGAGAGAGGATCCCAAGCAGCCTCTGTGCTGTCAGCACAGAGCCTGACGTGGGGCTCCATCTCACAGATCCAGAGATCATGACCTGAGCCAAAATCAAGAGTTGGATGCTGAAGCAACTGAGCCACCCAGAGGCCCCATCCATCTACTTTCTTGACAGGACTTGACCTGGGGCTGGCTAGAGTCAGCGAGAGCCCCTCCCACCTCTAACCTCTCAGCCTGGGCATTCGAAGTCACAGAGAGCTGTGGTACTCCAAAAAGGATTTGGACTTGGGGCAGTCCCTGAGCCATGAAGAGCAGAGCAGGGAAGGAAGAATTCCCTTCCCTCTACCCTCCCTAACCCACCAAGAAGACAATTTTACAGTCAGACACTCCTCACTGTTTACAAAGGAGGGAATGAACACAAACAAAAACCCAAGCCACTCAGCATCACAGCCACATGAAGCAATACATGTCACTTGAACAACTGTTTGGTGTCGTTTACAAAGAGGCCTATTAAATCCTTTTGAACATCAGCACAGGGTCTGAGGGTTTGAGTCAGCCACAAACAGCAGGGAGGTGGCAGGGTTGTACGTTGGGACATCTGGAAGCTCTCGCCAGCTCTGGCCACGGGAGCCCAGGTGGCTGCTCCCCAACAAGGACACATGCCACCCAGAGCCTTCTGGAAGGCAGCGGCCCATGCTGGTCAGTATTTATGGCCTTAAGGCTGGGCACTTGACTTGCCCAGCTGTCATATATGACAGCAAAAGAAATGTCATCCAGTTTTAGCCGTTTACGATGAAGGTCTCACCTTAGAAGTACATCTACATTCAGCTTTCAGTGAGAATGATGAAAGGAGGAGCCCCCTAGACTGCCTGATGGACACATGGTAGAAAGTTCAGTAACTGAGCCTCACCTGGAAAGAGGGCTGCCAAAAGAAAACATCAGAGAGGAGGTAGCCAAGGTGACAGAGTATGCTTTCTCATGGTTCTGGAAGCTAGAGCTCCGAGATCAGTGTGCGGGCAAGACTGGGTTCTGGGGAGGTATCTCTTCCTGGCTTGCAGAGGGCCACCTTCTGGCTGTGGCCGCACATCTCAGGGAGGGAGGGAGAGAGACAGAGAGGGAGCTCTGTTGTCTCTTCTTAGGAGGGCACTAATCCCATTGTGAAGGTTCTACCTTCAGGACCTCATCTAAACCTTCTTATCTCCCAAAGGCCACTTCTCCAAATACCATCACATTGAGGGTTAAGAATTCCATGTACAAATCTGGGGAGGATACCAACATTCAGTCCACAACAGTCATCAACCCGAACTGCAGGATGCAGCGGATATGCAGACTTATATTGGGATAATATAGCCTTTCCCAGTCTCAAGAACAGATTTTAAAACAATAATCGGGCCAACCCTTCAAATATATACAGTTCAGTACACATTGATTATACTTTAACAAAGTTGACAAATTAAAAACATTTAAAGACCCGGTCAATCACTTGACAGATGTTTAAATGCCCTCAACCATGTGCTTGGATGAGTAGGTTACCTGGCCTTTGTTGGAACAGCTCCTATGATGGGAACTCATGGGCCCCCCAAGGGAGCCATTCGACAACCAGATTTCTCTATCAGAAAATTCTTCCTTTACAGAGCTGAAATCAGCCTCCTGGAAATTTTTTTATGTTTATTTCTTTTTGAGTGAGAGAGAGAGAGAGAGAGAGAGAGAGACAGAGTGTGAGCTGGGAAGGGGCAGAGAGAGATGGAGACACAGAATCTAAAGCAGCTCCAGGCTCTGAGCTGTCAGCACAGAGCCCAACGTGGGGCTCGAACTCAGGAACTGTGAGATCACGACCTGAGCTGAAGTCGGACGCTTAACCAACTGAGCCACCCGGGCACCCCAGCCTCCTAGAAGTTTTGATCCACTAATCGGGGCCGTGAAGAACACACTGGATCCTTATTCCAAGAGAGAGCCCTACAGAAACTGAATTAACTAATTACCAGTATCTCCCATCACACACACAGGCGCGGGCATGCGCATGCGCGCGTGCACACACACACACACACACACACACACACACACGTGGTGATAGTTCGTGTATCCAGAAGTCCCCTGTCTAGTAATTTCCCATGTCCAGAATACATGTTCAAACAACAAAATTGATACCACACCACATTCATGCACTTGACTCCTAGGAGAACGCTTCAGTATTCTCATCTGAAATGAGTTAGCTTAGCTTTGGACTCACTTTTAATAAATCTGGTTCTCCAGCTTCCTACTTCACAAAAGATTAAAAGCAGCCAGTAAGTTGAAAGGATGCTGAATCCAGTAAGAAGTCACAGCGTGCAGCCTGACTCTGGTGGGGGAGGTGGAGAAATGGTCAGCAAGACTCAGAGAATCTAAGGAATGACAGCAGCCCTGGGTCATCTGCTGCACGCACCTCATCGCGTGATGGCTGGGGCCACCAGAGAGGACCTCTCCGACTGAAGAGTCTGCTGTTGTGTCTGACAGACATACTTTTGAAAGCTTCCCATCCAAAGTGGGTATGTCAGCTAACATCATGCTGCCTAAGGGTTATGATTTTATTATCCAGATAACTCATTTTGGGTGGGAGAGACCACTCTAAACTGAGTGAGGTGTCACTGTGTGTTATCTCACAGGGTGCAATGTGGTTGCCAAGGACCAGTGATCCCAATGACTATATACACGGTGCAGTGATGGGCACGTGCTGGGCACCACCCTGGTTGGCTGGTTCCCATGGTAACTGGAACCAGGCAGGAAAGTACCGTTTCGTCAGGACACTTACATTACCTGCTCTCAGAGAGATAAGAACTGGTGAAATTAGCATGTTAATATTTGATTCAAAACAAATAATATCCCTGTCTTGTGATAACTCCATGTTCATGACCCAGATGCACACTTCCTCATGAATATTTATTTTAAATTCTAATTTGCTCAGTACACCCTTCTCCAAGAGAGCCCAAGGAGGCCGACGGCAGGCTGCTCCTATGACAATAATTGCGGTTTCAAGCCCTCCGTCCCCCCAAACGCCCAAGCCGGCTGCCAGAAGGCCAGGACCTTGGGCGTGAGCGGCCAGGAAGGGACAATAACTTAGTTATCTGGGCAGCTAGGGAAGTACAGCTAATGCCAAACAATGTTTAGTCCAAAGTCATTCATCTTGGCTTCAGGAACACAGAATGACACCTTCATGTGCATGTGCACAAGGGCACACACGCCTGCATGCACACATACGTACACACATACTCCAAGACCACAACACCCCTTAGAATCACCCTTGTGGCTCAGCGTGTATGAGCCCCAGGGGCAGAAGCACCCACAAGTTAGGGGTCAGATGCTGCTCTGAGTATATGAGACGAGACTGAGACTGGGGGTCAGGGTAGGTGTTCTTCAGGGTCCTCCTATCTTCACAGCACACGTTACCTTCAAGCCCACTATTTTATTCACTTATTATGTGTACTCTTTGCCACATGTCTGTTCCCACTAGAATGTAAGACGCACGAGGGCCCCGACACGGTTTCATTTTGGAGTGGCAATTTCAGCACCCAGGACACTCCCCAAAACAGAGCAGGTGCGTCAGTAACAATTTTCTGAATGAATGATAAATGGATGGCTGGCTGACCCTGCAGCTGAAAGAAAGCTATCCGCCCTGGAAAGCACTTGGTACGTCTCCCGCCTCCAGTTTCTCCTGTGCCCATCATTCTTACATCATGGTCCTGTGTCCCAATAAGTGCAAGGGAGCCTCAGAATCATTCTCAACCCAAGATTTCAGGCAGCCACTACCATTAGCTCCTCCTTAACACAGGAAGTGGACTCTGCTTACATTCCTGGCCTATGCTATTATCACTGAAGCCTGGAGGTTTTGTTTGCTTGTTTGCTTTTCTTGCCTCAGCGGATCCACAGGTGGGGGTTGCCATCCCTGACCTGGGGCAGGTGCAGACAAAGGGTCACTGGGGGAGTCCGCTCTCACCAGCAGGATGCGGGCCAGGCGGGCCGTAGCAGAACAGGCTTCTCTTCATCTCAGCCAGCTTTGGGCTCTTTCTAATAGCTGACACTCTTGCTTAGCCTCTGTCACACATGCCACAGCGAGATCTTCACACCTTGCAAGAAAGGAACCACCAGACCAGCTTTCAGAGACTCCTCAAGTAGTGACTTGCTCGAGGTCACACAGCCAGCAAGGCACAGACTTGGGATTTGAACCCAGGCCTCTGGATGACCATTTTACAGAGGAGGAAACAGGCTGGGAGAGGGCCACGATTTGCAAAAGTCACACTTGAGGGATTTATGAATGACTGGACCTTGCATGCATTCCTCTAAGCGGGGGACCACCTCCCGGTCGTCGACATCTTCCCCTCACCCAGCCTGGGGCCCAGCCCAGGCAGACGAATGAAGGACAGCTGCGGGCAGAAAGCCTGAAAAGATCAGACAACTTAGTCTAAAAGGAAACCTGAATTCCCAAACCTAGGGGTCCCTGCAGAACTAGTGGTGGATTTTAGCGGAAGCACAAGCAATGTTACTAGGTCCCAGGGGAAGCCAGTAGCAACTCTGCCCACCCTGACTGTGTCCTCATGACGAAGAAAGGAACACACGCCCACCCTCGAGGCTACCCCTTCCCCACGCCTGACTCCACTTCCCCCACCGTTCCTCACTCTCACATCCCAGTCCTTCCTCCCTGGCGGCCAGACCCCTTTTCCAAACTGTACGGGGAAGAGTCCTACAGGTCTCTCCTCAGTCTCTGTCCAGCCTTGACCCAGACGCAACCACTCATCCACTTGAAGACCTCAACACACACTGGCGAGCAAATAAATGAATGGGTCAATGGTTGAACTGTCAGAGGCTTCTACTGTCTCAAGCCCTCGTTATCAACCCCCTGGGCAATTTTGTTATACATGTATTCACTCAACAAATATTATTAAGTACCTACCACATAAGGGGCACAGTGCTAGGCTCTGGCACAGAGCAGGCGGCAAAGAACAGTGTTTTCTAACAGGCCCGTGGGCCTTGGTTTCCTCTTCTCTACATTTTCACCCTCTGTACTTATCTTCAAACTACCCACCCTTCTACAGCTGGCTTGGGTCTCATCACTCTGTACTCAACAACTTTTAGCGCCTCCCACTGCCTGGAAAATGCTCAAATTCCTTACACTGACATTAAAGGCCTTCTGAGACTTAGCTGACACCTTTACCTCTAGCCTCACCCCCCTGTCCTCCATGCCCTCTTTCCCTCCATTCCATACGGGCCAGCCCCTGCCCGAGGTGCTCTTCTTATCTGAACCCATCAGCTACTGCTGCGTAACAAACCTCCCCAAGACTTTGCGGCTTAAAGCAATAACGGCTTATTTTCACTGTGGGCCAGCTGGGGTTGGCTGACGAGGGTTGAGCCTGGCTGGGCTCCAGCCGCACATCCATCTGGGCTTGGCTGTTTGTCGTGGGTTGGGCTCGGGTGTGCTGTGTTCATTCTGGGACCCAGGCCAGAGGGGCAGCAGCTACCTGGGGGATTCTCCTCTCATGGTGTTGGCAGAGGCATGAGAGGGTGCTTGCTTCACATCTAGTAACATCTCGTTGGCCACAGCAAGTCTACACAACAGAGCCCGAAGTCCAGGAGCCAGTAAGACATTTTCCCTAACATGAAGCCAAAGCAAGTCACGTGGCCAAACCCTACATCCAGAGCATGGGGAAAGGAGGAGGCAGGGAGTGAATATTTTTTAACAGTAATCTAATTTAACACCCCATTTCTGCCTAATGAAACTGGGCAGACGGCAAAAGAAACCAGGCTTTGGAAATGAAAGGCCTGTGTTTATATCAAGGCTACATGTCCTACTGTCTGAGGACCTCCAATACAATTTATTCTCCAAATACTTCACCCGCTCAACACGTATGCACTGAGAATCTACTCTGTGTACGAATACCATGCCAGACCCTGAGCCGGACGGGTGAATAAATCAGTTACATCCCTGCTCTCCTGGTGGTATGAATGAAGCTCTCAGCCCTCTCTGAATGCCACCTCTCTCATCCACAAAGTGGGGAGAAACAACCTGACAATGCACAAGAAGATGGCGGGAAGCAGGTGGCCAGTTATTAGTACATATATAAGTACACATATATACATATACTAATCAGTACATATGTGGTACAGTTATAAGTGGAGAAAAGCGCTATATCAAACACCATTTCTTCCATGATGCCCAGGCTAGCGAATCCTGTAGGAAGTGATCATTCACCCATCTGAATCCTTAAAACAAATTACCATTTGGCTAAAAGCTCATCCAACCAGTGAGAATTTACTGAGGTCCACCTTGTGCCAGGTAGGCCTACCTGGCCCAAACCCCCTGCCCTCACAGGTACTAACTCCTAGAAGGAAGACAGGTGTCTTCTTCCTGCATTCCTACAGCACCCAGCCCAGCATGCCCAGGTGAGCCGTACCCATCCGTGCCCAAGACTCCAGAACCTCTTCCGTCACTCTCATGATTTCTTGGGAATAGCCTCAAAGACCGAGGTTTCCACCAAAGCCCCCCCCTCACCCAGAAAGAAAAATGCAGTTAATCAAAGCAATCTGGACTTTCTTTCCATTCCCACCACCCCTCCACCCCCACCCCAGAGTGAGACCTCCCTAAGTGATTAAATGTTACCATGAGGATCTGGCATATTGACCTTGTCAGAAAGTGTGCTTTTGTGGTGTCTCATGGAACACAAACAGATTAAAGAGCCAACAGTGAGGCAGATTATCAGCAGAGACCAAGAGGAAAGAAAGCAACAAAACCTCAAGATAAAAAAGCCCCTCTTAGTCTCAGTCAATAATCTGTAATCACACACAGACAGGGGCCAAGCATGTAACTAACAGTGCCTTCCCGGCAAAAATAATGCTAATTAAGTAGTTATAAAAATTATTGTTATTAGAAGCAGTATCGTTATTATTATAATAAATTAAATACTGGCTAGAAATTCAAAAGTCTGTCTTCAGGCTCTGATTCCTTCCACTTTTCATAGTCACTGGGGGTAGCTGGCAGTGGTTCCCCACGGCCCACAAGGGACACTGGGCTCCTCATCTTTGTATCAGGCACCCTCCGGGCACTCCCACCAGCCTGCTTTCCAAACACTCACTCATGCAACAGTTTCTGAGCACATATTCTGCCCCTCACACTGGTAGATGGGCCGTAATTTGACTTTTCCAGCCCTTCCTCCCTCCAATTCCCTAACAGAAACACCGGCCACATGGTCCAGTCCCCTCAGGGCCCTTCAGATTCACAGCTCTGTTCCCACCTCTTCCAGGGAGTCCTCCCTGACTGCTCCAGGTATCCCTGGGAACATGTTCTTTCTCCCTGCTGGCCACTATACACATATGGTTGTGTACTTTTTGCCCATACTCCATCACCTCAGTACATTTATATCTTACCGACTCACCTATACAGGGACCACAGCACATGCCTAAAACAGCATTACACAGTAGTTGGTGTTGAACCACACCAACACAGTAGTTGGTGTTGCTGACTGGCACCGCTGCGGACGTAATTCAACACAAACCAACACACGCTTCCTCTGCGGCGGCTGGGATGGGGAAAGATCACCTCCCCCGGGCCGGGCGCGGGGAGAGGCAGGAGGGCGTCCCACACAGTGGCCGGCCCGGGCTCAGCAGGAAGCAGCGGGCAGCCAGGCCCTGCAGTAGCGGCTATGCTTTGCATAACCAGACTGCCTGCCGTGGACGTGTGCCGTCCGCATCTCATATGTCAGCAGTGTGAACTGCTGAGGAGGACAGCAAAGCGTGAACCAACAGAACGCCATTCCAATCCTGGCAGGTACGTGATACAACCCAGAGATGCTGCTAGCACTGGTCCTGACAGAGAGCTTTCCAGCAGAGCTTCTCTGCTGGACCCGCAATGTCTGTACTTTTACCATCTAAACTTGCTCCCTCCCCAGCCTCCCCTAATTTCAGCTAATAGCACTGGACCCAAATGTGCAAGCGTGCACCCGGCTTTTTCTCTCTCCACGAGCAGTTCATCGGATGCATTGTCAGTTCCACCTCCAAAACGGAGCCAAACTCACCTTCCCCTGCTCCCAGCAGGTCCAAGACACCATTATCTCTCAGTTACATCCACGTGGTCTCCCAGCTTCCTCTGCTCTTGCCCCAAGGAGAGCCCATTCTGCACACCCTAGCCCCGACTGTCTTTTATATATGAAAGCAAACAGGACTGCACCTGCTTCAAATCAATAGTTTCAACCGTTGGAAGAAACTGCAAACACTTTCCTAGATTCGGTAGGCCTGGCAAGATCTCAGCCCACCTCCTCTCTGCTCCATCTCCTGACAGCCGTGACATGCAGGGCTCCGGTCACAGCGTTCTTCCTGTTCCTTAAATGAGCCTCAGGGCCTTGGCATCTGCTGTTCCTTCTGCCCAGAATGGGCCTTCCCCAGGCATCCATGGCTGGCTCTTCCTCACCCTCCTGGATTCAGCTAGAAAGGCACCTTCTCCCCAAAGCCCAAGAAAACAGCAGCTGCTCCTCTCCCGTTCCCCGCCCCACCCCTGCCCCTGCACCCTGGTCTCTCCCTAGCTTATTGCCTTTTTTCCCCCTATGCCCCTTATCACACTCTGAAACCATTCACTCATTCATTCATAAATCCTCTCAAATAAAAGTTTCATGTAGGACAAGAACCTTTTCTGTCTCCTTTGCCACTATCTTTTCAGCATCTATAACAGTGCCCAGCACATAGTAATGCTGGGATGCTCATCGTGACTGTTTCCCAATGTGCATCGTAAGGACAGATGGGGGGAAAGAGTAACTTCACAGTGGAGAAATCTAACAAACACTGTCTCGGCCAGCTGGTCAAGATCAGTATCAACAGTGGTCAGTCAGGTTGATAGTGTGTGCTCTTGATATGATAGGATGGAAATGGTGCTTTATCTCTGGTCTTCCTCCCTTGAATGCATTACATCTAATAATAAGAAAAACATCAAAGCAAGATGGGGTGTCCCAATTGAGGGACACATATCTGGTGAATATTCCATGTCAAGGTCATTGAAAACAAGAGAAGTCTGAGAAACTGTCAGAGCCAAGAGAAGTAAAAGGAAAGATGACAGTAAATATAATACGACATCTTGAATGGGATCCTAGAACAGATAATAGACAGTAGGGGAACACTGAGGAAATCCGAAGGAAGGATGGGCTTTCGTTCATAACAATGCATCAGTATCAGTGCATTCATCATGAGAAATGTACCATATTAATGTTGGATCTCAATAAAAGGGCAAACCGGGTACTATCTTCTCAATAATTTTACAAATCAAAAACTGCTCTAAAATTTAAAATTTTTATTTAAAAACACATGAGGTAGGGGTGCCTGGGTGAATCAGTCAGTTAAGCGTCTGACTTCAGCTCAGGTCATGATCTTATAGTTACTGAGTTTGAGCCCTGTGATGGGCTCTGTGCTGACAGCTTGGAGCCTGGAGCCTGCTTTGGATTCTGTGTCTCCCTCTCTCTCTGCCCCTCCTCCTCCTCCTCCTCCTCCTCTCTCTCTCTCTCTCAAAAATAAATAAAACATTTAAAAAAAAAAATTTAAAAACCACGTGAGGTGACTGTACATAAGATATTTTCGTGTAAAGATGTTTCGTGTCTTTTTGTAAGAATTCACTGAGCACAGACTGCAGCAATGATGTCAGAAAAGAGAGGAGCCCCTGGAGTCTGTTAAGCAGTCTAGGGCTACTGCTGTGCGGCATCGCCTCGTCCACCACGCGCTCTGAAAGGCTGTCAAGGCAGACTTCGGCTCTCCCCTAACTGAACTTCCAGTGGTTCAAAATGAGGACAGTAGGGGTCAATGAAGAAAAATAACAAATCCCGCCTTCTCTGAGGATGAATCACATTTTTCTACTGCTCTTAAGTCAATCCAGCCCTAAGCACTGCTTTGGCTTAGCAGCCAGCTCCTATCCTGGATGGGGGTTCAAGTGCCACCCACAGTGAAGCTGGGCCAACACAAAACTCTCTCCCAACGGGTCAAATGGTATGGTACAGACTACAAATGGCACAGATGTTCGGAGAGGACTGACTGTGGGAGCTGGGGCAATCAAGGAAGCCTTCCTGCAGGAAGGGCCAGGCTAGATCTGGAAGAAGAAACAGGATTTAGAGAGAGACAAGAGGAAGACGAGAGTGCACTCTGGGCAGAGATCACAGCATAAGCAGAGCTAGGTGTCCAGGTCCACCTGCGGGGAGCAGTCTCATGAGGGCTGCGGTGCCCCCCAGGAGAACCATGGAAGAGGAAGTTGGTAAGTTGAGCCCCACCGGACCAGAAAAAAAAAAAACTGAAATCCTCCCAGACTTTTAAGGCCAGGAATCAACACCTCCTCCTTCCTTAAATGCCTTGGCTGCAGTAAGCCCTCCCTCCTCAGCCCTGCCACAGCTCTCATACTTGGCTTGTTCTTCCTTTTCACATGCTGTTTACATTCTTGTCCTGTCTTTCCCAACTACCCGTAAGCCTCCTGGGGCAAGGTCCTTTTCTACCTGCTCTAGAGGGTCCTGCACAGAGTGATGGCTCAAAGAAATATCTGGTGAATGAATAAAAGGAAGAGAGCATTAATGATGGGTTACAGTCTAAACCACCAGGACTCTACCCTTCATACACCTGTGAGGTCTGTGGACAGTCCACTCTAGATAGAAATGATGACATCTACACCAGCCCCTCCCCCTGCACTGCTTTCCTGTAGCACTCACCCTGCCTTGACCTTGTTTCTTGTCTGTCACCTTCAGTCATTCAACAAACATTAGCTGCACACCTACCATGTCCTAGGTGCTACGGATATAGACAACACAAAGATCTCTACTCTCATGGGATCGACATTCCAGTGATCAGGTGAAGGGCAAAAAAACAAATAAGAAAGTAAAATATAGGGAACACCAATTGGTGACAGGTGCTATTGGAGGAAAAAGGGAAGGACAGGGAGTTCAAGGGAATGATTTGAAATTTTGAATAGGGTGGTCACAGGGAGACCTCATTCAAGCAAAGGCCTGAGGGAGGTAGGGGCAGGCATTTTTTTTTTCTTTTATGATCACTGATCTATGCCTAGTACCTAGAGCAGGTACCTGGCATGCAGCGGGCATGGGAGAATGAGTATGTTGTGAAGGTTAATTCATTTTTTAATTAAAGTTTTCTTTTTTATTTTGAGATACTATAGATTCACATGCAGTTGTAAGAAAGAATACCCCTCGCCCAAGTTCCCCCAATGGTGCCGTGTTACACATGACCATAGTACAACAGTACATAACCTTACACTACATCTTACACATGACCATTGTATAATATCCAATCCACTGAAATTGACTCTGAGGCAATCTACTGATGTGATTCCAGTTTCGCCAGTATGACATGTACTTATTTGCATATATGTGTGTGGCATATTCAGCGTTATGCAATTTTAAGGATTAATCCATTTTTAATGTGCAATTAGGAGGCCACTGGAAGTGTCCAGAGTTGAAGGAAAATGGGGTGGAACATAAGAATGGCCTGAATAGAAAAGCAGAGGAAGCAGGAACCCAGCAGAGGGCCAGGTTCCAGCAGACACTGGAAAGGAGAGCAAATGAGGAAGGGGCTAATCAGGAGGTCTCTGGGAGTCTACGTTAGAGAGAACAGAAGTACCACTCCTGGAAAGAGGACTGGAGAGCTAGAGGGTTCTAGAGGAGGAGAGAAGGCGGATGTCCTGGCTCAGCTTGGGTCTGCTATGTGGTCTTGGGCAAGTCAATTCACATCGCTGGGCTCATGTTCCTCACTGGTACGGGAGTGACAATGGCCACCTGTCCCACTTGCTCTAAGGTCAAAGAGAGATGAAAAGGTAGCCCTGTGCAAAGCAAAAGTGCTAGACCAACTGCCAAAACCAGAAAGGACTCAACCCAATGGCCCAGACTGCCTGTGGTCTCCCAACTAGAATGACTGGCTCGCCTTCCCAAAGATAAAAATGCAGAATTTAGGTCAGCACACACAGAGAATCTCTCTTTGTTTATAAGAGACCGAGGATGTGTTCCTATTAAATGCCTTTAAATCTCAGCGATGATGAGAGACCCAAGGCTGTTTACCACTTTGGATATTTACTTTTCTCGTATACAAATCAGCTCGGGTGCCGTCAGAGCTGACGGCACCTCACAGGGCAGGCCTCTGACATCCTGCTCTTCCCCAGTGCCCACACATGGTTTGAATTTATTGGTTTTAGCAGCTTTCATTTATATTGTGTGAGGATCACAGAATGGCCAGCAAACAGAAGCTCTGCTCTGTGCCCTGGAAAAAACACGGACGTGTGAGGAAGGAGGGTGGGGGGGCCGGGAAGATCCCTCCAATCCCAGGAAAATCAGCTCCCACCCACAGGGTGGCCCAGTGGAAGCACTTAGGCCCTTGTGGGAATGAAGGGCCAGTGGGAAACCACAGCCCCACCAGGAGATGGTTGTAACACGAGGGCGAGAAGGCGCTCAGGAGTCACGGCTGCTCAGAGCCAAATGCCTGGGTGCCACAGTGGGAAATGCAGGCCACTGCCTAGATGTTTAACCTCCTGGAACCAAACATCTGGAAATCTGGGAACAATGTGGGGTGCGGTTAGGGACTTTCTGCTTTCCACCCGGATACTCAGGCGATGATGTGTAGATACAGCCAGTAATTTTACAGCTACACACAGATCCCTGAGTGCATACTTGGAGCCAGGCCCTAGGCAAACCTCATCTAATGATGAGGCTCCTGCCCTCAAAGAACTTCAGTCTCTGGAGGAGACAGACATATAAATATATAAAAGACAATAAAATTAAAAATGCCCTTTCCCAGTGAGGTCAGAGCTGGTTTAGAAAGTGGCTTTGACTTTACCGCGGCGGGGGTGCGGTTTATGGTTTACCAAGCACTCTCACACCCTCTAAGGGCTGTCTGTGAGGGGAGGGAGCTGCCTGAGCTCATGCTGCTGGACTCCCAATCCAGTGCTCTCACTATTTAAGGGCTGTGTATAGACCACAGATCCCTCCACCCCCCACTTCTGCTTGGGGAGCATTCAGGAACCTCTTGCCTCACCCCACCCCAGGGGAACAGGTGGACTCCCCCAGGTCAGCCATTAAAAGGGTCACATGAAATGCAGGGACATGTTGTCCTACACTACGTACTTTAGAAATGGTGGTCAGGGTCTCAGGCTCCCCCCACAAAAGACCCTGTAATATATAGCTACCGCTGGTCTCATTCAGCTGCCAGACTACTTTCAGGATCTAGTTCTAAGAGAAAACATCTCTAAGTTCCTATTCCAGAAGCTGAGAGTCCTCCTCGGGCCCAGCAGTGAGAACATCCTGGATCTGATGAGACAAAAGAACCTCATATGGCAGCTCCTTCCTCAAGCCAAGGGACCTGAGAATTCCCAGGCAGACTTGGGTGAGACCCTCCAGTCCAATGAATGAATGAATTGCAAAGTATGGGACTGGGGGACAATGGCCCCCCAGCACACCTGGATCAAGCCCAAACTTCTCAACTGGTTTGTGAGGCCTCCATGAGGTGGCCCATGAGCCTCTATGGCCAATTCCCTAGTCTCCCATACCTCCCGTAAACATTTTCCACATGTGAGTGAGGACAGTCCCTCAGTTGGGATCAGCGTCTCCATCACGCCCCCACCCCATACATGCTGCTCCTCCTGAACCGGAATGCCCATTTGTCCTTCAATACTGAGCTCAGGCGACGTGACACTAAAGCCAAGCCAGGTCTGATAAGGAGGGGGTCTGTCTAGCATCTACACATGGAGCATCTTCACCAGCCAAGACAGTTCCTGGACAGCAAGGATGCAGTCCTCTCCACCCTGGTAGCATCTGTAGAGCCTCCAGAGTACCCGAGCCCCTGCAAAGGCCTGCCACCATGGGGTTGGAGGCGCAGCGTCAGTGCTCAACAATGACACACAAGTAGGTGCTGACATTCTGTCTAGCTACTGTTGCACACTGAATGGGGACCCCACAGGACTGGAGGCTGGGGTGGCCCTCTCACATTTCCTGCTCCCCCATCCACACTAGGGAGCCCCACAGAGAAGTGTCCCAGACATGGGTGACGTTACAAACATACAGCTTCCTCTTCTGTTGGGCCCTCAGCCTGCCCTGCCATCCCCTCACCTGCCAATGTCAGCTTCTGCTCTCAGTCCTCAGCATGGCCTCTCTCCTCCCCCCTAGGTCCTGGCCAATGGACTGACCAGCTCACCCTCTCTTCCCAGAGCAGAAATCTTAAGTCCCTGCCCCCCCCCACCAAAATTTTATACCTCTAGTCTCAGAAAAAGACCCTCCCCCCCCCCCCACTATCACACTCCAGTTCCTTTTCATTAGATGCAGAGGGGTTGAGAGCACAGGCTCTGAAGACAGATTTCCTGGGTTTGAATTCTAGATCTTCCATCCACCGGCTGTGTTGCCACAGGTAAATGAATTAAGCTGTCTGTGTCTGTTTCCTCACCTGCAAAATGGGGCTGGAACACAGTACAACCTGACAGATGGTCATGGGGGATGGATGAGGCAGTGCCTGTCAAGGCCTCGGACCCATTCCTGGCATTCGGCAGTGAGGCACCTCTCTCCTCATGTCTCCTCACCCTTCCCTTCCCCACCAGCCCCACATTCATCTCTGAACCCCAGAGCCTGCACCTGAGCCTGGCACAGTGTCGTTCCCAGCAGTGCTTGTCAAACAAACAAACGAAGGAATGGATGAAAGGATGAACAGTTTCATAATAACTAAAGAGCCTAAATGTCCATCAGCTGACGAATGGACAAAGAAATTGTGGTTTATATACACAATGGAATACTACGTGGCAGTGAGAAAGAATGAAATATGGCCTTTTGTAGCAACGTGGATGGAACTGGAGAGTGTTATGCTAAGTGAAATAAGTCATACAGAGGACAGATTCCATATGTTTTCACTCCTATGTGGATCCTGAGAAACTTAACAGAAGACCATGGGGGAGCGGAAGAAAAAAAAATGGCTAGAGAGGGAGGGAGCCAAAACATGAGACTCCTAAAAACTGAGAACAAACTGAGGGTTTATGGGGGGGTTGGAGGGAGGGTTGGGTGGGTGATGGGTATTGAGGAGGGCACCTGTTGGGATGAGCACTGGGTGTTGTATGGAAACCAATTTGACAATAAATTTCATAATAAAAAAAAATCAATTCGTTAAGTACTTACAGGGTACAGGCATCCCCCGCTTTTTGAAAATTCACTTTACGCCAATTTGCTTTTACAGAAGACCTACATTAGTACCTGTTTTCGCCAACCGAAATCCGAAGAGGATTTCTTTATGAAAAGGGGCGTCAAGTGAAAATAGCATGCAGTGTTTGTTTTGCAGTGAGCCATTAGAGAGGCAGCAAGCACTCAAGCCACCTTAGCTTCAAACTGTGTCTGTGAGCATCGGTGCTGTATGTCGATTTATTTCGTGCACCCATTAGCAAGATGCGTCCTAAGGTATCAGAAAAGCTTGAGAGATTATATTCTGGGTTTGGGAATGCTCACAAACTTTTCCATATAAATTAATGGTAATTGCTTCTTTGCTTTACACCGTAGGCACTCTCCCTTGTTGGATGGCAGGACAAACCCATATTTCTCTCTGGGAGAAAGAAAAGAGGAAAAACACCTGCACCCTGAGTACTACTAGGAACATAGAGCACTTAGGGGCTAATAAAGTCCTTCCCAGGCTCTATCTCGTGATTCTCCCCAGGACTCTGGAGTTGCTGCTAGTAACATTCACCCCATTCACAATGAAGGGAAAGGACCCTTAGGTGGGGAATCTCCCCAGGTCATGGATCTAACCAGTGCCAGAGCTGGGCTTGGAGCCTAGGTCTCTGGCCCAAACGTTTAGATCCCTCCTTCTGATGTGTCCACACTCCAGGGAACAGTGAGAGATCACAGGGAAGCCGACCCAGGAAGAGTACAGTCAGACATTACACATCACCAGATGGTCAGCAAAGAAATGATCACGCTCTGGGTGGTCGGGTCACATGGTTTCAATCAGGTCAACCAAACATACCCATCCCTGCTCGGTGCCTGAGAGACTGAGGGATCAAGAACCATCTTCTCTACGGAATGGGTTTCACCTCAAGACACAAACAGTGTGAAAATGAGCCAATCACAATAATTAAAATGACCACGACTTCAACTGCCCCAGCTAACATTCACCACCTCCTACTGAGTGCCAGGCGCTCAGCTAGGTGGTTTATATGCATTACCTCATTTAGTCTTCACAACATGTTGGGTGGGCGGGGAATACTGTGAACTCCATTTTTTCAGATGTGAAAACACACCCCAGTCATCTAGCCAAAGTAATGGAGTGGGAATTCCAACTCCAGTGCAGTCTCTCTGCTCGTCTATCAGAAGATCTAAGTAGAAATCCTGGCTCCACCATTTTGCACAAAGTACTTAGCTTCAATTTCCTCAAAATTGGAGAAAATAATGGAGAAAATAATACTTGCCTTTCAGGATTGTTTTAGGAGTTTACTGTGATAAACCAGAGGCCCAACACATAATAGGCACTAAATAACAATGGCTCTCTTGGGATCTTGATTAGGAAAAGGAAGGAAAAAGTCAGTGGAGGGAGGAGTAGAAACACTTTTCTTTGCATACCCTCTGCATGTTCCCATCCTGGCACTTTCGCTTAAGGGTCTCCTTCCCCTGCATGGCTTTTTCCACTCCCATCTCCAGGGCCCTGATCCTGTTTAATCTGCATCGTCTCCATCAAAAATCCTGCACTCCTTTCTCACCCACCGTCCGGCCAAAACTCTACTGATGGAATCAGAATAATATAAAATCACCTGCAAGACAACCAGCACGCCTAAACCTGGGAGCTATGTCACGCTGGGTCAAGGAAACATCTCAGTCAAGGTCAAGCACAATGACCAAGCATCATTAGCACTGAGGTCCTGAAGTATCTCAGTTAACCCTTCCTGTGACCAATCCACAGCTCTTCAAGCTTTCTCAGCCCCAGTAGAGTGTCTCCTGCTGGAAAATGTCTCCTAAGCCAATGGATGTTTACAGCCACCCAGCTGGAGATGGAGGGGGAGGGGAGCACTGGAAGTCCAAAATCGGAGGCAGGGACAGGAAACTGAAGTAGGCCCCTAGTAGGTGTCCTCGTGGGGGAGGGGAGGAAGGGCGGTAATGCAGGTAAAAGACTGGAAATTGCAAAGCGCCGCGCAAATGGTTGAATTACCACTGCTAATGACGCTCTTGTCTTGTCTCAACCTCAAGGCTGAGCAGTTCAAGAAATGGAAACCCTGTGTGCTAAGGCTAAAAGGCTGAGCCAGAGAGATTTCCAAAAGGCTTTCTCTGCCGCATCTTCCTTTTCAAAAAGGGCTTTAAAATGGGACGGAGGTTTGAATTACCAAGGGCCTAGCAGGCGCGTTAAGTCCCTAGGAGATAAAACTGGCCAGGAAGCTTTAAATAACCTTAATAGGGAGGAAGCAGGTAAGTCCCTTAAACAGAAGCAGCGGAAACAAAAAAGGCCTCGCCTTTTATCTTTGCCCTGCGGCTTCCCGGGCAGGGGGAGGGCGCGGCTCGCCCGGAGGTGCCGGTGCCACCCGCTGCGGTGGCCCTGCAGGCCAAGGGGCGGGCGTGGTGGCGCCCAGACCCACCCTCCTCCGCCCTTCCCGCGCGCCCGCGCTTTTAGGAAACTTGCACTTGCGCTCCCGGAATCGTCCCGAGATGTGGCCGCGGGACCGGGCAAAGCGGGCCCGGCTGGGTCCTGGCCCCGAGGGGCGCCGGGGTGCGGCCAAGGTGGGCATACCTCAGGCAGGCTGTTTCACTCGGCCTCGTGTGACCACAGCCCACGCAAGAAGGGCCATGCTGCACTGCAGACAGCCCCAGACACACAGCCAGCGCCTGCCCCCCGCCCCGTGTAGGCCCCGCCCGTCTCCAGAGCCTAGCACCCCAAATGCCCACCTGCTGACTTTTTACTCCTTCAGATCTAGGCTCCTCCAGGAAGCCTTCCCAGGTCTGCCCAGGACTGAGAAGTTCGCAGTCTTCTGTGTTCCCCACACCGCCTTACCTGCCCTGGCCTCCCTGAACCTCCTCCCCCTACACCTCCTCCCCACTCAGAAAGCAAGCAGCTGGCGTGGGGGGGGGGCGGGGACAGCATCATCATTCTTGCTCACATTTCGATCTCCAGCACATACCCCCATGTCTGGCACAAAGTGGGAACCACAAAGCATTTCTTGAAAAATTGTGTAATGATGTTAATTTAAAAATCCAATAATAAGCATGAGCTAGTGTTTACAAAGAACAGGTTTTGTGTCTGGTATGGCACTACAGTGCTTTACGCCAATCCATAAATCCTCACAGCAGCTGGATGAAGTTGACTGATGAGCAGACTGAGGCACAGAAAGGTCGTGTAACTAGTCCAAGGTTACTGACACTCTCTAGAAGTGCAGTGATCCTGGACCCTGCAGGAGCCCTGAGCTGTCCTGGGCCAATGCCTGGAAGCTTTGCAGTGGTGGGGGTTCCTGAGCCCAGTCTGTGCCATATACATAAAGACTAATTCTTGTTTCTAAAGGCAGAATCAGACCAGGATGTTCCTCTGAATGAGGGAGGTGGGGAGAAAGCTTTACACAAAAAAAAGCACAGGCTCACAACTTAAGAGCAAATGAAAAGTAAATTTTAAGGCTTCCCCTTCCCCTTCCGACCCAATGGCAAGAAAAGAGTGAACCCGGAGAATAAAGGGTGTCAAGGTTTCAGCACACAGGGCAGAGGGATATTTGCACTGCCTGCAGGGGAGGGAGGTGGTGGTCAGGTACTGATCTGAAAGCTGGCAGACCCCCCCTCCCCCCACCGGGAAACAACCTCGCCTAGTGAGGGGGGAACACAGACTCTATCACAGGTGCCTCCACCGCAGACACTGCACACGTTCTAAGGTCCCAGGCTGTCACCGGGGATGGCCCAGGGCTCTGACTTGCACAGGCCTGGTCTGGCGACCTGGCTCTTTTCAGGGGTAGTCAGGCACTCAGGGCAGCACAGGTGCAACTCACCCACTGATAGAGACTGAATGTGTCCCCCTCATCCCCAATTCATATGCTGAAGCCCTAACTCTCACAATGATGGTATTTGGAGACAGAGATTTTATGAGATAATTAGGTTTAGAAGAGGCCGTGAAGGTGGGGTCCTTGTGACAGGATTAGCGCCCTTATGAAGAGACACGGAAAGCTATCTCTTTCCCACCTTTCAACTCAATTCATCTCTCTCTCTCTCTCTCTCTCACTCACTCTCTCTTTTCACCTTTCCCACCCTAATCTCAGACTTCTAGCCTCCAGAACTGTCAGAAAGTAAATTTCTGTTGTATGAGCCGCTCTATGGTAGTTTGTTATTACAGCAGTCAGCAGACTAAGACATCCACCAATCCTTTTAAAACACAATGTTATTTCGCAATATATACAAATATTGAATCAGTACGTCGTATACCTGAACGTGACGTCAATCATACCTCAATAATAAATAAATAAATAAATAAATTAATTAATTAATTAAATAAGACCCGCAATGCTGAAAGCTTTGGATTTAGGTCCATCACTGCACCCAAATTTAAACTGCTGAGTTATGATCAGGTCGCATCTGCCCATAGGTACAGTCCAACCTGGTGACCAAGGATAAAAGTCTGGCTATACAGCGGCATCTGAAGAGTCCAGACTTTTAAAATGACTGCCCTCAGGAATTCTTACCACTTCAGAGGAGTGTGAGTTAGCCAAACAATAAAAACTGGGAAGGGCTCTCAGGTAGGGACTGGCACAAGGAAATGTATGGAGGCACGACCATACATGTATGGAGGCCTGCGGGAGGGAAGGAGGAAGAACTAGAACAGGTCAGCATCATTGGGGCCCAAAACCAAAGTAGCAAGTCGGGGGTAAAATTAAACACGTTGAAATGAAAATAAAGCAGGAGGGTGGTGAGTGAGCCTGCAGAGATTCACGGGTGCTCTGGGTGGTAAAGAAGAGGGGAAAAAGGAGGCCTTTGTTTGCAAATAACAGATGAGAAAGAGAAGACAACAAAGTGTTCCAGGATGGAGAGAGAAATCCAACAGGGCCCATGGATGTCACAGCGTCCTAACCAAATGGGCCAGCAACAGTGCGCTCATCTGCTGCAACAGGCAGGACGTCTGAGGGCTTTCTGTGCATACAGAGGCCAAGATGTGGCCCCTTTTTAGCATCCAGAGCTGCCAATACCCCAGCCACAGAACACATCACAAAGCCCCAACTTTAAAACTGGAGCACATTCCACCTAAGTTTGTAATCAACTGTGAACATATCTGGAGCTAGATTTTGAATCGGGCTCTATTGGGAAAGAAAAGAAAAGAATGTCTCAGTCATATTAATAATATTAAGTAAAATACAGAAGCACCAAAAGAATATCATAAAATGTCATAAAAACAATTCCACTGGGGTGCCTGGGTGGCTCAGTCGGTTAAGCAACTGACTTAGGCTCAGGTCATCATCTCATGGTTCGTGGGTTGGAGCCCCAATCAGGCTCTGTGCTGACAGCTCGGAGCCTGGAGCCTGCTTCGGATTCTGTGTCTCCCTCTCTCTGTCCCTCTTCCACTTGTGCGCGTGCTCTCTCTCTCTCTCTCTCAAAAATAAATAAAATGTAAAAAAAAAAATTAAAAAAAAAATTCCACAGAGGGAAAGAACATATGTGGCTGGGCCATCAGGGAAAGCAGGGACCAAGTCTTCCCAAGCAGATTAGATTTAGGAGCATTCTGGGAAGACTTCCTGGAGGAGGCACAGCTTTGAGCTGAGCCTTGGAAATCTCCTAGGATTCAGAAATAGAAGAGAAAGGAAGGAAATTCCTGGAGAGGGAGGGGGCTCAGCAAAGCAACAGCGTTTCCAAGCTTGGGGCAACAGTTCTGTGTTCCAGCGGATATATTGCGCAGATTTAAAAGGATCCTGGAGGAGCTGCTCGGCGAGACGGCTTGGCAGCCGCTTAGCACAACCGAAGGCTGGGCCACCAGCTGCCTGTGGATTAAGTAGGCGGACAGAGAGCCAGCGATGGGGGATAAAAGGAGTGAAGTGGATACTACTTAGAGGCAAACTCAGGAGGGAAGAAGGGCGGCGGCCTGGCCTGCCAGCCGCCGCGCTCCTCACATTCTTCAGTTTCCTCCCGAGGAAAGCTGCATTACCAGGCGACCTCTTCCTAGCTTTGAGAGATGTGCAAATGGGAACTATTAACAAAGGCACACTCCCATTTTTATCTCCGTCACACAGTGCTTCCCTGCTCAGGCTCTCTCCCTTTGGCCTGAGATGGGCTGGCGGGTCGTCGGAAGGAGATCAACGTGTTTGCTGATGGGGCTTTTTGGAATTCTTGAGGACTGGTCCCTTCCAACTCCAAGATTTTAAAAGTCTGTGTCTATGAGCTGAAAATTCTTCAAAGCTAAGAGGCTAGAATTTCATGATGTGAAGATTCTTCGAGTCGAAAAATGCATCTGAGCCTAATGTTCTAAGATTTCACCATTCTTAGATTCCCTGAGCCTCTGAGTCCTGGCTTATGATTCGAAGAGTGTGGAAGTGTGGAAGACTTCATGCTGTGAGCTTCTGATTCTGAGACTAGAATATTTCATGACATCGTGGTCACCTCTGGCTTTATGGCCTCCTTCTCCTTTGATGGCCGTACCTAAGCCATCCTGTGTGTCTGCTTCTGAGTTTGTTTTCCTCCCCCCATATGTTGGAAAAATATATTCAATATTAAAGTCTGAGTTAACCAGGTCAGAGAGAGGGAATAGAGACTGTGGAGCCAGCAGGGGTTCTTTGCAAACAGCTCTCGGTGCACACAAAGAATCTGAGAATACACATGCCTAGGGGTCAATGCTGGGGTTCCCCAGAGGGTCTCCCATACCATGCGACAGACATTTGCTGAACAGCTCCCAACCACAGGGCTCCTGTGGGAGACACAGAGGGCACGGCAGCCTACAGAAGCACGGGGTGGAGGCGGGGCCAGGAGAACCTTGTTTCTCAGTCTAGGATCTGGAGTTACATGGTGCAGACAAGGCCAACTTGCCCTGATCCGATATTGACTGAGGGGTTCGCACTCTCTGGAGTAAACTTCTGGGGAGAAGAAGGCTCAGCGTGGTCCAGAGGCCAAGGGAGGTGTCTGTTCCCTTCGCTCTGGGGAGGGCACGTAGATCTGACAGGAGGCCATGAGCAGGGACCAGTGCTATGGCTCCAGGGGCCACAGTGGGTGCTGCTGTGGCTGCCATGGAGGCCCAGGGAGGGTGGCAGGGCTTGAGAATGGCCATTTCTGGAGGATGGGAAATGAGAGCCGGGTGCTGAAAGATGGGGGCATACAACAGGAAGAGAAAGGAAAGACAGTCTGAGGGTGGAGAATCAGGTCACAGGAGGGACTGATGCACGAGATCCATGCCTGGGTTGCTATGGCTGCAAAATAGGACTAATAATAGCCACTCTCCCTGGCGGGGCAGCGAACCCTCTGCAGGTAAAAACTAGGCCATTCCCAGGTCTGCCCCCAGCACTGCACTGGCCCAACACAGTAGGGCATTCTGGCTGAATGAGGAAGCGAGAGAGGGAGAGGAACCCTAATGAAGGAGAGGCTCCAAGACCGGGCAGGTGTCCAGGGGCTGTGCCACGGCAGGCTGCGCTCTCTGCTCCGCAGACTGGCAGTGGGAGGCAGTAGGATCACCCACTGGAACCAACAGGCTTCCAGAGAATTAGGTATCAGCAGCGGCCTGCTGAAGACCAGACTGTCAGCCCTTCCCAGGCTCAAAATCTCAGGGTGGCCCAGGGCCTTTAAGATACGGGGGTCATAGATGAGCACCACAGAAGTCAGAACTGGGTCGACCCTGGAAATCATCCAGCTAACACTCGAGGGACAGAGGGAGCAATCGAGGCCCAGAGAAGGTAAAAACTAGCCCAAAGTCACAGGTAAGGTAGGAATGGAGTCAGGGCTAGGGTCTGCTTGTGAACTACCTACCCACTTGATGTCGACATTTTGTGTCCCTGTAGGAATGCACTATTAAAGCTATATTAAAGTTCAAGGAGGAGGTTCTTCACTGTGGCTTACACAGTCTCCATTCACTCATTCATTCATTCATTCATTCATTCCACAGTGCTGGATGGCAGAAGGGAAACAGGGATGGTCATATGGTGGTTTCTCCAGTTATACAGTCTCCGTTCATTCATTCATTCCCCGAATATTTATTGAGCACCTAATAATATGTGCTGGCCCCTCAGGATATATATACAGGCACTGTGACTAAAAGGAGACGTTTCTTTATTTAACTGTGCTGGCTTAGCCAATCTTAGGGGCCCATCATTCCAAGGAAGCAACTGGTACCCAGAATGTCTTTGGCAACTCCCATTTTAGAATCACCTTCAGATCCAACTTACAAGTCAAATCAATTTCAGCACTTTTCAATGATCTCTATCATATTTTATTTCATTTCATTTTTTTAGCAAAAAAAGATGATCTCCTCCAATTCCAACACACGCGCGCGCACACGCACGTCACCAGATAATGTCATCTCACTATTAAGAACAAAAATGAATTCATCTTTAAGATGTCTGAAAAGCTGGGGCTTTAGCGTCAGACACAACTGAGTTGGAATCCTGGTTCCACTGGCCTAGCTGTGTAATCACAGCCACGCGACAACTTTTTTATTGTCTGTAACAGATATGACGATATGACTTGTCACATCTCTGTGAGGATTAAAGGCGAGGTCGTTGTGAGGTTTTATGCAGTGCCCTGTGTGGAGACAGAGCTCACTCAGTGATGGTTTTGTGGTTTCTAACTCCCCACTGAGGGGGCTGCGGTATTTTACAAACATTTTGGATGCCCTCAGCGGCTGTGCCCAAGTGCTCAAGCTTTACACACATTGAGTGGCTAACATTGGCATGTTTGTTAAAACGCGGCGAAGTACAGAATGGCAGGGTCCTTGCTATATTATTCCTCAGGAAGTACAGGACTTCAAGGTATTCTCAGCCAGTGACTCCACCACTCTGGGTGGGGGAGGACTGACGCCCCCTAGAGGGAGAAGGGCGTCTCCTAATCAGGTCAGCTGTTGGTGGCAGCCAGTGCCAGTCCCGGGAGGCAGCCAACAGAGCCGATTGAAATCTGCAGGTCCCAAGATTGTCACAAGATCTGGGCTCAAGGCTCAGGCATCCCCAGGCCCCTGAGGACAGGGGCCGCCACCATCTCACTCCAGCTTTGCGTTGTTCTACAAGGGATGGACAGTGGACACGGCTGATGGGGAAAGGTGCCAACAGAGCAGAGATGAGGCTTCCCATGCAACCTTCCTCTCCCCCTGTCCTGGAGCCAGCCTGAACAGTTTTCCAAGCACAGAACCTACATCGAGGTAGTCATTTTATACTCTCTCCAACCTCCCACAAGGAGTGTCTTCTCATATCCTCACAAAACCAGCTCAATTGTGAAAGGCTGGTCACTACTGCCCCATTTTATAGATGGGAACACGAAGTTATACACAAGTCACTGGCTTTAGATTCAGAGCAGGGACTGAAACCTAGAAGTCTGCTCTCAGCCACTATGTGAGCCGTCTGTAACACATCAGGGCCTTTACCATCCTCTCACAAGCCCCACAGCCAAAGGAAATACCTTCTCTGTAATTATAAATTCTTCAAGAAGTAAAATTTTAAGCCCTCAGGTCCTAATGGAGAGAAAGAAACAGCAGAAAGGACTGAAGGAAGAATTGCAGGACATGAAATACCTAGTCAACATGAACACTTCATTTAGGGGCAGGTAGAGTGGCTGTTCCTTATGAGCCACATGACCTTGGGCAGGTCATCCAGCCCTTCTGAATGCTCACCTGGGAGAGCACCCAACAAAATGGAAAAGCATGCCTCCTTACGGGCAGGGTGCCTGGCACGTGGAATTGATTATAACTGTCCCTTGAAATGTCAGGACTGGAAGGGGCTTGAATAATGACCTAATCCCGGCATCTCATTTCACAGACAGGAAAAACAAGGCCTGGAGAGGGGAACGGACTTGCCCAAGGCCACGCCGCAAGCCCATGTTGATGCTGGGTCCCACACTCTCTGTTTATACGGAGATCAGAGACCAGAGACTTTTTCATTGGCTCCTCCCACCCATGGAGTCTGAAAATGTACGCTTTCTTTCTTCACTTAGCAAGGAAAAATGTGGTATTTCTGCCTAGAAGAAAATACAAACATTTGAGAAATACTAAAATTAAAACTAAAATCCCAGCGCTTCACAAAAAGGCTCTCTCTTTTAAGGTTTCTTTTTCCCGCCTTCCTCTCTCATTGTTCCCCCCCCCCACCACCAAATATTTTGCAATAACAGTAATGCTGAGAGGAAAGAAAAAATAAAAATCTGATGCACTTAACAGATATTTCGGTACAATAATGCATCACAGATGTTCATATCAAACTGTGCACGCGCACATACGATTTTACTGAGAAGGCTGTTCATTTCTGACTTTGGGGTTGAGGACCCTTAACACCCCCATCCACCCAGGCTCTGGAATCCCTCCTTTCCCAGTTAGCCCACAGCTGCCCACAGGGATGGAGGAGAGATTTCATCACCTCGCTCCAAAATGATAACAGGACAAATTGGCGAGGTTGGACGTTCTGGCAGGTGGTGAAGGGTGTACAGATTAGGGAACCAAGAGGAGTCCTGTTCTCTTTTGTTCTGGACTTGCTTCCTGCAGCCCTCTTGAGGAGCTGGACCCAAGAACAATTTTAAGAGCGGGCCCAGGCTGGTGATGGGGTGCGTGCATTTTTGAAACCAGAGATTTGAGTCCGTTTGATCTTCAAACATGGGCTTTGGAGACTGTCAGCGGGCTCCTTGCTGGCCGATAAATGGCTCTCAGGAACTTTTCCTAAAACATAACTTCACACACTTTCCAGCAAATGTTTTCAACCTACCAAAAGCCGTCATTTGGTTGAGCAGCAGTGTTTCCAGACGCCGAAGAAAGATAGTTTTGTTGTTTTAAGAGAGACAGATTAAAGCCAGGGGCTGTTTAACCAGAGGGTTTGTGTGCTCGCTCCAGCTCTCCTCGGATTCCTCTGTGGTCGGGTACAAAGAGGGTGCGGACAGTGATGCTGGATGCCCCACCTCCCTGGCCTAAAAAAGATATCCAGGCCAGACGTGAGGTCTCTGAACAGAGAGGCCTCCCACAAACCTGCCTCTAAAATGAGATGGGCGGTGAGCGCTAGGGAGCCCGATACAGATAATATCAGCTCCCGAGGCTGGCAAGGGAAAAGTCACTTCAGAGGGAGAGAGCCGGTATGTTCAGAGGATTCAGCGCCCGGGCCAGAGAATGCACAGGATTTTCCCCCGTAGAGAAGGAGTCAGGCGTAGTCAGAACCCTGCGGGGCGTGACTAACTGCCCCAATATTCCTGCCACCGGGGCCCTCTGGGTAAGGACTCCACAATTATGGGAGAGCCAGCAGGGGAACCGACAAACCCGCCTTTCATTTGGCCGGCAAATCAATCTGGCTTCTTACCTCCCCGGGGACAATATTGCATTTCCCCTGGAAAAACAAAGGCCAGAAGATCTCCAAAGGGGGATCAGTTTCTGCCGCTGTTTCCCTGGTGAAGAGTCTGCAACATCTCGGGAGCAGCGAGCAGGTCTGGTCCCAGTGGTGGAGTTTCTAGCCTGGCCAATTTATGAGGCTGTCTCCTTAATGGAGGAACACATCTTGGGGGCCACACCTCACCCAGGGCATTGGCCCATGCCTTGTTTTGGGGCCTCCTTGCAGGAGCCACCGGCCCTGACGCAGATCCCGGATCTCAGGATTGACAGCCTGTTCTCAAGGCACAGATGTGAACTCATTGTTCCCAGGGTCTCAGAGTTGAGTTTGGGGCCAGTGAGTTGCAAGTGACCTCTGCCCATGGAGATGGGGCTTTTCATGACATTTTGCTGGATCAGGTCTCTGGCAGCCAGAGACTTTAAACCTCCTAAGCTCTTCCCTTCTCCCTGCCCCCATTCTTGAGGTTCAGAAATCAGAACGGTCAACCTTTAAGTGAACACATTTCTCTGAAATTATTAACCCCAAAACTATCCTTGTTGACTTCCTCCAGGCCTAGGGAGGAGGTCCGAGGGCCGCCTAGAGCAATGCAAAGGCCTGGGTAATTCAGTAGTGTTTAACCTTCAACAGCAACAAGCCAGAGTCACACAGACACCAGGTCCACTGCACCTCCCCTGCCTGCAAAGCCGCAGGAACCATGACTCTTACTCTGCACATGCACGCTGCTGCCTGGGGGGGTGGTGCCCACACAACAGCTTCAGGACAGCCTCCTGTTCTGGAGACCCCAGGGCCTCGGGAAAGCTGGATGCAAACCCGCAACTCACTCTTTTTGTTTTCCTCACTCTGATGTTCCCGGGAAAATTCTTTCTGCTCAGGCAAGCACAGCAAGTGGGGAGTGTATATCCCCAACAGGTAGCACCACTGAGAGAGAAGCAAACACCCAAACGCTCATCCCTAACTCTAGCACACACCAGTTTGCCCTCAACCCACCCCGAAAGCAGCCAGAGAGCTGCCTCGCAGCCCGAAAGAGCCTCTCCCATTGGAAGAAGGCCAGGGCTCCGGATACAGCAGGAGGAAGGCAATCGGAGAAGAGGACAAAGGGGCTGGCCGCTTCTGGGGGCCGGGGAAAGCCAAGTGCCTACCTGGGAGAAGTTGAGCCCATTAAGCGGGTGGCACTGCTCCTCTACCCGCTCCACGGCCCCGGTGCTCTTCCTCATCTTCTCGGCCTGCTGGGCCAGGTAGAGGTCCAGGACGGGCACACCTCGGGAGCGCACGTCAGTCTCCGTGAGCGAGTTCACCATGAGCATCACCCACACGGGCCTCTTGCGCTCCCAGTTGCCCGCGATGGCATTGAACAGGTAGTCTGCGTACAGCCCCTTGCCCCGCTGTGCTGGTGTCATCCACGAGGGCATCATCAGCTTCACGTAGTCCAGGTGGCGCTTCAGACGCCAGTAGAGCTCCCGAGGCAGGACGTCCTGCAGGTTCTCCCCGTGCGGCAGCAGCTGGCAGCTGGCCAGGGCTGAGATGGTGTAGGGGTCCGTCAGGTCCAGTTCGAAGTAGACACGAGCGCTGGCCTGGAAGGCTGCCTTCGAGTTGTCCGGGATGAAGTCCCAGACGCGGGTGTAGGGGACGTGGATGGTGCCGAACAGGTAAGCGGGGGGGTCACGCCGAATAGTCCACAGGAAAGAGTTCAGCTCCCTCTGCTGCAGGGGAGGGGGGGAAGACAAGGCAGGCAGTGAGGCTAATGGCAGGGGAGTAAACCAGGGGTTGCATAGACAGAGGCAGGTGGAGGTGGGGTGGAAGGCAGAGGCCTACATGGGGCCATGGGAAAGAGCAAGGGCTGTGGAAGCTGAAAGACCCAGATTCGAAACCTGTCTCAGCGGATCATCTTAAGCACGCTGTTCCACTTCCCAAGACTCAGTTTCACCATCTGTGAACTGGGGGTGAGAGCAGCTACCCCAGGGAGGATGAAAAGACACAGTATATGTGAGTAAGCCCTAAGAGCAGCACCAGGCACAGAGGAAGGAGACAACGAAGGAAGCTCTCTCGTTATGATTAGCTTTCCCCCTTGAGTGCCAAGGACTGCCACAGCACCTGAGAATATTCATGCTCAGCCAAGCCAAACCTTCACCGGTGGTGTTTCATGTGGAGGGTGGGGAAAGGGGGACCAAGAGTCCTGCTCTGGCAAGAAGGGAGGAAGTCATATAACTTTTAAACCCAACCATTAGAAGATACATGCCAAGAGCACTTTGAAAGCAGAACACCTATTAAAAATAGCACACCTATTTAAACAGCTACTTCCCATTCATTGGGGTGGATACGGTTTTCTTGTTGGAGGGCAGGTCTGGGGTGTCAGCTACTCTGCTCCACTGCAGATGAGAAAGCGCTTTACAAGCTGCAGCCTAAGTAAAGTCACAAGGCCCTGATTTGGGAGGGGAAGATTCCCTAGAATTCATCCCAAGAAATGTGCTTCAGGCTCCTCCCCTAAAATGCCGTACCTGGCCTCCACCCCCCCACTCTCGGGCATCTTCTCAGACAGAAGCTCTGATCAGGAGTGTGCACAGGGGCAAAGAGGGGCATGGAGACAGGGATCCTTTCTCCAGATCTAGCTGAGGACCAGGGGTTAAGGGGCATGAGAAAGGGACTATCATTTCTCTCAGGCAGTCATTTCCCATCCAGAAAAGCCCCTGGACTGATCACTGACCACCTGCAAACTTGAGGTCAACTCAAAACTTTTCTGCCTGCTTCTAGCACAAATGAAAAGTGTGTGATGGGGTGAGTGGGGGAATAGTACCTTTTTTTTTTTTTTTTTTTTTTTTTTTTTTTTTACGAACAACCAAAAATCGTGGATCCCAGCACACTGGAGCTAGACTAGCTCTGCCCTCCCCGTTCCCACACAAGTCAGGACAGCAGAGGTGCACCTTGCCCAAGGTCAACTAACTCCCTGCTAACTGGGCAGTGAGTGAGGACCCTATACAACCTTTTCCTAGTCACTGGCCTCCAATTAAGGGTTATTTTCCATGTATTAATTTACACTTTGAGGGAGGGATGCTGAGAGAAATCAAGGGATTCTGTAGTTGGGAAGGAAAATTAGGAGAACCAGTAATTATTCAACCCCCAAGGAGATATTAGGCCAGCTTGCCCTGGCACTTCCTTTTCCTCTCCTCTGGAATCTTCCCCCTTTTTGTGAAATGGGGGCAGTTGGAGGATTGGGTGCCGGGGGCCTGGGCTGGAGAGGGAGAGAGAGGTGGGAACCAGCACCAGGGAGAAAGCTTGCTTTAGGTCAGAGTGGGAGGACAGGGGAGAGGAAAGCCTGTCTGTAAGGGGGACAGAGTGGGAATGGGAGAGCGGAAAGGTCTGATGTAAGTCAGAGCAGAGTAAAGCAAGGAATGGGAGAAACACGGTCAGGAGTGGGTAGAGAGCAACCAGAAGGGTAAACAACGGATAAAGTAAGAAAGACGCGAGTCAAAGGGGCACAGGGAGGAAACGTCCAAGCAGGACCGAAAGTCGAGGAGAGCCCGAGAGCGTCAGCGTGCGGAGAGGGAGCTGGAGAGGGAGCGCCCCATCTCGGCTCCCGGCACGGAGCTGGAGCCCGGGCGGCAGGAGGCAGGGAAGGGCGCCCGAGGCAGCGCCCGGCGGGCGGAGGTGGAGCGGGTGGGCTGAGCTGGGTGCGGAAGGCAGGACCCCCGAACCCTCGTCCCCACGGGCTGGAGTGGCCGGACGGCCGGGAGAGTGGCCGGGCAGGCGCTCGCTCACCGATCCGGGCGGCCGGCACTGTCCTCCGTCCGGGGGCTGCGGGCGGGCGCGGGCGGTGGCGAGGAGGGCGGCGAGCAGCGGCCCCGCCAGGGCGGCGTGCATCCTGCCGGGGCCCGCGGGGCGCGGGGACCCTCCCGGGCGGCGCCCTCTCAGCGGGGCGGAGAGCCCCCAGCTGGGCACGGAGGTTCCTCTGGGGCGCGGGGCTCCAGCGGCGGGATGCTGGGAGCCCTCTGGGGCGGGGCGGGGTGTCCCTCCCGGACCCGGGGGTCCCTCTGGGGCGGGGCTCCGTCTGCTGGAAGAGGGGGACCCTCTGGGGCGGGCCCCTCCCCAGGCGCGCAGCCCCGTTGGCGCAGCCCGGGGTTCTGAGAGCGCGCGGGTCCTGGGGCGCGCCGACGTCCCGGAGCTGCGTCGCGGTCCAGGGGCGCGCGGGGTCCCGGGGCGGTACCGGGCTCCCAGGGCGCGCGGGGTCCCGAGTTACGCGGGCAGCCGGGCGCGCAAGGGTCCCAGGGGTGCGCGGCGCTCCAGGGGGCGCGCGGTGGGACAAGTGCGGCGGCGGGCGCGGCGGGGCGGGGGTCGGGTCTGGGGCGCCCGGCTGCCCCAGAGCCGGGCTCAGAGGGGCGGCGGGCGGCCGCGCGGCCGCTGCCCGGGCTCCGCCATGCTGCTCCGCGGCCGGGAGGGAGGGAGGGAGGAGGGCGGGAGAGCGGCGCGGAGCCGGGCCGGGCGGGGGGCTGGGGCCGCCGGGGCGGGGGGAGGGGAGGACCCGGCGCGGGGGGCGGGGGGCCGGGGCCGCGCCGGGCCGCGCCGGGCCGGGCCGGGCCGCAGGGAGTCGGGGCGAGCTCCGCGCCCGGGCGCGGCGAGGCGGGGTCTGATGGGCATGGCAGGCGCTCGCTCGCTCCTCTCTCGCTCCCTCGCTCGCTCCCTCACACACGCGCGGAGGGAGGCGAAGCCCGCAGCAGCCACTTCCCCACTTTCCAAACTTCCCAGCGCAACTTTTTCCTCTCCTCCCCTGCCCGTGCCTCCTCCTCCCCCATCGCTCCCCCTTCCCCTGGCCCGCTCCCCGCCGGCCCTAGCTTCGGTGCGCGGCCGCCAGGGGGCGCCCGGGCCGAGGCCCCCCGCTCGGCCAAACTCTGGGATCTTCTGTGGACAGGGACTAGGCTAGGGGACGAATTCCGGGGACCTGGGCCAGCATCGCCCAAAGCATCTGATGCGCAGGTCGCGGAGGGAGTTAACAGCGAAAGAAGCAGGAGTGGGCAGGCACTCCCAGACTGGCTGGGAAGGCAGCACTCAAAGGAAATCCAGGGAACCTGGTAATTACAACTTTGTATCATACAGTGCCTGGCTAACACTGGCATGTGCTTAGTACGTGCCCTGCAGACACCAGGTGAATTAAAACAAAACAGAACAGCAAAGTAATCTTCCTCACAATTCCTTGGCACCTCCATTTGAACAATCTTCTCCCATTAACTTCCTTGGACCCACATAGGATCCCTGTAAATGGCCAGGGAACAGGGAAGATTCATATCCCAAATCCTTACACCATGGGAATTGAGAGAACCTTTAAATCCAATTTTCTGTTCCTGAGGGGCAAATGAAGCTTAGAGAAAACCAAGGGACAGGGGCAAGCGTCTGCATTTTCAGCAAATGGGGAAACAGTCACAGAAGCCTTGCTTAGATCTGTTAAATGAAAAGTTCATGACACCTATGCTGACAACAGAGATTGAAGTATGAATTAGGTAGAATTATCAGAAGCCCATAGCCCAGATAGGCAGACAGGGACAGACATGCAAAAAGGCCATTAAAACCAGACAATGAGGGGTGCCTGGGTGGCTCAGCCGGTTGACCGGGCCGACTTTGGCTCAGGTCATGATCTCACCGTTTGTGAGTTCAAGCCCCGCATCAGGCTCTGTACTGACAGCTCAGAGCCTGGAGTCTGCTTCAGATTCTCTGTCTCCCTCTCTCTCTGCCCCTCCCCCACTGGTGCTCTGTCTCTCAAAACTAAATAAAAACATTAAAAAAAAAGTTAAAAAAAAAAAAAAACCAGACAATGAGTACCAGGAGAGACAGAAGCAGTGAGAATGGGAACAGAGAAGAAGGTCTCCCAACACAGCTCAGACGCTCAGGGAAGACTCCTGGGAGTGGTCTTGAAGGGTAAGTCACAGGTAGCTGAGTGAAGGAGCCACACAAAGTCTCTCAGGTGGAGGAAGAGCAGGTCAGGTGCAGAGCCAAGAGAGCATAAACTCCTCCAGGGGACTGCGAGCAGTTGGACATGGCTGGAACAAAAGGCCAGTGGCAGGAGCTTCAGTTGTGTCTTCTGGCCAGACTGAAGAGTTTGTACTTAACATACACTATGTGACAGGGAGACATGGCAAGACATGAGTTAGAGGGTGGCTGGAGCTGATCTGTTCTTTTAGGAGGCATGACTGTAGGGGGTGAGTTGGGGGCAGAGAGGTCAGTGAGGAGACAGGCAGTCAGTGCAGAGGTGACCTGACTCCTAGCCCAGTGCTTTCCCATCACCTCTGGAGCACTCACGTCTTCAGGCACCAGTGGAGCAGCTGGAGAATGGCCACTCTAGAAGGTTGGGCAAGGAAGACAGCTGGCCCGGAGGGGCAGAAGGGCTCAGAGCACAAGACCTGGGCCTTTGGGCAGAACACAGGAGGGAAGGAGGGGGACACCAGACACTTGCAGGTTGAACTGCGTTAGACTGTCATTTTTGTAGGCCCCAAATAACTGATGTTGGCCATTTCATATGGTTCAACCAACTAGGATCCAGAGCAACCTCGGTCTCAGGCCAGCATACATCTGGTGACAGATGCAGAGCAGGCCAGAGTGCCCGGATGGTGTGAGACAACAGCGTGGCTCCGTGTTTCCCACACACAGAGCTCCGAGACCACAGCGGTGACAAAAGAGAAGTCCTTTGAAGAGTCCCTGCTCCCCATGGCTCCAAAGCTGCCTGCTGTGAAGGAGTAGGTAAGGATGTGCTCGCTCGGTAAGGGTGAGGTGAAACCGTTGAGAAGCGGGAGAAGGTAATTCCAGTGAGAGGCAGTGTGATGTTCTTCATGGAGAATTAGAAGACTTGAGACAGATAGAGGGTAAGAAGGGACCTGATGGCATTAAAAATGGATCCATATCATTAAAGTGATGGTGCATGTGTGCATGATTTTTAAAATGTTCCGAGACTTTTTTCCTAAAATTATAAAAGACTCGTCGGCTAATTGTCACGAATGCCAGCTATGACTTCTTCCTTCATGGCCCTAACCTAGGGCTGTGTGACCAGGGTCAAGACACTTAACGTCTCTGTGCCTCTCTTTTTCCACCTAGTTTCCTGTCCTATTTTTCTGAGTCAATGTGTACAATAATACTTTAGGATCTCCACCAGCCTTGTTACTGATATTATTAATGAGGTGCAAGAACAAACAGGTTTTTCCATTCTTCAGTGGAGAGTTGAAACATTCATCCACACAAGGTAGTGGTATTATTCAAAATAGCTAAAAGGGACAAGCAACCCAAATGTCCATCAGTAAATGAGTGGACACACAAAATGTGATATATTCACATGATGGAATATTATCTGTCCATAAAAAGGAACGAAGTATTTATACATGTTATGATATGGACCAGTCTTGAAAACTTTACACTAAATAAAAGGAAGCCAGTCACAAAAGGGCATATATAATACAATTTATTTATATGAATTGTCCAGAAGCAGCAAATATATAGAGGAAGAGGGTAGATTAGTAGTCGCTTAAGGTTAGAAGGAACAGGGAGATTAAGGGACCTTGGCTGAATGGTCCTGGGTTGCTTTGGGGAGTAATGAAAATAGTCTAGAATTAATTGTGGTAAAGTTTGCACGATGCTCTGAATATACTAAAAACCATTGAATTATACACTTTATTTATTTATGTATTTATTTATTTACTTATAAATGTTTATTTATTTTTGAGAGAGAGACAGAGCACAAGTTGGGGAGGGGCCAAGAGAGAAGGAGACACAGAATCTGAAGCAGGCTCCAAGCTGTCAACACAGAGCCCGACGCGGAGCTCGAGCTCACAAACCACAAGATCATGACCTGAGCTGATGTCAGATGCCTGACCACCCGAGCCACCCAGGTACCCCTGAATTTTACACTTTAAGTGGGTGAATTATATGGTATGTGAATTATATTTCCATAAAACTGTTACTAAAAAACAAAGAACAAACAAGTTTAGAGCCCCAGGAGACAGTCCTCATGAACAAAGGTCTTAGTGCTTTCCAATAATTTTTTCTCCCACCTGGTATAGTGAGAGAAGCCCTGGATGAACACCCCTAAAAATCCTAGAGAGTCACTGTGCTTTTGCTTATGTCTCCCTGAGCAGCTGTGGGGAGTTCCGTTGGCCTCACTGTACCTCAGTTTCCCTGCCATCAGTATGAACAAGCTCGCGGAGCAGATAACCTATAAGGGTCTTCTGTGTCCCACACAAGAGTGCAGCATCCACGGCCCCTGCCTGCCCACGGGCCTGTAGGCACAGGGCTCAGGAAGCAGGCAGTGGACGCAGCCACCTGCCCCCTCTCCCAGGGCACATCCGGCCCACTTTCCTTTTATTGCAATTTAATTGATGTTCAATCAGATGAGTACCAGGAATCTGTAGGCTATAACAGCCTGGGCAGAAACAGAAGCCTTGTAGCGGAACTAAACCAACAAAATCTGCCTCTTGAGCAGATCCAGGAGCCCTGGGTCCTGCCACAGGGCGTCTCTTAGGGAAGGAGATGAGGGGCTCCGCTGCTCAGTTGACCTCAAAGGAGGCACTTTGCTCTGGGCCTGAGGGCTGCCCTCAGCCTGGCCTGATGTTCAGTTCAGCTCCTATGCCACGTGTGCCCATCTCCTACCACCCCAGGCTCTGCCTCCTCCACCCCAGCCCTCCTTGTCTGGAAGTGAATCCTTGGTGACTGAAAGACAGGACTGCCTTGGGGATGTGGTGGGGGCAAGGACGGCAGATTCTAGGACCACGCAGCGGTCAGCCATGCTTAAGACAGTCTAGAGTGATGGAAACAACTAGAAAAACATCAGACACTGAGGTGATTCAGAAAAGAGCCTTCCCTCATGGAAGTAGGGAAAGAGACACAAGATCATAGAAGCACAACAAAGGATCAGAGTTGCTATACAAGATGGCACTCTTAAAAAACAAACCACCACCGGTGGTGCAGCTCGATGAGTGGGGTGTGGAGAGCACAGAGGGATCGGCTCAGATACTGTCCTCACAGAGCCTGCCATCCAGTGAGGGAGACAGATGCAAATAGTGCGATTTGGGAGACAAATGGGTGTGTGTGTGTGTGTGTGTGTGTGTGTGTGTGTGTGTTGGGGGAACAACCTTAGGAGAGAGGACCTCAGCAAAGGTCTTTGCAAGAAGGCAATATCTGAGCTGACCTTTAAGGATGAGCAGGATTTGGACGGGGAGGTTGAGGAGAGGCAGGTCATTTCAGACAGTGGGAACAGCATGTGCCGTGGCATGGAAGTGTAAGTGTCTGACATATTTGGGGAGCTGTGAATAATCATGGGGGGGGAGAGAGAATTCAAGAACCGTTGGGAAGGGCTGGAAATAAGACTACAGCAGGAAGGGCCATGCATGATTGTGGAAAGCCCTTCATCTTGGCTTTCAAAGGATATAATCTTCTTAGCTTGCTCTGCATAAATTGCAGGTGCTGGTTGAAGGATGACTCAGGTTCTAGATGAGATGTGTGCAGACAGAGGTGATACAACAACAATCGTGTGTGTTGACTGTTAACTCACCAATGCTTATTGGGTCCCCAGGTGTAGTATATAGTGTGTGAGGCATGAAGGAATATAGTCCTGACCTCTGGCTACTTGCAATTTTGGAACAAGATGGAAATACTCAGGTGACTAGTTACAATGTATTTAGGTGCTAGGTGAGTGATGTAAGAGTCCAGGAGAAGTCAGTGGGAGTTGAAGCGTCAAGGACATCTTCCAGGAGCAGTGGGGATTTGAACTAGGCGGCGAAGGAAAGGGAGCATTTAAATAGACGGAGAGAGAAAGCAAAGGGAAGAGAACATCCTGGCTGGAGAAGAGGGTGGCACCGAGAGCGGGCTGGAGTGGGGGGTTGGGTGACATGGTCGCAGGCGTCGGCAAGTGCAGAAGGAAGGGCAGCTGGGAGTTGTGGTAGACCGATTAAGTGCAGGACCTTTTATCTAAAGAGTCTCAGCAACACTGTGAGACAGACATTTTCACACCCATTTTAAAGATGAGGAAACCAAGTCTCAGAGGGCGCACATGGCATATTCAAGTCACACGGTTGATAATTAGAGGCCTGGACTGTCTACGTCTTTCTACTTAACCACTTGCTTCCTTTCAGACACAGATGGGAAGGTGGTACAGGTAGCATGGGCTGACTGGGTGTGGCTTCTGCACACACACACACACACACACACACACACACAATCACTGGGGGGCCAATTCACACTGCATATATGGCCCATCCTGCACTGTGTCTCCCAACCTCATTAGGACATGGGACCATCGTCATTTAGGAGACTTTTGCCTTTCACTCTAGCCCAAGCTGTGCCATGCTCCATACCTCCTTTCAGGATTCAGTAGAGGTATGGAAAGGGGAAAAAGAAATGTGATGCCTGAAACAAAATACCCCATCGAGCTGACCACTAAATAGCACTTAGACCCCAAGTATACACACAGCTGCTTTATGTAATGAAGGCTATAGACCATGTTCCTGGATATAAAATAACAAACCACATATAACGTTCTACATTGCTATGTAATTAGCACGGATCTGTGAGTGTGCGAGCTGACCAGGGTGAGGGAGGGGGGCTTGGGCCTCGAGCACAGTAAGCCGTGGAGAAAAGAACATGTGCTGTGGGGCCAGAAAGACTGGAGTTTGAACCTTGCTTCCTCTCTTTGTATCCCTAAGACCGTGGGCCACTATTTACACTCTAAAACTTCTAATTCATATCTGTCAACAGGAGTAAAAGTAATGCCTGTAGAAAATGGTTGTGCCCTTCCTGTCCCTTCGGGGACATTTAGTGATAGCTGAAGACATTTTTGGTTTTCATAACTGGGGACGTGCTACTGGCAGCTAGTGGGTAGAGGCAGGGATGCTGTTAAGCATCCTACCGTGAGTAGGGCAGTTCCCACAACAAAGAATTAGTCCACCCAAAATATCAGTCATACTAAGATTGAAGAATCCTGCCTTACAGAATTGCTATTTCGAGGACATAATCTTTACTAACTTGTATTGAGAATGACTGTGTGCCCCGCACCATTCTATCACTTTATTTAAATGTGTCCCATCTCACTTGTTCATAGTCAATTGATGAGGGAGATACTATTATTATCCTTATGTTACAGGTGCGGAAACTGAAGCCCAAAATCTGCCCAAAGTCACACAGCTAGTTATCGGTGGAGCCAGGGTTTGCCACAAGGCAGTGTGGCTCCAGAGAAGGATGGAGCTCACGCTTAGCAGGTGCCTGCTTCAGGGACTGGTGCTTGGGAGTGATGGCGACTATCAGAGAGCATGAGAGGGGTCATTCATTCATTTATGCTTTGCATGTGTGTTGCGAGCCTAATCGATCTTGGTGCTAAAGAATTGGTGAACAAGATAGGTAGAGTCTTAGCTCACACAGACCTTACTTTCTAGTTAATGAAGAACAATAATATAGAAGTAACCATTACCCGTGGAGATAGTAGAAGTGATGGAGTGTCTGGTGAATGATGAGAAGTTTGCCAGGAAAAGATCTGGGGAAAGAACATTCCCAGCGGAGGGTGAAGCCCTAAAAGAGAAAGCCACGTTGGCGTGTTTAGGAAACAGAGAGAAGTCCAGCAAAGCCAGACGTGTAGGGCACAAGAACACATTTTTAGAACATGGTTCAGACTGTGTTGTGGAGGTGGGTGAGGACCTTCAGGGGTCCAGGAAGGGCACTAGGGCAGTACTTAGGGTGAGGATGGTGGTGGCTCTGTCCACGGAGCAGATTTGGATCATACAGAGTTAGAGCCAAAGGTGGCACATGTGACATGGGGGTGAGGGGGACAGGAATCAAGGACAATGCTGAGGTTTTTGTTCCGAGCAGCTGGCTGCATTCACAGAGAGGGGAAGGCTGAGTAAAAGGAAGGTAACGAGAATCCAATTTTAGGTCATGTTGGATATGAGCTGCCTACTGGGGTCCATGTGGCAATGCTGGGAGACGGCTTACAAATGAGCCTAGAGCTCAGCGGAGAGGTCCAGGATGGAAGGATCCCTTTAGGCTCCATTGCATAGGATGATATTTAAAACTAAGGGCTCATCTGAAAGACAGAGATTGAGAATTAAGGAAAGCCTGCGTCTAAGCCCAGAGGACCTGATCATTTCTGGTTCGAGAGAGAAGACTTCACCCAAAGCAACAGAAGTAGAAGAAATCCCAGGAGAGAGAGGTCAAGATATCCAGTGAAATAAACCAGGGAAGTGAGCATTAGATTTGACTACAGGAAGGTTGCCAGGAGCCATTTCAGTGGACGGCCGGGGACAGAAGCTCAATGGGTTGAGAACAGAGAGGGAGGAGAGGAAGCAGCAACAACCAGTTCAGACAACTCCTTCTTGGGTTTTGTGGAGAAGGGTAAAGCAGTGGAGTTGCATAGGAACATAGGGTTCATGGAGAGACTTTTTAAAACATGAGTCTTATATCGTGTTTCTATGCTGGTATGAAGCATCTAGCCGAGAGGAAGGAACTTCCGGTTTTAGGGAGAGAGGGCTCCACTGGAGAAGGCCTTGATAAGCACTAGAGAAAGCAAGGGGCTTGAGATCCGGAGACAATGGGCAGGCTAATCCTTGTTAGGACATTTCATTCTGTTGTTTACACCAGGGAAGGCAGCAAGTATGTGAATGATGTGCATGGTGGATAAAGTCATTGTGAAGTAAATACTTGTACTTTCTCAGAGGAACATCAGCACCCTGACCTGGGCTATTGGTCAGCCTCTAGCCCTGACCACCGATCCAGACTGAACTCTGCCCCCTGGACTGAATATCTAATCCTATCAACCATCTCTCTTTGTTCACAAGGGAGCCACTGGGAGAGCCCATGGATGATGACTCAACATAACCCATCTGTATAGCTGAAAAGAATGTTTGGGACAGACGTTCAGCCGCACCAGGCTTCATCAACAGATGAGGGCTGCCTTCAAGATAATCTCAAAAAGGGGAGTTCCCAGGACCTGTCAGAGGAGGGGCTGTTCTGAGTAGAACCATTTGTGTGGAGTGTCTGAATAGAAGGAGCCAAGAACAGAAGGCTATCACAGTGGACCAAAATTTGGAATGGGAGACCCAGGCTGAGGCAGGATAGAGAGATTATAGAGATTGTCAGTAAGGACTCAAGCAGAGCTAAGTCAAGTGTAAAGGGGTTAAGTGGGGCTATTGGTGGTTCAGCTAATTCTGGGAGCCCTGCATGCTTATCCACTGTTTCCTTTTATTTGGGCCCTTGCAGGATCAATGTGGTTTGTGCAAGTCAATGTATACATTTCCCTGGTGATTAGGAGTTTGTAACTGCAAAATACGTGCTAGCTTAATCCCTCTAGATCTCAATTTCCTCATCTGTGAAGGGAAAACAATAGCAATGCATAGCTCACAGATTGGCATGGGGGTCAAGCTGATGGATGTGAAAGCACTGTGTGTAAAGGGCTGTGAATATTACTTTTATGATTATTAGTAATAATACCAATAAGAAGAGAACTCAAAAGTATTTCCTCTTCTAGGATAAACATTTTCATGGTCTTCTAGAATGTTATAAATGAGCATGAGTCCTGTGCGACGTGGACACTTTATGAAGAAGTTGTGGGTGTCTGTGGCATAGTGGCCCGCACTGGATAGTTGGGTAGGTTGTACCATGCACAAGGGTGCTCTGCTGAGCAGGTGAGTGGGCACTGACATCCAGCCAGCAGCAAGTGGGCTGCATCTATGTTTGATTCCACAAGGCACTCTACAAGCCAGCAGTGGCTCCAAGGGCACCCACCAGCACACTTCTGTAAATGTTTAGAATCACTTGTCCTTTGCTTGCCAAAACCGGTAACGGGGAGTCAGTTGACTTTCTTCAGCGATGGACATTTTCATAACAACTTTCCCATCTGTATCTCCAGTGACAGGCAGTCTCTCCTCTACTTACATGCCCTGCCTTCCTTTCAAACTCACCATATCCGTATTCAAAACTCCACTTTTCTCAATTCAGAATTTGGGTTGGATTCTCTACTTCTCACCTGCTGTGTTTGATACTCCTTTTCATCTATCCCACCTGAATGCTGCTTATGACATCGAGTGACAAGAAGCTCACTACCTTGTGAGGTAGCCAATTCCACTTGTAAGCAACTCTTAGCACTCAGAAACTTCTACATATTGAATCTGCATCTGCCTGCCTGAGGTATGCGTCTCCATACGTTATAACAGCCAGTTGCCTCGCTCCCATCCTTGGGATCACATGGAGCAAATATTCTCTATTTTCTTCATGATAGCTAGTCATACATTCACAGAGACCAGGTCACTCTGTGTCTCATTGTTCTTTCCTCCATTTCTTATATAAAAGATTTTGCTTCTTTCTACTGTCCTGATCACCATTTAAAAAATTCCTTGTGTCTAGAACGTTGCTTCCAACATTCTCCAGTTTTCTCATTCATTGTTTTACTAAGTCATTAGTCATCTGACATCTACATGCTCAGGGATTGGAGGTTAAGAGAGACGAATTGATTTTCCAAGATCTTACAGCTGCTAAGCTATTCCGACTGTAACTCCTGTTCTTTCACTGCCTCCGTAGAGATGCAGTGGCCTTGGAATCCAGTCAGCCTTCGTAGTGGCAGAGGTGCCCCCGATTAGTTGAATTCTCTGCCTCAGAGCTTTTTCTTAATCTGCCCAGAGTGTTTTAGCAGTCCCACCTCTCTCTTCTCCTCTCAAATCAGCAGCTCATGCTCGCGGTTTAGCCGAGTCAATGCCAACTGTTTCCTCACGGTTCTAGATCCTTTTTCCTCCAGACTTCCAGACATACCACAGCTGGAGTGGTCACTGTTTCCAGCTATAACACAAAACATTAGCTCAGGGCTGGGAAAACAGGAGTTCTTAAGGCAGTGAAGTCAAAGGATTGTCACATACAAAGGGAGAGAGTATGGCTAGATAGAAGCTTCATGAGGGTAGAGACCGTGTCTGTGTTTTTCATTTAACTTTGTGCATAGCTCATGTTCCTGATGGCTGCTACGACTACTTGGGAACATACTAGAGCACTCCACTGTCAGGCATTTAAAGAAATGTGAGTTGGGAGAGTTCCAGCTGTTTTCCCTCCTCACCAACACTTAACCTTGCCCATTTTTGTAATTCTAGTCATCCTTGTGGGTGTGAATGGTACCTCATTGTGGTTTTAATGTGTGTTTCCCCCATGACTAGTGATGTTGAGCATCTTTTCATGTTCTTATTTGACATTCTTACTTAGTGAATCCTTTGTTCAAATTTTTTGCTCGCTTATTACTGTGCTATTTGACTTTTTACTGGATTGTGATGGCTCTTTCCATATTCTGTTCACAAGTCTTTTGCCGAACATAGTTGTGCAGATATTCTCTCCCAGTATATGGCTTGCAGTTTGATTTTCTTAAAAATGCCTTTGGGAGAGCAAATATTTTTAATTTTTAGGAAATCTAATGTATCAATGTTTTTGTTTGTTTTATAATTTGTGCTTTTTGTTTCATATTTAAGAATCTTGGCCTAATCCATGGTCACTAAGGCTTTCTTTCCTTTGTTTACTCCTAGAAGTTTTACCGTTTTAGGTTTTAGAGTTAGGTCAGTGATCCATTTTCTATGAGGTGTGAAATAAGAATCAAGGGCTGCTGCTTCCTTTTTTTTTTTCTTTTTAGAAATGAATATCTATTGTCCCAGTACCATGTGTTATAAAGATTATCCTTTCTATATTGAATTGCCTTCGCACCTTTATAAAAAAGCATTGGTTATTTATATGTGGCCCTATATTTAGAACTCTCTATTCTGTTCCATTGATATATATATATATATATATATATATATATGACAACACCACTGCCTTTATTATTATAAGCTTATAATTAGTTATAAAACTAGGTGGTATAAAGTCTTCCAACTTTATTCTTCATTTTTAAATTTCCTTAGCTACCTTAAGTCATTTGCATTTTCATACAAATTTTAGAATCAGTTTGTCAATTGTTGCACAAAAGACTGCTGAATTTCTAAGATTACAATGAATCTCCAGATAAGTCAGCAGAGAATTTACATCTTTAATAATATTATCTTATGGTCCATAAACAGGGCTTATCTTTCTTTAGATTTTCTTTAACTCCCCCAGCAATATTTTGTGATTTTCAGTGTATATAACCTATACATCTTTGATAAAAGTTTTTAACCTAAGTATTTGGTAGTTTTTAATGCTCTTATAAACAGCATCTAAAAATTTTCCAGTTTATAACTCCTTTGCAAGTATATAAAATACAACTGAATTTTGTAAATTCTTATTTCCCACAAGTTTGTTTTTTTGTTTTTGTTTTTGTTTTTTGGTATCTATTGAGATGATCATATGAATCTGTAATGATATTCCCTGTCTATTCTTGTTATCAGTAATTGAATGTATTTTTCATTTGTGTATGTTCTTAAAAATACACATTGCTATTTTGTATGCATGTATTTTTTTAATGTGTGTAAATGGTATTGTTATATTAGTCCATTTCTTTTTTTACTTGTTTGCACCACAGAATATGCTCTTACAATCAATTTCTATTTCTTCTGATGGCTACATAATATGCAATGGTTGTATCCCATACATTTTACCTGTTTGCTCTCTGAGTGATGGTCTTGCAGGTTGCCTCCAACTCCCTGACTCCACAAACAATGCTGCAATGAACATCCTTGTACATATTCTCTTATAAACCTGGATTATAAGTTTTTGGGAGTATGCATACCCAGGAGCTGAATAGCTGAATTATAAAATATGCATATACTGAATTTGGCTACCTGAAAGGGAATGTTCTCCAGAATAGCTCCACCATTTCATAATCCTGCCAGTCTGAGGGATATAGGGAATCCTATATCTCTGCTAACCTTGCCAATATCCAGCCTTCTCATTTTTCCTCATGTGAATTATAGAAAATGATATCTCATTGTAGTTTAACTTCAATCTCTCTGATTGCCAATGGTTTTAAACAGTTCTGCATATGTTTTTTGCCTTTTTTTGGATTTCCACTCCTGAAAATTGCCATGTAGATCCTTTGCTTTGAGTTTTCCTTTTTCTGGTTGATTTTCAGGAATTTCTTGTATCTTCTAAATGTTAATCTTTTGTCCGTTTTAAACATTGTGAACTTTATTTATTTATTTATTTATTTATGTATTTTCTGCATAGTCCCCTTCATTGATAAGAAATCTTTTTTTTTTTTAATTATACTCTTGGGGCGCTTGGGTGACTCCATTGGTTACGTGTCCGACTCTTGATTTCTGTTCAGGTCATGACCTCACAGTGAGTTCGAACCCTGCATCGGGCTCTGTACTGACAGCATGGAGCCTGTTTGCGATTCTCTGTCCCTCTCTCTCTCTGCTCTGCCCCATTCACATGCTTTCACCGTATCCCTCAAAATAAATAAACAAACTGAAACATAAATGATATAAGAAGTCTTGTTTTAATAATGAAATCCAATTCGTATTTTTTTCCTTATTGCTCACTTCCTTGTTTTTTAACATTTTGTGTGGGAAATTCTTCCCCATATCTAAGTCACAAAGATATTCTTCAACGTGTTCCATTTATGTTTTTGCCTTCTTCTGTTAACTTTATTTTTTACCTTTCTTATTTGTCCTTTTAATCCACGTAATACCACCTCTGTATGTGGTATTCAGTAAGGGATCCGGTTTTCCTCTTCTGGTCTTTAAGAGAGGAATGTGTCCTGGGCCTACATGCAGCCTGGCAGGGAGAGAGCTAGGACATAGCTATCCCTCTTCCATCTCCTTTTCCCTCCAGTGTCCCTCCTGTACCTCTCGATGGCCAAACTCAGTTAGGAATCACAGGGCAAGGGAGTAGTTAATGCAACGCAGAGACGCCAGACTCTTGGCGCAAGAGTAGAGTAGAGCAGGGTGGGGAAAAAACCAAAAAGGGTGAACAGAGAATATCTATCATGACACACGTGTGAGAGTGAGTGTATGTGTCTCTGAGTTCTCTATTCTTTACCGGTGGTGTATTGGTCTATCCAGTCTTGTGCCAGTACTACAGTGTGTTAATTACCATGTTTTTGTAGCATGTCAGCATCTGGAAAAGTGAGTTCTTCTCTCTTCATCTTTCTTTTTTTATGTTTAAAGTTTTTAGGTTAAACACATTTGTATTCCTCCATGTGCCTTTTGGAGTATGTGTATTGAGTTCTCAAAAGATCAACTGGAATTTTGATTGGCCTCGTATTAAATGTTTATATTGATTTCAGAGAAGGGACTTTTTTTTTAAATGTTTATTTTTGAGAGAGAGAGAGAGAGAGTGCGCGTGCACAAGCGGGGAGGGACAGAGAGAGAGGGAGACAGAATCTGAAACAGGCTCCAGGCTCTGAGCTGTCAGCACAGAGCCCGATGCAGGGCTTGAACCCACGGGCCACGAGATCATGACCTGAGCTGAAGTCGGATGCTGAACAGACTGAGCCACCCAGGAGCCCCTTAGTGTTATAATTCTTTATGGTAATACCAAGGATTAAGGCTATTTTCTCTCTTTGACCTTTTTTTCCCCATCCAGTGACTAACTTTTTTGTAAACTAGTGTTCATTCCATTCTCACATATCTCTTCCTTCTGTCTCAGCTCCACCGGACGCCCACACCCAGCAGTTGGGAGATCAGAAAGACACCATCTGCTGATTAATAAACAGACATGTATTCACTTATAAGTTGATTGAATCAGGGTGTCTCTTGATGTCCCTGTTCTGAATGTTCATACATTCCACCACATACTCCCTTATCTAAGTCACACCCAGAGGCTATGTGGCTCGGATGAATCACATCTGAACTGACCATCCTCCCTGGAATCCATGGGCTGCAGAGGACGTGAATTTAGCCAAAGTGGACACCTGCCATGGACTCAGAACAGGAGTGGCTCTGGAGGAGCACATCTGTACAGAGTCCATTTGGGGCCCTGACCGCAAGGCCTGAGGATCATGGATGGTGCTTCTGTGGAACACTCCCTGCATGCTCAGTCCTGGGATGGGCGGAGCATGTGGTGGAACCAGAATAAATCAAGAGACCTGGGTCCTAGCACCTCAGATAGAAGAGAGGAATGGTGGCTGGTTTGGGACAGCAAGTTAAGGCATTTCGTGGGCTTTTTATCTATCTAGGCCAGATTGGGACCTAGCACCCCACAATGTCCCCCAAACGAATTAATATTCTGCCTCAAGATCCACAAATCTCTCCAGCCCCTCTGAGCTCACTGACTTCCGCTCTCGCTCTGGAGCGTGTTCATTTCCCTGGGCATTGCAAGCGCTTGCGCTCTCAGGGCTCGGCTGGGGCCTTGGTCTGCCCTCCTCCAAGTGGAGACGAAGAGCTACAGAGGTACGTGGGTCCCTCAGCCATTCACCTGCGGTATCTCCAGCTCAGTGTCCCAGAGACATTAAGAGTCAAAGGGGAGATGATTTGCTTTGTTTTTTAAAGAGATGCTGAAGAAGCAGAATGAAGCACATACCAAGAGGAGCCCATCATTCCACTGCCCAAAGGTTTACAGGCGGAAAAAAATCCTTTCATGAGAAGGGTACTCACACCAGTTTGCAAGGCACTTCCAGTTTCCAGAAGGGACACCGAGGCCCCCCGGTTTAAAAGCGCTTGTCCAAAATGTTGTACAAAGTCAGTGACAGAACTGAGACTAAAATCCGTGTACTCTTTGTCCCAGTCTGAGTTTCCACCCTGCGCAGCTGGTGGGGGCGCTTAGGACAGACCGAGAAGGGGGATGAGTGGCCCTATGTGGGCAGGCGTGCATCCGAGAGGCCAGGACAGAGCCGGGGGCTACGGTCAGCTCTCCAGGGCCTGCATATCTCTCGCGGGGAGCTCAGGCCAGTCCTTGCTTTCTGTCTCAGTCTTCTGTCCTGCAAGCTTGGGCTTTTCAGAAGTGCTACCATCAGCACAGCAGGGCTGATCCAGGGTGGCAACCAGGGGCCGTGTCTGTTGGTACGTGCCCGATCGCTCCAGACCAGCTCCAAGCTGCACACCCACCCACCACTGAGAGCAGGGGCCGAAAGCCCCTGGTGGTTACTGCCACTGCAGCTGGAACACGAACGTTAGGACAGACCCAAATTCAGAACCCAAATCTTACCTGTTCCTAGTCGTACCAGCTTACGCAAGCTGCCTTCTGAGCCTCGGTTTCGGAATGTGATTTTCACACCAACCCAGGCGAAGAATGCCTGTTAGGGAACCGAGAGTCCAAGGTGGATCGGCCGCACCGCCACCACACTGACCATATGAAGGGTGGGTCATGGCCAAGGGGGCCGTCGCTCCCCTGCGCCGTGCATTAACCCTCACACCGGCCAGCTCAGGGAGGTGTGATGCTCGTCCCATTTTACAGATGAGAAAACAGGCTGAACGGGTGAGCACTATTTTTGCTATCTTGTATGTTCGTCATGTGTTTCCTGAGATAGGCAAGGAATTCCCTCCCACTGTACTGGGGAGAAGCTGAGGCATAGAGAAGATAAACGGTGTGCCCTGGGGGTCAGCAAGAAGGAGTCGATAGAGGGGCTGGGTCTGAGTCCAGATTCCCCGGCTCCCATCTCAGGGTCCCCCCGCCCCAGCCTATCCTTGCTATACAAGCCCCGGGGAAGGCATCCTGCCCTGGAGTGGTGCTCCCCCAGGCCAGCCTCACCCCTCCCGCCAGGGAAGCACTGCCCTTATCCCCCTGCCAGACAGCCTTGTTGCCCAACTTGCGGGCAGGAGCCAAGCCTGGCAGCCTTTGGTGGGCATCCAAGTCGAACTGCTCTTTCCTGCGCCGAGTTTAGCACGCAGCACGGCTTCATCATCCAAATATGTCCTGCCAGACAGGCCTCAGCTGCTGGCCGCCGGGGCACTTGGCGGCCTGAGAGAGCTTGGCGCTAATTGGGCCCAGCCAACATAAATCGTGGCTCTCATTAAGAGGAAGTCGAGCCGTTCTCTGGCAGAAAAGGGGTGAGAGGTGGGGAAGGATGGCAGGGTCAAGAACCTCCCACCAAAAGGGGGTTGAGTCCTGCAGTGGCCCTGGGACCTTAGCAAGTGTCCGGATCGCGCTGGCCCTCTCTGTCCATCTACCCATCTAAAGGTTTCGGAGGCAGCACCCAATCATCTCTGATAGTTCACACCAAACTATAGAGCTGTCCTGTTGCTTTGGGGCAGTGGGGGCTGGGGGGCATGTTGTTTTTCCTTTCTGCTTGGAACACCATCAGGGGTAAATCTTGTTACATTCTGTGGAGCGGTGGGGCTGTGTCTGCCACTTGACTTGGGGGAGCTGAGAGAAAGTCCTCCCCACAAACGAGAGATCTCCCTGGGGCTGCTTTGCTGTCTGGAACCTTTGTAGCAGAAGGCCCGGATTCCCCCTGAAACAGCAAGGCGCTCCGGCAGGGGCACCTTCCCAGCTAAGCCGGCTCACTCACTGACAGGCAGGCAGGAGGCTGCTTCTTGGGGTCTAAGAGCTGTCCTGAGCTGAAAACAATGGTCAGCTGTGCTGAGACGACTGGAAAATATCAGGTCAGTTTGAAAACAGTTTATACCAAGTTTGCAACTTCTGACCCTGCCAAGCATGCATGCACTTAACCACCCATGTAACCCACTGCTGCATTCACTCACACCGTCTGCATTTATGAAGCGCTAGCTGTGTGCCCAGTACCATGTGGGGTGCTGGGAATATTGACGAACCTGACTGAATCGTCACCTTATCCAGAGTCATGGTCTACGGAGAAGGACACACAGCTGGAAAATCAATGCCGATCCTATACCAAAGATACGTGCGAGGTCCTCTGAGGACAGAGGCAGAAGTTACGGGCTCTGACTCAAGGGGGAGGTGGTGGAGGGCGAAGACCGCGTTCCCAGAGAAGGTGGCATCAGCAGTGCCTTGGAGAGTAAGTTGAAAGCACAGGAGAGGACAGTAGAGGAGAGGGGAGAGTGTGAGCAAAAGCTGAGCAGAAAGACAAAAGGGATGCTCTGGTCAGAGAACAGAACAACGGAGTTCTGTATAGTTAGAGGGAGGATGCACAGTGAGGGAGTGGGGGATAAAAACCGTAGCTGAGGCTGAGGCTTGGGCTTAAACAATGTCCCAGCTGGGGTGGGGGGGGGGGGGAGGTTTGTTCCAGTGATATTTTACATCAGTTCCCAAATACTGTGTATCAGAAACCCCTGGAGAGCTTTTGCAAAATACAAATCACCAGTCCCTACCCCTGAGATTCTGATGTAGCTGGCATGGTGGGGGCCAGCAGTCTGCATTTTTAAACCAGCTCCCTAGGTAGTTCTGAGGTAGCTAACTAATGGCCTAGCTTCGCTTAAAAATGCAAGACGCTGATAAATGCATCAGAAAAAAATAGCAGAATTGGGAGACAGAGAATTCTTGAAGGAGGGGGTGGCAGAATTTTAAACAGCAAGGTCAGGGAATGGAAGATCTGAAGGAGTGAAGGAGAGAGCCATGAGGAAACCTGGGGGAAGACCACTCCAGGAAGTGAAAACAGCAGGTGCAAAGGTCCTGTGGCAGGGCTGACTGATGTCTTGAAGGAAGAATTAGGAGGCCAGTGCTACTAGACTACAGGAGATGAGGTCAGAGAGGCAGTTGGGGCAGGCAGGTTGTGTAGGGTCTATTCTCCAGCCTTTTTTTTTTCAACAAAAAAGTTTTCTTTAATGTTTATTTATTTTTGACAGAGACACAGAGCATGAGTGGGGGAGGGACAGAGAGAGAGAGGGAGACACAGAATCCGAACCAGGCTCCAGGCTCTGAGCTGTCAACACAGATTCCGACTCCGGGCTCAGACTCATGAACCACGAGATCATGACCTGAGCCAAAGTCAAGACGCTTAACCGACTGAGTCACCCAGAAGCCCCCCCCCCCACCCTGGCCTTTTAACACCATTGATTTAGTCCCACCATCTAGTGAAGGAACAGGTGTGGAGAAGGGACCTTGAGCAGATCCATCTTCTCTGTGTCTTTCTTTGGCACAGGGCCCCGAACGAAGCTGTGTGGCTGGGTGGTGCAGAGGAGCAGAGGGAAGAATAGAATGTAGTTTTCTTGCCCCCAGGATCTCAGTGCAGAGGGGGGAGACGCCAACTCATACCATCCCCTCCAACAGATGGCAGACTGTAATGGCTGCTAGTATCCTGATTCCAACTGTAACAGAAATAGCAGTCCCAGTTTGGGGGTGTATGAGGGAGGTGGGCATGTGACTGAACAGGCTGTAACTGCGTAGCACCTGGAGGGCGGATAGGACTGCAGCAGCATGGCAGGAGGCAATCGCCGGGCGTAGCAGAGCAAGTGTGTGGCTGACAAGGAGCTGGAAGGGAGGTCTGTGGTTTGGGGAAGGCAAAACGTGGGGTCACAAAGTCCTGAGTTTCAAATCTCCCTCAGCCTTGAAATTTGAGGCCAACTGCGGGCACGTGGCTTTGCCTCTTTGAGTCTCTGTGGTCTCCATTTTCCCACCTTTCCCACAGGGTTAATCCCTCCTCCAAATATTGGCTCTGAATGTTGAGGAAGTCGTGCCTGTGCCTGTGTCTACAAGCCCAGGACGTGGCGTGGAGTGTGTGGTCAGGAAGGAAGTCTCGCATCGCCCCTGTGAATGGGTGGAGCCCTCTGTCTTCTGCCTCACCAGGCTGCTTCCATTAAGTGCAGGAAGAGGAGGCAAGCCAGGTGCAGAAGGTGAGAGAGCACCATCTGGTCTGTTTTCCTCTCCACGTACAACACCTCTTTCCAGCTTCACGGGAGCAATTGTGGGCAAGTGCCACCGAATGGTCCACTCTCATGATTTGCACTGAACTGACCGTGGTGCTCCATATCTCAACTACCTCCTGGAAGAGGCGCCGTTATTATTGCCTCTTTCACACAGTGGGCGTGTGGAGGTGGGCAGACATCAGTGAAGGAGCCAGGGCTCTGTGTGTTTGTTCCTCCCTACCCTACTGACCTCCATAGCCAGGCCAAGGGCAAACAGACCTCTGAGGGACCTAGCAAACCAAGCTGAGCTAGGAGCTGCTGAGCAGGTCGAGGAGCTCCTAGCTCCCTCCTTTTATGGGAAGGGGTTATAGGTGAGGGTGGTCTCTTGGCCCCAACACCTCTGCCCCGCCAGGGCTTCCTGGTTGGCCATGCCCCAGCCTCACCCTCTAGGCCCAGGCTGGCTTGTGCAGCCTCAGGGAGGGAGCCCAGGCTGGGGAGAGGAGGCTCACACATACACATTAACCCTTTCTCTGCCAGGCAAGGAACATTTCTGAGGCAATGTGGTTAGATGCAAGTTCTTTATTCTCTTGATCCTTCATTCTCTCAGGAAGCCCCTCCTTAGGTCTCTTGGGCACTCCTGGGTTGAGCACTGGGGATAAAGAGGCAAGTCAGACCGAGTCCTTGCCCTGGACATGCTCACCATCCCTGGGGGGACTGAAAGGTGGGCCCACGATCACTGCTGTGCTGAAGGACCTGAGAATGTGTGCAAGCCCTGGGGAGATGCCAGGAGCAAGAGACGAACTGTAGCCCCAGAAACAAAACATCCCCTCTCCTTCTGAATGGTCATTCGTTCATTCATTCATCGTTCACTCGGCCTGGGCCCTGGGGAGGCAGGGATGACCCAGACCGTTCTTGAGAATCTCAAAACTGGTGAGGCGTGAGGATGGGCACATATTCGACTTTGAAATTGACCATTAAAGAGGGGATGGCAGGGAACTGAGGGGGCGGGGAGGAGGGTTAGACTGGCGTGTGCTCCCTGGAAGAGGGGGCATTCACTTAGGCCTTGAAGAAAGGAAAGCCTTTGGCTACTTGGAGATACAAAGCTGGGCTCCTGTGGAACCACATTTACCAGCTGCCGTGTGTCCTGGGATAGTTCCTATTTAAACGATCTGGGTTTTATTCGAACTGAAATATCAGTTTGGGGCTGACCTTTGCGATCATTTTTATAGAACAGTCTCTTCGCTAAAGGCTACGTGTACTCACAAACTCTCTGTGATTTGATTGCTCTGATCAAACTTTTCAGAGAAATCAATGAATCAAATAAGAACAAATCCTTTTTCAACCACATGTCTTGATTTCTAGTTCAGAAATGCTATCTCTGTGCTTATAGCCACACAGCTAAGGTCTACTTTGACCTTCTAACCCGACCACAGTGTGCCCTCTGGAAAGATTTGGTCTCAGTCACCAGCCCTGAAGTGCAGTGGGGGCTAGAACAACAGAGAGAAGGGTAAGAAAAGATGAAAGTTCCCTGGTCCCCTCACCAGGTGGAAGTTTGGGGTGGCAATAGCATTTTTGGCTTGAAATGACCCAGGCCTGAGAAAGGAACTTTAAGGATCGGGAAGGTTTGGTTATACCTGTGGTTAAGAACAAAGGATTCTGATTAGTTGTAGCTGGGTCTGATCCTTTGCTCAGGTACACGTGCCTCTGGGCAAGTCAAAACTAGCGTACCCCGAGTTTCGTGCATGTCTGTAAAATCGTTGAGAGCCTTCTGTGCAATAATGTCAAATGCTCAGCCCTCTCTCTGTCGCTTAGTAAGGACACGGGGGACAGGTGGCTAAGAAATTAGTAGTAGTAGTGAAAGCATGGGAGCCTGCAGTGAAGGTGACTTTGGGGACAAGAACCTTCACAGCCTCAGAGATCCCATTACCCCCAAGGACTGTCACCCAGGCTTCCCTCACCCCTTCCAGTTCACACACCTGAGCAGGTACAGTCAGAGGCCAAGAAGCTGAAATGACCCCAAATCAGAGATTAAGAATGAAGACGATGTCGGACCCAGGGCTGCCACTGTGGCAATCTGAGACCCCTAAGTCCCCCCAGAGCCAGCAGGATCTCTCTGGTCACATACTGCGGACCGGGGCCCTGCCCCCTCTCAAAGGCCTCTTCTCATCTTTATTCGGCTGCTTCTCTCCATTACCCCTGAATGGAAATGGAAGCTTAATTTTTCTTGCTCGAAGCCATTAACACTCTGGGCCCTTGACAGGAAACACAGCTCAGCTTTAATTAGCCACAGCAAACTCCCCGCAAGAGCTTCTAGCACAGCCCGGGGACTTCAAAGATAAAGGCTTCCCCATTCTCTCTAATCACAGCTATTAATGAGCCAATTAAGGCTTTCTCTGGGGCCAGGCGAGCGGCCTGCTCAGTGCACAGGCACACAGCTCCGCCGGGCTGCTGGGAAGCTGGAGAATGACGGGTCGGCAGTCCCAGGTCTGCACCTTCTCTGCTGTGAGTCTTAGGATGGCGCAAATGTCCTCTCTGGGCCGCTTTCGCCAACAGCGGAGAAAAACACTATTTCTCCCGAGGAGCAATTATTGCAACAGGAATGATTACAGGTCAGTGGTTCTCAAACTTTTGCATGCTTCAGAATCACCAGGAGGCCTTATTAAAACGCTTTGCTGGGTTCCACCCCAAGTTTCAGACTCAGTTGGTCTGGGAGGGTTGCCTGCAACAATTTGCATTTCTAACTTGCCCCCAGGTGGGGGTGTTGCTGTTGGTCAGGGGACACGTTTTAAGAAGCATTGCTCTGGACAACAAGTGTGAGATATTACTTGGAGATTTGCATTACACCCTCATCTGTAAATGTCCCATCACCCCTTTCCTTCACCTGCTTCATCTGACAGTTTCCAGAAGTCTCCAATCTGGGCTGTCAACGCTTGGACACAACAGCATTTGTCACCCTGCGGTGGCCTGACAGCGTATAGTACTCCACGTGTGCTCCTTCGGGAGGGGAAATGGATCGGGACACCCTGATTCCAGAGAAATCAGAGGGCGTGGAGTCCTCGAAGCTGTGTGGTTGGGTGTTGAGATGGAGGTGTGCAGAAAGGAGGGCGCTTCAGTGGGGGAACATGTGCAAAAGATGGCACCAGGATAATGCCTGTGACGTGTGGGAGACTGGTTAGGATCTTCTGGAGGCACCTGGTGGCTCAGTCGGTTGAGTTTCCGACTTCTGCTCAGGTCACAATCTCACAGTTTGTGAGTTCAAGCCCCACATCGGGCTCTGTGCTGCTGGCACAGAACCTGCTTCAGAATCTCCATCTCCCTCTCTCTGCCCGTCTCCCCCTGTCTCTCTCAAAATAAATAAACTTAAAAAAAAAAAAAGAATCTTCGTACTGAAGTCTAAATGAGGTCCCTCATGCTGCATTTTGCCTATTTTCTTAGCAACTGAGGCAGATTCATTCAACTGCCTCTTGCCTGCAGTGCCCGCAGCATGACTATAGTCACTGTGCTTGTGGCTTCAGAGACAGACTACTCAGGTCCAAGTACAGTTCAGGTCTTTAGGATGTTGGGTCTCAGCGGGGGCTGCTGCCTCCCTGCCTGGACCCCTCATTCTGCTCACTCCCACCTCCTGTGCCCTCACTCTCGTCTGCCTCGGCCTTCACAGCCGCCTTAAGTTCCTCTGCTGGCTTGTTTCTGAGCACACTTTGGCCATCTCTGCCTCCTTAGATAGCACATCCCAAAGTACGTGCCCAGGGGCCCTGGGGGATACTAGCAGCTATAATGTGACTCAGGGAGTGCTGAGCTAAGTCAGGAAACTTCTCTGCAGAACTTCTCAGAGCCTTGAATATGCTACTGTACAGAACCAGGAAGGTTGCTTAACAAGCAGAATTTTCCAAACTAATTTCACCACGGGATGTATACTTTTTCCTAGGAGGATCTGGCTTTGATACAAAGGAGCTGGCTAAGCTTTGGATTCCAGAAGACTTGGGCTCCAGTTCTGGAACTCCTACTCCTTCAAGCCTTAGTCTTTTCATCTATAAAATGGAGGTAGTGGTCCTTCCCCTGGGGGCCCTTGAAAGGTCTAAGTGAGGTGACATATGACAGGTGCTCAGCCCAGAGTGAGGTATACAGCAGAGGCTCAGTAAATGTGTATTTTCCTGTCTCCCTATTGCCTTTCCTGGTGCAAGCTTACAATCCGAGTGTGCTGCAGGTACCTGGCGTATGAGAGTGAAGCCACACTCAAATGCGACAGGGTTGGAGGAATGAGAGCTCATAAGCAACCAGGCCATCCAAGCAGGCTTCCTGGAGGAAGTGAGACTTTGCTAGGCCAGATTCTGAAGCCAATTCTCCAAGCAAAGGCCTGGGGCGGGGGAGGAGGTGGGGGAGGGGGGAGGCTTTGAGAACTACACCTCTCTGCAAGCATGCTACAGCAGGACTCCTTTGCTTTATTTTCCTTTTCCACCCTGGAGGCCCATTTCCCCACCAAATCTAGCCAACGCAGCACTTGCCTTCCCCTCCCACGGCTTGAACTTGGCCAGCATTTCAAGTTCCTGAGGTGTGAGCCTCAGAGTGGGGCCCCCCTGGCTTGTGGAAATTCACCGGGCCTACAGAAGCCTACTGCACCAATGCCCTCAGGAAGCTCGGGTCAAACTAGGGTGCTGGCCCAGACCCCATCTATCCAGCCCTTGCCAAGGGGGTGGGCAGGGAGGTGTTGGTCAAGGCTGAGGAGGAAGCATTACTGCAGATTTTCTCTCCCAAAATTCTTTGTCACCCCTGCGCTGGGTGCCCACTGAGCAACCATTTCCAGAGACCCTACTTTGAATTTTTTTTTAATGTTTATTTATTTTTGAGAGAGCAGGAGAGAAAGAGAGCGAGAGAGACAGAGTATGAGCAGGGGAGGGGCAGAGAGGGGGAGACACAGAATCTGAAGCAGGCTCCAGGCTCAGCTGTCAGCACAGAGCCCGATGTGGGGCTCGAACTCACCGTGCGATCATAACCTGAGCCGAAGTCGGACACTTAACCGACTGAGCCACCCAGGAGCCCCAGAGACCATATTTTGAACCAGGCTCATTTCATTTAACCAACTCACTTAATCTCTATAACATCCCTAAAACCAGCATTCTATTTCTCATTTTCCTGATGAGAAAACAAAGGCTCAGAGAGTCAGCCTGAAACCAATCCCATCTGGTCCAAAGTCCAAGCTCCTCCGTGGTTGCTACCGACCCATTTTTATTTCTCTTTGTGTATTTCCTAGTCTGGCTCATCCCCCACCTCCAGAAAGCCTCCCTAGTCATCCCCTGAGGCCATGCTTATCTCCACTATTCTTGGGTGTCCACAGTTGGGACCACAACCTTCCCCTCCCTTTAGTTTGTATTTGCAGGAAGGAAAGGACTGGATCTATGTCCTACACTGTGGCCCTAGTAGCCGGCACAGCACACATAGCAATCCCTGTTGAAAGAAGGGATGAAATGTAATTTCTGAGATGACACGGACATGTCATGCGCATTGCATCCCTGTGCCAGTCCTCAGTTGCCTGGTTTCTAACAACTCCACCCCTGCCCTTCCTCACACCACCCCAGGCTGGGCTCACGGGTACTAGATGACTCAACTTTCAAGGTGTCATCCATTTTATTCTCCTGTGACCCAGCTTGCTTCCTGGACTTCAGCAGAACCCCAAATATTCATGAGCAGACCCCTGTGGCTGGACACTCTTGGAGGGGGGGATTTGGTGCTTTGTAAGATCTCAGCTCCAATTTTCCTCCTCCAAACGGGCTGCGGTCCACACATCCTCATCAAACCTGGAACACTCCCCGCCACCTACTGAAACCCGCTTCAACAAGTAGACAAGGTGCCAGGGAAGTTATGAAAACCATGTGACAGGTCAATGGCGGTACCTGCAACTTTCTTAGGTTTCAAAGGGAGGACAGCTTGCTACAGCATGTGGGCCGAGAATTCAGGCTTACAAGCACTTTCCAGAAAGCCCAGGGACAGCAGACCCTTACAGGATTCTGCTTTTCCCTTCAGTGGAATCCAACTGGGCCTCTCTGCCCCTGGGGACCAAGGATGGTCATGGAACAGGCTCCATCCAAACACTGTGGCTTTGTTCCCTTGCATGAAGAGCAGACGTGCAAAGAGGTTCTGAGCAGAAAAGGAGCAAAGTAATAGGTTGGGGGGGTTCCAGAGCTAGAAAACACCTTAGGGCACTAAGTCCAATCTTTTCACTTTCTAGACAGGGAAACTAAGGCCCAGAGCAAGGTGTCTAACTAGAGTCAAACAGCTTCTTGGAGACTGAGCCATAATTAAAATGAACACATCAGTATCTGTCCAAAATCTTAGAAAAGTGAGTGATAAATGGCCATGAAGAATTGTGTCCAGAACCTTCTATCTGTATTGGCTGATAGAGATATAACAGATATGTGGGATCGGGCTTCCTCTATCTGTGGTAAGACTGGACATGACCTGGTGAGGTATACAAAGACAGTGAAGGTTGGTTGGGATCCGTAGCCAGAAGCTTTGTCTACCAGCCTCTGGCCACCTGGCCCTGTCTCTCAGGTACCTTGATGCCCAGAGAGCTCATAGGCAGGCTACATCCCAGAACAAAGCTCAACCTGGGTAGCAAGTTACCATTGGCACGGGGAGAGGAAAATCTCCAGTTGTTACATATCAGGCTGTTTCTATAGAAACAGTAAATACCTGTAAAAACATTTTCCACACCTGGATAATACTGGGGGTCCTATGGGTGGTCTTTATATAAATGTACATTAAGTAACTCTTAGATGTGCTAGCACCTTCAATATCTCCCTATTGCTGTAAGAAATAGAGACAAAGCCGTTCCCAGGTGTTCAAGACCTTTATGTATTCCTCTGACCGACCTCTCACTTGTCTCTAAAAATTCATCAGTACATACCAGTCATAGCCATCATGCTGAAAGCACCATCCACTTTTTTGCCCCTGAATGTTTTTAACAAAACACTTTCTGGAATGTTCTTTTTTCTCCATCTGGAAGACTCCTCATCCTTCTCTATCACCCAAGAACCCAGAGGAGTGTCGCCTTCTCTGTCAGGTCTTCCTTCTCCCAATCCCCAGGCAAAATAGATCTCCAATCTGACCCTTTTTACCACCTGCAGTGCTACCCCCCACGTCTGCCACCTCATCCCTTGTCTGCTTTGCTCCACAGGCTATTAACTCTTCTCCCTGCTTCGGATCTTTTCCTGCTACAAAGCATTCTCTATGCAGCAGCTCAGGTGATCTTTTGTACATCATAAATCCGATTGGATCGCTTCTGTGCTTAAAACCCTCAATGGCTTCTCACTGCAAAACTTACCATGGTTTGTAACATCTCCCCTGCCTGTATCTCTATTGTCAGATCTCCGTTCTCTGCCTTGTTCTTTGTGTTCCAGCCACAGTGGCCACCTTTTTGTTCCTTGAACAGACCAAGTTCATTCAGTCGCACTTGTTTTGTGTGTCCCTGGGGGCTTCTCCACCCCACCCGATCCTTTCATGGCTGGCTTCTTTCATAATTCAGGTCGTGGCTTAAATATCACTTCTCAGAGAGGCCTTCCCTGACCATTCTATCTAAAGTAGCCTCCCAGTTTTATTGTCTTTGAAGCAATCATCCCTAAATCAAGTGATTTTATGTATTTATTTGTTCTATGTCTCCTGCTGCGATACAAGCTCAATGACAGCAAAGATGTCAGCTCTCTTTATTGATGTATCTCCAGTGCATAAAACAGTCCAGGTATCGAGTGGGTCTTTCGATAATAAACATCAGTGAATGGCTGCCTTCAGTGGTGCCCCAGCATGCAAAGCCTTGTGGGAGAAGGAGATCTGTGTGGGCTTCCTATGGAAAGGGAAACCTGGGTGAGCTGTAAAAAGCTTGTAGGGTTTGTGCAGTTGGAAAGAATTAGAGTTGGTGTCCCAGAAAGCAGGCCTGGCCAGGAGCATAAACTGAGTAGTTGGTAAGAGAGGAAGATGCAAGAGAGAGAAAGCCTGGAGCAGGAGAGGGGCAGACTATGGAGGCCCTTGCAGGCCAGACAAGAGAGCCCCTTTCCTTCACTCACATTTGCACTATTTCCAGATCCGTTCCCCACAGCCTTCCTTTGCATGCACACAGTATTACGTGTAATCGAAAAGGTAGACAGGAACCACAGGAACTTAGGGTGTCACCTAATATCCTCACGGCAAATGGAAATGCAACTCACCCCTGCTGGGGCGGAATGATGTTTGTGCCAAGACAGGCTCTCAGTGAAGCCGGGCAGAATTCGTCCAGATGTGTGAGAATAGCACGTTATAGAGTCTTTGCCTGTGCATGGGCTCAGTGGAATCCAGCCACAATTCTTTGAATCACAGACATTCAGAAGCCACTGCTCTACAGGATCACAGTGGCTATCCAGTGCAACCTCCAACGCCCTTTATCATCCCATTGAAAATGACACCAGGTACTCCTTGCACACCTCCAATGACAGAGAGCTCCCCACTCATGTTGCTGGAAAGTTCTGACTCTCTGAAAGTCTTCCTGACATTGAGATAGATCTAGTCTCCCCAGAACACCCTGAGTGGACTTCACTCTGACTCTGGGGCTGCCCACTCTGCCCCCAGGCGGCATGGTGAACACACACACGACTGCCGTCTTAACGCCAGACTTTCTCACCAGACCCTGTACTTGGGGCTCTTCCCTTTCTCCTCCATGTAGCTTCAATCCCCTCCTGGCCCTCAGACCTGCCCTGGGCTTGCCCCACTTAGTCACTACTCTGCTTCCCTTGCATTGGAGGAAGTCTCCACAGGAGGGTGCCAGCCACCCTAGGAGTCCATCACACCCTTTTAACTCCTACGTCAAGACCATATGGCATGGCTGGTGGGAATGTAAAATGGTACTGTCACTGTGGAAAACAGCATGGTGGGTTCTCAAAAAAAATTAAGTAGAACTCCTCTATGATCCATCAATTCTACTTGTCAGAATATCCCCAAAAAAACTGAAAGCGAGGACTCGAACACTTGTACAGCAACGCTCATTGCAGCACTACTCACGGTAGCCCAAAGGTGGAGACAACCCATATGCCATCAACGGTTGAATGGAGAAACAAAGTGTGATGGGTACATACAATGGGATGCTGTTCAGCCTTAAAGAGGAATAAGATTCTGATACATGCTATGTGATGAGCCTTAAAAACAATATGCTGAGGGAAATAGCGGGGCACGAAAGGACAAATGCTGTATGATTCCGCTCCTGTGAGGTACCTGGAACAGGCAAATTTTTAGAGTCAGAAAGTAGACCGGTGGCGGTTACCAGGCACTGGGGTGAGAAGAGAATGAGGAGTTGCTATGTAATAGATACAGAGTTCCTGTTTGGGAAGATGAGAAAGTCCTGGGGTTGGATAGTGGTGATGGTTGCACGACACTGTGAATGTTCTTAATGCTACTGAAGTGTGCACTTAAAAATGGTTAAAGAGGCAAATTTTGTGTTACATATATTTTGCCACAATAAAACATTTTTTGGGGGCGCCTGGGTGGCTCAGTCAGTTAAGCGTCTGACTTCGGCTCAGGTCATGATCTCACGGTTCGTGGGTTTGAGCCCCGAGTCGGGCTCTGTGCTGACAGCTCAGAGCCTGGACCCTGTTTCGGATTCTGTGTCTCCTTCTCTCTCTGCCCCTCCCCCACTCACGCTCTGTCTTTCTCTCTGTCTCAAAAATAAATAAACATTAAAAAAAGAAAAAAAAATTTAAAAAAAAACAAAACATTTTTTTTTTAAAGCCCACACGTAACTACCCTCTATCTCCTGCCAAATAGTAATCAAGTACCAGACATGTGTAAAATAGTGAGGGCAGGGACTGTCTGACACACTGTGGGCCATTGGGATTAGCAGTAGAGACGGTCCTTGCTCATAACAACACGAATAGCCAAGCACTAGGTTAAGCAAGTAACATGGACTGCTTTATTTAATCCACACAGCCTTCTCCAGTAACTATCGTTGTACCAATCTGACCAATGGCACCGAGACTCTCAGGGGCTAAGCAGCTTGCTCCAGATTACACGGGGACAGATTCCAGATTCAAATGTGCATGTTTGGTTCCAGAGGCGAGGTTCCCAATCATACTTAACTACTGCTTCAAGAAACTTGGGAAGTGCTTAAGAGCAAAAAGACACACACAAACCATACCCAAGATGGTTTGCTAGTGACATGTGGGCAAAGGTTTTTGTAGAAAGGAGCAGCCATTAACTCTAGGAGTGCGCTCACCGGTCTATCCGTGATTGATATTTATTGAATAAGTAAAGCATTGAGCAACCACCAGTGTATCCTGAAGAAGTCAGGTTTCCTGGGGGAGGTGGCGTTTCAGCTGGGTCCTGCAGTGTGAGAAGAAGGGAGGGGAGAAGACCTCCAACCTCCACTTTGCCCAGAAGCCTGTGCTGCCGCCTGGGCTGGGCTTCAGGGCATCTGTGCCCCTCCACCCTCCTCCACTCCCAAGCTTCCTTGTTGATGGCGCCCGTACCATCGTGGGCTGAGCTACTGGGTTCTCTGGGTACTGCTCCACTGGATGGGCATTCGTGACCCTCTCTGTGCCCAAGCCCAGCCCAGCAGGGCTCTGGGCTCCTCACTTGGAGAGATGACAAAGGGAGGGCGCTGGAGAAACCCTCCAGAAAAGTTCAACCTTGAGGGGCTCTTGTTCAATTCTCCTTATTTCCCTATAATTAGAACCAACTCCCTGTCAGCTCGGTTTCCACTCCCGAAGGTGGAAGGAATTCAGGAAACTTCTCCCAAGATGCCGAGTCCCGTTCTCAGTCTGACTGTCTAGACATAGGACCTGCAGGCTGCCCTTGGCGCAATCTTGCAGAACCGGTGGGGGGCTGTGGCAGCAGCTGGTGCGTGTTACCTCCAGGGCTGGCGAGGCCTTCCTTTCTTCCATTCTCAGGGGTCCCTGCCCCGAAAACAGCAGCCCTGCCCCAGTGGCTGAGGCTCACACCTGACTGGCAGTCGCTTGTGCAGGGGAGGGCTGGGCCACTGCTGCAACAAACAACCCTGGGGGCACCGTCCACATTGAAGGTAGAGCAGCTGGGGTTCCCTGGAGGTGTGCATTGCGGCCACACCAGGGCAGAGGTGAGGCTGCCGGGGCAAGCCTAGGGTCCCAACCCCGCAGCTGCCCTCAGAGCTTGCCTGCCTGCTCTCTGGCCTGTGGCCTGAATGCCCCACTTCCGGGCCTGCACTGTACTTGGACTTAACCTCTCTTGCCTCCAAAAGAGTGACCCGAAGTAGAGGAAGGAATATAGGACAGACTTGACTTCAAACCTAGACTTGTCACATTAGTTGTGTGGCTGTGGATAAGTTATTTCGTCTCTGGTTGGAGTTTCGGCCTTGTGATTTGCAAACTGGGGAGAATAAAGCTTACTTCTAAAGAAGATTAAAGGAGACAATATTTATAAAGTGCTTAAAACAGTGGCTAATACAGGTTTATATAACTGTTAAAGGAATATACATTTTTTAAAAAGTTTATTTATTTATTTGAGAGAGACAGAGATGGTGTGAGTGGGGGCGGGGCAGAGAGAGAGGGAGAGAGAGAAAATCCCTAGCAAGCTCCATGCTGCCAGCACAGACCCTGAGCGGGGCTCGAACTCATGAAACCATGAGATCAAGACCTGAGCCGAAACCAAGAGTCAGATGCTCCATACACTGAGCCACCCAGGTGCCCCTAAGTGAATATAAATTTACCTCAATATCCCATGCATCATCCTTGGGAACTTGGGAGACCGTTTCAAAACAAACCTATGAAAAGGTTGTAGGATAAATGAACAAACCTATGAAAAGGTTGTAGGATAAACGAAGCCCTGAGGCCTGGATATGCGTCCTACCCTCACCACAAACATATGGTGTGACTTTGGATAAGTGCTATGCCTTCTGGGAGCCTCAGCTTTCTGTTTGTACAATGGGGGCATGTGACACATTATGCTGAAGGTGTCCCGTGGCTTGAAGATACTGGGACACAAGAGCTCTCGGCCCCAGATCCCAGTATCCATCGTCGGCTGGCTCTAGCCTTGGCCGGCTTTGTGCCCAGCTACTCCTGATCCCTGGAGGATCTGGGACTTCTGTGCTGCAGAGCCCAGGCCTCTTGGAAACGCCTGGGCCAGGGATTGTCAACGTGGATTAGTTCTGGGAAACACAACAGCCAGCAGAGTGTCCCCAGAGAGGATGCTTATCCTGCCTGGCCACTGAGGGGGTGGGCTGTGCATTCCAACCGGCCAAGTGGCCTCAGGGGAGAGGTTAGAGAAAAGGGCAGTGGGAAGCTGGTGCTGGAGGTCTCTTAATCCCAGGGAATTTAGAGCCACCGCAAAGTGGGCTCCTAAATGAATAGGGATTTGCTTTTCCTCCTGGCTTCAACAGACTGCTTCTGCAGAGAGAGGGGCTTTAAATAGCAAAGGTGACTTGGCTTGATTTGGCCAAGCTTGCAATTGGACACATTCCACCTTTGGTTTCCAGGGCTCAGAAATAGCCTGCTGTGGGGATGGAGGTGAACTTGGAGAAAGGAGATGGTGGTCTTTTTAGGTGTCCCCGATAAAGGACATAAGATACCCCCAAATAAATGTGGAACATTTATTATGGGGACCATTGTGGGACATTTTATGGCTTAGTAGTCCTCAGAGTTGTCTTGCATGATTCTCCTAGATGGAGAAACTGAGTCCCATGGAAGAAAAAAAAGACCTGCTCAAGGTCACTCTTGAGCAAAGTAAGACAATCGTAGAGCCAGGGCTAAGACCTAGGTCTCCTTACCCTAAAGTTAGCTGATCCTTACTCCTTAGACACACAGTTTCTGTACCAGTTACAACCAGCATAAACCAGTGCATTTTATTCAGTGTACATTTCCTGGGACTTTGCCATGTGCAGGTCTTCAGCGAGGCACAGGGAAGGGTGGGGTTGGGATGGAACAGAGATGACCCAGGTGCCACATCTCTCCTCCAGCTACTGAGGCAGGGATGTTAGCAGCCCAAGAATACATGTTTTAGGGAGGGGGAGCTGAGGAAGGGGTATGCATCTGGCCGGAGAGGGGAAGGGACTGGGGGCTGGGAGCTCAAAGCTGCTCCTGTTTTTTTTTTCCTTTAAAAATTTTTTTTATTTGATACTTTAAAAAATATTTATTTTTGAGAGACAGAGACAGAGCACGAGCGGGAAAGGGGCAGAGAGAGAGGGAGACACAGAATCTGAAGCAGGTTCCAGGCTCCGAGCTGTCAGTGCAGAGCCCGACGAACAGCGCAGGGCTCGAACTCACGCACTGCGAGATCATGACCTGAGCCAAAGTCAGCCGAGATCATGACCTGAGCTGAAGCCAGCCACTTAACCGACTGAGCCACCCAAGCACCCCGCTGCTCCTGTTTTCTGTTTTCTCATTTTTACTGGTCTTATCTCCCATGCTAGCCCCAGAGAGGGATTAAGGTTCCCTCGTCAGCCACAGTGCACCATCAGGCCAGTTCTCTAAGGCAGCGGCTCCAATCCCAAACCCAGTAGGACCTCCCATTGACTCTCCTTCCACTGGCCCTCTGGTTGGTCCCAGCCTGGATGTTGCCTGACTCGGGTGAATCATCACGCACCTGGGTATGCCTGGGATTCTGGGCTCGTGTGTCCTGCTCATGCTGTTAGAGTAGCCTTTCTGCAGCAAAGCATCTTCAGGAACCGAGCTTTGTGGAAACCTGACCTCGCTCCCAATTCTCTTCGGAGCTGTCCTGGGACAGGTGCAGCCAGAGAGGCTCCAGTGGCCCCAGGGGTCACAGTAAGGGCGGGGGGAGCTTCAACTCCATTCCACCAAACAGTACAATCCACTAGCCAAAGGGTCCAAGATTCTAACAGGCTGCTGGGGTAGGGAAGGGAAGAAGGAAGGGAGAGTGGTTTCCCCAATCTTGGGAGGTGTTTGAGCAGGGTCTTGAAATGCTGTTGTTTGCTTAGACATTGTAAAGGATGTTTAGGCATCAAACAGGCACCAAATTCCATACCAGGGCCTAAAATTGTGAGTGCTCCAGTGCCCTGTCTCTGCTTCCGTGTCTGCGTCCCTTCTTGGGTGAGGAGCAGTCTGAGAGCATTTGTGGCTGCAAATAAGCGTGTGGGTCTGATTCCTGTTAGCCTCGTTAGCCCTCGGCACAGAGCCTGGCGCTTGCTAGTTCAGAAGTGCTTGCTGAGTGAATGAATGACTTGTGAGCTTCTGAGATTCCAGAATTACTCCAGGCCCAGGCCCAGCCTCTCCAGCAGAGGAACGTGGGGACTTGGTGTGGATAAAAGGCCCCCCTCTGGCCACCAGTCCCTACAACCTCCCCCACTTCAAAGGACTTGTAGATAAGAAGGGCTTTCTGGGCTAAGTGAGATCTGGCCCTCCCTTGGCCTCCTCCCCACCCCACACCAAATGTGCACACAACAATCCAGCTTCCTTATCTGCCTAGACTCAGATTCGGCACCCTGGGGCTTGAAAGGCTGAGAGAGTAACTGATATTCCATCCAGATGTCCTTAAAGGCCTCCAGCTGTGGACCACAGGACATTGTTCCTTCCAAGGTGCCAGCCCCAACTTCCACCTGCATGAAGGTGTGAGGCCCTGCTTGGATGGGAATGAGAGAGGCTATACTGGAAGGCAGAGGGTCCTATGAGAGTGACAGACTTGGCTAGAAGGATCCCAGAAGAGGAAAGAATACAAGAGGACACAGAAGGTGGAGGCTCTCACCTTTGAAGGGGGATTTCCCTAGACAAGACAGGGTCCTTAACTCACTTGACAAGTGGATGATGACTGGATGGTTGGAAGGATGGATAGCAGGAATGGATGGTGGTCCATTCAAGGATTTATTGACTGCTTCCTCAGATTCTGTGCAGTGAATCAGATCCAGCCTCCATTCCTAAGATGCTCACAATACATAGGCGGTAACATCACAGTTATAATTCAACTTGGACATGGACCTGGAAAGATGGCAGGGGTTGTGGCTACATGCCCAAGACAAGATTGAGCAGAGTTCTCAGTGAGGTTCAGGCATCACTCCTCTGGGGTCTGAGATGCTCCGAGCATGTCATGGCCCACCTTGAGACCAAATTCAAAGTGCTCGAATATCTTGGCTGGTGTTAAGTTTATGGCTTCTTAAATTGAATTTCAGTATGGTTAAGATATAGGGCATAAAAGTTCATGAAAAACATGGAAAAAAATAAAAATTCAGAAAACTGTATCTCTTAATGTGGTCTGTGTGTGTGTGAATTGAAACCTTGGAAGGGGACTGACTCTCTATAGTCTTTTATTTAATATAATCCATGTGAGGATTATTACACACAGTACTCATGTAAGAAGACTTCGGTTCAGGGAGGTTAAGTAACTCATGAAAGGTCACACAGACAAAGCGGCTGGGATCTGGTGCCATAGCTCTGACTTGAAAGTCGGCAGATCTCTCTTATCTCACATGAATCTTAAGATTTATATCAGCAGAAGGACCCCTGGATACAACTCCTGGAACTCCAGACCCCATGGAAAAAGAGATTGCAAGTCTCAAGTCTAAACGAAGACCTGGAAACAGTAGAGACTGGGGTCAGTTCAGCGGAGACATAGTCACTGTTTAGCGCGAGGGAGGGAAGGAGCAGGGGACGAGACTAGGAAGATCAGGCCAGTTCTTGGGGCTTTGAACACCATACCTAGAGCTTCTCATGCTCCCCAGTATTCGTTGGAGATGTTTATAAACCATTGAAATGCAAAAGAAGCTTGGAATGGGGGGTGTGAGATTTGAATTATGTGAATTGAGTTTCTGCTGTTTCTGTCAACAGAATTTCTGACAAGGATGTAAACTATCAGCTAACATTAATTGACTACTTTACTTTGTGCCAGGGGCTGTTCTAAGAACTTTGCATGAGTCAATTGATCCTCGCAACACCCCCGTGAGATGGGTACTGTTATGAATCCACTTTACGTATGAGCAAGTCGAGGCAGGAGTTGTGTACCTCGGACAAACGATATGTCAGCTGGATCCCAGTTTTTACATTCATAATATGGAGAGCTGAGCTAGACAAAATAGCTCATGTGAACATGGCCAACACACAGTTGGTGTGTGAGAAATGTCTGTTGTTGAGTCTCAGTCTGACGTGAGTAAATACATGACAAGACCAATGTTTTCTGACTCCAGACTCTCCGGTTCCTCAGTCACCCCACCTCCCATCCCAAGGGCCGAGCACATAGTAGGTGAGCATTCAATGTCTGTGAAAGGGCTGATAAAATCTTTGTGAATTCCGGGGTCTGCTTTGGACTGGCTGCCTGCCTGCACCTCGCCCGTGGAAGGGAGGGGGGTGGGTTTTTTTGAGCTGGGAAGTTCCCTCCTGTAGACACCACTCTCCTGACTCACAGTGGCCTGATCTCAAAGGGGAGAGATAGCAGGGAGACTCAGGGGAAGGGTGGCAGGGATCCCCTGACAAGGTGATGCTTCCCTTTATGCCGGTGTCAGCCCGTGGGCAGGGTGGATCCCCAGCTCTCTGGGCGGTGTGTGCAAGACTGTGTCGGCTTGCCTGAGAGCCACGTGTGGATGGGGAGCGCGTGCGCCTCCCACCGCTGGGTGTATGTGCAGCCTGTGATTGTCTTAGTGTGAACAAATCGATCTTCGTGCCCAGTTCACTCCTGCGAGTGGATTATCTGGTCCTTCACTTGGCTACAGAAACTCATGTTCTGCAACGTCCGGCTGGGAAGTTCTGACGTGGGAGTCAGACAGGGAGTATCCTGCACTGTGCTCTTTGCAGAGAGGTCTGTCCTCTAGCACCCCTCCCTGCCAAGGATTTCTGCAGAACTGGTGACAGGGCCCTTAGGATAACGACATCTGGCCTTGCATGGTCCTTGGAGGGAGAAAAGGGGTGGATGAGGCCAGTGCTTGAAAGGTAGTACTCCGGAGCACAGAGGATAAAGTGAAAGGGTGCCGTTAGGCAGGGGAGCAAGCCAGTGGGGTTTCCCTGCATTCTGTCCCTCACATGGCACCCAGTGGCATGGTGGTGCAGTGGGAGGTCACGGCGTCACACGCCCTTGGGGATTTCTGCAAGACCTGTGGATTTGCACGGAGTCCGGTAGGTGCAGAGCTGACCAGGGAGGGGTCCTATTGCACCGGAGCAGGGAGGTGGTATGGAGTTATTTTTAGTCATCTTGGTAGCTGAGAACACAGCACCTGGAATCAGCCAGCCAGGCTCTCAGCCCCTGTCCCCGGCAAGCCTGTGGAAGGACATATTCTAGGCCGCCTTGGGGTGGGAGGTCTTCTCCAGAAAGCCCAGCTCACCCTGACCTGTCAGACCTGCCAGTCCCTCCTCCCAGCCCTTCTTGGAACCTCCCAGTTGGAGTCTGTTTGCACAGCTGGGGTGAGGGTAGAGCATGGGTGGGGAGAGGCTGCCCTCTGGGTCCCGAGGCTCTGGCCAAATATCTTATGCCAACTGGAAGTAGCCCAGAGTGCTGAAAAGCGCCCTGCAGATCCATGAATGGGACACAGGGTTTTGGGGCTGTGACTTTCCAGCCACCTCATCCCCAGCAAGCCTCAGGGCTCTGTGGGTTTCCATCTCCTTACCCGTAGCTGGAGAAATAATATACATAGCAGTCTTGGGGGGACTAAAGCTGCCCCATACACAGAAGCGGCCAGCCTAATGCCCGACACGCAGTGGGGGCTGCAAAGGTCAGTTCCCTTCAGTTTCTTCTGTGCCTTTTCCTTGGTTTTGCACTCTGCAGAGCCATTCATTCATTCATTATTCTGATATCGATACACGGAGTGTCATTGGCAGCAGGCACTGTGGACGCCAGTGAATCAAGTGCGCCCTGGCCCTCCAACAGCTTACGGCCTCACAGCAGCGGGCACAGACAGACATAGACAATGCCACACAGAGAGTGGGAACAGGGACAGCTTCGGAGAAGGTGTATTCCCTGTGCCTACCCTAAAGTTTCCTCAGCTGACATTCCTTGTTTTCTTTCTTTCTTCATTTCTTTTTTTTTAATTTGAGAGAGAGAGAGAGTAAGAGCTGGGGAGAGGGGCAGAGGGAGAGAGAGACAATCCCAAGCAGGCTCCACACTCAGTGCAGAGCCTGACACAGGGCTCAATCATCCCACCCTGGGATCATGACCTCAGCCGAAATCAAGAGTTGGACGTTCAACCAACTGAGCCACCAGGCGCCCCTCGGCTGACAGTCCTTAGTGGTCAGATGACCTCCTGCTGCCTGAGCAGGGGGGAGCTTTCATTCATCCTCCACGCACCTCCTCCTCCAGAATGCCATCCCAGCCTCCACGTGATCTCTCGTAAGACACTGTACTAAGCACTTTACCGTCCAGTCCTTGGAACGATGCCGGGAGATGGGTAACATTATCACCCCAGTTTACAGATAAGGCACTGGGACTTAGAGAAGTCAGTGAACAATGGCAGGATGTCATCTGAATTCAACTCTGTCTGAGTCCAGGGTTCAAGCCCTTCCCACAAAGCTAACTGCCTCTTCCTTAGGCCTTCTGTCTACCTTGGCTGCCCTCAGCCCCTCTGAGAGCAATTATCACCTGGGTCTTTATTATTTGTTTATTAAACCGGTGTCTCCACCGGCCTAGAAAAATGCCTCAGGAGTTCGACCGTATCTGATCCCTGTCCGTGAGCATGGTCTGGCGCAGAATAGGCATCAGTGAATGTGTTGTGAAGGAACAAGTTCAGAGGCACAGCAAGCCTGTCTCCCCCACTTAATCGGGCAGTCTGTGTTTGGAGCAGTTGCCCTTCTCTCTGGATTCTGCCCTGGCAGCGTGACGCCCACCCTGTTGGCCCAGGTCTCTCCCTTCCTCCTTTCCTCCTCGTCCCAGGTGCTCTGGAGCCAACAGGATGTGACAGCGCAGGATGTGTGGTGGCCACAAATGTCCAGCCAAGCTGGCCAACCCAGGAGGTGAGGCCATGAGCTCCTGACTCACGCTGAGGTGAGGACGAAGGCCAAGGGAGGGAGACATGCCTGATGAGAAGTCACACCTCATAAACCCAGTGAAACCCAGGAAAGCTTTGGAAAGGAGCTTAAGGAATTTAGGGTTGGGACCAAGCCCTCAGAGAATGGGTGCAAAAAGCAGGAGGCAGATCTGGCTGATTTGTCAGACATGGATCCATCTGTTGTTGGCATCTAAATGGTGGCTTCTCTTCCCTGTCAGAGCCCGGCTACCCGTGGCCCATTTGCTTGAGTCCCAGTGGGCCTTGAGGTCATGGGAGCCTGGGAAGGAGCTCACTCAGGGGAATGACTGACAGATTGTCAGGGGAGTCGACTTTGGGTGGGAGCTTGGTTCTCTGACAGACCAGATGCAGCTGAGACCCCGGCGTGGAGGGTGGGGGTGGGGACCAACCCCAGTGATGGATGCTCTGAGACCTTCTTGTCTGCCTCAGCTCCATCTCCCCTGCTCACCCTCCAACTTCAATCCCACCTCCTCGCCCTCCTCTTGGTCACTGGCCATGTTGCTGGGGGCAGAAGAGCCAGCAGATTCATCAGGCAGGGGCCACGTGAGGCAACTCAGCTCTGGCGCCCCTGTCACTCCAACATGACATAGCGGCATCTGGAGTGGTGCCCAGGGGGTGGTGCTAAAGAAGGAAGCCTCTGGGACCAGAGGATCTGGCCTCATGCTCTGGTGCCTCCACTCACCGCTCTGTGACCTTGGGCGAGCCACTTGACTTCTCAGAGCCTCAGTGTCCTCCTCTGTAAAATGGGGATAATAGAATCCCCCACGCCTAACTCATAGGTGGCCAAGAGGATCGAAGGGAAAGAGGGCTTCAGGTTGCTGTCGATGGACATTACCATCATTGCTAACCACACAGCAGCCTGGTGGCAGAATCCAGCTCCAACCCAGGTCGCCTGACTCACTCCGTCCTATCCCCTCATATTGACCAAGCCTAGGTTTTAGCCTGGTCTGGAGGCTGAGGGATAGATTTGATGACCTCAAGTCTATCAGCCCCTCTGGGTCTGCCCGATTCAGCTCCAGGGACTGGGAGCACGTAAGACTTGAGCCATTGCCATGTTTAACTAATTCAGTGAGTGATCAGTGAACGTGGCCGACTAAACTGTATGTACCAGTGGATCCTTTAACAGATCGCTCCAGGCTCAGTGTGAAGGGCGTATGAGGGAGAGCATGCATACAGAAGCTCCAGCCCTTGAGGAATGTGCAAACTCTTTGGGGGATGCACACCAGTATAAGAGATATTAACTAAAAATATAGGGCAGGGCATCCAAGATACCAGGTCTGGTCTGTTCCTAATAGTGCCTCCAGGGCCTGATGCACATTGTCAGCGTTCCATAAATACCCGTCAAATGAAGGAATAAAGAGCTGAATGGATGGCACAGACAGTCCCTGTATGTTACCCGTATGCTCCTCAAGATTTCTGTGTTCCCAGAAGGTTGGGAGAGAGTGTGGTCTAAGCGCTGACTGCTCAGCTGTCCCACAGTTGTTTGTCACGCTTTTCTGTCCCTGCTCGTGAGAGAGCTAACTCCCCCATGCCGTGCAAACCCTCAGTCCCACACATAAAACTTTGCCCTCTCCTTTTTCCATAAAAATGTAATTGCCCTGGGAATTTTGCCATGTTTTGTCACTTTACCGACGAGTTGAGGGTGTCTCAGGGGAGGATTACCAGGTTTGCCAACTTTTACAGGTCACCCCATAGAACTAACTCCCCACCGTCCAATCTCTGAGCTCCTGACCTGTGCCCCTCCCCAGCCTTGTGGAAAATGTGACCTAGAGGCTACCCCCCGCCCCCACCGCCCCTTCCTGCCCCGAATCCATGGCTTTTCTTGCAGGAAGAGGCTGCCAGCCTGCTTTCCCCTCTCCCAGAGAATTCCAAGTAATACAATATTCTCTATTTTCTTCCTTCCACATTAATCTCCCCAGGCCCCGTGAGTTCCCAGACAAGGTCCCAGAGGGGAGTGTGTCAGGTTCAGACTCTGGGTAGAGAAGCCCCTTATAACACTGAGTACCATTTAGATTGCTTAGAGGTGCTGAGCTCCCTGTCACAGGAAGTGTGCTAGCAGAGTGAGGTCACAAAGGCTCCCTGGGGGTACAGATGTGAATTCTCGGGTATTTATTCAGTGTGGAGGTTGGAAAAGGTATGAAGCCAGAAAGCAAGAGACCTGCGTTTTCAGCCCCAGCTCTCTTACTGACTCTCAGTGTGAGCCTGGTCAAGTCCCCACCTGGCTCTGTGCCTCAGTTTCTCCGCCTGCACAATGGGTGCGGATCCAAGGACAGGGAGGTCAGACCGAGTGCTCTGTTAGGATGCCACTGTGATTTTCTGGTGTCTCAAGAGTGGAAGGTGATTTGTTTTTTCTGCAATAGGAACTGAGTGTCAAGTTTGTGGGAGTTCAGAATGACTGGATCTTCTTATCTCTCTGGCTCCAGGCCCAGTTGGGGCTCTGTCTGGCTGCAGCGGAGAGGGAAGGGGCGCCCCAGACTCCCCTCTGGCCTGCGGAAAAAGGGAAGCAGGCTCTTGGCATCCTGCATGTGGCAGCCCAGCAGGCAGGGCCTGGTGTCCCCAGCCTGAAGACACGGGATGGCAGCAGTGCTGAGCCGTGTGGCTTCTGCATGGGATGGGGGGTGGGGAGCGTGCTTCTGCATCTCCGCGCTGCCGGATGTCAGGGAGGACAACTCTGCTCTTGGGGTGGGACAGACGATGGAGCCCACTCCTGTCTGTCTTCCGCTTGCTGGGCAGACTCCAGGGGAGGATCCAGGAAAGCGTGGCTCTCTCTGACCCTCATTGAGATTTGTCCAGATATTCCATAAATTTTCCCACCTAAGGTCTCCAGAGATCCCTTTAATTATTAGCAAACATATTTTGAGCAACCACCACACTCCAGGTTTTGTGCTGGGCATGGAGATGCTGCAGTGAATAGGAAAGAAATCGCCTTCGGCTCTGGCCCTACGGCATACCTGCTGTTGACCCCTGCCAGCTTCTAGGGCCACGGCTGGCTTGGAGGACACGTCCATTACCAGCAAGCCAGAGGGCCTGCAGTGTGGCCTGGTGGGTTAGGTCATCAGGCACGTTGAGCAGAAGGGATTCCACCTTGAGGCCATGAAGTTCCTTAGAGGAACCTGAAGCAGCCCTACATTAGCCTGTAAGACCGTCCGCTATGCCTGGGGCTAGAGACAGACAGGAACTCAGGGCCGGTTGTGGCTACGGTCTGGGAAGGGCTGAATGTAGTGAGACCGGGTCTGTGATGCCTGGGGAGAGCAATCCAGTGGGATCTAAGCTGGGCACCCATCAAGGACACTTCTGCGTTCGTGTTGGAAGAACATCGTTCATAGCAGTGACTCAGTAAATAGTGCTGACAAAGGAATCAGCCTACATCTTAAGCCTGAAGAACTGGTGACTACAAGCCTTGTGCTTTTCACCAAAATTATGAATAATGGGACAAAGCAGCAGTCCCCTGTGGTACCACCTGATGTGTCCCTTGGCATAGCTCTCCGTTGCACAGATGCAAGATTGAAGCAATAGGATCAATCTTTCTTTTCTAATATCTATTTGCCAATAAGGCCTTTGGAGACTGAGAGAAAGAAAGAAAAAAGAAAGAAAGAAAGAAAGAAAGAGAGGAGGAAGGAAGAAAGGAAGGAAGGATGGAAGAAAGAAAGAAAGGAGGAAGGGAGGAAGGAAGGAAGGAAGGAAGGAAGGAAGGAAGAAAAGAAAGGAGGAAGGGAGGAGTAAGGAAGGAAGGGAGGAAGGAAGGAAGAAAGGGAGGGAGGAAGGGAGGAGTGGGAGAGGGAGGAGGAAGGGAGGAAAAAAAGAGAAAGGATGGAAGAAGGACAGAGAAAGAGAAAGGAAAAGGAGGAAAAGGGGGTCCTATCTGCCATCCAAGTTCCAGCTATGTCGCCACTTTCCAGGAAAGCCTTCCCAGACAGGCTGGGTTAGAGCCCTCCCTGTGGTCCCTGCTGTCACACCCCTTCTCACATTGGACTCTGAGTGTCTGCTCTCCCCACTCCCCCCCCCCCAGGCCACCCTCAGACTGTAAGCTGTCTGGGTGGGGACTGGGAAGGGACAGTGCAGTGAAGTGGGGCAAGGGAAGTGAACTCGTGGTGAATGTTCGAGATCCTTAGCCCTGCATGCCAGGTCTTTTACCATCTGGGTTCCTCTCTTCCTCTCCCCCCGAATTCTCCAGTGTGAACAAGCTATACTCCCTCTGGCCTCCAAGCCTTTACAGGTACAGTGTCTTCCACCGTGGCTGTCCACACCCCTTCGGGAAGTCCAGATGCCCTTCCAGTCCAGTGGACAGAGCCGGAGGACAGGAACACTGGGCAGTGAAGGCTCACTCAGGCTGCAGGGCTGACTGGTTGTTTCCAAGGGCTCTCGGTCTCCCAGATACTCCTTCAGTGATTCAAAGGATTGCCAGGAATAATAAAGGTTGCTGGGCCAAAGGAAAAGAAGGAAGGGTCAGGTCAATAAAGTGGATATTGTTTCCCTGGGTTATGGGGAACACTACTCCCTCTACTGCAAACATTCTCCCTGCTCCATCTCTGCTGGTTGTCCTAAAGCCCACCCTTCCTTCTACCCTCTCTCAACTCAGTGCCTTTCCCCTAAAACAGGTCCTGGAGTTCACTTGGGATCAATAGCATCTCTGCCTGAGGTCCAGAGTTCAAGTCCTCACACTTCATTCATTCATTCATTCATTCATTCATCCATTCGTATCTTATTCCTTTCCAGCTGACCACTAGGGGTACAAGATGGGCAGTCACTGGAGAGAGATATAGAAACAGACAATTGCAGGCTCGTGCCGCAGATGGGATCACAGGGGCTAAAGAAGAGGGGACAAGGGGGTCTTTCAGAAAATGTGGTATCTACACTTACACCTGAAGGATCGTAGGATTTGGCAGGCAAAGGAGCAGTGAGTGTCCTGTGCAAAGGAGCAGGTGTCCGGACACCGAGAACAGCAAATAAGGCCTGGAAGTCAGACAAGGACCTGGTTCCAGGTCCTCAGTGTAAACGGAGTGCAAAGTATCTGGAAGTAAGGGTAGGGAGACTGGCTGGGACCATAGCACAAAGGGACTTAGGGAGTCAGGATAACAAATTCGGACTTTATCCAGAGGGCAACAGAGAGCCACTGATAGGTCTTTGTCTCTCCGGCTGCGAGACAAAACTAACAACCCTTGCCTTTATTCTGCTGCGGAGAACCGCGTTCCAGTGCCTCCTCCATGATCTCACGTGCGACCTTGGTCCTGTCCTTCTCTACCCCGTATCCCCTCCCTCACTCCCAGGTCTCTTCATCTAGAACGTGAGACATTCAGACGAGGTGATCTTTAAGTCTCTGCTAACTCTGAGATCTCTGAATCTAGAATATGCTGTCTGATTAGTTAATCGATTAAACAACATTTACTGAGCACAGATTTTGTGCCAGGCATTTTACAAGAAGATGGGGATCCCACTGCTGCCCTGCGGGAGCTCACAGTCCGCCGGGGAAGCAGATACATGAATCTATACACGTGACACAAAGCGGAATGAGCTCAGAGCTGTGGGAGCACGACAGAGCAGTGATTCATCCTCCCTCAGGGATCTGGGGGCGGCTTCAGAGAGGAGGCAGCAGATGATCTGGGCCTCGATGGATGTGCTGGAGGACAAGGATAGGGCCTGCTTTGTTCAGGAAGAATGAGTCACCTGGGGAGGGCTGGAGGTAGGAAATGAGGCCTGGAGATAGGTAGCCAGCAGGCCCCTGGAGCCCTGAATGCCAGCCTGAGGGTGTGCCCGCCCTCTGCAGGGCATGGGGAGCCCAGGAGAGTCCTGAGGAGGGGGTGAGCTCATTCCCTCTGTCTCTGGGGCACCGGACTGGCCTTTGTTTCATTGACTGAAGTATAATTCATGTGGTAAGACTAGAGGGGTGGTTCTAGAGCCCGGGCGGTAGCTCTGGCTGTGAACCCGGTGACTGAAACATATGACCTTTACTGTTTTAACCTTGGAACGATCCCCCAAGATAGGAATGGTCATTCAGCTCTTCACAGGAGGAAACTGAGCCTTAGAGGGGGAAGCACCATGTGTCAGGCCACACAGTCAGAAGGTGGTGGAGCCAGGACCACAGTCACTCCAGAGCTGTCCTCTTGCCTCTGGCCACGGCGCCACACGCAGCCCTGCGCTCAGAGCTGGGCACTTCCCACTACACCCGGCGTCTGCGTCTGAGCGCTGCCTCTGGTGATGGTGGGGCGTGGAGGGCACCGAGTGCTGGAAGAGAGGGAAGGAAGTGCCCCCTATCTGTCCCGTCACTGGACACCCTCCAAGAATGGGCAGTGGCCTCCCTGCTGCCGTGGATGGGAATAAACTCTTGAACTCTCTGCAGAGATAAAAGGTGCTATCTCCTCCCAGCCCTGAGTGTCGGCAGATGGGACTCTCGGGCTAACCTCCTGAGGGAAAGCTGCCTGGGGAGGGTGAGGAGGCGGGCCTCTGAGATCCTACCCTCCTCCCTGGAGATGCCGCACCCCTTGCTTTCTAAGAGTTCATCTGCACACCCCTGACCGATAGAGCCGAGAGTATGAGAGAGCTGAGGCAGGAGTGGGTTCACGACCCAACTCAGCCCACTTTCCCAGAATGGGATGGTGAGCAAATTGCTTCTTAGAGCCTCAGCTTCTTCATCTGTAGAATGGGGGTGCTAATGTCTCCTAGGGGCCAAGTGAAGTTGACGTCTGATACACAGCGAGCCCTTTGCCGACGGACAAGCATTTCAAGGTAGTGATGAAATGGAGCCAGACTGCCTGGACTCAAAGGCCGAGCTCCGGCTTCTGTGACTTTAGGAAAGTTTGCTCCAACTCGGTGTCTTGGTTTCCTCTTCTATAAAATGAGGCTTGTGAGGATGACACAGGTTAGTCCGGACAGAGCGCCTCAGCCGTGCCTGGCACGATGGCAGGTGCTGTGTCAGTAGCAGTTATTGATCATTAGTGCGACTCTCGAATTCACGTTCTGATGGCTGATCTGGGTGTCCCCAGCCTCCCCCTCCTGGTCCTTCCCTGCTCTGGGAGGCCCCAGTGTCCCTTGCTCTCTTTCACTTCTCGTGGGCAAACCTTGCTCCCACCCACATTCTCTCTCCCGTCTCATGAGGAAGGATGCTCAGTGGGTCCCTTCCCAGCGTGTGCGTGGAGGGATTTGAGGCTGGCCGGCACACACAGCCTTTCCGGCCTCGTTCAGACCAGTAGGGAACACCACTCTATCCCCTACCCCCCTGCCCAGTGCTGGGGAACAGACCATCCTTTTCCTCATCCTACAGGCAAAATGCCACTGTAGTGACTCACAGACTCGGCATCCCAGAAAGTCGGGGCAGAAAGGAGACTCAGAGGGTACCCCACCTGCTCTATGCCCTCACTCATCCTCCCCGCCCTCAACAGAAGGCACCAGAACTCTGATACAAGCCTCAAGGCCGCTAGACTGATCTGTTTGACCCTGCTGCTGGGAAAAATGTCGATGGGCCACTAGGTCTGGAACTCCCAGGCCTGGGACAAGCCTGTGTGCCCCTCCACAGTCACAGCCGGGTGGACGGCCTCCGAGCCTCTGCTATTTGAGGGATGTTCTGATAACCTCTGATGGCTCCCCCCCTGCCTGCAAAGCCCCACCTGATCACCCCGTGCTGTGGGCCTCCTCTTATCTCCTCTCTCTAAGCTCCCCATCCATTACTGTGCGAGAGTTTTATCTGAGCCTCCACAGACTGACATTGATTTCTAGGAATAACTGGAATAGCTGGCTGGTGACCCGATGTTGCTGCCACCAGGGTGGCTGGGGCTTCAAAGCTCACAACCAGCTCTTCCTCTCTCTCCATTCCCATGGCTCTTGTCTGGTCCCAGCCACCCTAACCTTTTGCATGGATCATGGTTACAGCTTTCTGATGGCGCTCCCTGCCAAGCTTCCTGCTCCTCCCCGCTCCGCATTCCCCATCATCCACTCCCCGCCAGCCCCTGCGGGGCAGCCAGACCACTTGGTGAAAGCTCACAGCTTCCTAGAGAACACACTGACCTTGACTTGTCATGTAGGGTCTTCCTGGTCAAATCCTGATTTAACTTTTCAGCCTGGTGGGTAAAGATCCACCCTCCGGGTCCCTAAGCACAAAGGAGGCCTTTGCCCACTGTGCTCCCTCTGGGTGTGTTCATTCATTCATTCAGTCATTCAATCAACCGCTGTTGGCTATCTGCCTTGTCCAGGCCTTCCATGGCACACTAAGAAGGCAGATGGGAATAAGGCACAGACCTCGTCCTTAGGGAGCCCATGGGCTGGTCAGAGAGGCAGATTCATAAAGAGACCACCTATAATGGAATGAGATAGGCGTTCTGGAGAAGCACAGGCTTGGATGGGGTGGGGAAGTCTCAGAGGGTCCAGAGGGTCCTAACCCATCCTAGAGTTAGTAGGGAAGGCTTCCTGGAGGAGCGGACCGACTGGGGTCCTGAAGGATGAGAAATCTGGCTCGATAAGCAAAAGAAACTTTACCTGTTAAACACTACTGACCTTTTGAACCAGGCCAATTCAAATGCTGCTTCCTGCAAGAGTTTTTCCTTAATTGGCAAGACCTATACTGCCTGCCCTCCAGGGCCAGCTCCCTGGGCACACACAGCTGATACAGCACATAGGCTAGGGTTATGGAATGGGGTGGGCACACTTGGCTTAACTTCTGCTGGTGCTGTCTTGAAATTACTCATAAATTCAACAATTTTCATTTCTCACTAGCCCCCTCCAAACTATGTAGCCGCTCCCTTCCTTCTCAGTTCTTGTCACTTTCAACCTTGTGTTATGTTATGTGTTATGTTATGTTTCAACCTTGCATTATGTGTTATGTTATGTCGCTAAATGTCTTGTCTTTTCGCTGGGGAGCACTTGCAGTTCTGGGTGGGTCTGACTCATCTCTGTTGTCAGAATGTAGCACAGAGGCGGGCACTAAAGAAGCCTCTCTCTGCGAAGATTTTGGTGACTGAGATCTCACTGGAGCAGAGCTGCTTCATCAAAGCCAGGACATCTCCCATGAAGAGGGGCGTGGTCTAGCAGGCATGTGCTCCAGGAATTCGGAGACAGGAAAGATGTCTATGGCTGGAGGTGACGGGAAGTGCTCCCCAGAGGATCCTCCATGGCTCTCCTGCCAAGTGTCCCTTCTCAGCTGAAAGTCCCTCCTTTTGTCTAATTGCAGTTCTTGCTGTACTGACGCCCTCCTCCCTTCTCGGGCCTCTCCCCAGGCCTCTGGGCATAACACAGAGAAGCTGGGAGGTAGGATGACAGCACCTTAATTTCCCTGCTAATTACAAGTGCTGGGAAGAGGGGTGCTAAATGCCAGATAATTATCCAGGAGGAGACACGCGCCAGACTCCTGGCTGCTCCCAGCCCCAGGAATTTGACTTTAATGGTTTTCTTTTCTTCTTAAAAAAAAAAGAGAGAGAGAGAGAGAGATAAAAAGAGTTAAAGCCTGGCCTTCTCTCTCCTTAACCTTAGGAGGTAAAGAAAGCAGTCCCCTTCTTAAAGCCTTCCCCTTACCAGGAGCTGAGATCCAGACCCTCCACACTGGGTCTGGGGAGAAGGTCGGAGGACTGGATCGGCAACCGCGTTCCTACTTGAGTTAGGCTGAGGTTATGGAATGGGTGGGCAGGAGGAGGAGCCGTGGTCCTCTCCCCACTGCTCACCACCCAGGACACACACACAGACACACAGACACACAGACACCACCATCAACACCACCACCACCACGGCTCCACTTCTGAGAATGGAAAACCTCAAGCGGCTGTCTTATTCAGTGGTGCATGGCATGAGGAGACAGGGAGGGGTCTCCTGGGGTCCCCTCCGTGGGCTCTGCCACTCCTCCTGAGGGCAGGGGGCAAGGGGTTGGCAGTGTCACCAGCTGCTTGGACTCACTCCTGTGCCCTGATGCCTGCCAGCTTTAGGCGTAGCTTGAAAGACTCCCAACAGGAAGCTATTAAGTTGATGCGCATTCTTGTGGTCCTGGATTGATACAGGGACGCTCTGTTTTGTAAAGCTGTTGTAATTTCCATAATAACATTTTCCTCTTCTTAAATAAACTTGGACTCCAGCCCAAAGAATGTGGCTGGCTTTGCCTGGGGAATTCAAGACCTGAGATCATGGAGGGAACACTCCCTGGAAAGGTGGGAAGGGAATAGGAGACCGCAGCTCCCCCAGCTCCAGGGCTGGGACTCAAATGGGCCGGTGGACCCAGGCCAAGCAGGACTCTCAGAAGGACCCAGAACTCAGTTCTGGCTGGGCCAGGGCACTTCTCTCCTCCTGGGTACATTCCTCTCACAACACAGAGAGGCAGCCTAGGACAGTGGCTAAGACTCTCGGCTTCAGTTGTAGGACCGTTGTAGACTACTTGTGAGAGATTGGGGAACTCCCTTAACCTCTCTGTGCTTCAGTTTCCTCATCTGAAAAATAAGGTAGTAACAGTACATAATTTACAGGAACACTGTGAGGATTGAATAAGATAATACACATAAAGCGCCTAAGTATCTGGTACAAAGCATGTGTCCAACCCATCTTTAAGAGAAATCCACACAAATGGCCGTCTCATCGATGATTTTACAATTCTAAGTTTCTCAGGTTCTGGAGTCAGGGAATAATAAAATCTTAGCCTTTTTGTGTGACTGGGGGAAAAATGCCTTAAGACAGTAATGGAATCAAATACTAACTAGCAACGTGGAGTCTTAGGTTCACAACATTCTGAACTATGAAACAAGACAATACATCTTAAGGTCTTAAAGGTCAGCCCAACACTAGTCATCTAGACTTTTCACCCACGTCCCCATGACCCTGAGTCCACTATCTCTGAAGTTTGGCTCCTGGGAGGTTAATGCTGAATACAGATCTGCTTTTTTTGTCAACCTCCATTGGTCCTATTTCTATCTGGGCCACCAGATGCACCTGCTTCCTCTTCCCATGAGAGCCCTGAAAGACTGGGAGAGATGTGGACATCCATGTCTAAGCCTATTCTCCTCTGAGCTGCTTTCTCTCAGACCAAACCTTTCCATCAAGGCACAGATCAAGCCCTACCAACTAATGTCCCTGAGTGAACACCAGGTGAATCTGACCATGGCAGGGCCCAGTGGGATTTGTCACTCTCCATTATCTTTTTTTGTTAAAATTTTTTTTAATGTTTATTTATTTTTGACAGAGAGAGACAGAGTGTGAGCAGGGGAGGGGCAGAGAGAGAGGGAGACACAGAATCTGAGGCAGGCTCCAGGCTCTGAGCTGCCAGCACAGAGCCTTATGTGGGACTTGAACTCATGAACCGTGAGACCATAACCTGAGCCAAAGTTGGACGCTTAACCTATGGAGCCACCCAGGCACCCCTACCTTCCATTATCTTTAACATGCTCTTCCTGGCAGGTGAGCTTCTGTGAGGCTCATCTCCTTCCGCCCATGTCAGTGAATAATGACAGGAGCGAGTATGCGTGTGTGCGCACACGCGCACGAGCATGCACATGTGCCTTTGTGTGTACAGATGTGTAGAAGGTTGGGAAGGGAGCTTTGAGGCCGTATCTCAGAAGCTAAGAATACAAAGAGTACAGAGGGGAAAGAAAGGAAATGAGATGGCTGAAAGTCCTACCGATGGGAGGACCAGCCCAGCCCTGGCCATGACCAGCATCACTGAAGTGGCCCCTGTCTCACATACCTTCCAAATGCAGAACACCCACAGTCACCATGACTGTTTCTTAGTCTTCCCACACGCATCTCCTTTTAGAAGAAGCAAACAGTCCGTTGGTGGAGGGCCCATTAGCCCCTGATGCTAGTGTGACTGGGTTGAAGGTATTTCTCCCAAACACAACATGCAGCATCCTGGGAGGATTGGGAATGATGCATGGGACAGTATGACTGTGCTGTGCCCCACAGTGCATGGCCAAGGGGCAGATTGGGGCCAAGATCCAGCAAGTACTCTGCTCATAAGACACACACCCTGGCATGGAGCTGCGTCTAACCAGAGGAAGGGGCATCTTTTTCTAATGCACACACAGGCATCCTAAGGCTTAGCAGCAGGCAAGGGGGTGGTGGAGTGGGTGAAGAAATCATAAAAAATGTAGGTCTAGGAATATAAGAACTGGGAAGGGAGACAAGTTTCTTTTGCCGTGAGAGGCAAAGGACCAAAGTCAATCCCTTCCCTTGAGGAGCTCCAGACAAATGCAGGAAACTTCCCAACAGACCCTGTGAGATGCCGCAGGAGCCTGGAGGAGGGCCGGATGGGGCCTCCCGCTCTGGGTGCTAGAGGATCAACCAGAGCATGTCAGATAGGAGAGGCTGGGAGGGGAGGCCTTGGCAGGATGTAGTGTTGGGGAACGGGGAACTCAATATTATGATTTGTAAAAAATATATATATTGGGTCATTCAGTTGGCCAAAATATATTCCTTTTGTAATTTTGGTCTTCATCCACAGCTCTCAAAACCCTTGGAATTTCCTGACCAACGGATAAGAGCAATGGGAGCATCTTTTATCATAACATTTGGCCTCTTGTCCTCAGTTCCCGAAATCCCTTCAGAGCCATAAAAGTGAATGGGTGTCTTGTTATTCATAACAAGCCCCCTTCCACCACAACTGGGCTTATGTTAATGAGGTGACTTTTGGACAGCACTTAAGGATGGGGGCTGGTTGCCAGCAGAACCAACAGGGACTGGAGAGTTGGAACTTTCAGTCCCACGCCTTGATTTCCAGGGAGTGGAGAGGGGCTGGAGATTGAATCAACCTGTGGCCAATGATTTAATAAATCCTTCCTGCGAAGTGAAGCCTCCATAACCAAAAGGATAGGTTCCGCCGAGCTTCTAGGTTGGAGAACAAGAACACTATCATGGGCCACTATGATGGGCCCCAAACTCCATGAGGACAGAAACTTCTCTATCTCGGACCTTGCCCTATGTACCTCTTCATCTGGCTGTTGATTTGTATCCTTCAATATCATTTGTAATAAACCAGTAATCTGGTGACCAAATAGGCTTCCTGAGTTTTGTGAGCTGCTCTAGCAAATCAATCCAACCCTAGGAGAGGGTTGTGGGAGCCTCTGATTTATAGGCTGTCGGTCAGAAGTACAGAGACAATCTGGACTTGCGACTGGCTTCTGAAATGGAGGTAGTCTTGTGGGACTGAGCCCTTAACCCATGGAATTGGACGTTGCCTCCAGGTCGATAGTGTCAGAATTGAACTGAATTGTAGGACACCCAGCTGGTGTTGGAGAATTGTTTGGTGCTGTGGGGAACTTCCCCTTAGCCCTCACTGCCAACACACACATGTTGGAATTGTGTGTTGGAATGACTTTAGGAGTGATTTAGTTTCCAGCACAGGGCTTGTATGAAGAAGGCCTTACACACACATCTGATGAATGAACAGGTGTTTGAATGAAGGTGCATGGGTGATTGTGGGGGCTGGAGGGAGGTGGGCAGGACCTGGAGCTGGAGGGCTCCCCGAAGGCTCTACGGGAGGGTGCTCACTCAGACGTTTCTCTTGTTGGTGATGGAAAGCTATTGAGTGACAGGATCAGATTTGTTAGACTAATCGCTTTGGCCCAGGTGTGGATGTGGCTCTGACGGGAGAGACTGGAGCAGAGTCACCATCAGCCACATGTGCTGTCACACTCCGTGGCAAACCCTGAGCTCGTTGCTGAGTGGATAGAACGGGGCGGGCCATGGTGCTGGGAACTCTGGGGCTTGAGGAAGGCAGAGCTGGACGCATGGCTGAGCTGCCTGTGTAGCTGGAGGAGGTGCTGGAGGCAGACACACCCTGGGGTGCTCCTCAAGCCCAGGCCTTGTGGGTGTGGGGCTTCTTCTCCACCAGCAGGACCCTTACCTTCCCAGACCTGAACCCGCAGGTCAGAAGCAGCATCTGGAGCCTCTCCCAATATAGACATGAGACAAACTCCCTCCCAATTCCAGAGCCTGGAACCCAGGGACCACTTGAGTTGCCAAATCAGCAGTTCTGGACCATGTCACCTGCCTCCTCCCACAGGAACTTGCTGGGTTCTATGGAAGAGGAACTGGAGGCTTAGCTGGGCAAGGCTGGCAGTGGTAGAAAGCAGGGATGGGGACTGGGAACCTGAGAAAAGCAAAGCCTGGGAGAAGAGGAAGCTGTTTGAGCCCCAGCTCTGCCAAGTGGCCGTGGCCAGGTCACCACCCCCATCCTGCCCAAATCTGGGAACTTTTAGGACATCAGTCTGAGGCAGGAGAACAAGAAGCCGCAGAGGGCTTGAGGCCCATGGCTTTCCAGCCTGCTTTGGAAGAGGCAGGTGGGCGGAAGGTATGTTTGGAAAAGGACAGTATCTGAAGCACAGAGAGGCCTTGCGGGAATGTGTCCCAAGAGCAAGGAGGGAGCACCAGGTGTGTGTGAAGGAGGCAGGGACTGGGGCCAAGCAGCCATTCTTTCTTATTTCCTGCAGCCTGGCATTCTCCACCCTCCGTGATCCTCCTCACCTGTGTCTGTGGCCACATCTCTAACTTAGCTTCCCTTCCCCCACCCCTGCCTGGACTCCAGCTCCTTACTCTTCTCCAAACACCTCCCTCCCTCCCTGCCTGCACCTGTTCACTCATCCCACGCTCCCTCCCGCGTGTCTTTCCCCATCTGCTTCCGAATGCCCACCCGCCTCCAGCTCACGTGCCTCCCCTGGCCCGCAGCCCTTCCCCCTCTGCTGCCCCCTCTTCCCTCTTCCACTTCAGCCTGGAGCCACGTCTCCCCCTTCTTCACTTAGGAAACACCCTGTTTCGCCTTGAATCTTAATTCTTTGTGCCCACGTGATAGGAGTCGGAGGGCCTGGTTCGAATCCCCGCTCTTGAGAGTGATGTAAATGTGGGCACGGTCCCCCACCTCCCAAAGCCTCCCTGCCTTCGAGGCAGGCCGTCCATCTGTGCTGGCCAGACTGCCACGGCCCCAGGTCATTCCTGTTGTCCTCACCTAGTTACTAATAGTGCCCCCTTTCACTCCCAGAAGGGTCTCGGTTTGTATGATAAATTATATGCTGGCCCTACTCCCGACGCTCTTGTGAAGATCACATTGGATAATCCGTGAAACAGTCCACGTGAAGCCTCAACAGCGCGCCTGGGTGCGGAGTAAGTACTCATCAAACAGTCACTGCTGCTGCTCCTTTCCCGGCAGACCGAGCCACCTGCGGGAGAGACTGTGTCTGATTCGGCTACAATGACCAGATGAGAATGGCCAATCATCCAAGAATTTCGAGGACAATCAAGTCCAATAAACGCTAAAATCACGTTGAGGGTGACTCTCTCTCATGACTCAAAAGCCTGTCAGCAAGGTCATTACTCACCTCCTTTTGTCGCTGTGCTGTGGCCTGGGAGAAGGGGAGAGCCGCATTTCCTGTGTACCTACTTTCTGTTTCTGCCGTGGAATCTTCACACCCATCCGAGAGGGGGTGGCTGCTGAAGGGCCGTGGCCGTTCCGGAGTCGTTCTGTTTCCAGACGATAAGAGACAGGGCCTGAAGTGGTGAGGGAGGAAACGAGGGGGTTAGCAGGGAAGGGGTGAGAGGCACAGGAGGGAATTCGCGCTGTAAAAACCACTGCAGGGGCGCCTGGGTGGCGCAGTCGGTTAAGCGTCCGACTTCAGCCAGGTCACGATCTCGCGGTCCGTGAGTTCGAGCCCCGCGTCAGGCTCTGGGCTGATGGCTCGGAGCCTGGAGCCTGTTTCCGATTCTGTGTCTCCCTCTCTCTCTGCCCCTCCCCCGTTCATGCTCTGTCTCTCTCTGTCCCAAAAATAAATAAACGTTGAAAAAAAAAATTAAAAAAAAAAAAAAACCACTGCAGCCCTTTTTAAAATGTCTGTTTAAAAAAAAAAAAAAGTCTGTTTATTTTTGAGAGCGAGAGCAAGAGCGAGTGGGGGAGGGGCAGAGAGAGACTGGGGGAAGAGGATCTGAAGCAGGCTCTGCGCTGATAGCAGAGAGCCCCGTGCGGGGCTCGAACTCACGAACCGGGAGATCACGACCTGAGCCGAAGTCAGATGTTCTACTTACTAAGCCACCCAGGCGCTCCACCACTGGAGTCATTTGATGCAGCCAGTGACATGGGTGCAGTCAAACCCCTATTTTAGAAGGGTCACACTGGCACTGGCGTGGGGGCCTGGACGGGTGAGGCCAGCCTGGAGAGGAGACAGTGCTAACCCAGGGGGAGATGATGAAGGGCAGGCCAGTGAACTCATGTCTGAAGATGTGGGATAGTGGTCCTCACAGCCCAGAGCACAATGCCTCACGTGCATTTGTTATCAGTATGGATTAATAATAGTATCATTTGTTATGAAAAGAACAGAATAAAAATAGCACCCGTTTGCCCAACATTACGCCCTGTGGTGTAAAGCGTTTTATCCACATGTTTTCCCTTTAATCCTCAGATCCTATCGGGTAGGTGCTGCGACTAACCCCATTTTACAAATGAGGAAACTGAGGCCTAGAGAATTTAGATGTTTCGCCCAAGGTCGCACACAACGGAAAAGAGACAAATCCAGGATGTGAAGGCACAATTGTCCAGGGCGTTTGCTCTCCTGAAGCCGCCACACCAGGGGCTTTGCAGGAATTTCCCAGCTGTTCTGGGCACCGAGGAGGGAGCCAGCAGGAGGAGGCCACGCTGGCCGGCCCCGGAGGAGGAAAGGCAGATGGGTTCGTTGTGAAACCGGCTCGGGGAGTGAAAAGGGCTCCATGGGAGCTGCAGGGGCGCAGACGACCCCCGCTGACAGAAGCCGAGACGGACCCGGGAGGGGGCGGGGTCTGGTCCCAGGTTCCGGTTCTCTGGGCTTCAAGGATCTTCTCTCTTCCTCCCAGCTCCGTGCAACCAAACCGTCCAGCTTCCTCCAGAGACCACCATCTCTCTTCTAATTGGTGGAAAATTGGTTGCTAACTGTCAGGAAATCGCCGATTTTCCATCCATTACTGGGGGGACCAGGGCCGCGTAGCTGTGGGGGACTCTGGGTGGGAAGCAGATGCTGATTAGGCCTTGCAGTTAACGATTAGGTTCGTGGACCTCCTCAGGCAGTCCTCCCAGACTGCTTATTAACTCCCTGCGAAGACCCACTGGGTAGGAGATACTGGTTAAATGGAACGCGGAGCCACAAAAGCGTTACTATTCATTAGGCTTTGGTTGTGGGGAGGGAGGAGACTGGGAGAAAAAACTGTGGCCTCGATCCAGGAATGTTAAACAGCCCCATAAGTTGGCAGAGAACTTTATAATTGCTGCTATTAAAAATATATGTATTTATATAGGTGATTTGTTGAAGGAAAGAATTTCAGCATTCAGGGGCAATCCCTGCTGTGATCTCACCCAGGATTAAGTTGTTAGGGACTAGATATTAATTAAGGCTAAGGGCCCCAATCCCTTCCTAATTAGCTCATGGAGTATAATTTGCCTGCAAATGCTACTGTTACAATCACCTTGAATTTGTCTGGAGCTTTCCTCCAGCTGGATTGGGTGAGCTTTACCCCACTCCAGGAGCGGGAGCAGAGGGAAGATGGTGGGGGGGTTGGGGGCGGCGGGGCGAGAGGCCCGGGTTCCTCGGTTCCTTTCCTACCCTGTCCCTGACTTTTGAGGAAAGGGCTTCCTTCTGTTTCCCCACCTGTAACAAAGGGGTTTTAAGGGAAAGAGGGGGCATATGTCTGAGAAGCCCTTCTCAGCTGGGACGTTCTAAGATCCACAGAATCAATGCTGGCCCAAGGCTGGGAATATACTGACGCCCAGATTCTTCTGGGTTCTTCACAAACTGAGAAATCGCAAGGCCTTCCCTAAGGAGAGTCAGGGAGTTCATTCTTCTATGGGTCCCAAACTTCAATTGTCAACAGTTGAATTCTGAAGATCAGGAAATGAAGGCCATTGTCAGTCTGGGTGATAGACCCGTACACCCAGTTCTCACCGAGGTGGGCCCCTTTGTCCCCTGACCAGCCCATCTCTTTTCCCATGTTCGTGTTCTTCCTGCTCCAGAAAGCCTTCCCTTTTGCTCACTGCCTTCCCTACCAGGCAAGTGCCTGTCTACCCCATAGCACCTAATTCAAATGACCCTTCTTTATTAGACTTTCCTGATTGTCCCAGGCAAGGCTAGTGAGGACCTCACCTGGACTTTTGCTGTTCTTAAGTCCTCTATTCAAGCCTTCGGCTAACCTGCCTTGCAAGGTGATGGTGTATGCCTCAGTTTTACTATCAGACCGTGAACTTCTAGAGGATAGGACCGTACCATGTCTGATGCAACTTGACATCTGCCGTTCATCCCAGAATAGGTACCAAAATTGGTTGAGGTTGCTTTGTGTTTTTGGATTGTGCACTGTCTTTGACAGTAAGTGGTGCCCTGGTTCTTGAATGGGCTCTGGGCTGTGGGGTCCAGGCCCTCTTCTCAGCCCTAAGAAGGCACTTAAGAGGGGGTCCTAAGTCCCCACCCTGCTTAGGGCTTCTGGGCTTGAGGGGGATGGTTTGAGAAAGCAAGGCCTATACCTTTGTCTCCTTCCTCCTGAGATCCCTAACACAGACCTGAGCGCATAGATGGGGTTCGGGGGAGGAAGTGAAGCCGCGTAGTACTGAATCCCATCGGCTGTGATGGACTCCACAAAAGAGACTGAGACAGGCCATTCGAACCCAGCCCCTGCCCCTGCTCCCCGGTGGAGTCTGGCCTGCAGCTCCCTGGGCTGGGGGCCGGGGATGAAAAGCAAGAGGGGTGCTGCTGGCTGGAAATATAAACAGGTTCAAGGAGGGCTTAAAGAAATTCCTGGATGACAGATCCCTAGCAGGTAACAGGTCATTAATAACCATGAAAGATGATGATGATAATCATAATAATTAATAATAATACCACCAAGAGGGCGTGTTTATACTTTTAACAGCTTTTTTTTTTTCTTGCCACTATCTCTCGCTTGGGGGTGGGTGCGGAGGCCCAGAAAGGTGAAGGGGCTTGCCTGAGGCCACACAGCTCGTTCAGAGCACAGCCGGCACTAGCTCTGAGGGGCCATCCTGACTTCCTCCCCGGGACTTCTCAGTGGGTGGGGTAGGCTATTCAGTGACCCCATCATCATGAAGCTTCTATAAGCTTGTCACTCTAAGGTGCGCTCAGGGTCCTCACCTGCTCTGTCAGCGATCTGCCATGTGACACCCAACACCAGTTTTCACTCGCTGCAGTTTCCCCATGTGTGCGAGGTGGTGGTTGGGTATTGCGGGCAGTTAACCTCTTGGATCCACTGTATCCACTCTGAAGTGAGGTGATAGGAGTACCTGCATGAGGAGTAAACAATGCAGTGCGCTGACACGCCTAGCGCCCTGCCGGGCACATAGTGAGCACTCGTTGAATATGAGTTTTGGGCACTGCCTGGAGAGCAGCCCCAAGAAGACTCAGGCTGACGCAGAGCGGACAGAGGGGGCAGTTTATTGCCTTCTGGACGGCTGTCCGCTGTTCTCCCACCCAAGGGTGTCCCACCTGGGTTCTGTGGACCCTGGCGGACTTCTGGGGAAACTTCCTCCAGGTCTGCAACAGTTCCTTCGAAAGTTACTGGTGATTTCTGGTGTCCTGCTACATCCTGAAGGGAGTATTTTACAAGGCAAGCGAGGCTTTGGAGATTTTGCGAATTCACCAGATGCGCTCACTTCTTAAGTGTGTGAGGATATTTGTTCTGAAGCTAGTTCCTCTCGTTTTTGTCCTTGCACTACCCTGTTCTATGGAGCACTTGTCCTCAAGTGAAATTGCGGTCCCCCTCTGGGAGTGAGAGGGACCAGTGCTGCCATCTACAGACAGAAAAGTGATTAGATTCATTTCAAGAAGAGCTTGGAAGAGCAGAGCAGAGATAAGAGAATGAGTTGCCAATCTCAACCACCTCTCATCTTATTGCCCTAATATTTTAGAACCTATCGTTGTTTACCTCAGTAGTTTTCAGATGTCCCGCCTTCATAGAAATTTCTAGCTTCAAACCAGGACGTGTATTGGTTCCATTTCCATTCGGGACCAGTGCTGGAGTCCTGACGCCATCACAACACTTTGTACGGGGTACAAAATGATTAGGTATCTGTTCACTGACTGCTCATTATAGATTGTGGAATTGCTTTGGTACTAGATCAAGATTTGTGAAGGGCCTGTGTGAAGATTTGGTTAAGCAGATCCCATTGGGATGGGAGGATCCAAAGGAAAATGCCAGGAATTGGCCAAATGGGGAATTTTCGTTCTCGTCAGTCAGTGGGCTTAGAGGAGTTTCCTCCAGATACAGCTTGGGCCAGTTCCCAGAGAGCAAAGGGGGCATGTTCTGGGGTCAGAGATGCAATCGGGCTAGTGTGGGAGCAAGGAAGAGAGAAGGGAGACTCTGCACTCCAGGCCTCATGGTGGAGTTGTGATTTACTGTCAGCTTTCCGTGGCCATAAATATTGTGAACAGTAAGTGAACTTATACTGCACAACCTGGGGGGTAAAGAGCAAACACAGACTGAGGAAACTATTCTTGAGGCAACATATGCTAGAGCATCACAAGGAAACCTATAGAATTTTCTTCATGTGTCAACGGGAAAAATGAGAGCTCAGAATGGGACGTGCCCTGCCCAAGGCCCCCCAGCAGGTGGAGGGCCGAGCCAGGACTAGAACCCAGGCTTCCTGACTCCTCACCGAAGGCTCTCTCGGAAGGCTTTCATGGTAGGTGACCTCCTGGAACAGGACCTTGCTCTCCACCCAAAGCTCCCTTTCCCTGAGGGCTACGGAGATGAAGCTTAATCTTTAATGAACTGGCTTTCAGTTTAACTTCCCTTTTGGCAATGATTAATACCCAGTGACCTAGTCTGGCATCTGGTGATCCTGACCAGGACTGACCCATGAGAGCGCTGCTGGCCTCCAGACCCAGATGTGGGCTGGAATTCAGCAGGATGAGGTTTGAGGGGTGCTGGAATGGCTTCTTACCCAGAAGAATCTCTTCTGTGCCATGTCTGGAATTCTGTCATTGGATGTCACTGCTCGGAAGTAGGACGTCACAAATGCCCCTGGTCAGGAGAACTAGGAATACAAATTATGTTTCAAATACTCATTGGGCTATTGATTTGACAGTTCTGAGCTCAGAGGGATTGCAGGACTCATGATTTTTAGTCAAAGGTTAATAGGCGAGGGTGACATCACTGGATCCGCAGCACAACCAGACTATGAGGGAGAGAGTTCCGAGATTCAGAGCTGGAAAGAACTCGTGCAAAGTCTAGCTCTGATAGCCACTAGTTGTGAGAACTTGGGTAACTCCATCAGTTTCCTCGTCTATCCAGTAGAGAAAAGAACACCTCCCTCTAGGCTCCCTAGAGGATGAAAGAGGGAGTTCATGGAAAGTAGCTGACCCAGAGGAGGCGCCAACTAAATAGTGTTTCTTCCCTGCTTTCTCCCTGCTCGGATCCGCCTCAGCTGACCCTCTGCAGGAAGGCAGAGAGGAGTCCAGGTCTATCCTTGGAGAAGCATTTTTCTTGTGTGCTCTGGGATACTTACAAGAACTGGTTTTCTCCCTCTGAGAGTGGCTAGTTAGCCAGGCACCAGGGCTCCATCCTTTCCTGCCCCTGGAGCCACTGGAACCAGTGAGCAAGACTGGGTTCACCTCCCTCATCTCCCTGGGTCTGCCTGCCTTTCCTGATTGTGAGCTGAGAAGGTGCCTCCGTCCAAGTCCATTGGAGCATCTTGCCTCTGTCTTCTGTCTTAGTATCCACTGGCACCAGCACTGGGCTTGTCAGCAGCTCCCCCCCACAGCTGCCTACTGAGCGCTCTCGCATGTTGGCATTCCTGGCTTCGTGTGGGGGTTCCATACATCAGTCTCCGGCCCAGCCTGCTGCAGGGCCTGCTCCTGGATTCATCGTGAAAAGCGTGACCAGGTGAAACCACTAAATGGAACAGTCATCCCCTCCCTCTCTGCTCCAGCCACATGGGGCGGCCCTTGACTGCCTGAAGATGCCCTCCTCTTTCCTGTCTTCGTGTCTTCCCCCTGGGATGTCATTCAGCTCGTGTGTTGCTTCCCTGATCCGTGGACTCCAAGCCCTTCTGCCCATGGCTTCCCCAGCCCAGCTTTCATGCTCTGTGTGGGGGTCTATTTGCTGCCTGTCTCCTACAGACAGAGAGTTCTGAGAGGAGTTCCCAATTCCTGGCCTGGCGTTCAGTGCCCAGTGCCGTTATCCTGGAATCACTGAGATGGAGACTGTGTGACTATAGGAAAGTGGCTCCCGTGACCTCATCGGGGAAGATCGACTGTGAGGCCTGGGCTGGGGGGCAGGCAGGCTGAAGCAGGGAACCATGAAGCCCCCAGCGGAAGCCATGGCTCCGTCTCTGTTTTGGTTTTGCTTTTGTGGGCTTTTCATTTCAGAAGTTAATCTAGTTAACTCCAACAATGTCATTTCGGCAAGCCAGCAATTTCCTTTTGCCCTTTATTTAATGAGCCCCCGCCCCCACCCCAATTTCTATAATAAAGGCATGCAGGTGGGTAATTACAGAGGTGTGAAATAGGAGTGCTGGGCCAGGGCCAGCTGAGCATTCTGGAGCATCCGTTGGGAAGGGTTCTGGGGAACTACCCAGCCCCACTATTCAGGTCCAGGTAGGGAAATTGAAGCCTAGAGAAGGCAAGGAACTTCTATAAAGCTACATAGCAGTAGAAGGGGTGGGGCCAGAGCAGGAATCCAAGTCCTTAACCCCCTCACTGGAGTCCTTTTTGCTGCTCAGTGCCAATCTTATCCCCCTAGTTCTGCAGCGCATGCCATAAGCACTCCCACCTGTCATCACTCCATCTGTCCTCCCAACTACCCACCTACTCATTTATCCATCAATCCATCAATCCATCCATCCATCCATCCATCCATCCATCCATCCATCCATCCATCTATCCATGTATTCTATAGATAATTCCTGAGAGCCCAGTACATGCAAGGAATTGTGACTACAGCAGGGAACAAGAGGGTCCGAACCCTGTGCTCATTGATTGTCACCTCGGATTACAGTCTCACACTCAGCCTGATGGAGGCAAACCATGGGAACAGATCATTTCAATATAGGGTGGCAAGCGCCATGTTTGTTGTAAACATTGGGCCCCTAATTCTCCGTAGAGCGATAGAGAACTTCTCAGAGGAGGAACAGGGCATTGTAATGAGTCCTGAAGGACAGGAAGGGGTTTGCAAAATGCATAGAGAGGTTTTTTTAAGAATCTGGAAGGATATTTACCCACATGTTAACAGTGTTTATCTCTGGGGAATGGGATTTGCAGGGTAGTGGGTGGGAGGTGGGAATGGGACAAATTTTTGTTTTCTGCTTTCCATCTTTGGTATTATTTCAGTTAGAGTGTGTATAGATTAGCATTTTAATAAAAAGAAGATATTTCTATTTCAAATATTTGTGTATTTGGAAAAAATAATATAGGGTATTTAAGGAACATTAAATGACTCAGTGTGACAAGTGTAGAAAGTTGGAGGGAGAGAGGGAAAACATGAGGCCATGGAGGTTGGCTGGAGTCAGTCTAAGAAGGTCCTGAAATGCTGGGATAAAGAGTTTGGATTTTAACCACAGGGGCCTATGGAGGTGAGAGCAGAGGCCACCTCCACAGAGCCTGGCAGTGCCTGGTGCATACAGATGCCCAATTAATCCAGACCTGGTGTTGAATGAATGGGCATGGCCAGATAATACAGAATCATCTAAGGCTTGAAGCAGAGGTTGTGAACGTGTGGAGTCTTGCCACTATGTGTCGGTGGCAGTGATGGGGCAGTGAGGAACCTGCAGAATGGGTAAAATGGTGTGGGGAATCCTATATGAAGAGAGGAAAGAATGCTGTGGTTTCTACTCAGACCAGAGGAGCGTGGAATAGGTCCAGAGCTGTGAACGTGGGTATAAGCTGACAACCATGGGGGGTCCTTTTTTTTTATATAAGAAAATTCTCAGAACATAGGCTTTTTCAGACCAGGCAAGGTTTCTGGTGTCCTTAGTGGCCACAAACCAATAAAAGCAGGCCACCCTCACTTCTGCCTCCCACATGTATCTGTTTTAATCTCTCTTCCCTTCACTACGTCTTCAACACTACAGCGGGAGGAGCCTCCAAAAATGCAGTCCTGACCACATTGCCTCCTTGCTTGAATCCTTCAGGATAAAGTGGAGTCCCCTCACGTTGGCTCACGAGGCCTTTTTGATCTGTTCTAATTTATTTCTCCAGCCTCACCTCCCACGACCTCTTACTTAAACTCTACCCTTCAGCCAACTCCATTGCTCTCAGTTAACTGAGCTACTTCATGCCTCTCTGTCTTTGCTGGATCATCTCTCCTTTTCCTGGGCTAATCCCACCCTTACACCCTCTCTCTACCTCCCATTTGCCTGATGAACACCTAGCCCCTCTTTTAAGGTTCCATTTTTGCATTTTTCCCCTCTGAAGCCTTCACTCGTTGCATCCCCACTACTGCCTATGCTTCACCTCTCTGGGTAGACTTGATCATGCCCTTCCTGGGAACTTGTGCCCCAAATTCTCTGTTCTATTAAGTAGACTTGCACCATGGCACCTCACTGGACTTAGAATTTACATATCCACCTCTCCCCTGCACAGTCTCCACTGTTCCCCTTCCCAGGCTATAAACTCTTCAATGACTGTTTTCTGCTATCCTTAGCACCTGGCACAGAGGCTGGAACATACTAGGCATTCAGCAAGTATTGGCTGAACCAATGCATGAATAAATAACAGAGTACCTCTGTAATCATTTCTTCTTATAAAATTGAAAATCATATCACACCCTTACCTTCCCTCACCTCAAGGTGACAGGAATCCCCAAACATCCCTGCAAGAGAGAGCCTTCTGCATTGAGAAGATGCCAGGCAGAGAAGCAGGAGACTTGAGTTCTAATCCTGATCTCTCTGCCCTGGGGCAATCTCCTGCCCTTCTCTGGGCCTCAGTTTCCCATGTGCATGGTCCTAGTGCTACTTCCCCATGTGGCTATTTGCCATAGATATGCTGTGAAGCTCAAACAGAGACCAAACTTCGGGTAATATTGAAGTGTCAGCTGGAAGATGCAGCCATGCCTAGGCTTATTGGGGGGTGTAGGGGTTCTTCACTCCCACCACTGATGGGGACCTGCTCAGAGACTCTTTCTCCCCTCCTCCAGCTCACTCATGTTGTGGGGCTCAGAGAATGTTAATTATTAGGCCCAGCCCACCTGGAGAGCCCCAGATGAAAGCAAGCTCAGAGTGTAAAGTCTAATCGATGCCTGGTGCCTGGCGTCGGAGCCTCAGCTGGCTCTGCCTGGAGACGGATCATTAATCCAGACACTCCGACCTGGAACACTGGTCCCAGGAAGTCCTGAAACATTCCTGACCACCCACGGCTCAGCCCAGCAGCCCCGTGAGGAAGCCAGCCTGCTGCTGAGTCTCAGAATTTTACAATCTCAAAGTTAGATGAGACACAGAGAGCAGCGAGTCCAGACCCCCACCCAGGGCAGAACTCCAGGCTCAGCGTGATCACTCACCACTGACAGATTCTCTGGAGACGTGCGCCTTGATGAACAGCCCTGGACTCGGTGGGGACAGATCTGTGTGACCTTGGGCCTTGCGTTCTCCTTCTGCAAAAGTGGAATAAGGCTACCTACCTCATAAGACTGATATTAAGAATAAACCAATTTGCTTGTAAGTTTTGTTTCGAGGTTTATGAGAATGATGCACACGTGTGAGCTGTCATTATCATTTGTTGACGTTATGAGCTCCTGTTCCTGGGATGGAGTCTTTCTCCCCGGAGTCTCCAACTGACAATGATTTGCTTCTCTGCTTGAGAACTTGTGTATCCCAGGGCACTGAAATATGAAGTCAGGAGCCCCTTGCCTTGCACCTAAGGCCCTTCAAGCCGAAGCCACCACCCCTCCCCCCACTCAGCTGCATCTCCTGCTTCTCCCCACCCATCGACTGCCTCCCAGACATAGAAAACTGACCTTTGATTTCCCCTTGGCTTGGCATATCCCAGCTCCTCACCCCTTTATTCTTGGTGAATTCCTGTTCACCTTTTAAGGCCCTGCTTAACTGCCCCCTCTCCTGAGAAGCCTTCTTGATTCCCTATTACAAACTTCTGGCAAAGTTGGGTTTTGCTTCTCCCGGGTCTTGTAGCACATCATAGCTCTCACTACCATAGCACCAGAGTACGTTGCTTGGGTTTTAGCTAGTTTTCTTCTTAAATGCATAAGGAATATTAAAATGCATCTTCTAGGGTAGAATTGGCCTTCTTCTTGTAGCTAGTTACAATAGCAATACTGGTCATTAGTTCCTCAGCATGAGTTTTTTTTTCAACAGCTTCATACCTGGGTTGTAGACAAAATGGCTCTAGAAGCAAACAGGTACGAATCTCAACCACCTCAAATCTGTAAAACTTTGAGCATTGTTTTGTCTTTCTTTGTCTGTTTCCTTGTTTGAACAATAGGAAGTTTACAAAGCCTACCTCTTAGGGTTCTTGTGAAGATTATAAGAAATACTTATACTGAATAATAGACTATCTTGCCCTGAGATGCAGGACTATTAGAGTCTTATCATCTGGGTCACAGCTCTGCCTCTCTGTGGCTCTCCATTTCCTCATCCGTGATATAATGTGATTCTATTGTCAGAATTTTTCAAGCTTTGATCCTCGGTCACGTGGCTGTACCATATAGGGCACGGCCTTCCAGGTGAAGGCTGTTCTTTACCTAGACCACACAGTTCCTTTCATATTGATTGCCTAGACTGTCTTTGGTTGGTTTCAAAACTCTTCTGGCTATGATGCCATGATTCCAGGAGTGAGACAGGTAATAGGAAGAGGCTGAGAGGCTGGCCTAGTCATGATCTAGGCCCTGGTTTGGGCATCCCAGGCACCTGGGGCAGGTGTAGAGAGGGGGCCTTTGTCTGTCTTTGCAGTCCCTTCACTCATGCCTTGCATAGTTTAGCACAGAATAGGTGTTAAGTGAGTCTCTTAGGTGGAAAAAAGGAGAGTCCACAAGGAATGGTTCTTCAGAAGAGGTAAACTGAGGTGACCCCAGGCCCAACTACTGTGACCTGTTCTGATTTCTCTCTTGGGAAGATATGCATTGAATACACTCACCCAGCCTAGAGTGCTTTTATATTCCAGCTTCTCGGTGGAGTCCGCAACCACCAGACTGTGCATTCAGACCAGGCTATGGAAGCTTCCTGGAGAAGAAGGAGGGGGAGGCTCCCCACTTAGGGAAACTGAGGTAGGCAGGACGTCCTGAGATGTCATCAAGCATCTTGGAGAAGCCACAGGAGCCCCTGAGTAGAGACAGCATTAAAAAGAACTCTGGGAGTTCCTGAACCTTTGTCCTGTGTCTGTATGCATGATCTTGTTACTTCAGGTAGGGCTTCAAAAGGAGTAGCTAAAAAGTCTGAAGGAGAGTTTCTAGCTGGAGAAGGACCTGTGAGGTCAGGTTGTCCACAGGGAGAGGGGTTTGGGGAGGCCGAAACTCCTTACAGCAAGGAGCCCATGATGATCACAGACAAGGACAAAGTTGCAGAGCTGAGGAGGGCTGTAGGCTGAGGTACTGAAGTTTGTGGGAAGGAAGAAACATGAGGGTCAATTTGGGAATAAGATGAGTCCATGGGCCATCCTCCCCACTGCCTTATTGTGAACTCTTCACTTAAGGGACAGGACATGGGGGTGCTTCTCCGTCTCCATGGGCCCAGCATCAAGCTTTGCAAATATGGGATGCGTGATAAACACTGCTTGAACTCCATTTCCCCTCTTCCATTTTACCCTTTTATTTTAAGCTCAGATCTTCCTCCTCCAGATGGATTTCTCCCATATGGTTATAGAAACTGGATCAGTGGAAAGAGAAATTCTTGGATGTTGGAATTTCAGGAACGTTTCCAGGATGCCAAGAAAAATAGCTCTGTGATGAGCCAATGGCATCATGATGGCAGATCTGGAAAATAGATCTGATTCTTTCTGAGTCACAATCTCATAGGATCACAGAGACGTTGAGGTTATCTGGTCTACTCCACGATGTTACAGATGGAGGAGCTGAGGTCTGGGGAGGGGAAGAGCTAGTTGGTGGCAGAGATAGGACTAGAACCAAGTCCTGTGGTAGAAGCCATTAACCTCACTCTGATCAGATGCCAGGGCCCTGCCGCCGAGCCCTGCTAAGAGCCGTCTGACATGTGTAGCTTTGCCTTATCAGCAGAAAGAAAGATGACAGTGGGCAGTCTTCACTGGCCAAGCATCCATCAGGACCCACATAAATATTTTCCCAGCGTCTGCATGGCCAGCATCTAGTTGGCTAAGTTCCAGGGGACAGTAAATAATTCGGACGACTGGTTACTTCCTGACAACTTTCTTGGGTGTGTTTTCTGCCAACTATGTTTTTGGAGCGGACGTTGGGGAGCCCTTGACGAGGGCAGCTAGCCAAACCCTTACTGGGCTCTCTGACGGCGTTTCTGGTCAGGAAGGAAGTACCCATGGTGTCTAGATGTCATCGTGCTTGGGGCAGAAGACTATTTTCACTCGGTCAGATAGGCCTCTCAAGTGGAGCCAGGAATGAGTTTCAGGGATTAGGGTGGAGTGAGGTTAGACTGTAGGAACAAAAAGTCAGGAGAAATCAGCTCAAGTACATGTTGGGGTCTTGGCAACTAAGCTGGTGAGGAAGGCAAGGATAGTGCTGGAGCTGTCAATGGCCCCAGACCATCAGAGTGACGGGTTTAGGAGCTGTGAGTTCAGAAGGGGGTGGGGTCTTCAGGTTCCATTTGTTCTGATGCTTCATCCAAGGCTTCAACTGGGGCTGGCAGTGGGAATTTCAGGGAAGTATGTGACAGTTCTGGTGTCCTGACTTCAGTCAGCAATTTGAGGAAATGGGAATAGAGGGGAGAGAAGGAAATATCTTGAAAGAGCAGCAGGTCCAGGGAGTCTCCGGGTAGCTAAACCTGACACCAGGCTTAGGAAAACAAGACAAATTTCTATATCTCACTCTTTGGTGGGGAGAGCCATTATCTTCTCTGCATTAGACAAGGTGGACTTATAGATGGAGCAGGTCTGGATATTCAGTGGGAAGGCTTTTGGTACCAGTACTTGTTCAGGGTGATGAAAGGCAGACTGGCACTGGTGCAAATGTCCAGCATCCCTGTTGCTTAAGGAAAGGCATGGTGTCTCTGATGAGTGTGAGGACATAGACTCCCGTATGGCTGGAAGGACCTGTACCAACAAGGTCTTGCCCTACCTTCACAATGAGATTACTGGAGCCATGTGTCTCACATGTCTTGACTTCCAGCCCCCAGCCCCATGTGATTGTCCTTGGAAACTCAGTAAAGATCAGATTTACTCAATATCTGAAGGAGGCAAGGCCGGGACTTTTGAGGCCCAATCTGACTTCCTGTATGTGGTTCTTGATGACGGGTGGGACTCTTCAATCCCCAGCAGGGGCCTGTCACCCAGGCATTTGACAACACTTTTTGAACCAGCCTTTATTCTAAACTTACACACTCTCTAGGGATGGAAGGTCCTAAATTCACCTCCTCATAAACTATGTTGCAAACTTTGCCTGACTTTGAAGAGAAATGCAAGATTATTCAAAGACTATGGGCATTGGAATCAGGTGCCTTGAATTCAGGTACAGGTTGAACTAGCTCTGTACCCTTGGCCATTTACTTACCACTTCTGAATCTCATTCCCCTCACTGGAAAGATGGAGAAATGGTCATTGGAAGGCTGAAGTCAAGTAAGGTGCATAAGGTCCCAAGTCCAGTTCCTGGCACAAAGTAGATGCCCAATATGTGATTACTGACTTACTCAAAACTCAATTAAGACGCGAGTTCTGGTCTCGGATCTGCTGGAGCCAGACTGGGTGTCGTCGGGCAGTTACCTCCCCATTCTGAGCTATAGTTGTCTCATTACTAGCATGGAGAAAATAATGCCCATTCCACAGGTCTGTTGTGAGGTTTTAATGAGATGCTTGTATAAACTCCCAGGTTCCTTCTAGTTTCCAGGTTTAGGGGAAACTGCCTCATCGTGAAAACGATCAGAAAAATGAAAACCTACCCCCCCACAGACTAATGGGTGCAAAGGCTTCTGATTCTAGGCTAGAAGCCTTCTTCAGTCTGTTCTCTCCTTTCTTCACCTCTCCCTAAAGCCTCATCCCTCCCTTGCCCAGACGTGGACACCTGCCTCCTTACAGATTCCTCCCCTCCATACTCTGGCCTGACTTATGTTTCTGCTCAGTCCCCCATATCCTTCCCTACAGCCCCGCGATTAATTTACATTTGAATTTTTACACATCTTCAGTGGGGAAGACCCTTGGGCTCAGAGTCAGCAGATATATATTCTGGTCCTTGTTTTGCTGCTGGCTGACCTTCTACACACTGCTTCCTTTCTCTGGGCCTCCGATTCTCTCTCTTGGATGTCTAGGATTGGGTGAGATGATATCACAGGGCCTTTCAAGCCTTATGGTATTTTAACAAAATTTGATACCCTCTAGGGTGACTAAGAATTCTCTCTTTTTCTCACCACACACACATACACACACAAACACACGGACTCCCACTCACTCACATGCAGACTCTCACACAAGTACACACTCCCTAAGATACACAGACATGTGTTTTCACACACACATCCTCACACACATGTGAATACTCCCTCAGACTTGCTAATACACACTCTCAGACACATGCAGAAACTAGTGTATCTTTTCCATCATCTGAATCCCTAGTACTTAGAGCAGAGCACTTATTAAATCCTCAAAACTCTTCTAAGGAAGGAACAAATATGCTCATTCCCCCAATACCTGATGCAGGGATTCACATTCGCCATACCCATGTATACAAGGGATCGGACACGCACTCGGGTACCGGGGCATGCTGACCTATGTTAGACACACCCAGCACACTCACTCCTACCTGTGTTCCCACAGCAGAGATCTCCTTCCAAGTCCCTTCCAGGACCTCAACTAAGGGAGATCCTTTTCTCACATGTCGCCCTGAAGGCTCCCTTGTTGACATCAGGTTGGCTCCAGTGATACCCCAGGACCTTGGTCCAGGTATCAGGGATACCTGAAGCTTCATTATTCTCAGTGTGGACAGTACTTTGAAAAGTCAAATCATGCTATCAGATGATATCCTACTTGAACCCTCAGCAGACCTGAGTGGGGCTTCAGAGTAAGGATTATCCCCCATGTCACAGCCAGGAAGACAGAGACTGGGAGAAGGTAGGCCATCTGCCCAAGGTCAGAAAGCCAGCTAGTACATGACTCGCCCAACCAGAAACCGTGTCGCTCTTGTCCAGACCCTCTCCATCGCCTCCCCCAGTGACTGTTTTAAGAGGATTATTTATTCTTCAGTTGTTTTCCCCCTCTAATTTATTTCTTTCTTTATCTTTTTTTTTTTTTATCCCCTGTTTCCGCCTGCAAAGAGTTGGGTTTCAGCAGGGAGTGAGGGAGGCCAAGTTCACCGTCAGGAGAAAAATCTAAAAGTAACTTCCCTTATAAACTCCAGCCAAGATTCCTGGCAAATGAAATGAGAACTTACCACACTCTCACGCACCCACCTTCACAAAGAACCAATTTAACTTTCAAAAGGAATAAACAGTAATAAAGTTAATATCTACTTCAGAAAATGAAGCCCCCCAACCATATAATTTGCCAACTAATTAAAAAATTATTCACACCACTTATGATTTTTTAATTTGTATTACTTTTTGTTCCTTGGAAGGAACTGGTAAAGTATAAACCTATTCCAGTGATCTTAGCTTTGGGATGGCTGGTGAATTTGTGGGTTAGTCTGGACTGGTTCTTTCCCATAAAGATGGTGCTGTGAGGTGGCTGGAGCCCTATTTGGGGGCTCTGAGGACCCAGACCTGAGCATAGCTCTGCTGACCCCTGTCTTTGTTGACTCCAACAGCCCTCAAGAGAGGCAGTAAAGCTGTATGACAAGAGTACTAACTTTGAAGTCAGACTGACCTGTTTGAATTCCAATTCTACCCCTTAATGACCATATGACTATGGACAAGTCACTTAACCTCATGGATCTGTTTTCTTGTCTGTGCAAGGCCTATTGATGTTCCTACTTTGGTCAGTTACTGTGAGAACCAGGATTAACATACATAAGGGACCTGACATATAGTAGGTGCTTAATAAATGGTAGAAACCATCAGAGCTGCTAACCTAGCACTTGACTCCACTTTGTCTTAGATTTCTAGGAGGAGGCTATCTGAAGTAATGGTACAGGTATGGAAGAGGAAAGGAAGAGAACCAGGTTCCACATCTGGTTCTACAATGGATTTGGGAGGTCCTTGCCCCTCTCTGGGTCTCTGTCATCTCATCCGGATATTCATAAGGGGTTCCCACTCTTGTGAACTGTGTGTTCACTGAGGTTTAAGACTAGATCTTCTCTTCTTATTCCTACTTCTGAGTTAGATAGGAAACATAAGCCAGATACACAGTAGCTGGTTAAAGATACCTTCATTGATTAACCTTGCCCACTGCTTGTCAACCAGGCTCAGAGAAATGGTGGAAGCAAACCCAAATGTACTCAAGTTCAGCTGTGTGCAAGGGATGACATATGTCATGTTATGCAACTATTACATTGAACAAGAGAGACCCAAGAAACTACTTTCACCAGCTCTTCTGTGGGGCTGAATCTCCTCTATCCTATTAGATGAAAACTTGAACTTGCCCCATGACTCTTCTGCTTTTCTCTTAGGTAATAAGAAGTTCCGCTTTATTTCAACTCACACAACATCATTTCTACTCAGTAACATGTCTTATCCAGTGTACTACTATTATTGCTAACATTAGTAATATTGCCAGTATCAGCATATTATTGCTAATATTAGTAATAAACTTCAAACTTCACTTAGAGGAAATGCTGTTCTCACTACCCACTTGGACCTGGAACTGCTGCTGGCCAATCTCCTACGGTGAGAACAAGGCTCAGTTTCTTCTTTCTTGTGATACCTGGAGTATCACTTCTCCTTCTTCATCTTGCTAACCAATGTGGATTTTTGATCTCTCCATTGTCAGGAATAGCGAGGGAGAGAAACAAAAGGGATGGGAAAGTTCTTAACTTGACTAGTATAGACTTGAAGATCCAGGGTCAGTGCTCTCTGGGCCTGGCAGGCACTTAACCTTGCTTGTTTTCTCATGAGACATTTTTGTGTGTTCATTGGAGAAAATCCATCCCCCTCCCCAACAGCTGATGACTTGATGTGGGCAAATACATTTCTATTCCAGTTGGCTGATTGTGACTCCTTGCCAGCTCCTAGGCTTCTGCCAGCACATCAGCCTCTTTCTGCTGAGGTCTCTCCTTTCCCTACAGAGTCTTGGGACAGGGTCCAGGATGATGTAGACCTTCTCCTTTTCGTTGGTCCAGATCTGGTTTAAAAAAACACCTTTGTGGGGCGCCTGGGTGGCGCAGTCGGTTAAGTGTCCGACTTCAGCCAGGTCACGATCTCGCGGTCTGTGAGTTCGAGCCCTGTGTCAGGCTCTGGGCTGATGGCTCAGAGCCTGGAGCCTGTTTCCGATTCTGTGTCTCCCTCTCTCTCTGCCCCTCCCCCGTTCATGCTCTGTCTCTCTCTGTCCCAAAAAAAATAAATAAACGTTGAAAAAAAAATTAAAAAAAAAAAAGAAAAACACCTTTGTATCTATCCTCTGCTTGATAAACTCTGAGAATGCAGGTTGCCACAATACAGCAACCACCCTTTACTCTGCTGTTAGAATAGCTGGTCAGCCAGCCTCTTGCCCTGTATGTTTACCAGTGGGAGTCAGACTCTAGTCCACTATATCCCCACAATATAGAAACACATAAGCTCTCCAACTATCCCATTGAAACCACTTTTCCCGGGCTTGAGTTAAGGGAGGGAGTGGACGAAGATGCACAATGTACTTACAGTTCTTTCCAGAAATCTCCTATCTAATCCCTGGCTCCATTCTTGGCCTCTCCCACCTTTTTTTTTTTTTTTTTTTTTTTTTTTTTTATGCTAGAGGTGGGTGGTCAGCAAAGAGCCACAAATGCAGTTTTCAACACCACCTTTTGCAGCCCTTGTGTGGTGGTCTTGTGTTTCACGTGGGGATGTGTTATCCATTATCTTGGGGCCTCGCATGAAGGCTGAACTAATATGGGTAAACTTTAAGATTCTCTTTCCATTTATTTTACTTTCAAAGCAAAACTTTGAGGTAGATATTGCTATCTCCATATAATGGTTGAGAAAATAGTTTCAGAGAGGCTGAGAAACTAAACAATTAGTTGGGATTGAAAACCAGATTAATCAGATCCCCAAACCTGAGTTCTTTCCACCCTACTACAAAGACTGAGGCTGTACTGCCACAGCAGGTGGGGAACAGCACAATGTTTGCTAGCCCATCATACAGATGGCAAGAATGTGAGGACATTTGCATCAAAGTCCAGTCTGGCTGTCAGCTACTTCTTACTCTTGAAACATCCTCTTACCCATAAATTCATCTGATGGGAAGTCATCCAAGGCAAAATCCTCCCTGATGCCTAGGGAGCTGCTTTGGAAGATGTTGGCAAATAGGCTCTCCTGTGTTTCACACCCACATCGATTCCTTCTTCCCAACCTCTCTTCAAAGCTTTTATTTATTTATTTATTTATTTATTTAATTTTTGTTCTTCTGATTATTACATTGGAAAGAAGCCCTCCATTAACATGACCTTTATCATCACCAACACCACGTATTTAAAAAGTGTTAAGTTGTTTTTAGCATCTGTTTTCATCTTGCTCATCTCTCTGTTTACAACGGTTCTTAGTTGAGGTTCATTCAATTAATTTATTGGCTGACCACAGTTCCTGTGAGAGTGGGTTAGGCACTGGGGAGGGAGGATGAGAAAGAAAGGAAATGTGTATCCAATCAGGACTGTCACATCAACCAACAATGGCTCGGCTCAGGGTCCTGACTCCCTGAGAGACCCTGGATGAGTCATCCTCTGTCATCTTCAATTTTCTCATCTGACCAATGGGGGATAAAGGTCCCTGTCCTGTCAGCCTCACCGGGAGTGTAAGATGAACCTCAGACAACATCACAGACATGAAAAAGTATCAAACGTGTGGGTTTGGTCTGCAAAAACAAAACTTCTGACTCAGCCCGACCGGCCAGGCTTTGCAGACAGTGGACTGGGAGGAACTGGAGAACCACCCTGGCCTGTGTGAGTCGCAAAAGAGGCCTCTGCTTTCTGGAATAAATTATGCACAAGGCAGAGGCGTCAGGGCTGTCTGCTCCCTGTCTGGCCTCCTTGGCCATCTCACTTTATGAGACATAAATCCCCAAGACTCACTGGTCATTTTTAATCTTCATCAGTGTTTATTTTTTTGGTTTTGTCCCCCTTTCTCTCTACCTTTGAGGCTGCTTGCTATTTTATAGGGTTCTGAGCCAGGAGGGCAGAACACAGCTACAAATCTCACGGCTCTCCCTGCTGAGACAGTGGACGGGAGACAAGCAGTAGTGGTCTGAATCTCGGATGCCCCCAGAAGCCCGGGCCAGACTGAAGGCCTGCCTTGGGTGCCTGTCCTAGCAAGTGGGGCCAGAAGTTTGCTCTCCAGGTGTGCCCAGGCCTCAGAGTTCAGGAGCAAGATGGATCGAGGGGCATGCTCATATGGGGAAGACACCCAACGTGGTAGTGGACTCATGTCTGTCACATCTAGCTAGGTGACATTGACCAAAAGCTACTGAATGTCTCTTAGCCTTGTGTCCCTTCCTTTAGAACAGGAATGACAGGGGTGCCTGGATGGCTCAGCTGGTTAAGCATCCAACTTCAGCTCAGGTCATGATCTCACAGTTCATGAGTTTGAGCCCTGTGTTGGGGTTTGCCTGACAGTGAGGAGCCTACTTCAGATTCTCTGTCTCCCTCTCTCTCTGGCCCTTCCCTACTCACTCTCTTCCTCTCGCTCTCTCGCTCTCTCAAAAATAAATAAAATAAACATTTAAAAAATTGAAACGACAATAACTAATTCACAAAGAGATTGCGAGGACCACTTAAATGACCTAGGCCAAGGTATCTGGTCCACATGAGGTATTCAGCACACATGAATGCTCCTTTCTTAAGTGGCCCATGATTGTGAAGTAATGAGTTTATTATCTGTTCTTTCTCCAGACCCATTTTAATGTGAGCTCTTTGCAGACAGGGACTCTGTCTGGCTTGGTCACCTCATGATCAGCAGCACCTGGTATAATGTGTGACACATTATCTGTGTATCTGTGCTCGATAAACATTGCATGAGTGATGAAGGAAAACAAGCTGTCTGTACAATTTCTGCAGATACTGAGCAGTTTCCATACAAGAGAATACTGCCCCAGAAATATATGGGTGTGTAGAACAAAAGGAGTTTAGAACAGCATGCAGCTTGATGTTTTCACTGTTTTTTTAAGTTTGTTGATTTATTTTGAGAGAGAGAGAGCACGAGAGTGAGCGGGGGAGGGGCATAGAGAGAGGGAGAGAGAATCCCAAGCAGCTCTACACTGTCGGTGCAGGGTCTGACTTAGGGCTCGATCCCACAAACTGTGAAATCTTGACCTGAGCTGAAATCAAGAGTCAGATGCTTAATCGACTAAGCCACCCAGGCCCTGATGTTTTCACTCTTGAGAAGCTTTTAGGTTCAAGGAGGAGAAGAGACTTGCCCAGGACCCACCAGAAGTTCATGGTAGAGCTGGGGTTGGCACCCAAGCCTTCCGATTCCTCAGCTGGGATTAATTGTAGTATGTTATGTCACTATTCAGCTTTTGAAAGTAGAAGACAGAGGTAAAGAAGCAAGGAAAAGGCAAGCTTAGGAAAAAGAGGAGCTAAGAGAAAGAAAGCATTCCTGCTCCAATCCTGAGAGAGAGAGAGAGAGGGAGGGAGGGAGAGAGAGAGAGAGAGAGAAAGGAAGAAGAAGAAGAAGAAGAAGAAGAAGAAGAAGAAGAAGAAGAAGAAAGAGGAAGAGGAGGAGGAGGGGGAGGAAGGAGAGAGATAGATTGACAGAGAGATAGAGAGAGGCTCAGGGCTAGGACACACAAGGAATTAAATCCCAAACAGACCACAGGACAGGCAGCCTGAACACTTCTTCAGCACACTGAGACCTCTACCCTCACTCTGGCTTAGCAGTGCCCTTGATCTTTGTCCATGTGAGTCACAGGACAGAGTCTTATGGAGGGGGGAGGGGAAGTTTCAACTTCCACTGGAAGCCAACCCATTGCCTATTTCAACCTGGCTGGCAAGTCCTTGTGTTTTCCTCATGACTTCCATGAACATGCCACCACCACCGCCATTACTCTTTCTACTATCATCACTGCTACAAAAGTTAGTATTTTTTTGAATGCTTACCATGTGCTGGGCACGGTCCTAAGTAGTTTACATGTATTCACTCAATTAGTCCTCACAACTGCCCCCATTTTACAGAGGAGGACAATGAAGTTAAGTAATCTATTTATAGCCATCCCATTAGCAAAGGGAGGAACCAGCCATAAAGGTCCAGACACCTTGCTGGGATCAAAAACCTGGCACCATCTGGCCTCAGGTCTCTCTTGCCTTGCCCCTACTGTGTGAAGATGTCACTTTGCTTTCATTGAACCTGCACAGATTCTTCCACTTTATTCAAATGTGCTTTGACCACACTGCCCACTCCTCCGTGTCAGCAAATATCCTAAATAAACATTGCTCCAGGTCCTGTGCTCGGGGCTAGGGATACACACATGAGCAAAGGTGCAGTCTGATGGGGAGACTGACATTTAAATGGAACCTTATAAGAATGTGCTTTAGGGGCGCCTGGGTGGCTCAGTCGGTTGAGCATCCGACTTCGGCTCAGGTCATGATCTTGTAGTTCACAAGTTTGAGCCCCACGTCGGGCTCTGTGCTGACAACTCAGAGCCTGGAGCCTGCTTCCGATTCTGTGTCTCCCTCTCTCTCTCTGCTCTTACCCTGCTCATGCTCTGTCCCTCTCTTGTCTCTTAAAAAATAAAATAAAATAAGTAAAAAAAAAAAATGTGCTTTAAATACTCAGGGCAGGTGCAACCCAAGCATGCAGAGAGCAGGACTCACAGGGGAGGAGATGCCTGAGCTGGTCCTGAGAACCAAGGTGGGGAGAGAACACCCCAGTCGGGGGAATGGGGAGTGTGGGCTGTGATGTACTGGTGCCGTATGGGATGCTGCGGAGCTAGCCAGTGGGGTTCACAACGGAGAGGGCCAGATGTGAGACTGGAAAGCGACAGGGTCAGGTGCCAGAAGACTTGAAGGCCAGGCTAAAGACTGGGACTTTACCTTGAGCACTGGCCTGCGTGAGACTTCAAGAACAAGAGACTTTCCTTTCCCCCATGTTGACTGGCACATAGTAGGTGCTTAGTAAAACCAACTGCCTGGTTGATTAAAGCATTTGACAAAACTCCTCCATAGCATCAGACAGTATATTGACTGGAGTCACTTGTATTGAAGGCCCAGCCCTGCCACAGCAGAGAAAATTCTCTTTCTGCCCTCAATTTCCTCCAAGCTGGGACTGTGCTGCTTCTGGCCACAGATGGTGCCCCTGGCTCCGGGATGTGTTGGGCCAAGAATTTCTGCCAGCCCCCTGGGCTTCTTATGAAATCTGAGATTCGGGCCGGGCCCCAGTTTCCTGACACATGCCTAAATCACTTCCACTGCTCTGAAGCCTCCCGCCTCCCCACCACTCACCGCAGCCAGAGGGGTCTGTAGCCAAGCTGGGAGGGATCAAACCTTCAGAACTCCCAGCCCCAGGAGACAGGGGGCTCAGACCGGGCCTGCAGGAGGCTGGGGCGTGGGGGATGGGCAGGCACCCTCCTCCCTAGAAGAAGAGCTTCCCAAATGTATGGCCACGAGCAGCTTTCATAACTCTGGGGCCCACTTACGGACATAAACTCTCAGTTTTATTTTGCTATTTATACTTACTTGTAAAATAAATAACACATTTGATTGGAGGCTGTTAAATTGGTGCTCACTGCCTGCCGAGGGCCTGGGAAGCTCTCTAGGGCATTCTACGAAGAAGCTTGATTGCTCTTCCTTCCATCGTGGGCCTGCGACACTTTCCATATGCTTGTGTCTGCACCTGAGGCCGGTGACTCTGGCCCACGGCCCTGCTCAGAACCATCTCAGGCCTCCCTGCCTGCCTTCATGCCAGGGCCTCTGAGGGCAGGTCGGATATACTCTGTATCTTCCACTATCTTCGAATCAGTATTTCAGAATCTAAAACTTTTGTAATCCTTGTCTATTAAAATCCAAGAATGTTCAGGCTACAAATTAGAAGAAACATGGAATTCTAAGCTCTCTGAAACTACTAAAACACTAAAGTATTAAAGAGCTAAAATATATAAAATATTGAATGATAAGAATATTAAGAACTTAGGAACTCATCTTGAGTCTAAGCTTCTGTCTACCATTGAGGCTTACACAAAGTTGGATATGTCTAGCGAATTTGTGTGTGGGGGGCAGTGGGGAAGAAAGGTGGAGGGTGTGGGGGATGACCAGAGGAATGCCCACTAGTAATCAGATAGACCTAGCAAGGGAGCAGGAGGGGGCAATTCATTCCCTTTCTTGGTTGTCCTTTATGTTTCCACTTAGTAAATGGCCCAGTGAGAGGCCCAGAAGGCTGTGCTTTCTAGAGGATTGCATGTGTTCACAAAAAGGGCATGGTAGATACCTGTTAGGGATCTGGGGCACAGGGGGCAGGAGCCAGTGAAAATCTGAGTTATTACTATTATGCAACCTCATTTATTTCCTGGAGAAATTCAAGTTATCTTTAGAATTCTATGCTTTCATGGCTTTAGAATATAAAACTACAAAAGAGTCTAGAATTTTAGGCTCCCAGATACTAAGACTAGAACCTAGAATATTAAAGATACAGATTATTAGAATCTTAGAATCCTAGAATTCTAGGATAGCGTAGCTTGAAGGGCCTTACGCACTCATCTAATTCAGTCTCTTCCATGGTAGAATAGATTGGGGTTTGGGGGAGAGTCTGAGCTAATGAAGACACATTGGAGCTTAGTGCAACTTTGGTTGAGTGTCACAACACCCAAGTATCACAACATCCAAGGCCTGGGCTAGGCATAGTGGAATGGGCAAGAAAAAAACAGCAGCACATGGTTACCATTCACAGTAGATGTATAAACAGGATCTCAGTGTAATACTTCTCAGTGCAGTGAACATTAGAATTGAGATGCCCAGTGTTCTTACTTTATGTTAAGGAAACAAAGGTCTCCAGAAAGAAAGCGATTTGTCCAGTTTGAAACAATCGTTTAGTGACAGATCAGATCTGGACACAAATTTGTGTATTTTTCACTTCCAGCTAGTTACTTCCCTTCCACTGGTCTGCCTCTCCTGGACAGAGGTCACTCATTTCACTCCTTTGACAGCTTTATGGGAAACAGTTAGTGTATCACTGAGCTATTTAGTAAATGGAAATATAAAAGACAATGGAGAAAGGAAGTGGATTGTGTGATGGGACTATAGACAATATTCACCAGCTAATTCAGGGCAAGACTGTGGGCTTTAACTTTCTATGGCCCATTCTGTCTTCCTGTCACAGACCACGTTCTGTCCTTGATGGGCTGAACCTGCACCTTGGTCACAAAGTGAGACCTCAGACCAACCCGAGACTTTGGCCAAAGACTGAGTCTGGACTGCAATAGTAAAATAAGATAAAGTACTTAGAAAATTAGAACATAGGCCATGTTTTGTGCTGAGCAGAATACAGGCCGTTTTCTATACGAAGCTAGACCTTCGGATATAGAGAAAAGACAGTGGGCTCTGAAGTTTCCCAGAGCACAGCCGCCTGGCGTCATGAGTAAGGGGTTTCCAAGAAGAAGGTTTTCCCACCAAGCATAGGGGTGAATTTGGGCAGGAACTTTTGTAGAAGCTCACGTAGAGCTCATGCAGAGCTTGGCCTTGCTATTTTCCTTACCTTGAAAGCTGTCAGCTCACAGGAAGTGACTGTCTGATGTTCCTCTTGGGCCTGGTCCTTGTAGACAGGGGTGGCCCCTTGTCTAGTGCTGTTCTGCCTGGTTGGGTAAGTCTGTCTCTTTATAGGGATGGGGATCATTTAGCCGTACTGTATCAGCCAGGGTGAGCTAATTTTTGAACCAACAGCTCCCAAACCACAGTGGCTCTATGAAGTAAAAGTTGATTTCTTGCATGTTACTGACACATGCAGGAAGGGTGCTTCTAAATATCCTACGATGCACAGGACAGCCCCCACAACAGAATTATCTGGCCCAAAATGCCAGTAGTGTTAAGGATGAAAAAGCGTGTTCTAGGGCCTCCTTGGGGCATTCAACCAACAGGTGGAGAAGGAGAGAAGGAACAGAGAGTTACATGTGGGCAGAGTTTATGGTCTTGCCTGGAAGTGGAATATGTCACCTCTGCCCATAGTCTGCTGGCCAGAACTAAGTCACTTTATCACACCAGACAGTGAACGAGGCTGGGAACTGTAGCCTAGCTGATGTCCAGGAGGAAGAGGAAGCAGATTTCCTGAGTGTCTATCCAGTATCTGCCATAAGACACATTTGTCTCCAGCTCTGACCAATAACGATAATATTTTGGTCCCTATCTACATTCTCTTTTAGCTCTTAAATCCTTCAGATTGAATCAACCATGGGTTCAAATGCTGACTAGGGCAAACTGCTTTAACTCTTTGGTCCTCTGTTTGCTAACCTACAACAGGGAGATAATAAAACTGACCTCATGGGGAGTTGTTGCGAGTTGTTCCTCCAGCTGTATCTTTATCTGCATTCTGAGAAGTGACCCTTCCTTTTTCCACTCAGAAGAAAATCCTGAGGTACCCCATTCCGAAACATGAAATTTCATCCTGATCGTAGAACTCGGTTCTCCAGGAGAGGAGAAGGAAGAAGCTTGCAAGAAGAAGTTTCCATATCCAGGGTTCCTAATAGCAGAATTCTAAGCTATCTCCTAGTTGCTAAGACATTTCCTTTGAAAATGAAAATGGCTGCAGGAAAAAAAACCTCAACTGGGAGGTAGGACACTTGACTCCTCGTTTCAGTCCTGTCCCTCCTCCTGCGTAGTGTTGGACACGTTTCCTCTCTGGGCCCTTGTGTCTTTGTTATGAGGTGAGCAAGGTGACTTTCCTTCTAGCTATAAGGTTTAAGGTGAGCCTATGGGCCCCTTGTATTTCCTTCTCCCGTTCCTCTCCCCCACCAAGCTTGGCATCAGTACCCACTCGAAGAATGGGATCTTGTTTATAAAGGAAGGGCACAGCTGAAGTGGGTAGCTTCGTGACCGTTTCCCCTCCTGGGGAGCCCAGTTGGCAGAGGGAAGTCCTCAAGAGGTTGTCATAAGTAACTGGGCTCATATCCTCACTTCCTCATAAGGAAGTCTCTGTAGTGATTGATGTGGCCCATGTGGGCAAAGCTGGGAGCCCAGAAGAATGCTCCCTGGCAGATTTGCTTGCAAAGTTTCACATTAACCCCAGCCTAGCTTGGAGCCAGGGTCTCAGACATCTTTGCAAGGCCTGCTGAAGAGTCTCAAAGAAGAGGCAGAGAATCTCGGGTCAGGTGGGAAGTGAGAGGTCAGCCTGTGGGCATGGAGAGTAAGGGATCGACTCAAAGTGGGGTTCACAGACAACACTTACTAGAGTTTCTTATGGGATCCTTACAAAAATTTTGTCTTCATTCTTCATGTCTCCCAGAACATCCAGAACAGGACTTGGCATACAGCAGGCATCCTTAAAACCTACTTGCCTTGACAGGACATGTACACGATTTGAATATTTAAATTGTTTTTGGAAAGCTAAATAATTATGTGTTAGAAAGAATACATACTGGAAAAACACCAGACATAAAAGAGTCGTCTGTTCTCCCTACTCAGCAGCACTAAAAGCTGGAAGGAGGAGCGAAAAGAGGGAAGAAGAATGTGGGAAGGGAGCCTGGGACAAAACTCTGCTGATTTCAAGATCTGGCTGACCCAAATCTTAATTCCCCCAAGAGGGATGTCATTAAAGACTTTTTGATTTAGCTCAATATGCAGCCTGAAGCTTTCTGGGCCCACAACCGCCCTACCCTGTGAAGCACCCCATCCCCCAAGTTTGCACGAGAAGATAGGTCAGGAGAGAGGGGGAAATTTGTCATAACCATCGTGGGAAGTGCAATGTTCACAGAGAGTATACTCCCTCCACTCTACTTCTCCCCTAACTTAATCTAATTGAGAGAGGAGTTTCCAAGAGACCCCTAGAGCCCGGGAATGTCTACGGGGAGGGGAGACTGGTGGTTCACTCCCTGGTTCGATGCCTGCTGAAGTACTGAATATGCAGCATCTTCCCTGACCCGCTGTTGGAGCACAGCAGAGCTTAGAGAGAAAGTTCAAGGGGGAGCTTGACCTCTGTGTCCTGGAGTTTGAGGGTACACATGAACTCGAAAGATTGGCACTTGATTCCTTTTCTTAAACAGCTTTATTGAGGTATAATTGACCTCTACTGCACATATCTGAAGTGCACAATTTCACAAGTGTTGATGTATGAATACTCACATTCATGAAACCATCACCCCAGTGAAGATAGTGAATGGATCCATTATCCCCAAACTTCCTTTGTAAAAGTTTGTCCCTTGGTAAATTACTCCCCCCAGCCCACTTCACACCTAGTCTCTTCAGACAACCATTAATCTGCTTTCTGTTACTGTAGAGTTAGTTTGTATTTTCTAGAGTTTTATTTAAATGGAATCATATAGTATGCACTCTTTTGTGTCTGCATGATACCCTGAGACTCCTCTGTGTTGTTGCGCGTGTCACTAGTTCATTATATTTTACTGCCAAACTGCTTTCCACTACATCTGTATGTAACAATTTACGTATCCATTTACCGGCTGATGGACTTTGGGGTTGTTTCCAGTTTTTAGCCATGACAAATAAAGCTGTTATGTCCATTTGTGTCCAAGGCTTTGTATAGACATATGCTTTCATATATCTTCAGTGGAACGGTTAGATTGTATGGTAGCTACACATTTTAAGATACTGCCAAACTGTTTTCGGAAGCAGTTCTGCCATTTTACATTCCCGCCAGCAGTGTATGAGAGTTCTATTTCTCCACATCCTTGCCAACGCTTGGCATGATCAGTCTTTTTAATTATAGCTGTTTTCACAGATGCGTAGTAGTCTTACACCGTGGCTTTAAAAATTGCTAGTGGTGATCACCTTTCCCCATGTTTATTCACCATCTATGTATCTTCTTTGGTGAAATGTCTTTTCAAATAATTTGTGATTTTTTTATTTTCTTTTTTATTTCTTTTTATTGAGTTTTAGGAGTTCTTTATAGATTTTGGATTTAAGCTGTGATCAAATATATGCTCTGCAAACACTTTCACCTGGTCCGTTGCTGATCCTTTTATTCCCTTAAGAGTTTTCTCAAGGTGCAGAAGTTGAAAAAGTCTAATTTGTCAAAATTTTCTTTTACGAGTTGTGCTTTGATGTGGAATCTAAAAAACTTTGCCTATCCTAAGGTCCCAAAGATTTTCTCCTATATTTTCTTCTGAAAAGTGTGATAGCTTTATGATTTACATTTTGGCTTATGATGCATTAATCTTTCATATAAGGTATAAACTAGGGCTTGAACCCCCATTTTTTGATTATGCAAATCTAATGCCTCCAACAACATTGTTGAAAAGACTGTTCTTTCTCCACTGAATTGCCTTTGATCTTTGTCAAAAATTCAGTTGTCCATAAACGTGTGGGTCAATTTCTGGACTCTGTGATCCTGTGTTATTTTTGTTTTGTTTTGTCTGTTTCGTTTTTGTTTATTTCAGGCAGGAGGGTAAATCTAGTCCCTGTAACTTTATCTGGGGTAAAAACGGACATTTGGCCTTTGCTTCTTACCATAGATTTCTGAAGTCTGACGTCTGGCAGAGCAACCCACTTTTGATGGGAGAGTAGGTACTGTCATCAAGTTTTTCTGGGAAAAAGAAAAGCCTCTGACCTGTGTCCACCCACCAGCTTATCTTTAGCCTTTAGAGAGTGTAGAAGAAGACCTCCATGTTTCTCTGGGCTTCCTTATAATGAGAGGACAGAAGTTACAAGAGAAGGTAGGAGATCGTTTGGACCGGGTGAGATGACATCCAGAGAAAGCTGGGGGCAAAGGTTGCTTATAGGACAAGTCTACTCCTCTCTGTGAGGTTCTCAGTGATGAGGGGGCTGCCATAAGATCAACATTTCCCTCCAATGACATATAACGCTATACACCACACTAATAGGAAACCAACACGTAGGGAGAGGCCACCAGCAGCAGAGGGAGGCAGACCAAGCCATTGTGAGAACAGGGCTGACAAGCAGCCACTTATTTAAGGTGACCTCTGCTATACCCTTTAGTCTCCCTTCTTCCCTCGATGTGTGGGGCACTAGGCCCAGAAAAGAAAGATGGAGGAGTAAAAGGCAAGATCAAGCCCCCTCAAACTCTTGGAACATGTTACAAGTCTGGGGAAATCTGAAGGGAGGAGAAGAAATGATACTGAAATTGGATATGATATGACATCAAAGTTGTGAACTGGGCAAGACTGGGCTTGGAGTAGCTACTACTGATGGGAGAGCGATAGGATCTGCCTGGAGACGGCATTAGTGGGTGAGACTGAGAGACTGGCCAGACTGGGTAACTGAAGTGAAGGGGGAAAATAACTTGATCCGTATTTATACCCCCAATGAACTGAGGCTTCTCAATAAACCGGTTACATCTGATCTGCTAACAGTAGCTACAAATACTGAGACAGCCACCGTGTGGAGTGCTCCACATATGTTATCATATTCGTTCTTCACAGCCTATGACACAGTTACTGTTTTATTTCTTCCACTTTGCAAGGGAGGTATACCGAGGCACAACTAACTTGCCTAAATAGAGAGCCTCGAAATTTCTGATCTGAAATACTGATGGTACCAATCTCATGCATCACTTCAGTCTAGGGAAAGCCCATTCTACTTAACTTCACGGCTCTTATTCATGTTTTCCAAACATTTTGCCTATGTTCGGGGTTTCTTCTATTTCCCCACGCTATTTTCTGTCAACCCATCTCCTAATGAGACCAGGACAGCTTACCTGCTGGCACAGAGGAGGATGAAGAAAGGGGCAATACGGGAATGCATTAATCGTAAGCAGGTGGAATGTTGAATCAGGGCTCACGGAACCATGTTCAAGTGAGAGGCATCAAATACGTGGCTGGCCTCCAACAAGCCACTCAACCTCTTGGTGTTTTAGTTGCCTTATGTAAAATGGGGATAGCAACTGCCTTGGTCTGTGCGGGCTTCTCTGACACAATACCGCAGACTTGCTGGCCTACAAGCAACAGAAATTTATTGCTCACCCTTCTGGAGGCTGGAAGTCTGAGACCAGGGTGCCAGCACTGTCGGGTGAGGACCCCCTTCTGGGCGGCAGACTTCTTGCTGTATCTTCACACACCAGAAGGTTCTAGGGTTTTCTTCGGAGCTTTCTTTATAAGAGCACCAATCTCATTTATCAGGGCTCCACCCTTATGACCTAATCACTTCCCAAAGTCCCTACCTACTAATACCATCACCTGTAAGGGTTAGTATTTCAATGTGTGAATTTGGGGGGGGAGGACACGAACATTCAGACCATAGCAGTAATAGTACCTACTTCATAGGGTTGAACAGAGTGTTAATATAAAGTCCTCAATCAGTACCTGACACATGGGCTATCTACTCTGTCATGAGTTTGCCATATCATTCTGCTACTGAAAAACAAGTCTGAATGAATCCAAATATACATATTTCTTTTTCCCCCTGATCTTTGCTGTCTCCTCCCTCGTTGCCTGTCTCCTTCACCACTCCAAGAAACATATCTTTACTCAGCCAAACCACTTCTCCTCTTCACAGGAGAAAGAAGGGGAACATTTCTTGCTGCTCCTGGGAAGAACCCACACTTGACACTGGATTCCTGCCCAGTTTTTCTAAATACACGTCTGGATACATGGCTGGAGGGTATCAGGGCGAGTAGTTAAGCCCCACTCTGTCTGGTGGCTGGTTACCCAGATTAGAAATCTTGGGAGCTTGGTGACCTGTAGGGTCCCTGCAGTACCTGCTGTGCTCACCAGGTGGCAGGTGTGCACCTGAAATGCAGGTGAGACAGCCACACTACACATTCTGCAGGTGGCACCAGGATCACCTGCGAGAGTTCTAACCACACAGATGCCCAGCCCCACGTCCGAGATCCTAATGCTTTGGGTTTGGTGTGAGGCCCAGGCATATGCATTCTTCGAAAGCCCTGCAGGTAATTATGATTCAGCGTGTTGCAGGAACCCACATGTGGAAGCCGCTGAGACCAGGCAGGACTTGCCCACGGTCAGGGGCCTGCCCACCACAGCTCTGTGTTTACGGCACCGTCATTGCCCCACTTGCCCAGAGATCTGAGAACACTTTTTGGGAAGCTACAGGAATGACCCTCCCCCAAGTTAGTGGCTTTAGCTGCTTTGGGAACAACTTCAAGTCCCAAATAATTCATAAATGTGTAGAACACGTTTTTGCCTGAGTCAAGATTCACACCCTCGCAACAGGGCTCCAAAGGCCGTGTTCTCAGTTACCCGGCAACACACTGCCCCTCTGCCACTGCCCTGGGTTTTTCCTGCCTCCCGCTCAGGGGCCTCCCTCCACTCTGAGCCCTTGGGCAAATCGAACTTCCCTGGGCCTCAGTTTCCTTCTCTGTAAGACGGCGTGGGGAGACGTAGGCATTGCTGTGTGTCATTATAGAAAGCAAGCGGGGCTCAGCTCTCCTCTCTACCCTTTCTGACTCTCAACGCTTGTGAGCTGGACTCCCACCGGACGCCAGGGATGCCAGAAAATCAATAGCCTCAACTCCCACTTTACAGAAGGGTAGGCTGTCCTGTGCACCATGAAATACTACGAGGTGGCTCTCAGAGCCTGCAGCCTCCAGGGGAGCCGCGCACTGTTACTATTGTAAATATTCCTGATGTAGCTGGTTGCTTCCTCCCACCCCTCTTCCTGCTTTCCTTTCGTCAGTGTCTACTGGGGACCTGTTTTATTTGGGGCCCTGTGTTAGGTCACCGCTAGAGAACTTTATCCACCGTCTTTACCAAGTACGTGTTTGATGGTGTTTTATCTGTTTACATTTAACCACATACTTAGCAGTGAGCACTTGCTTTGTGTGAAGTTCTTTTCAGGGAAGCTGTGAGCGGTCCAAGAGCAGCAGAGAAGGACGTGATCCATAATGCCCTCAAGGAGGTGGTAGCATGTGGGGTAAGAGCCTCCACGTACACATGCACACTCACGCACATGTGCATAACGCACACACACACACACACACACACACCCCGGGAGGATAACAAGCGTCCAGCAAAGGTGCAGGGGCGCGTCAGTACTGCTGTGTGCACAGTACTGGTATGAGGCTAGTTAGGTCTGGGGATGGGAAGGCTGAGAAATCAGACCTGGCTGCCGTTCAGCGTTTGCACCCACCCCTGTGACGGTGCTGGCTCAAGCCCATCCCAGACGCCCCTCCTCTTTTACACCCTTGTGTGCCATGCGCCTCAGGCTTCTGCTGTGGCCCCGTGCTCTGCCCACTCTATATGGGCTTCAGCCTGTGTCATCCATTTCTCTGCTTTGATGAGCATCTATGTCGTCATGGCTCCTAGACCTGCATCTCTAGACGAAGGTGCCTCCATGAATTGTAGACCCTCACATCCACCGCCTCCTGAACGTCTCTGACCAGACCACTCAAATGCCACTTGTCTCAAACAACTCATCTCCTTGCCAACCAGCTTGGAGCTCGTTTCTCAGCCAGAAACCTAGAAGCCATTCTTGACCCCTCCCACTCTGTTACTCCTCCGACAACCCCAGTAATGATGACATTCTTCAAATCAGAGACTCCTAGAGCTCTAACTAGCCCTTCCACAGATTCTTTTCGGCTGCTCTCAAACTTCCAGTATGTTCAAGACTCACCGGGATGATTTTAACAGCTTGTACCTAACTGGCTTCTAAGCTTTGGTTGTGCTTCCGGTCAGTCCTCCACACTGGATCCAGAGGACTCTTTAAACAAAACAAGCCAACCAAGAATGCAAGGCACTCCATCACTTGCGGCCCTTCAGTGTCTCCCCTCCGCCCGCAGAGTAAACTTTATGCTCCTGAAGGTGCCCTCGGTGACCTGATATGAGTTGAGTTGTGTTCCCCAAACAGCTGTGTGGATGTTCTAAACCCTTGGTACCTCCAAATGTGACCTTATTTAGGAATGGGATTGTTGAAATGTCATTAGTTAAGATGAAGTCATACTGGAGGAGGGTGGACCCTTAATCCAATATGACTGGTGTCTTTATAAAAAGGGGAAATTTGGACATGGACACAAGTCCAGAGGGAGGATGACCACATAAAGATGGATGCAGAGATTGGCATTATGTGTCCTGAGCCAAGGAATGTGTGGGGCCACAGGAAGCTGGAAAGGGCAGGGAAGATTCTTCTCCTTCTTTTGAGGGAGGATGGCTCTGCCAACACCTTGATCTCGGACTTCAAGACTCCGTAACGGAGATGACAACATCTGCTGTCTTAGCCACCTAGCTTGTGGTGCTTTCTTATGACAGTCCTAGCAAAATAATATAGCCTGTCGTGATCCAAATACCACCCATCTTTCCAGGCTCGTCTGCAATCCTGTGCTTCGATTCACCTTGCTATCTCAGCCTCAGTGGATCATTTATGGCTCCTCAGACGTACCATGCATGCAAACACCTTTGCTCACGCCGCTCCCTCTGCATAAAGACGGCTCCTCCCCACCGACCCCCCACCCATCAGCTCTTCCCTATGGCTCCCCCACCCCCCACCTCTGTGCTGCTGCAGCATCACCCAACTATTCTCTAGCCCCCTCATCTGGTCATGGACTCTCTGAAAGCAGGCACCCTGTTTCTCTCTTTTCTATCTCCCCAGTGCCTTAGCACCCAGTCTGACCTAGCATAATGCTACAGGAATTGATTTGGGTTTAATCAAATTCTCTGCTACAGTGTATGATATTGGTGCGTGGTGGGATTCAAAACACTCCTCAGTGGGTTGCCAAAGCCAGCGCTACCCTGATTCTGCCCATCACTAAGAGGTAATCAACAACAGGACATGAATTCTAGGAAACCTTCTCCAAACTGCCTGCTAAACACCCCACACCCTCCCCACGCACACACTATTGCTGAAGCTCTCTAGCAGGCCTGAGGGAGGTGGGCCCAGAGAAAGAGATTTTGCATGTTCCGTTGAGGCCAACACCTAATCACTGTCCCTCTTCAAATGAAAAATGGAGAAAACGCTAGCTAACTGTTGTTTAGTGACCCCAACCCCCACCCCTTTAAAATAAACACTCTTTTCAATTAGGAAGATTTGTCACCGGGGACAGTAATTCCGTGTCCTACCAAAACAAACACAGTTGTAATTAGTTTTATCCAGGAAGAAAATTAACTCTGTTTATCTTAGCATAATGAATCATTGACCCTTTCTGTCCGGGCAGCTTGGGGGAGGGCTTGGGAGTGGGGGGCCATGATCTACAGCAAAGGGGCATTCTGGGACCCATCTATCTCTCCTCTTGGTTACACAGCTGTCCGCATGAGTTATTTGAAATAATATTCCTGGCCAAGAGTTATGAAGCTGCCTCTAAGCTAGCCTTGGAGACACAGTAAATAAGGCTGTGATTTTATGGTTTCAGTCTGCCGAGGATTTTAGAGGAGTACGTATGAGATGGGCATTAAGGCACACTGCAGACCCCTGAGTTTGCTTGGCTTCTGTTGTGCCTTTCACCATGACCTCCATGAGTCTTGGGGACGGGAAGGTAGCTTCAGGCAAAGAGGTTGGTTCTTGATTATGGTGGAGAGGCTGTTGCTGCAGTGAGGAGGCCACAAGCTTTGGGGTTTGATGGACTGGGGTCTAGTCCTGGCTCTGGTGGCCTCTAGCTGCATGACCTTGGACAAGATGCCTTATTTTTCCAAACCTCAGTTGCCTCCTAAGTTAAAAAACAAAAACAAAAACAAAGAGTGGATCAGGGTTAGTAACCCATATCCTCAGGGATTTCACAAGGATCAAGAGTGAGGTGTGCCAAGCCCATGCCACAGCACCGGGCACCAACTAGTTATTCAGTAAGTGCTGTAGGTTCTGTTATTCTTGCATGAGCTGACTGAGGGCCCAGGGGTGAAGAACGCATGGAAGGACTTCTCTCTACTTTAATAGTTTCTACCTCACAGAGACCCAACTGTGTGCGTGCAGGGCTCTGCATTAGGCCCCGGAAATAGAAAGAGGGTTTAATCACAACTCCTGCGCTCATAGCGCCCACACACTACTGGGGAGAGAGAGACATAGCCAGACATTCTCAGTCCGTCCCAACAAATGCTGAGCTGGGACACAGGACTGAGATCCCCACGGTGGGGGTATCGGCACAGACAAGGAAATCTGATTTCACGTGCTCTGGACCATTCAGCTGATGTATAATGCTTCACTTAATCCTCATGATAACTCTAAAAATAGGCACGAGGGAGGGGGACCCAGGGACAGAGTAATTGAGGCTCACAGATGTTAAGTCATTAGACCCAAACTGCATGGCCGGGAAGCAGCACAGCTGGGATGTGAACGGGCTTGTCTGATGCGGAAGCCTGTGTTTCGTCAGCTTCACCTCGGAGGTCTTGGCTGAGTTTTAATGGCTGGTGTCCTGCCCCAAGACCCCAAGTCAGGGGCATTAAAGCAGCGTGCTCCCCAGGGCTGGTGTCTTGAGTCCCCACAGTTACAATCACAGCTTCTTGGGCTTCACCTCAGGCTCTTCCAAATCAAAATCTCTTGCAGGGGGATCATTTTAAACAACCGTCTAAGGTGATTGTTATGCTCTTACCATCTGTGAGAGTCATATGAATCTACCTTTGTTCATGACATTGAGATGACTATTCCCAGACGAGTGCTTGGGGTAGGGAAGCTTGTCCTCTAGATAAAGGGACAGGAGAGCTGCGAATCCAAGGAGCCCTCCTGGCCTGAGATGAGAGAGACAGAGAGAGAAGGTGAGATGGGCCAGGACTCCTTGAGAGAGGCCGACGAGCTCACGCTGGGACGAGGTCCCGGAGGCAGAGATGGATCGGCACTGCTTTGAGCGCTGGGCCTCTCCCCTTACCTAGCCCTGTAACAGGGGCTTCCAGAAGAGCAGAGAGCTGGACAGGTTGTTTCTTGAAGCAGGAGAGCGCTTTAGCGAGAGGCAGTGCCTTCTACCCACCATAGACAGGGAGCACAGCAGCCTTTACTGATGCCCAGGCTGCCGGCATGTTGTGGGACTTTGACGCTCCGAACCAGAAAGGCACAGGACCAGGGACAAGTCTGTGTTTGGTGCTGCGCAGGACTCCGGGGCAGAAAGCAGCTAGAGATTCCGAGGGTATCGAGGCTGGTTTTTCTGGGCCATGACGATACCTACCCCTGCAAGGGTAAACACCCAGAATGCAGGAGACCCCACACGCCCCAACAAAGACACAGGCCAACCAGGCAGAGGGAACTGTATGCCGTGCCCCAGCCTGCCGGGGACGGGCTGTGCGACCTGGGAAAATTCCCTTCCCTCTCCAGTGCCTCGGTTTCCTTATCTGGAAAATGAGGATAATGGTATCTCTCTCATCAGGCTTCTGTGAGGATTAAATGAGTACATTGTGCACAGCACCTCATTTCATCTTTGCCCACAACCTCTGAACTAGTGATATAATTATTCTCAGATGCCTGGTGGAGTGTGTGAGGGGCTTCAAGGGACTTGCTTGAGGTGATATGGGTTTTTAGTGGCAAAGCTGAGATTTAAACCCGGTAGTATCTGATTTTAGAACCATTGTTTTGACCATATTCCATAATGCTTTTCTAGGAATGAATGAGTGGATGGATGGATGGATGGATGAATGAATTTCATTACATATAATCCTGTAGCCTCTGAGGTCTCCCAACAGAAAGAATTGTCTTTTCTTGAAGCTAGGTTTAGCCCCTGCTATATAACCTCCTACTGTGGCTCACGAATCTACCAGACTGGCTGGGATATGTAGCTTTCACCATAGGGGACCTCTACCTGAGGACAGACAGGACTGGAGGCTGTGTGGCAAAGTGGCTTCAAGCATAGGCTCGGGAGTCTGGAAAGTCTGGGGTACAATATTGTTCAGGAAATCCTTGGTCTGTAGAACTCCCAGTGAAACAGACACTGTCTGATGATGGGGTTCCCCAAGATCCCAGGTTTCTTAGGGGCACACAGGTAGGCCAAGAGGGAGCTTAAAACCTACTGGTCAACTGCGGCCAAGAGATAAGGGGCCATGTTACTGGAGTCCAAGATGGACCCTGAGCTTTGTGGGAAAGGAAGGAGGAGGGTCTCACAAATATGTTTGCAGTTTATAACCTTCCAGTTAGAACTTTATATGCAGGATTGAATCAGCAGGAAATCCAGACAGGACTCATTTGTCTTAATGCTGCTCTGAGTAGCTGCTTGGACTGGCTCCCTGGTGGTTATCTGCAATCCAGCTACAAGTTATTGCGAGTGCACTGGGTGGCAAGCACTTTCTGGAGCTACGGGGATGACAGGGACAGTCCCCATGCTTAAGGAGATTTTCAGCTCTCTGCAGCTCGGTGGAAAGGTGGTGTGTGTGTGTGTGTGTGTGTGTGTGTGTGTGTTGGGAGCAAGGGAGAAAGAAGAAGGCCTCATGCATCCACATAAAAGGCGTGTCTCATTTACAACCCTGGAAGGAATGAGTCACTCCTTCTGCTGGTCAGGACCAGCTCTGGTAGTGCTGGGCTGAGAGCAGGCAGATGACTCTTCATTTGGGAACTGGTTTGTATTTGCCCAGAAAAGAATCTGGGAGTTGAGATTGAGGTTTCTGAGATGGAGAGAGCTGAACTCTGTGGGTGTGGGTTAATAGTCAGACACCAATCTGTGTGCTGGGAGAGAGATGGGGAGTAGGCTAGAAGGAAAGGGGACCGGGAAGAAGGATCTGGGAGGAAGGGCCCAGGAGAACTGGACCGGCGTCATGTCCAAATCCCTAACTGTGAACATCTAGTCTTCAGGAGCCCAGTCTTGCACCATTCAAGTGCAAGAGAATGAGCTGAGACCCTGAGGGGCCACTGGGTGAATAGGAAGCAGCTGGCTGGCCGACTGCTCTCAGGTTCATGCAGTCCTGGTCAGCAGTGACAAGGGTGTAATGTGGGGTTCATGCCTTCAGCCCTGGTCAGAACACACTAAACCAGCCATCCCCAAACTTGGGGAGATTTTACCAGGCTGGGGAGGGATTCATTGGTTAAAATCTGAAGAAGATTCTTGGGGCTGTATCTCTGACTCCAGACCTCTGAAGGTCCCAGTGTAGGAGCATCAGTGGAGAGCCAAGTTTTAGATTAAAATAGGGACAGCTGTTCTGACATGGCTGCCCTTGTGAGGCAGTGAGTTCCAAACCTGGGAGTGTTCAACAAAGACTAGAGGCCAAGGACTGCTCACTAGTGGGGCTGGGCATCCAGGGGGGTGTGAGGAGGGCAGAGCCGTAACATCGTAAATCCCCTGACTGAGGAGTTATCTGGTAGAGGCTTGGTGACAAGTAGGGCCATTTGAGGCATTGTTCATCTCATAATTGGAGAATGTAAAGTTACAGGTTAAAGTTTATAGGATAGTCCTTCAGGAGAGTCTACAAAACGAATTCTTATCCAGAGTGAGATGTGGATTCTCAGTGACTCAGGCTCTCCCTGCATGATTTGGCTTTTTGGGAAAAGGAAGGAGAATCGGATGATGTCGTAGCTCATTTGGGTCGCTGTAACAAAATATAGTTTATAAACAATGGAAATTTATTTCTCACAGTTCTGGAGTCTGGAAGTCCAAGATCAAGGTGTCAGCAGATTCCATGTCTGGTGAGAACCTGCTTCCTGGTTCATAGACAGCTGTCTTCTTGTCTTCTCACTGTGTCCTCACACAGCTGGTGGGGGAAGGCATTTCTCTGGGGTCTCTTTTACGAGGACACTAATCCCACTCAGGAGAGCTCCACCCTCTGACCTCATCACCTCCCAAAGCCCCATCTTCTAATACCATCACATTGGAGGTTAGAATCTTAACAGAGGAATCTCACACACATTCAGTCTACAGCAGATAAGGAGGAAAGATGGGGGGGGGGGGGGGAAGGGAAGGCAGGGGAAGGGACATCAGAAGATCACATCCACTACTTACCGGGCACATTCACATGGTGGTCACATTCAATTCTCTCACAACCTCCTGTGGCTGGTTTACAGATGACGGCCCAAGGTGTACCACCAGCCAGTAAGGTCCAGGTATATAGACAGCCAAACCTGGTCTATTCTGGGTAGCCTAGTGCCTTCTTCAGGGTGGGAAGCATAGCACCTGGCAGGTGAAGGTCATCAAGGATCACCCCCTGCCTGGAGCTGCCTCCTGCACTCTGCGAGCCCTCTCCTGTTTCAGCCATCCCGTGGGTCTCTACCAAAAAGAGTGGGGGCGCTTAGCTCCCTCTTGTGGTCGCATTAGTCAGGAGCCACTCCTGCTTGCAGGAGGCCATGCCTTTTAGGAACGCTGAGAAAATCACCGCGATGGACAAGGTTTGGCCCATCTAAGAGGAATCCCGCTCTCTGGCATACCGGCATATCAGCATATCGATGGCACTCCATACAAGTCTGATCAATCACTGAATGAAACAGACACCCGGAAGCAGAGGTGAGTCAGCGGGGAAGAGGGAACCAAAGCAAAAGGTGGGAAGGCATGGCAGCTGGGTAGAAAGAGGTCATCCCGGGAGTCCTGCACACGCTACCCTCCGCTGTAGGGCCTCAGAGCCTCTGCCTGCGCACACACGGGGCTGATTTATATCAGCGCTGTTCGTGGTGTTCATTCTAGGCTGCACTTACTAATCACCGGGGAAGTTTTAAAACATCTTGCTAACTGGGCCCTATCCCTGGAGACTCTGACTTAATAGGTCTTAGGTGGGGCCAGCGCGTTGCTGTTTTTTTTAATCTCCCCCCCTCCCTCCCCCGATGATGCCGCCAAGGCTGAGGAAGGCGTGGGTTCTTTTCTCGGATCCCTCCAGCTCCCATTGCCTGTGATCCAGAGATTATTTTTGAGAAGTTTCACTAAATTTAATTTGTATCCTGTGGTAGTAAATGATGTTATGTCACCATTAGGACAATGGGCTGATATTTGTCACCAATAAACCTAAAGATAGATCTCGATGCTTGTATCCATAAGGTAATCCCAACAACAGCCAGCGGGAATATGATTTATTCTCCAGGCCTCTAATGTAATTAAGTGTGCATTACAAAGGAAGCTGCACTATTGAGATGCAAATTATTAATGGCAGTTTACCTCGGAATTGCCATTTTGTTGAGGTTGTGGGGTGCAAGTGCTTAAGAGTGCATTATTCATGTAGCAAACACAGGAACTCCACTGGGAGGGAAAGTGCACCACGCTTGAGAGATGGTTCAAGGCCTCTGGACTTCGTCACATCCAAGGGAACTGTGACTTCATTGCTTCCCCTGTTTGCTCTCCCTGTATCCTGTGCTGAACTGCGCCAGAAACAACACTGGTGAGCGTTCTCGGAACGCAGTCTGCAGGTTGCACAGTTACTCTTCGGATACACCGCGAAGAGCATGTGGTTCTTTTTAGAAATGTCCAGAAGGCAAGCCTTACGTTGGGGGCCTTTCTCCAATGTCTCCCTGCTAGGGAAAACCATGTATCCAAAGAGAGAAGTATGTGGAGAATATTTAGAATTCTGAGCCATGTCTGCGTCTGGCAGCCTGGTCTGCCCCCCACCTCCACCCCCTGCCCTGCAGTCTCCCCCTCCACCCTAAAGCGCTCTGGCCTAGCCACTGAGTGAGCGTTCACAGAGAGGTCGCTAACGGGGCCCAGATGAGGCTTCTGCCAGATGACAGGAGCTCTGGCTTGGATTAGCAAGAAACCACGTGGAACAATAATATCAGTAATAAGAACCACCATTGATTGAGTGCTACCATATTCCAGATGCAATGCTCGAATGACCTTCTTCACCAGTTGGAGGCATAAAAAAAAAGGTTACAAGGCTTTTACTTCTCATTTAATTGTTCAAGGCCTACGCGCCTATAAAGCTACCTTCCTTGACTTTTCCAAGAACATTGTGCGGTACAAAAAGTTTGGTGATGCTTCAAGGTGCACTCAGTCTGTGGAAGAGATTGTAACCTTGTTGATTTTCAGAAGGGAAGAGACTGGCTTTAATCTTTTTTCTTCCTGGAGCTTCCTTAACTCTGTGCAAATTTAGCCCCTTCTCGTAAGTCGCCACATTTTAGGAGATTTTGCAAAACACAATCTTTGTGAGAGTCAGAGAATCCTATGACACCCGTTCCATATCTCGGTGTGTACTTTGTGGCCTTTTGTTGGCAATAGCTAAGAGGTGCCACCGAAGTGTTCAGAGAGAAACCAATGATCCGCTTCAAGGTGATAAAACTTGCAATGTTTGCCAGAAGCCACTGGCAGCTTCTCTTGAAAAAACTGTAAGTTCTGTCTCACTTGGCAGTCTGGCACACATGTGTACATCATTTGGCCCTCTCTACAATTTTGCAAGGTAGCTCAGTTACTCTCATAGTTAGAATTTTTATTATTATCGGAATGATAGGAAAAGCTAATATTTTCTTAGCACCTTCTTGGTTTCGGGAATTGTGCTAGGTCATGTACAAATAATAAATACCATTGCTAACCCCAACCATAAGACCTTGAGGTGGCTATTATCATTCCACTTGGCAAACCATGATATGAAATCTCAGAGAAGTAAGTTGCCCAAGGTTCAGGATTTTGCACATTCCCCAAATGACAGTGCTATGATTCAATAGTATGTCTTACTGACTCCCAAGCCCATGATTTGCACTGCATGGAGACCCGCCTGCCAATGTTAATTGTCCTAGAGATGGTAAGATGTGCTCTTCTGGGGAATCCTGGCCTAACAAAGGCAGGGAACACATTGTAGAGATGTAGTACCGAGTGTTCCTGCTGAGGAGAGGAGAGGCTGTGCTATGTCCCTTCCAGCCCGGGGACGGACTCGTCATGAATGAGCTGATAGCCCCATTGCCGAGCACAATCTGGCACAACAAATAGGCTAAAAAAATACTTGTGGCAGATGGAAAGTGCTCTGATGTGGGACCATCAGAAATTAACGGTAAAGAATATATACTAGGAACCATCAGGGAAGAGGTTACATGGTCTGTAGTGGTCTGGTATGCAGTGGAGGCAGATTTTGACCCCAGATATGAAACCATTCACGCTTACTTCCCTCATTGACGATAGTACCAACGTCCACCAAGCTGTGATAGGATTAGGGGTCTCTGGGAGCAAATTTCTGTGCCCCCTTTTGTATGAGCAGGCTTTAGAGAGGCTGTAGTACTACTTTTACCTCCAGATGGCACTCATGCACCTTTATAGTTTTTACAGCTTCGCTCTCAAAGGAGCCCAGCCTGCGGTTGGGTCCAAAGTCTGTCCAACTTGGTGTTCGACACTATGTTCCTCAAGGGTAGGGTGTCCACTTATGGCTAATAAAATACCAGAGGACAAACATGTTTTTATCTTATTTATTAGTAACTCATTCATGTACACTTCCTCTCAGCCTAAAAAGGTGTAAGGCCAAACAGCTTGGCATCCTGAGTCATACATGTGTGAGGCAGATGACGCAGATGTCCTTGGCACAGTCCTTCTATCTCAGATGCCAGTGCCACCCCATCCTCTCTGGATCCTTGAGGACAGACAAGGCTTGGACTATGGGTCTATGAGGGGACAAGACCCCACATAGCTCTGTTCTGGGGTAAAATACCTGTTTTGTCTCAAGTGAGGAACACAGGACATTTGTCTTTGTCAATTCTATATTTACTACTTGTTCTTTGCTCCTACCTATTCTATTCTTCTGAAACACAGATAGGCAGGCAGGAGGAAGGTAAGGCAGGGTCAAGATCACAACCAAAAGCACTGTGTTTGAAGAGTTTGTGAGAAACAGTGAATCTGAGAAGTACCAAAAGAGACTAACAAATAGGAAGTTAGGAGTAGAGGAATAGGAGGGCACAGGAGGTCTGGAGAAGGAGAGGATCTATCACCCTTGAGTCTCCAGCCATGGAAGGGAGTGAGTGCCTTTGATCTGGGATGAGGAAAGCGTGGCAACAGGGCTCAGCTCAGGCTAGCAGAACTTTGAGCTGGAATGGAAGCATCTCCCCTTCTCGACACCTGTATTCCATAAATACTTGAGCACCTCTCATGTTACAGGTATTGGTGGAGGCATGAGGATATAGCCATGAAGAAGACAAACCAAATTCCTTACAATTTAACGTTTATTCATTTTTGAGAGAGAGAGAGAGTGTGTGTGTGTGTGTGTGTCTGTGTGTGCGTGTGCAAGCAGGGGAGGGTCAGAGAGAGAGAGGGACAGAGGAGCTGAGGCAGGCTCTGCAATAACAGCAGAGATCCTGATGTGGGGCTGGATGTCACGAACTGTAAGATCATGACCTGAGCTTAAGTTGGAGACTTAATCAACTGAGCCACCCAGGCGCCCCAATTTACAGTTTAGTAGGGGAAATAAATACTAAATAACAAGATCGGATGGTGACAAATGCTATGCAGATGACAAAATCAGGAGTCAAGAGAGGGAATAATTAGAGGTGGAGTTAGTTCAGATAAGGTGGTCATGATAGACTTTTCTGGGGTGACATTGGAGCTGAGAGGGAACCAGCTCTACATCGGCATTCTTTTTTTTTAGTATTTATTTATTTATTTATTTATTTATTTTATTTGAGAGAGGGAGTGAGTGTGAGGGGGGAAGAGAGGCAGAGGGAGAGAGAGAGAATCTTAAGCAGGCTCCATGTTGAGCATGGAGACCAACATAGGGCTCAATCCCACAACCTTGGGATCATGACCTGAGCCAAAATCAAGAGTCAGACGCTCAACCAACTGAGCCACCCAGGCGTCCCTGCATCGGCATTCTTTTTTTTTAATTTAATGTTTATTTATTTTTGAGGGAGAGAGAGACAGTGTGTGAGTGGAGGAGGGACAGAGAGAGAGGGAGACACAGAATTAGAAGCAGGCTCCAGGCTCCAAGCTCTCAGCACAGAGCCTGACACGGGGTTCAAACTCACGAACTGTGAGATCATGACCTGAGCCAAAGTCATATTCTTAACCGACTGAGCCACCCAGGCACCCCTATATTTGGCATTCTTAATGCCAAAGATGCTTCAGCTAAAGACAGGCTTGAGACTCTATGCATGATAAATATTCGGAATGAAAAGTGGTGAAGAAAACAGGGAGAATAGCTGAAACATGACTTTGCACATGCAATAGTCAGCTTGCACCCCTACCTCCATGCACGGAATAGCCGTTAGCCAGTATTTATCCCTTGACAAAAGCCAACCAGCAAAAGGGATCACAAACAAATAAAACAGAGGTTCCTATGAAGCTATATTAAACACACCATATGTGGAAGTCTAGGATAACAAGTATTGCTATTGTCTGCATAGGTAAAGCCCTCCACGTCCTGCAACTTTTCTGGGCAAGGGGCTCTCCAGAAGAGCGGCTGGTTCCCTGGTAGCTGCTAAAGGTGGATGGTCCGTGAGACTCACTCAGCAAACAGAGCTCTAACTCTGCCTTCCATTTTCTCCAGTCTTACATGCAAATTGGAGAAATAATTGCAAGATACTTAAGAAAAGTCTACAATGTGAAGAAAGACTAAGATTAAAAGGCAGAAAACACAAAGAAATGGATAGATTTAGAAAACAGAATAAAATCAAACACAACAAGCAAGTGAACAAAAAATGATTTGCCCTCCGCCTCCAATAATATTTGAACCTCAACATACCACTAAAAGTGAAAGAATCAGAACAAGCTACTATAAATTAAAATTGGGGTTATAAAAATGTTAATAGGAAATTGGGATGAAAGAGTCAAGAAAATGTCCCAAAATATAGAAGAAAGAAAAAGGTAAAAAAAAAAATAAATGGAAGTACCCCAAATGTCTATCAGCGGGTGAATAGGTCATCTGTGGCCCATACATAGCAGTGCTACACTACTCAGAAACGAAGGGAAGAAACTGTTGGTACACAAAACAACATGGATGAATCTCAGAATAATTATGCTGAGTGAAATAAGCCCAACAAAGGAAAAGTACATATTGTATGATTCCATTTAAATAAACTCTGGGATAATTTCTCTTTTTTACCAATGTTAAAATTTCCATCAGCGATATGGAATCCTCCACTTTCTTGCCAAAACTTGGTATGATCAACCTTTTTAATTCTAACCATTTAAAAAAATTTTTTTGAGAGAGAGAGAGAGAGAGAGAGAGAGAGAGAGAGAATCTTAAGCAGGCTCCCATGCTCAGCAGGGAGCCCAACACAGGGCTCGATCCCACGACTATGGGATCATTATCTGAACCGAATTCAAGAGATGCTGAGCCAACTGAGCCACTGAGGTGCCCCTAATGTTAACCACTTTAATAGCTTTGTGGAGGTATCTCATTGTGTTTTAACTGATATTCCTGAAATGACTAGTGATGTTGAACATGTTTGCATTGTTTATTTAGTGAAGTGTCTGTTCAAATTTTTTGTCCATTTTTTATTGAGTTTTCTTATTATTTAGTAGTTACAGGAGTTCTTTATATATTCTGTACTTTGTGAGCTATATGCTTTGTAAATATTTTATCCCCATCTATAGTTTGTCTTTTCAGTTTTTTAAGTGTCTTTTGAAGAGAATTTTTATGTTTTTTTTTTGTTTTTTTTTTTAAATTTTTTTTTTTAACGTTTATTTATTTTTGAGACAGAGAGAGACAGAGCATGAACGGGGGAGGGGCAGAGAGAGAGGGAGACACAGAATCTGAAACAGGCTCCAGGCTCTGAGCCATCAGCACAGAGCCCGATGCGGGGCTCGAACTCACGGACCGCGAGATCGTGACCTGAGCCGAAGTCGGCCACTTAACCGACTGAGCCACCCAGGCGCCCCGAGAATTTTTATGTTTTGATGAAGTTCAATTTATCTGTTTGTTTTCTTATGGATTATACTAGGAATCCTTTGCTTAACCCGAGATGACAAAGGTCTTTTCCTAGGTTTTCTTCAAGAGTTTTATTGTGTCACATTCTATATTTAGGGCTGTGATCCATTTCTAAAAACAAAAACAAAAACAAAACAGAAAAAAAAAAACACTTTGTTACAACAGTTTTAGATTTACAGAAAAATTGCAAAGATCCTATAGAGTTCCCATGTGCCCCATATTGTTTCGCTATTATTAACATCTCATAGTAGTATGGTACATTTAGTATAACTAATGAACCAATATTCATTGGTTGAACCAATGAACACTTACATTCTTACTTTTTTTCAGATTTCTTAGTTTTTACCTAATGTCATTTTCCTGTTTCAGAATCCCATCTAGTGCAGCACATCACATCCAGTGTCATGTCTCCTGGGGCTCCTGTTGGCTGTCACAATTTCTCAGACTTCCCTTGTTTGTGATTACATTGATGGTTTTAAGAAGTACTGGTGAGATATTTTGTGGAATGTCCCTCAATTGTGATTTTTCTACTGTTTCCCTCATGATTACATTGGGTTGTGGGTTTGGGGAGGAAGACTATGAGGTAACAGGTAATTCTCATCACATCGTATCAAGGGTACATATTATCAGCATGACTTATTGTTGATGTTGACCTTGATCTGTATGATATCACGAACTCATGGATATTTATTTTATACTTTGGGTTATAGTCCAATACTAATTTATTTATTTTGCTGTTTTTGTTGCTCAAATCGATCAAGCTTTGGCCACTGGGAGCTCTTTCAATTGGCTCCCATGACATAACCTATTAATATATATATACATACATATACATACATACATATACACATACATATATATGTACACACATATGTATACACATATATATATACATATACATATATATGTATATATATATATTTTTTTTTTGCACTTGGTTTTCTGGCCCTACAAGCTATTCCAGGATCATCTTGTATATTCCCAGCCCCAGTCCTAGGATCAGTCATTTCTCCAAAGAGCCATGGTTCCTTTATTGGTGAGTGGTACTAGAAACCAAGAGCTGGACCCTAGCTGTGCTCACTGCAGGGGTGATGTTGTTTTCTTTAGGCCCACCCAACTGATAGGGCAAAGAAATATATGTATACACATATATTAACCCAGATAGACTTCTATCTATACATATTTCTGTATATAACTATCTATATCATATTAAGCTCAACATGAATTCATACTGAGATTTCCAAATCTAATCCATTGCCACAGGAATCTTTCTAGCCTCCTCCCCTCGCTTATCTGTAAATCCTGCTCCAACAGTAAGATGCTTGGGCCTTCGTTATCCTCTACCCATCTACTTGTTCAATTCCAGTATACATGTATAGCACTATTCAGAATTTTTAATGCTTACCCCACTGGGAAACAATTTCATCGATGACAGTTCAGTGCTTACCTGTAGTTCCTTTTACCTTTGAACTTATAGACTCCATTGATTTGCAAAGTTACTCAGGTAACTCAGGTACCTTTTCCACCCATCCTCTTGTTTCATACATTTGTAATACAGTTAGATTCCCCTGTCACAATTTATATTCTTTCCTTGAATTATCTGACCTCGTAAATTTTTTTCTTATTTTTTCTTAATGTTTACTTTGAGAGAGAGAGAAAGACAAAGAGTGAGCAGGGGAAGGGTAGAGAGAGAGGGAGACGAAGAATCCGAAGCAAGCTCCAGCCTCTGAGCCTGACATGGGGCTCGAACCCACGAACTGTGAGATCATGACATGAGCTGAAGTCAGACACTTAACCGACTGAGCCACTCAGGCACCCGTGACCTCCTAAATGTTTTTAATTTGCATACACTGAAGTTTACTATTTGTGTTATAAAGTTCTTAGGCTTTTTCAAATGCATAATGTCATGTATCCACCACTGAAGTATCCTACAGAATAGTTATTTTCCCCTAAAAATCCCTGTGCTTCACTTCTGTATCCCTCCTCTCTCCCCCTGAATTTTCAGTAACCACTGATTATTTTAACCGTCTGTAGAATTCTGCCCTTTCTAGAATGTCGGATATTAACATCAGACAGTGGGTAGCCTTTTCAGACTGGTTTCTTTCACTTAGCAATATACGTTCAAGGGTTAGTTTTTCATGTCTTTTCATGGCTTGATAGTTCATTTCCTTTTGTCATTAAATGATATTCCAATTTATGGGCAGACCACCATTTGTGTATCCTTTCACCTATTGAAAAAAACTGGTGACTCCCGTTTTTGGCAATCATGAATAAAGCTGTTACAAACATTTCTGTGCAGGTTTCTGTGTAGACATAAATTTTCAAGTGAGTTAGATGAATATCTAGGAGTGCAGTTGCTAGATTATATAGTTAAGACTGTGTAGGTTTCTTAAGAAACCACCTATCTTCCAAAGTAGTTGTACCATTTTGCATCCCTGAAAACAATGAATGAGATTTCCCCTGTGATATTGTCAGTTTGGGGGATTTCAGCCACTCTCATAAGTGCATAATGGTATCTCATTATTGCTTTAATTTGTGCTTCCTCAGTGACAAATGAGCATCTTTTCTTATGTGCATTTGCTACCCATGTGTCTTTGTTGATGACGTGTCCACATCTTTTACCTATTTTTTGATTGGGTGACTGTCTTCTTTTCTTTTAATTAAAAAAATGTTTATTTTTGAGGGAGGGGAGGGGCAGAGACAGAGAGGAATCTGAAGCAGGCTCCAGGCTCTGGGCTGTCAGCATAGAGCCTGACGCGGGGCTTGAACTCATGAACCTCGAGATCATGACCTGAGGAGAGCCAAATGCTTAACCACTGAGCCACCCAGGCACCCTGTTCTTGTTTTTTTTAATTTTTTAAATGTTCTATTTATTTTTGAGAGACAGAGAACGAATGGGGGAGGAGGAGCAGAGAGAGAGGGAGACACAGAATCCAAAGCAGGCTCCAGGCTCTGAGCTGTCAGCACAGAGCCCAAGGGGGGGCTCCAACTTGTGAACCGAGAGATCATGACTTGTGCCGGTTGGACGCTAACCAACTGAGCCACCCAGGCAACCCCGCCTGCCTTCTATTTTCAATTTTAAATATGTAGATACAAGGTCTTTTTATCAGATATGTATTTTTCAAATATTTTCTCCCTTGCTGTGTCTTGTTCATTCTCTTAACAGCATCTGTTGCAAAGAAGTTTTACATTTTAATCAATCCCAATTTATCAAATTTTCTTTCATGAATCATATTTTTGGCATTGTATCGAAAAACTCACTGCTAAACTCAAGGTCACACAGATTTTTCCTCTTATTTTTCTCTTCTAGAAATTTTATAGTATTGGCATCTGACGTTTAAGTCTATGATCCATTTTGAGTTAATTTTGTGAATGTTCAATAAGGACTGTCTGTACATTTTTGTTTGTTTTGGTTTTGAGGTGTGGGTGTTTAATTTTCTTCCTTCCTTCCTTCCTTCCTTCCCTCCCTCCCTCCTTTTCTTTCTTTCTTTCTTCTTTCTTTCTTTCTTTCTTTCTTTCTTTCTTCTTTCTTTTCATATTGGACATCCAATGTTCAACACCATTTGTTAAAAAGGATTATCCTTTCCCCATTGAGTTTTTTTACTTCCTTGTCAATGATCGGTTGATTATTTGTATGAGACTCTCTGGGCTCTTTATCCTCTTCAGTTGATGTATTATCTCTATGAATCTGTCCTTTCACTAATACCAGGCAGTCTTAAGTGCTGTAGCTTTAGAGTAGGTCTTGAAGTCAGGTAGTGTCAGTCCCCTGACTGCTTCTTTCCGTGTTATGCAAGCAGTTCTTAATCTTTTGTCTTGCTATACAAACTTTAGAGTCAGCTTATCGATGGCCATAAATAGTTGGCTAGATTGTGCTGAATCTGTAGATTCATCAAAAGGGGGGAAGAATCGAAATCTCATAATTTAATGAATACAAGGTTTGTATTTTGTTACACCTTATTCCTGAGGACTTTATATTTTGTTGCTATTGTTAATAATGATAGTTTTGAAAAAGCTCTATGTGCTAACTCTGTTGCTGGCAGAAATGCCGGTGACTTTGTAATAGAAGTAGAAACAAAAGTATTTATTCAGAAAAAATATGATTTTCTATGTAAAAACCTGAGAGAATATCCCTGAGAGAACTATTGTAAAATGGTAAGAGATTTTAACAATTTGATTAATCAGAAAATCAGTTATTAACATTCTGTTGTGGAACGATCAGATGGATGCTGATGTTACTTGGGGTTATAGGCCGTGGGCTCACTGTGAAAGAGGTTTATATTGATCCCAGTTCAGTTATTCCAGTAACGGTTTCATGAAGTTTATTGTACGTGCTCTTGTGCATATGTACATATATTTCTATTGATCATATGCCCAGAAGTAGAATTTCTGGTCACAGGCTGTGTTATTATTTTAACTCTGGAAGAAGATACCAAAGTGCTTTCAATATCGCTCCACCGATCTCACGGTCACTGGCCATGACATGTGGACCACATTACCCCACATCTTCATCAAAACCCTGGTACTGTCAGCCTCTTCCATTATACCCACGGTGGGTATGGGGATCACGGTTTTAATATTGCCTTGTTCCGATACATAGTGGGTATCTGCCTGTACCTTTTCTTATCTTTGCTGCTATTTGGGTATTTTTTTTAATGCTGAGACGTTCAGGTGCCTTGCCTATTTTTCTTTTGGTTATCTGCCTGTACAATAAACTGCAGAGGGGCACGTGGGGTGACTCAGCTGATTAAGCACCCAACTCGTGGGTTTTGGTTCGGGTCATGATCTCCCAGTTTTGTGAGTTCGAGCCCCGGATCAGGCTCTGTGCTGACAGCGCACAGCCTGCTTGGGATTCTCTCTCTTCCTCTCTCTTTGCCCCTCCCCTGCTCACTCGTCTCTATCTCAAAGTAAATAAATAACTTAAAAGTGTTTAAAATAAAAAAATAATCTGCATATTAAAATTCAAAATATATATCTTCAGGATATGAGCCTTCATCAGCTGAGGTTTGCAACCAGCTACCCTCCTCCCGGTGGTATTGCTTTCACCGGTCACAGTCTTTCCACCCACTCTCTCTCCAATGGGTATGTTAGACCATTGCAAGAGATCTCGACCATGTAATTTCTCTGTGTTTTAATTCCTTATTTGATGTTCTTGTATATAAACAGAAATTCACATGATTACACTGTTTATATTTTGCATTTAAGCACTCTGTGTTTTCCAGCAAGTAAATCTGATGTTTTATTTATTGGCCGGCTTGAGGCCCTTCGTGAACCAAACCTAGCCTAACTGTTGAGTATATGGAACTAAATATATACATGTCCCCCAATTCAGCCTGCTAATATATACCCATATCTTAGCAGTATCTTTTTTTCCTGTGTCTAGGATACCGAGAAAGAAGGCATATGCCAAAATTTATTTCTGACAGTTTATTGGAGGGGGGCTGCAACCATAGGCAGCAAAAGTGAAGGGGAAATTAGAAAATGAAGGAAGAAAGTAGAGGCCTTTATCTGCTTTCTTCTTCCCGATTTCCTGCATCTGATTGACCCACGATTATCTCACATTTAACGCACCTTTGCATATGAGACATTTCACCCAGGTCCTCTGTGCAGCCGCTGAGGAATCGAGATCCCACCTCCACATTGCGGTGTTTCATTTCAGTGTGGAAGTTGTGGGTTGAACCAGAAGTTCCATGGATCCAGGCAGGTCAGACCCTGACTGTAACTGCGGGATTCTGGAGGTTTTGCTAGAGCTGGCCCGTCCACCCCCACCAAGGAGAGGGCATATAAGTATTCCCATTAGGAAATGAAGCAACATCTGGCATGTTCATCTGGCATGTGGCCTAGGCCAAGGGCAGAAGGGGCTGAGTGAGTGTGGGGATGGGCAGAGCTGGGTTCTGCACACCATTTTTTTTTTTTTTTAGAGTAAGTGAGCACGAGCAGAGAGAGGGAGAGAGAGAGAACCTCAAGCAGGCCCTGCACTGTGAGTGTAGAGCCCGATGCAGGTCTCAAACTCACGAACTGTGAGCATCACGACCTGAGCCAAAACCAGGAGTTGGATGCTTAACCAGGTGAGCCACCCAGGTGCCCCTGCACACCTTTTATGCTCTTGTGCACCGCAGCGTCCTTTAGCACCTGCTAAAGGTAATGAGCCACAGTAAAAGCACAGGAAGGAAAGAGGAAAAGAGATAATCTCAGTGGGGTCTGCACCCTGTGGTTGACTAAGTCATTTGCCCGTCAAGGGGAATTCTCTCAAAAGGCAGGATTTCTAAATGGTCTCTGCTTTTTTTCTTTTTTCTTCTTTTCTGTGTACAGTGATTCTTGCTGCCTGATGCCACAATTACGACTTTATTTTCTAGGTGTGATGGAGCCCCATTTCCCTTCTGTATCTGGATATTTTGTGGCCATTCTTTGCTTCCAGATAGTAGTACTCGCTTCAGGTAGGGACATCTATTCCTTTTTTATGATGTGTTTGTGGTCTCTAAAGATGATACTGGAGGTAAATGGGAAAGTTCATCTTCAGATTCCACCCTTCTCTTCTAGTTTTGAGGATAGAAATGAGTGTTACAGCAACTTACAATTAAGAATCGCTTTACTGCCTTTCTCACCGCAGCTCCGTGCCACAGCCCTACAACACTGCACTTAGAAGAGAGAGGCGAACATCTAACATCTCCCTCAGGAATCCCAAATTCTCCACTGACAAATCATATAAACATATCACTTCTACTTAAGAGCAAACCACAGTCGTTTATGCGACAATATGAATTATAAGTTTAGGAGGACCTCAGATAAGGATGTTGTTGTGAGCTGGAACCATCCACAAATTTTTCCTGAGCACATCAGGCCTAAGTCTAATAATTCAGGTTCCTTTGGTGAGAGGGATCAAAATTCTTGGCAGAGTCAGGAATGAAGGTGGTGGAGTTGAAAGGAGCAAAAATTAAGAGGCTGGGAGGAGTGGGTCATAGTTATTTACAGCTTCAGAACAATCATGCCCATGCCTAGTGATTTAAAATGACAACCATTCTGCCATATCTCACAACTTTGTGGTCAGGAATTCTTGTTCCCCGTGACAAAGACTGAGGTCGCTTGTATTCAGCTGGTGGGATGGTCCAACGGGCCCAAGGCAGCTTCACTCACTTGTCTGGTGTTTTGGTGGAATAAGCTGGAAGGCTGGAGTCAGCTGGGACTGTCAGCTAGATTGTCAATACGTGGCCTTTCTACCATGGTGGTGTCAAGGCGGTCAGGCTTCAGATACGGCAGTTCAGGGCTTCCAGAAAGAATGTTACCAAAAAAAGAAAAAGGAAAAAAAAAAAAAAGAAAAGGACAAGAGCTGAGATGGAAGTTGCTCATTCCTTAAAATAGACCCAGAAGAGGTTGCAGCTTGTCTTCTGCCATGTTCTACTGGGCAAAGCCATCACAGAACACACAGCTTCAAGAGGAGACGTTCCTTCTCTTTTCAGAAAGAGCATCAAAAAAACCTGTGGCCATATTAATCCACCCCAAATGGACACTGAGAAAAGCAACTGGAATATTCGATAAGTGAAGACCGATTATTGTTCAGCATAGCAGTCCACACGCCGCCTCTGGACAGTGGTCCCTTCGTTAAGTATGGACAGAGCGTCTGCTACGTTCTGGCACTATCATCCCGGAGACGATAATGAGAATTTTTAAAGGGAATAAAACAGAGACTCTGCATGGCTCACGTGTTAGTGGGCCATGAGAGGACATAAGGACAGGAATTAAAAATATCAGTCGGGGTGCCTGGGTGGCTCAGTCAGTTGGGCGTCCAACTTCAGCTCAGGTCATGTTCTTGCAGTTCGTGGGTTCGGGCCCCACGTCGGGCTCTGTGCTGGCAGCTCGGAGCCTGGGGCCTGCTTCGGGTTCTGTGTCTCCTCTCTCTCTCTGCCCCTCCCCCAATTGTCCTCTCTCTCTCTCCTCTCTCTCTCTCTCTCTCAAAAATAAATAAGCATTAAAAAAAATATAATGTGGTGATATGTCTTATGAGACAGTTTAGGTATAACTAGGGGAAATGTTGAATGGATGGTCATCAACATTTTCTCCAAGAAACTGACATTTAAGCTGGGACCTGAGAGACCAAGGAGAAGGCAGTGATGACGGGAGCGTCCAAGAGAATCGTGCTGCTGAGAGCAAACTTCCAAGTCAGGAAAGGCTTGGCATCAAGAACCAGGAAGAAGGTTGATGGTGCCAGTGCAGAGTGATCTAGGTGGAGCTTCCAGGTGGTCCCAGTGGGCAGACAGGCTGAGCTCAGCTGCCAGCTTCCCCACCACAGTGAGCAGAGCACATGGAACTGGGCTGATTTCAGATCCAACTCCCAACTGGTTTAGTTGGAGGATGGGAGAGAACTCTCTGGAATAAATACTCACTATTACATGAATTGCACAGTTTTCCTGTGAGAAGGCAAAATGACCCCTGAAATTCACATCGGTGTTCTTGACAGAGGGCAGTACCATTCTTTATTTAAAGGGCGGTGACACATGTGAAGAGCCACCATGCATCTAAGGGCAAGAACAGAGGGGAGTCATCTCCAAGTTACCTTGGCAATGCCATTCAGGGCCATGACCCTGAATTCATGATGGCTGGATCATGAGGAAATGACCTCAAGGCACTTAAAAAATATATAGCTATTTATATTTAAATGAATGTAATTAAAATTGTTGTTCTTCAGTCACACATATCAAGTGCTCAATAGCCACATGTGGTTAATAGCTACCATTCTGGACAGCACAGGTTTGGAATATTTCCGGCATAGCAGAACATTCTATTGGACCACACTAAAGACTAAACACAGAGACATACTGTCCCACAACAGCTCAGATTTCCAGCTGCCCAAACACTCCCCACCCAATGCTGAATCCTGCAGGCAGATGGGGTCACACATAGGCAGTGTGTGAAGTGCCTCCAAATGCTTTTTACCCTTTGCCACTAAAGGTGAACAGCAGGCCAAGAGGCTGAGATCTGCTTGTTGCCTCACCTTGTGTCCAACTCTTAATACTACCTGTTCAGAGGAAGCAATTCATAACAACACATAGATGCCCACAGTAAGAAAACAGAACAATCTCAAACGATCTCAAGTAACTAGAAAAAGAAAACAAGTTAAGCATAAGTTGTTAGGAGAAAGGAAGTAACCAAAATCAGAGTGGAAATAAATGAAATGAGGACTAAAAGACAATAGAAAAAGTCAACAAAACTTAAAGAGTTTTTTGAAAAGATGAACAAAATTGGCAAACCCTTAGCCAGACTGAGAAAAAAGAGAGGAGACTCAAGTAAATTAAATCAGTAACAAAAGAGGAGATATTACATCCTGATCCCAGAAATACATGAGATTATAAAAGTCCACTGTGAACAATTATACTCCAACAAATTAGATAGACCAAGAAGAAATGGGTAAATTCCTAGAAACATACAACTTACCAGACTGAATCAGGGAAATAGAATATGAACAGTCAATAATGGTAAGGAGGTTTGAATCAGTTATCAAAAATCTCCCAACAAAGAAAACCCCAGACCCAGATGGCTTCACTGGTAAGTTCTACCATATATATGTGAAGAATTAATACCAATCCTTCTCAACTCTTCCTAGAATAGAAGAGGAGGGAACACTTCCAATGCATTTTGTGAGGCCTTCATTATCCTGATTCCAAAGTCAGACAGGGCACTACAAGAACAGAAATTATAGGCCAATACCCCTGATGAACATGTAAAAATCTACAAAATACTAGCAAACCAAATTCAGTAGCATATTAAAAGGACCATACACTATGATCAAGTGAGATTTACCCTGGGACACAAGCATGGCCCAACATACACAAATCAATAAATGTGATACACATTTTATAAGATGAAGGATTAAAATCATATGATCATCTCAACAGATGGAGAATAAGCATTTGACAAATTCTACGTCTTTTTGTGATTAAAAAAAATGTTCAACAAATTAAGTATAGATGGAATGTACCTCAACATTCTTTCATGATAAAAATTCTCAAGAAATTAGATATAAATGGAATGTACCTTAACAAATTAGGTACAGATGAAATGCATCTCAACATAATAAAGACCTTGAACTTAGCCTATAGCTAATATAATACTTAATGGTGAAGAGCTGAAAGCTTTTTTTCCCTAAGATCAGGAGCAAAACACAGGTACCCACTCTAATCTCACCTACTCATATACTACTGGAAGTCCTAGCCAAAGCAAGTCAGTAAAAAAGGAAATAAAAGATATCCAAATCAGAGAGGAAGAAGTAAAATGTCTCTACAAATGAGACATTTCTTATGTAAAGAAAACCCTAAAGATTCTACCAAAAAACTGTTAAAACCAATGAGCAAATTCAGTAAAATTTCAGGGTACAAAATCAACATATAAAAATTAGCCACATCTCTGTACACTAAAAGCAAACTATCTGAAAAATAAACTATGAAAATAATCCCATTCACAATAGTATGAAAAAGAATAAAAATACTCAGGAATAAATTTCACCAAGGAGGTGAGCGATCTATATGCAGAAAATTGTAAACATTGATGAAAAAAAAGTGAAAAAGACACAAATGAGAAGATGTGCTGCATTTGTGGATTGAAAGAATTAATACTGTTAAAATGTCCATATTACCCAAAGTGATCTATATGTATATTATATAAATATAATATATTTTATATTATACAATGTATAATATATATAAACATATTGTATGATATATGTGGGAATATGATTCAGTCTTAAAAAAAGAAGATATCTTGGTATTTGTGGTAACACAGATGAACCAAGGGGCATTATGCTAAGTGTAGTAAGCCAGACAGAGAATGACAAATACCGTATGGTGTCACTTGTATGTGGAACCAAATAGAAGTCAAACTCATAGAAACAGAGAATAGAATGGTGGTTGCCAAGGGCTGAAGGATTGAGGAAATGGGGAGCAGTCTGTCAAAGGATACAAACTTATAGTTGTAAAATGAATGAGTTCTGAGTGTGTGATATGCAGCTTGGTGACTATAGTTAATATACTGTCTTGTATACTTGAACTTTGCTAAAGGAGTAGATATTAGGCGTTCTCAACAAAAAAAGGTAACTATGTGAAGTGACAGGTGTTTTAATTAACTTGATTCTGAGAATAACTCCACAATGTAAATATATATGAAACTACCAAGTTATATGCTTTCAATATATTACACATTTATTTAGCAATTATACCTCAAAGTTGCAGGGAAAACAAAGAGTAAGAGTAACTCTTGCAGGTGCAAGAAAGAATCTGAAGAGAAGGCAATATTGTGGGCTCACATAAAGCAATTTCTGAAATGCAGTGGACTCTCTGAAACACCTCCTCTCCATGCCAAGGGTTTAGGAAACACACGCACACAAATCTCCCCATCCTCTGAACTCATACTTAAAGTCATGATAGTTGTGGGCGTTCATCAGGCACTTGCACCTATCTCTTACAGTCTCTGTTCCTCATGGCAACTCCAGTCCGCATGCTTATTTTCACTAGATTAGGAGAGAGTTGGAGAGACAGAAGCAACATTCGCAAGGTCACACAATAGTAAGATGAAGACCAGAGAATCAAGCCTAGTTTGACTCCAAATACCTGACCCTTTTCTCTGGCTCCAATTCTAGCTGAAACATCCCTGTGGGAAGGGATCTGATCTCCACCTTCCTCCGAACTAGGAAAGGTGTAGCCTTGAGCTAGGACGTGAGCAAATTCCTGAAGCTAGTGAGTGAGGACGGTTTGTCACAAACAGCGCCTGTTTTGCCCAATATCCATTTGTGAGATGATAATGAGCTGTGGTAGACAGATGGACGGACAGTCGCTGAGACTCAGAGAGAATGTGTGGTTTCAAAGGGTAGCGAAATCCAGAAGAAAAATGCACATAGAGATTTAGGATTTCAGAGATTTTTAGGAAGTCACAGCAGTTCAAGGAGCTTCAGAATATTTCAGAGATAGTCACAGTGTTCCAGAGAGTTTCCAAAAGTGCTGAGAAATAAAGAAAACTGTAGATGTTTGTATATTTTCAGAGATATATTGGGAGAGCTACACAGACAACTGGAAAAAATGTAGAGCAAGATTGAGAGTAGAGAAAATGGAATCAAAGGATTTTTCTAACACTCTGGTTCCTCCATGTCAGGGAACTTTTGACATATTAATGCAAAATGAAAAGCCTCATGAGTCCCCATCTATTTACAGATATTGTATGTAGAAGTTTAGGTTCAAATACAGGGTGAAATGGGATGGGAGGGCACGAGAAAGACAGTCACCCTGTGGTTTCCCTGCCTAGGGGAACAGTGAGGTCGAAGATGCTAAAATTTGTCCTATTTCTCCCCCCAGTGGCCATTGCCTGTACTGCATGTTCTGAGAAGAGCAACTTTTCCATGGCCTCAGACCCAAAGGGGATGGCGTGAACTACTCTCCAAGCCAAGGGCTTTTAAGAGAATCCACATATGACTCTCCCCTTTCTCTGAATTCTGATATGAGTGTAAACAGTTATAGTTGTGCGCATTCATCCTGCACTTGCCAGTTATCACCAGCACGGCGCAAACTATGGGCCAAGTGTTTTATATTCTTTCCTTTAACATTCGCACCAGCCAAGCCAGGTCTCCAAAGCATGGAGCTTAGAAAGGTGAGGCCACTTGCTTAGGGTCACGCAGTTAATAAGCTGTTGTCATTTGAACCTACGTTTTGTCTTACTTCAAATCCCGTATTCTTTTCTCTGTTCCTACCTCTATGCTCTCCAGCTAAATTTCCTTAAAGGAAGGAACCCAGTCTCCACTTTATTTTCTCCAGTTACAGGCCAAGTGCAGGATTGGCTACACAATAGAAGCTGTGAATGCTGATGATTACAAACTAATTGATGATTGATTGATCGTTTACCGCTTGACCGTTTACTGATCATTAAGGCGCCCCAAGGGGGTATACATTTTAAATCAGGTGATAATAAGATAATGGCGTGCAGTCTGGACTGTAAAGTATGGGACCCCTAGTATCCCCCAGCATCCATTCTTCTCTGTTAATGAGTAAAAAACATTTCAGATTCTTGCTGGGATGCGGGCCACCCCAAACAATGATGGCATTTCCCATCCTTCCCTGCAGCTTAGATGCGACCACACGACTAAGTTCTAGGCAACAGGATATTAGAGGAAATGTTGTGTGCAATTTCTGGGAAAGAACACTGGAATGTAGAGGCAGGGGCTGGTGTTGGAGCGACCATTTTAAACAAGGAGATGGAAACTGCTAGGGCAACAAGATAAAGGACTCCAGTTCTCTTAAGAAATTGTGAACTACCTTACTCGTCTTGTTCTGTCCATCTCCAGATTTTGTGTGAAAAAAAAATGTTTCTTGTTTAAGCTGCTTTTAACTTGGGTATATATTATAGACAAACTTAGTCCTAGCTGATAAATGGAGTTCTAATGATAGTTTGCATGGTTTTGAGTCTTATACTGTATGAAGAGCTTTCAGGGGAAAGGAGGAAACTAATGCCATTTGTATTCATTCATTTATTTGATGAAAATGTAATGGTGATCTACTGTGTGCCAGGCCCCGTGCCATGCACTAGGACAGAAATGAATCCAACAAACTCTGCCTTCCACGAGTCCCTAATGGGAGAAACAGACAGGCAGTCATAACACAACTGATAGGAGTTATAATGGGGGAAACAGGTAGCTGTGGGGTGTCCAATTACCTAGAATCAGGAGAGGGCATGACGTGGGGTGGGTGAGCTGGGACGGCCGACAGGAGCGTGAGCCCAGGTCCGCTGCCTCTGCCTCCACCTGCCAACCCCAGGCTCCTCTGACCTCCTTGACCAGCTTCTTATGAGAGACAGTAGAGACCATTTATTGTCTTCCAGCAAGGGCCAGCTGCTCACGGGAGAACTCTCCAGAACCTTGTTTGGGTAGCCGCAGGCTCTGCTTCCAGAGGAGGATGTGAGGAGGTGGGGTGATATTGACTCGTCATGAAGCCATCCTCCCCAACCCCAGCTGTGACCCCTAGGGTCTCGAATCTGTCAGGACGAAGGAAGTCACCGACTGGTTGCCTGTTCTAAGGTGAGCACCAGTCCATACCACATGAAGGCGCCTCACCCACATGGATAATATTAGCACAATAACCCCCCCCCCCCACCATGGTAGGGCATCACTGTGACAGGCCCAGTGCTCTGTGCTTTACATACTCACCCTCTACTTCGGGATGACCCTGCAAGGCACACTTTGTTGCCCCATTTCACATACAAGGAAACTGAGGCTGAGAGAGAGAAAGCAAGCCAGCCAACCACACACACTGATGAGTGCCAGGGCCAGGCTTGGGGCCCAGGAGTGCCTGACCTTAACGCCTGTAGACTTGGAGCCCTCAATCTTTTGGTTTCCAACCACAGCTCTGACTGGATGCCACTTTCTCCATGACTCTTAGAACCGAAAGGTTAGAGGGGACTCGGTGGATAATTTGGTTGATAGCCCTTTAGAGTTGCAGGGTCATTAGAAATGATTCCAGACCTCTCATTTCACAGATGAGGATACAGGGGCCCATAATGGCATGGTGACATGTGGGTCTACGTGTCGAGGATCACAAACGTGCTGGTAGTAGAAACAGCTCCTGGGACACCAGGCCAGACCTATGTCCTCTGCTGTCTTCTGCCACTTGGGCCCAGCCCCTCACTCTTGGATTGTGCTCTGGTTCCTCCTAAAGACCAATGACTGTGGAGAAGACATCTGATGCCAGGAAGTCCCCATCCTCCTGGTGACCTTTCTCTGGGCCGGGGACTCAGGGTCTTTGTCACAGGGGCCTGTCAGAACCGCTGCTGCCCCAGAGGCACCCACTGTCTGTGGGGGGACACAGCGTGGTGCAGGCAGTGCTGGCCTGGGAGCACAGGGCCTGTGACAGGAGCTCCCTAGCCCGGGAGTCCAGAGGAGAGGAGGGAGGAAAAGGAACAACGTGCCGGTCAGATGGCTGTCTGCAGTGCTGGGAAGAGCAAGTGTGGGGGCGGCGGCCTTAAAGACCCTTAGTCCTGTCTGCCCAGACCACGAGCCCAAAGGTCACTGTCCGGTATTTTGTGCTCCCGACCCTGCCTGTCTCCCTGCTTGGCCCACTTCCGCTTTTCAAAACACCCCCAGCCTAGACCACCTCCTGCCTGTAAATCACCAGGCCCTGGGACACATTTAAGCTCTGCCACAGACCCTCTGAAATTCTTGTCTGTTGCTTGCTGGGGGTGACAGGACTGGCCTCCTCTGACTGGAGGACACATGGACACATGACTCTAACAACACTTTCCACTTCCCCAGCTGGCCCTGGAGCAGCCACTCTGTCACAGGCTGCAGATGGATGGCCAGGGATGGCACATACACGGGTCCTCTGAGAAGCTGTCACAGAGACGGGATGGGACAGGCAAGAAATCAGCTGGAGACGAGAGGACAAAGGGGAGGAAGCAGGAATAACTAGGAGGAAAAAGGGGAAGAGATCCCAGGCAGGTCTAAGAAGGTTTTGGCTGGCCCTTGGAGTCCTCCAGGCAGAAATGCCCATTATATGAGCCACACCTCCCACAGGAAGGGACAGGTACAGTGTCAGCCACACTCAGCCGCTGGCCAGGAGTGGTTGGGGCCAGTGGACTTCAGGGTGAGCACAGTGTTCAATGCTGAGGGGTTGCGGTGGTTGGGGGGGGGCAGTAGGTACACTGAGCTCCCCCCACTGCCAAGGTCACGGTAGCAAGGCTCCCTAGGAGTTCTGTCTCACATCTAGACGGCAGGAGGGTTGGGGGCGGGGGAAGGTGTGGGGGAGGATAGGCACCTGTTAGATCGGTCTCACCCTTTGGACCTCAGCCAAAAATGAGACAGAAATAGTCCGTCATCTCATAGTTCAGCATCGCATTACATACACATTATCTCGTTTCATTTCCCTCACTCCTGTTTTTCCAGCATATCATTACCTCATTTTACAGATGTAAAATTGTGTGCTTAGTGGGTTAAATAATTCTTCCATCAGTGTAGCTAGTGAGCAGCGGAACCGGGACTCATCTGTGGCTCTCTTACTTTCCCCAAGTCTGGCCACAGGGACTCACGACTGAGGCTGAAATCCTGCAGGGACTCAGCTAACAGTGATGCCTCCCAAAGGCACTGTACTTGGCAGCTTATAGAACATTTTCAAATCCATTGTGTTAACTCGTCCTTCCAACCACTCGTGAGATAGTCACTATATCCGAGTTACAGAAGAGAAAAGGGGGCTGAGAAAGGTGAAGGGCTTTGCCAGGGCATGGAGGCACCTAAATGTGCCTGTGTTGATAGGACTCGAGATTCTGTGTACTCGTGACGACTCCACAGTGTTTCCTAGACAAGCTACTAGCTATGTGTGTGTGCACAGGCATGTGTGTGTGTGCGCCAGTCACACCTGTGCACGAGCTGTGTGTGGGGGCTGTGTGTGGGTGTGCCAGCCACACCTGTGGCCCATCCTGAGACCCTCCCAAGCTCCAAACGATGCCCAAGTTTCTAGTGCCAGCCCCGCCTCACCTCCCGTCTTGGGAAACCTGTCCAGCCAGATGGCTGACAGTGGCCACAGCAGCCACAGAAGCTAACTCTGAGCTGTGGTCTTCTACATCTGGCCCTGGGGGCCCCCCGAGAACCCTGAGTGCAGCACAAATTCTCTTTTCCCGAGACAACATCACGCAGCAAGGACAGGGGAGGTCCCTCGGAACCCGGCCCAGCGGCTGGAGAGAGATTTGGGGCCTTCCCCCCGCCCCCTCCCTGGGGGAGGGGCCAGGTCTCATCCACCACCTGGACTGGAGCTGTCAGAGGCCAGGCCGGAGGACAGCAGACCTGGGAGTGTGAGGCTGGGAGTGGCCCCAGCAGATTCTGTGAGGCCGGCGGCACAGGTAGGGGTCGGCCCCGTCTGACAGGACTACATGTGTGGTGACTGGAGCCTGTAAACCTTTTCTTTTTCTTTCCTGTCTTTTCTCTTTCCCTGGGGCTCTGTCACCACCTTTCTCGGTCTGCTCTTCCTATGTAATAATCCAATAATCCTTTCCTCTTGGAATTAAGCATCCAGCCTGGCCACCCAAGGCCTCCACCCTTTCCCACTGAGTGACCCTGACCTGGGAGCACTCCAGAAGCCTCGGCCCCTTGGAGGCTGGGGGAGGGGCGATGCCAGGAAGGAGCCAGTGCCTCTCCTGGCCTCTGCAGGCCATGTGGTTGGCTCCTCCACGGAGCTCCTCCTCCGGGACCTGGCCTTGCTTACCACCGTCTCCCCACTGCAGAGAGCACAGCCTTCCGTAAGGCCAGGGGAACCACTGATGCTGCATCCTGGGGGAGAGGTGTCCCTGGAGCTGTGCAGTGAGATAGCCCTGACAAAGGGCCTTGCACGGAGTGTGCTCACGGAGTGGCTGGGGTCAATCAGATGGAATTGCATTTGGGTTTGAAATGATCAGATCACAGGCACGTGGCAGGGGAGGGGGGGTCATGAGCCATTTGAGCTGAGAGCTAGAGCGGTGGTGGGGACAGGGCAGAGGTGGCTAGGGAAGGAAGGGTGGCTGAGGGCTGGGGTGCAGGCAAGGGGCTGAGGTCTCTGGAACCAGATCTGGACCCCAGTGGGTTCCCGTCCCCAGTCCAGCCGTCTTTGGGCCCTGCTCAGAGCTCCCATTAGAGGAAGCCACACGGAACTGACTTCTACCCCTCCATCCCACGGGATACATCTTCCGTGTCTGCCCCCGTAGACATAGGATTAGGAGAAAAAGGACAGTGTGTAGCAGTGTTTGGAGTGAGTCAAGCCTGAATTCAAAATCCAAATAAGCCATAATTATGTCACATCCCCAATGAGCTGCAAAATAGGAATCATGAGGCCAACGCCTACAGTTACTATAATAGTGGCACTCATATTTGGGCTGTGACCTACCCAATATTTCTGGCACATACTGGCAAATTTAGTCCTTACCCCGTATTGTTCTCAGAAGAGGAAGTTCTCAGCAGGAAGGTTGGCCAAGAGTGGTTTTTCAGGAAGAACCTGCAAGCAGCCAGGGCGAGGCCAGCCAGAGGTACCAGTGAGCCTGCCCAGGGTTCTTCCGGGGGCTTCCTAGGGTGCTGGAGGAGATGGGGATACCCAGACAGTAGAGGGAGAGGAGGTTCCCTTCTACATGGAAAACTCTTGGTTCCACGGTGGATTTGGGGGTCCCAGCCCACTTTGTACCATCAGCATTTCATGGCTCGTGCTCAAGATCTCGCCATCTGTCATTCCCTTAGCCAAAGGCTTCCCACCCTGCCTACCCTGGCTATAATGTTGGTCCTTTTGGGAATGGAACAATCTGAAGGCTGTTTCCCATTCGTGTCTTAGTGGCGGGGATGAGGGTTTATAGGCACTGGGAGTTGAAGGGAAGGGCCACCCAGCATGGAGGGTCCTGAACCCTGGCACCATGGTTGGGGCAGGGACCCCACGGGAGAGAAAGCCACAAAGGTCCACATGCTTCCCAGTTGGGTAAGAACGCAGCCAGGACCCTTTCCTCTCCATCCTTCTAACTAGATGCCAGTCTCCACCTTATCTCTTGTGCCAGCTTCCTCATCCTCATCTAGCCCCCACACTGGCCCCCAGAGGGATTTTCTAGAATGCCAGTCTCACCACTCCCTTTCTTCTCATGCCCCTTGCCCACATTCTCCCTCCAGACCCTAGGCTTCAGCCCAGCCACAACAAGCCATTTCCCGAACACCCCACACCTGCTTATACTCCCCTGCCATGTTCCTGCCTCCCTCTGCCTGGAGAACCTGTCCGCTTCCACTCACTGCCCACTGTGCCTCTCACCCCAACACAGTCTATGAAAACCATTCTCCGCTCTTTAAGCACAGACTTGGTGCCAGTCGCTCATTAGGGACATGAATGGGAATGAGGCACCCAGATCCCTTGAGGGGCTCACATCTAGTAAGCCCACATCAGTGAGATGAATGGGGGGGACAGGTTGGGTTTGGGGACACTCCCCAGGCTAGGGAGTCAGCGAAGTCTTCAGGGAAAGGATGGTGGGGGAGCACCCGGCACATAGGAGACCTGGGGATGAGGGGCAGCGTGGCCCTTCCAGGAAGCACATCCGGTTACGTGCAGCAGCAAGGATTCCGACCCAAACTCTGAGGGCACGAGGGGAGGAAGAGCCTTCACGTGAGCAGGCTGCCTGTGGGACAACCTGGACACCGTGACAGTTGCGGACAGTCTGCCAGTGAGGAGCTTGAGGGAAGAGAGGCCACGGGCACAGGCCCTGTGCATGGCTGGACATGAGCGGAGTGGCAGGAGGTTGGCGAGGGGCCGCGCAAACATAGCATGGCAAGGATAGGGAGGGGACAGTTGGGCTGTCCAAGGGAACTGACACTTTGGGTGGTGACCTCCGAAGACAAGGCCATAAGGCTAGAGAAGTAGCTGGCCCCAGGAGTCGAAGCAGAACCCTGGTTTCCAGAGTCTTCAGCGACAGCACAGCCTAAAGCCTAAGGGAGACGCCGGCTGTGAATGCCAGGAGTGAGGTTCCTGGTCTACCTACTGCAAACTACACACACACACACACACACACACGGAATAAAGAGAACGCAGGGAGCCGGACCCTAAAAGCAACCTTGTGAAGCAATTGACCTAAACAGCTGGTCCAGGGGGATGTAGTTCTTCTGTCGCCCCCCAACTGAAACTCGGCCACACAGTTCCTGCCGCTGCTGTAACTCTGAAAACGCGGCCTCGGTTCAGATACTCCTCAGAAACTGCACTGTCCCACGCTGTTATTCAACACTTGTATCTTCATGTAAACACTGTCCCTGCAGCTCCCACCCTGCCAGGGTTGGCTGCCAGGCCAGCTTGCTTGGTTTCTCTCCACCCTCTCGGCCTGCTACGCTTCTGCTGCGCTTCCCTGGAGAGCCCGCCCCGCCTCCCCAACTGGACTCGGTCGTTCCTTCCCGGAACTCTGCAGCTCAGAGGGAGGGGGGTGAATCTCGACGTGCCTTGCGCTGAAGGCGCCTGTCCCGTGTGCCCGGCTGTTTTCCGGCCAGCCTGGCGGCACGCTGGTCGGCCTCCCGGGGGCCCCCAGAGCCAGGTGTGGAACAGGTGCGCACTTACTGTAAGAACCACAACACCACCACATCCTCCGTCTTGGGGGTTCTCCGAGAGGATTTCCTGCATAAGTGGGGCCTCCTCCTGGCCTGCCAGCACCTGCCTCAAATGTCAAACCACTTTGGATGAAACTCTTCCTGTCTGGATTTCATAATCCATGCTAAGTAGAAAATCCATAATGGGCACGCTGCGATCTTTCCTCAGTGACTCTGGGTCATTGCTTTGCATATGAATCCTCAGCTGCCGTTCAGGAATGGCCTCGGCTGAGAATTGATGGAGCCTGATTCCTAGGTTGTTCGCTCTAATTTGGCCTCTCTTACGTCATCCTTTCCACTTTCCCTGGTTATCAGGACGCCCATGTGCTGTGCGCCCATCAGTGGCCATCCCCCTCTGCCCCCCATGGCCCTGCAATGCCCTGCACGCCTCTGGCAGTCTCTCTCCCACTGTTAAGTTGTTGTTTTTAATTTGCTGTGAGCTGCAGCACAAAATAACACTCTAGGCGAAGCAAAACAAGACAGGCCCTGAGTGGGGGATCTGGGGCTCACCGATGCGTCAGCGGGTGGCCTTCATGTATAAGCTTCACAGCGTCTATTCTGAAGGTTTCAAAACCTCTCTCACTTCCTTCCTGGCACTCTCTTGGCTCTGGGCTGCTAAGATGTCTGGCTGGCTAACAGATGGGTCTCAGATGCATCAGAGGGATGGCTGCTATGGGCCCAGCCTGCTGGTTTAGGTTAGGTAAAATGTGCAGGGTGAGGGCTTGGCATCGGGCGTCTGTGAGGATGGGGCTGGGGGACAGGGCGTGTGGGCAGTGGAACCCTAAGGGTAACTTCCAGAGGGGAGGATAGGAGGACCGGCACTCACTGGCCCTGCGAGGTGGGCAGGGTATAGGCCACGCTGACGGGACCCCAGGTCTGGAGTCACTTAGTGACCTGTCCATGGTCACTCTGCAGCTCAGTGGGCTGGGCTGCTGGGACTAGCAGTCTGCCTGGGCCCTGGGGCAGCTGGTCTTCCCTGGATCCGGCGTGCTCCGTGTCCTTCCCAGGATCACTCATCTGTCACAGCACAGGGCAGGAGTGTGAATTCCTGCCCCACTTTGTGGCTTGGAATAAACATGTCTCTTCTCGGGACTCAGTTTCCTATACTGTAAAAAAAAAAAAGGCAAAATGACACCTGGGGGTCGGGGATTGGAGGTGGGAGCACTTGACGATGGAGGCTTTGCCCAGGTAGCAGCAGACCCCTTCCCCTTCTCCTCCCTTGTCCCCCTCCCACCGGGAGCAAGGAAAATTGCATTGAACTCACTCCTAAGAAACCTGGACTCCAGGCCCAGCTCCACCTTTCTTGCCCGTATGACCCTTCCCTCCCTGGGCCTCAGTTTCCCCTCCACATAAGCCAGAGCTTAAATATCTCAACTTCTGAAGTCCCTCCCAGCTGCTGAATTCTACAACTCTCCTTTCCTCCTCCTGCTCCTCTCAGGGGTGGGAGTATACACGGTGTGCATGAGTGTGTGCACGTGTGTGTGTGTGTGTATGTGTGTGTGTGTGTGTGTGTGTGTGTGTGTACTGGGGGCAGGGAAAGCGAGAGAGTCCTGCAGAGGATGGGGTGGCAGCTTGGAGAAAAGGGGACCAGGACTTTCCATGCCAGTGGGGCTCAGAGCTTTCTCAGCAGCTAATGGCCCTTGGGGCTGTTTAATCATTACAGGAAAGGAACGAAGCCAGGAGCGCCTCAAAGTCCAGCGGAGTGGTGAGCGACTCTAACAGAGGAGTGTGGTGCTGGCAGCGATGGGGCCTGGAACTTCAGGAAGTGGGGTCAGGACAGTGACAGCTCCACGCTCAGTGCTGGGCTCCGGAGTCAGCCTGCATGCCTATGACATAGGGGTCCTGGTCGTCTACTTTGTCTTTGTCATTGGCGTGGGGATCTGGGTGAGTAGGTTTGGGGCCTGGTGGGGGAGGCAGGCACAGGTTCTCACCTCTGGCTGGTCGTGGAGCTGGGGGCAAGGTGGGCGGGGGGAAGGGGATCAGGAAAGCACAGGCTGAGATGGAGAGGTCTTTAGGAGTCATTCTCTCCAACCCCTTCTTTATAGATGGGCAGACTGAGGCCCAGAGAGGAATGTGACTTGCCTGAGGGCACACAGCAAGCTGAGGCAGTCCAGGCTGGGACCCCCATCTCCCAGCTCCCTGTCTCTATGCATCTGCTGCCTTTGGCCTCACCCATACCTGGCAGCCCGAGCCCCACTCCTGCCCTCCTCCCCATGCCACCATCGCCAGCTCTGGGGACGCTCTACTCGCGGCCTATCCACCCTCCACTACTGGGTGTCTTGGCAAGGAGTAGGGCTTTCTAACGGAGCTGGGGTTCAAATGCTCATGGGAAGGGAGCCAGGTGAGTCCAAAGGTCCTTCTGTTCTCCATTGTTCACCTGAGCCTCGGTGCCGGGAAAAGGGGCCAGGCTCTGAGAGGTCAGGGAGCCCTGAGTTCAGATCCCAGCTATGACTGTTAGAGCCACAGGGCCCTGGGCACATGCGAACGATCTGTGAGCCTCAGTCTTCTCGTCCAGGCAGTGAGAATAATAAAGCCTATGCTGTAGAGTGGTCATGACCATTGAGCAAAAGGACACATTTAAGCATCCGGCAGAGGCTGGCACTCGGCTGGCAACAATACACGTGGCTATTATCACGGCCGCGGCCGCATTCCGGAGGCAGGGGACAATGGTTCCAGTCCCAGCTGGTACTGTGGCAAGCTCGGGAACATTCTCTGGGCCTCAGTTTCCTTATCTGCAAAGCAGGGTGAACAGCCCCTGCCTCCCAAGCTGGTGTGAAGGAGAAATGGGCAAGCAGCTGATTGTTGGCTCCTGGGAGGAAAAGAACCAGTCCTCAGTGATTTGGGACGAGCTGTTCCCTGTCTTCAGCCCTCAGTTTCCTTACTTGTGAGATGATTCCATCTGCTCATGCGGCCCTGCCCAAAGACCAGAGGTGACAAGGAAAGTTCCAGCAAAGGCTTAACAAGCACCAGCCTCTCTCCTCCCCATCACTCCCCAGTGACTGCATACTTTTCCTTGGGGGCAAAGAGGCTCCTTTCACATTTCTCTTTTTCCTTCCTCTCCTTCAGGTATTTCTCCCACCTCTAGACCTAATCAGAGACCTGTTGACTTTGGCATCTTAATAAAGTCTTCCAGTTTCCGCTTCCCTGCCCACTGCCCTGCTGCCAGCCCCTAGTCCCTAGAGGAAGTTCCTTCATGTCCACTCTCCTTTTGTTGTTCAGAGCAGTCCTCCCCCCCCACAGGCTGCAAACCACCACCCACCAGTTCAGGGCAGGGGTCTGTGTGGGTCCTGCACAGGCTTACCCAGCATGGTCTGACTTCAGGCCAGGGCAAGAGAAGCCCCCCAAACAGAGCCCTACCTCTGCCGGGGGCTCCTGGGCTCTCTGTACCCCTGTCCCCAGTGTGTGGGAGTCCTGCAGAAAGGAGGGAGAGGGCGCCTCCATGCAAGCCTCTCAATCAGATACAAATCACTTCCTGGCACAAGTGTGGACAGAGGGAGGGCTCAGGGGACAATAGCCATAATCTTGCACACTTGTCAGGCACTGTTCATGAAGGCTTTAATCTCTGTCGGCCCTTTTGCTCTCTGCACCAGCCCAGGGGATGAACGGTGAGGCCCAGACAGAGGCTGTGACCCTCTCATAGGCACGTAGAATAAAACCTGTGAAACTGCCGCTCTCAGTTCTGCTCTGTGTCACCCCAGTGCCTGCACCCAGGAATGGGGAGCTGAGGTGGGGCAGAGGTGGAGGAGCTCAGGAAACCTTCATCTCTCTCCCCTTCCTTTCCAGTCGTCCATTCGCGCAAGCCGAGGGACCATCGGCGGCTATTTCCTGGCGGGGAGGTCCATGACCTGGTGGCCGGTGAGTTGATCTTCCCCCGTGTCTCCTCCCACCATTGGATCCTCGTCTTGTCTTCTCTTGTCTGGACCAAGGCAGCAGCCCTCCAGATAAGTTTCCTGGCTCTGGGCTCCTTCTCTGTGGCCCAAAGTCACCCTATAACCCGAGAGACCTTGCTAATTAATGCACCCCTCCCCCCCCCCCCGGATAAGCGCCTCTTAAGTGCATACCCTAGGCTGGACACTGCACCTACAGAAATAATCTAGAATGTTCCCATCCTGGAGAAGCTCAGATTAGCTGGGCAGACAGACACAGAAAACAGGATGAATGCTGAGCTGGGGGACACAGAGGGGCTGTGAGCACGTGCAGGAAGCCTCTGGCCTCAGGGGAGGTGGGATTAGCAAAGACTTTCATGGGAAGCAGACACATCTGCTTAGTACTGTAGAGGAGTGAAGTGAGGGGGGGGTCACAGAGGTCCAATCCCCAGCATCCTCAGGGAATCGATCCCGACACCTTTGTGAGCCCCATCTCCCCCCTCAGGCCACCTCACTTGTTTCTCTCGCTCCTCAAAACTAACTTCCTATTCCTGCAACACGATGGAGGGAGGTGAGCCCTGCCTGGAAAAGGCAGGATGGAGTTGTCAGCCCCCCCGGTAGCTGAGGCTGTGTGCACGCCTGGGCACGCACAGCTCACACGCGTGGCACACCAGTGCATGCTCTCACACGCCACCAGCCGTCCCTACAGCCTGTCTTGGTTCTCACCACTCTTCTTGCCTGCACTGGTGACAGACTCATTGAAGAGTAGAGGGGACCCTGGACATTGACAGAGCTCTCTGGAAGGTTCGAGTATCTGGGACAGGAGGAGGCAGGGGCAAGGAGCTCTCATGCCTCTAGCACGAACCCCCAGGAGTGTGAGGGGCGAGGGGCTGGAAGCTCACAGGGAGAGTGACTGGTCCCTGCCAGCCATCACCTCAACAGACGGAAGGGCACTCTGTTCAGTTGGTACTCACCCTCCCCCACCCCCATCACAGCCCTGGAGATGAGTCTGTAAGAGGGACAAGAAGCAGGACAGAGGGCCTCTCTGGTCCATCCAGGAGAGTGGCTAGGGGCGGCCGGGTGCCCGTCCAGTCCTGCAGAGAGGACATCTCCCTGCTCCGTGTGAAACTGTGTCTCACTGTAAGTGTGAGGAAACCTGAGGCCTCCGAGCAGGAGGAGGGTGTCCTCCAGACGAGCAGGGTGTAGAGACAAGCCCTGCCTCCCACGAGCCTCAGTGGGGCAGGGCTTCTGCCTGCTCCTGGACGCACAACCTGCTCTGCTTGGTCCTGTTTGTGACACGAGCCCGTGTGTCTGTGTGTCTGGGCATCTGTTACGCAGGTCCCATTGCTTTGCACCCTTCCCTACCAGGTCAGTCCTGAGAAGTGCCTCACTCCCCTCTCTGTGGCCTGAGCAGAGTGTGTGGCTGGGAAACCAAGAGCAGAAGGAGTAACAGCATCCTTGTCCCCGACGGGCCCGTCTGGTCCCCCTGCCAACCTTGTTGACTGATGACTCCTCCAGTCATGAGCTGGGAGCCCTGGGCTGAGTGGGGCCGAGGCACCTCGCTGCTCCCAGTGAGGGAGCAGACCCAGTGTTCCATGCTCTGGCCAGGCGCTCCCCACCAGCCCTGCCAGCGTCCCCAGGACCACCTGAGTGTGTGTGCATGTGTGTGTGTGTGCATGTGTGTGCGGCAGCACGGAGTGGCTTCAGCATGAGAATCTTTGTGCCCTCGTGCTGCTCAGCTGTTTTCTGAATGTCTCAGTACCTTTCCTTCTTTCTCACTTTCTATCGCCCAGCACCGCTAGAACAGTCAGTGAGTGGGAGCAGGTGAGTCCCTACATTTTACAGGTGAGGAATCTGAAGACTTGCAAGAGGGAGTGATTTTGTTAAAGTCACACAGGGCGCAAGGCTGGAGCACAGCTCTTCACCTCTGTCCTGCCTCTGCCCAGGCCCCGGAGCCCCTCCCTCTGCCCCTTTCCCGTCCAGTGAAGGATCCCATCAAATAATAAGAGATAACACTAATGAGTGCTTATTAGGTGCCCAGCAACAATCATGCACTAATTACTGGAGCGAGACAGCCAGGGTTCAAAAGTTCTGTTGTTTACTAGTTCTGGAACTTGGGCAAGTCATTTATCTGTGCCTTGGTTTCCTCCTCAGTAAAATGGGGATAATAATAGGACCTACCACATAGGGCTGTGGTGAGGGTTGAGTTTGTGTGTGTGTATATATATAGATGTTGAGAGAAAGAGAGAGAGAGAGCAGAAGAGGGGCAAAGAGAGGGAGAGAGAATCCCAAGAAGGCTTCACACAGTCAGCCAGAGCCCAGAGCAGGGCTTGAGCTCATGAACTGTGAGATCATGACCTGAGCCCAAACCAAGAGTCAGATACTTAACCGACTGAGCCACCCAGGTGCCCCAAGTTAACATATTTAGACCAGTGCCTGGCACTTGGCAATTCTGTGTATGTACTAACTGCTATGATGTCGTCCTTATTATGTCTATTGCATCAGATTGTGTCTATTGCCTCAGAGTTATATTATTGTGTCTATTGCTGTCTCCTGGGGAAAAATGATCTCAACTCCGAGGCTGGCCCAGCCTGTGCTCAGCCCCTCAGCTCCTCCCTCTGCCTGGCCTGGTGCTGGAGGCACTGGGTGGCAGAGGGCCTCCCTCAGTCCCGCTCATGGGGACCTCCCCTCCTCCCCTCAGCATCCTTGCCTCTGGAGGCCCCTAGATGGGTGGTCCCAGCGCAGGGCCTTGTCCTCCCTGCATGGATGCTGTTTCCCATGGCTTCCCTTCTTTCCCACTTGGCCACTCACTCACTGGGTGACCTGGAGCCAGCGGCTTCATTTTTCCTCACATTATTTCATTCCTCTGTAAATTGAAAAGATTAAACCTATCCCTTGAAATGTTTATGAAGATTAAGTGCATTAGTGCCTATGAAATGCCTCACACCGTGCCCACATACAGTAGGTATCCAATAAACGTCAGCTCCCTCCCTTCTCCCCTTTGCTCCTTCCCTTCCTCTCCTCCCTCTGATTTCCTGACCCAGGCCCTGCTCTATTCACAGCTCCTGAAGCTCACGGTCCTGGCTGTAGATTGATTTGGATTAAAATTGACCCCAACCTTTGACCCCACTTGTGCCTTGCAGATTGGAGCCTCTCTGATGTCCAGCAATGTGGGCAGTGGCTTGTTCATCGGCCTGGCTGGGACAGGAGCTGCCGGAGGCCTTGCTGTTGGGGGCTTCGAATGGAATGTAAGGAAGCTGGTCTGGAGGCTTCTCAGAGATAACGACGGTCTGAACGCCCCACACCCCACACCCCACCCCACCCCTGGCTTTAGTGCTGAGAGGAACCTCGGAGGTGCTTGGAGAGGCTGTATGGTAAATCGAGAACCCATTTCACAGATGAGGAAACCAGGACCTGGAAAAGGCAGAGGGACTCATCAGAGGTCGCACAGCACTAAAATCAGGTCCCAGGTCCCTTGCCTCCCAGTTCGGTGCTCCCTCACAGCGTGACGTGCACAGGAGGCTGTCCTTCCATGTGCATCTAGGACACGGGTAGATGTCTCTTGTTCTTGTTCTCCCCACTCTCCCAGGCAACCTGGCTCCTTCTGGCCCTGGGCTGGATCTTTGTCCCCGTGTACATTGCTGCTGGTGTGGTCACAATGCCACAGTACCTGAAGAAGCGATTCGGGGGCCAGAGGATCCAGGTGTACATGTCTGTCCTGTCTCTCATCCTCTACATCTTCACCAAGATTTCAGTGAGTACCCACCGCAATGTGGCCATCTTGTCTCCCTGAAAATGCTGAGCTTGAGTCATGGCTTGTTGCTGGATGTAGGGATGGATGGATGGATGGATGATAGATAGATGATAGATAGGTAGATAGATAGATAGATAATTGATAGATAGATAGATAGATAGATAGAAAGAAGGGAGGAAGGGAGGAAGCATGAATCCACGTACCTTCAATGCACGCTCTCCCTCAGCAGTGGAGCGATCACAGATGAATGAGAAGTACCTGTTAAGTAAATGACAGTGCGTCTATTTAAATAATTCCTAATCTAGAGTGCATTCATTCATTTCTCTCTCCATTAACTGATCCTCCATTAAGCACCATGAATTTGTTGCCTACATGTCACTGTTCAAAAGATCCTTATTCCTCCTCCTCTGACCTACACTCCGAAAACAAACCTAGGGCAGATGGTTCGCCCATGTCCACACAGAATAGAGCTGTGGGACTGAACTAAAGTTTGGGTCCTGTGACCTGGTCCAGGCGTCCTGGCACTCCGTCCTGTTGTAGCCCTGGGATGGGTTCATGAAACAGCCATGCAATGGGATCAGCAAGCAGGCACTGAAGGGGACTGAGTCCACGAGCTGCCAGGTCGAGAGATGGGAAAAATGGTACAGCCACTTGTCCACCAATGCTGGAAAACAAGCCTAAGTCAGCATGTTGTCTGGTCAGCCGGGTCCTCTAATAAACCCAAACATGTAGAGCCTCCAGAAGTGCGGTCATCTGTCCTGGGGCTCCTACCCGTCTGGTCAGCGTGGGCCCCCTGGCAGCTGGGCGGGCCTCTGCTCTGCTAGGGAAAAGAGGGCCTCTGGGTGCCTGCTCTCTCTTCTCCAACCCCTGCTCCCCACTTCCTCTCCTCTGTCTTCCCTTCATTCCTTCCCCCCTGCCATCACGGCCCACAGACTATCCCATCAGTGCCACCAGACCTCATTGCTCTCGGTTTCAAAGTTTTATGCGGTGCTCCTCTGCCTGAAAATCTCCACGGCTCCTCAGAATCCCTGAGGCCAAGCCCATTCTCCTCAGCATGGCACTTTAGGCTCAGCCTCATTATGTGATGAGGGCTGACAGCACTTGGTATGGCTGAGCAGGAGGCATCATACCCTGGTGGCCACAGCGAGGGCCTCAGGTGACCTGGACTCCTGGGTCCCGGCTCTCTGCAGACTGACATCTTCTCTGGAGCCCTGTTCATCCAGATAGCCTTGGGCTGGAACCTATACCTCTCCACGGTGATGCTTCTGGTGGTGACAGCTGTCTACACCATTGCAGGTAAGGCCAAGGGCGGGTCGTGTTGGGGTGCAGGTGCCTGGAGCAGAGACAGAGAGACAGGGAGAGGTGGAGGGGGGTCACCTAGGGATGCTACAGTGAGCAGGAGCGTGACTAGGGGACTGTCACCAGGAGTAGTGTGGCTGTGGACTGCTCCAGACAAAGCCACCAGCCTGCCTTCCTCTGTCTCCTCCAGAGCACCTCCCATAGGCCTGGGCACCTGGGTTCCTGGCTTGTGGCTAAGTCAGTTTGCAAATATAGGGAATTTAAATGGTGTTTGGTGGGGAGGGAGGGAGTATTCCTGGTAGAACTATCAGCCCAGCAGAGGAATAGTCTTGGGGTATTAAAAACAACAAGAACAAAGGAGGGAGGTGCAGCTGCGGTACCCAAGGGCCACTGGGGAGAGAAAGAGCTAGATTTGAGGGCCAGTGGCTGGCACCAGCCTGTGGGGGGAAGGCAGGTGGCTAGAATCGACCTGCTAAGAGGACTCCATGTCTTGTCTGGTCTCCCCAGTGTGGCCAAGCACAGGGCGGGCAGCCAGAGAGGAACCCCTTGTTGGTGCTGACTGATGAGCCCTCTCCTTGGGTCCCCAGGGGGTCTCACGGCCGTGATCTACACAGATGCTCTGCAGACGGTGATCATGGTGGGGGGCGCCCTGGTCCTCATGTTTCTAGGTAAGGTAGAGACCTGAATATACCCACCATCACATCAAAATTGCTCTCCGATTTGTCTTGGGCTTTCACCTCCATGCTGTGACTGGGTCATGTTCCCCACCTCCCTACCCCCATTTCCAGGGTGGGACTGCCAAAGAGCGAACATCTCAATACACCCCACATCCCTCCCTCATTCCCAAGTTGCATACCAGTTCCAAGCCCCAGGGCTCCACATGGGACTGGGAGGTGGGGTGGGGGCATGTGACAGGTCCACTGGGGTCTTGGAGCTGTGTTACTCACTGTGGTCTCTCTCCATAGGCTTTCAGGAGGTGGGCTGGTACCCAGGCCTGGAGCAACGGTACAGACAGGCCATCCCTAATGCCACAGTCCCCAATACCACCTGCCATCTCCCCCGATCTGATGCCTTCCACATGCTCCGGGACCCTGTGAGCGGGGACATTCCTTGGCCAGGCCTCATTTTTGGGCTCACGGTGCTGGCCACCTGGTGCTGGTGCACGGACCAGGTGATGCCCCAGACAAGCTTGGCCCGGACCATCACACACTGGGGTGGCTCCCTGTGGGAAAACCACGCATCTAGGTGCACAGACTGTTGGGACTCATTCCGGGACTACCTCAGGGCTCACCTATGGCTGAGCTGAGCCCCACCTGACCTAAGTGGCACGCCTCCACTGCTCCCTTTTCAGGTCATTGTGCAGAGGTCTCTGTCTGCCAAGAATCTGTCCCACGCTAAGGGAGGCTCGGTGCTGGGGGGCTACCTGAAGATCCTGCCCATGTTCTTCATCGTCATGCCTGGCATGATCAGCCGGGCCCTGTACCCAGGTAAGAGCTGGGCAATGTTGCACTGGGGGGAGGGGTCACATGCTAGTTCTATGAAGAACACATCGGAAGTGCGTTAGGCTTTGTGGGCCGCACATACAATAAGTATTTCAGTAGAAGAAATTTGTATCTGAATATCATTTTAAAATCCTACTTTCCCTTCATAAGGGAAAGAACAATGAAGGCATTCTTGGTGCCTTCCGAGGATGTTTGCCCTTTATCAAGATGTAAGGCCTAAAACGCAAAGGCGTCTACCAGGCTTTGCAGGGTAGTATGTGGTCAAGGAATTTACCAGCGACAGCTAAATCATAGTACCCAGACATCTACCTGCCCCTTGACCCTCTGGCCTCTACAACAGATGCTGATTCCTGCCAGCGTCACCAGTAAACACGTCCCTGTAGGGTTGGAGAGCAAATATTGGGCCGAACCAAGAAGGCACACACAGGTTGACTCGCCCCTAACGGCCATCACTCTTCTATAGATGAGGTGGGCTGTGTAGACCCTGACGTCTGCCAAAGCATCTGCGGGGCCCGCGTAGGGTGTTCCAACATCGCCTACCCCAAGCTGGTCGTAGCCCTCATGCCTGTTGGTGAGTCCTGTCTCCCCCACACCACCCTTCACTCCATGCCCCAGCCTCCTCCAATCCCCAGTGCCCAGGAGGGATTGCACTAAACGTGGACACGGATGCAAAGAGGGAATAAAAAAACTTTCACCTCCACACTTCCTTCCCCAATACACACACACACACAGAGACACTTTTCACAAACATCTGTAAGGCACCCATTCTGGCTCTAATCCTGGAAAGGCAGGGATAAAAGGCAGGCCCCTACTCTGAGGCTTCATGCCATCTCTAGGACACCCGGGCTCACAGAGGGTACAATACTATGTCACCAGGGTGGGGACACAGCGGCACCGAGGAAGCCCTAAGGAGGCACCTGGCTCCACCTGGGAATGTCAGAGAAGGTTTTCTGGAGGAGAGGAAACGGAGCTGAATCCTGAGGAACATCTTAGGCAGACAAAGCCAGACGGGTGTGGGAAATGTCATTTGGGGGAGGAGGGGCTGTGTGTGCAAAGGCCCTGCGCTGAGAGAGAGCATGAAGTCTGAACTGAAGTCTGAACCGAAGTAGAGTCACCTGTGTGACGCACATGTGGGAGGAATGGATAGCCTTGGAGAGGAGGCCGTGGCCATGCCTCACCGTGGAGCAGAGCCTTTACGCTGGGTTTTAGGCCAGAGCACGTGAGGGGGACCATCTGCACAGAGGGTTCAGCTTAAGGGGAGGCAGAGAGACAGTTAACAAGGGGTTTGCCGTGGCCCGGGTGAGGGGTGATAGTGGTGTGGACCAGGTCAGTGGTTTCAGAGATGGACAGAAAGGGTTTTAAAAGATATTTGTGAGGTAGAGGCGGCAGGATTTGATGACTGATCATGTTTGAGGGATGAGAAAGAGGGATCCAGGGAGGCCTCCAGGTCCAGGGTTTACGATGACATTGAGAGTGGAGACGTAGGAAAAGAGCCAGGTTTATAGAGGGAAGTCCTTGAGGTGGGCTACCCCTTCCCTTCAGTAGAACAAGAAATGAATTGGGGCACCCGGGCGGCTCAGTCGGTTAAGTGTCCCACTCTTGGTTTTGGCTTAGGTCATGATCCCCTGGTTGTGAGATCAAAACCCGCATTGGGCTCTTTGCTGAGCATGGAGCCTGTTTGGGATTCTCTCTGTCTCTCTTCTTCTGCACCTCCGGCTCATAAAAAACAAAAAGAAAAAGAAAAAAGGGAATGAATGAAAGAAATAGTGGAGCTGGTGGGACGGGGCCTCCACAGAGGGGCTGATTGAGGGACGTAGGGTGGGAGGGGAGCAGAAGAGGGGGGTCTAGGGTAACTGAGCGTCTGGTATGGAGATTGGATATTATTAACCAAAGAAAGAAACAACAGGCCCTGGAAGAAGGTGCTGGAAGTTGCTGGCCTAGGTTTGTTTGGAACATTTTGAGTCTTTCGGGGAGACCTCCAGGAGGTGGTTAAGTATTTGGACTGAGAGGAAAGAGGGCTGAGGCAGGGCTGAGGGACAGTCATCTCCCCAGGGAAACATGAGTAGTCATGTTTCCAGAATCTTGGTAATTTGAGTCATAGAGACCTCAGATAGCAACGGGATCCACCCTCTCCTGCCACAGGGGGCAGAACAGGCCCAGAAAGGAAGGAACTAGATCAAAGATCACACACCTGGTTACTTGCAGAACCAGGAAACAAATCCAGGGCTTCCCAGGGCCACCTGTCCCAGGCGAGGGCCTTAACCTGGCACCTCAGTGTCGGTGAAAAAGAACAAAAACTGAAAACACTCAATTATTAACCGTCACCCTCCTCGCCATCAGGGGCCCACTAACCAAGTGTCTCCAGGCTCTGATGCCCAGACTGAGACGTCAAAGCTGCAGAGAACCTGAAGGACCACTTAACCGCACGGCTCTTAGGGATGCAGATAAGGGAGCTGGCACTGGGCAGGGTGGATGGGATGGCTCGCCCAAGGCCATAGAGCAGGGCAGAGGGCAGAGCGGGGCGAAGGCAGAGCTTATCCAGAAGACGGCCTCTGGTTTTCCTGGACTCCTTATCTGCATGGAGGGGGACCTCATGCAGGGCCAGCACCACCCCCAGACTCCCGGCTCCGCCTGACGCTGCAGCCTCCATGGCTCCCGGCGGAGCTGGCCTTCACGGGAGACCTCGCCTCTCCCCAGGTCTGCGGGGCCTGATGATCGCCGTGATCCTGGCCGCCCTCATGAGCTCACTCACCTCCATCTTCAACAGCAGCAGCACCTTGTTTGCCATCGACGTGTGGCAGCGCTTCCGGAAGAAGGCCACAGAGCAGGAGCTGATGGTGGTGGGCAGGTGCGCTGCGCCCCCTTCCGGAGTTCCCCCTCCCTGCAGGCACCCCCCCCCCCGCCCCCCTCCGTGCCCTGGGCTGCCCTGGGGAGATTCTGCGGGTGGGGAGTCCCAGCACCTGGTTCTAGCGTCAGATCCCTACATGACCTCAGGTTAGTCCCCCGCCCGCCGGCTCTGGAAGCTCCTCCTCCAGAGTAAGGAGGAAAAAAAAATCTCTTCCCTCTGTGTTCAACTTTCTCTTGCAAGTGAGCGACAGAGTGAGAGAAGCTGACAAGGCATTTAAGAAGGGAAAGGTGAGCTGTGTGAGTGGAAGGAAGTTAGCAAGTAGCTCGCCCCCCAGGAGCTTCAGGATCGGCTCTGGGCCATATTCCAGGATAACAGAAAGCCTGTTAATTTTCTCCATCAGACCCCCCCCCCCCCCGCCCCGTGCATCCCCCTTGCATCACACCTGGCGCTGGGCACCCAGGGACATCGTGCCCTGCCCTGCCCTGAGGGCTGCTCGCGGTCTCATGATGCGGCGTGGGGCCTGCCTCCATGGAGATGACCCTAGGAAGGCTGTCTCCAAAGGATGCAGAGCCTTACACACCAAGCTGAAGTATTTGAACTTTCTCTTGTTGGTTTTGATTTTATGCTTTTCAAAGTATCACTTGGTGGCTTATTTTCTTTTCCTCCCTAGGCTTGTAGTTTACACAGGGTTACTGTGTTTACACAGGTTACAGGGTTTACACAGGGGCACTGTCTGAAATCTTTGCTTCCTAATTTAAGGCTCTGTGACTCAGGTTTCTGGACTACCATGTTTATTCTTCCCTTTTGGTAGGCGGTACTTGAGTTTCGATAACTTGCTCTCTTCCATCTCCTGCCTTTGCACACACTGCTCCTTCCACCAGGATGCCTTCAGTCCACTGCTGCCTAATGGAGCCCTAGCACCTGCTCACTCTGCCCCCAGCCCTGTGCACAGCACCTGAGCATCTAAGGATCGCCCTGTAGACTGTGGTAGCTGCCGCTCTAGTGGGGCCTGAGAGAGAAAATGTGTGAGGGAAGGGAGAGGAGAGGACAGGTGTGCAGAGACATTTCCAAAGAAGCGTCCTTTGAGCTCCCTCACAGCCCAGTTTCACTGCCATTTATTTCATCCATCAGTGTGGTTTGGGCGCCATCTCCTGGCCACATGCATTATTGCACCCAGCCCATCCAAGAAACGTTTTTCACTGTTTTCACAAAAAATCCGAAGGAAGTGCATTAGGGAACTTGAGCCTGAGCCAGGATCATTTGAAGGGGAGTCAGGAGAAGAAGGTGGAGTACCTGTTATGAGCTAAATGCCAGTGTAAGGGTGCAGGGGTTAGATCTGGAGGAGCCCAAAGAAGGGAAAAGTCCCTGAAGTTAAAGCCATCCTGGAGAAGAGGGTTCTCTTGCACAGGGTTTGAATGCAGAAGAGAAGGAAAGGCATCCCAAGCCAAGACCAGAGGCCATTTACTGAGGTGGGTGGTGCTGTGAAAGGTGTGGATTCCTTCCTGAAGAACAGGTGGGCTTTATGATTTTAAAGACATCCAACTCAAAACTCCTGGGTTCCTTGGATTCTGGAATTCTGATATTCTGGGATTTGAACAGTCTGCATTTCCAGAACCTTGGCATTTCCGGTCTCATAGCATTCTCTAATTTTGTTCCCATGCATCCCCTCCCTTCCCCTTTCCTGGTTCCTTTGCATCGCCTTCCCCCCACCCCATGCCCAGCCACCCTGAGCACGCCTCACGGTGCCCTGTGTCCTCCCTGCAGACTGTTTGTGGTGTTCCTGGTTGTCATCAGCATCCTCTGGATCCCCGTCATCCAAAGCTCCAACAGCGGGCAGCTCTTCGACTACATCCAGTCCGTCACCAGCTACCTGGCCCCGCCTATCACTGCCCTCTTCCTGCTGGCCATCTTCTGCAAGAGGGTCACAGAGCCTGTGAGTGCAGCAGGACACCTGTCTCTCCCAGTACACCAGAGGGGCCGGAGACCTGATCTGTCCTTAATCCAGGGTCTCTCTGTGACATATTAGACATACCCACTGCCCCATTCAGGCTTCCATCTCCCCACCCATCAGGTCTTGATTCATTCATTCCCTCAACAAACATTCATCGATCCTATTATGGGGGCTCCCAGATGCAATGATTTACAAGGATGGGAGTCATCCCTGCCAGATGGGAGAAAAGGTGATTCAATAAGAAATAATAATGAAATATAATAACTGCTGTGAGAGTAGAGATCAGGGGCACCTAACTTATGGGATGCCTGGGAGGGGGTCAGAAGTGACATCTGAGCCTAGGCCGAAGGATTGATGGGGAAGAGAAGAGTGTTCCAGACACGTAGCATGGCGTGTGTGAAAGCCCAAGTCAGACTGGAGGACCTCTGGAGTCTGTTTCCTCTCTGACACCATAAGGTTCTGTATGTAGACAACATAACAGCAATGAAGCAAAGTGCGGACCTGGGGAGGACCCTGCAGGCACGCCGTTCATGAAGCTGCTGAAAGCTGACAGCCTGGAGGAGCTAGAAGTCCCAGGAACCCCTCCCCCACCCCAGATAGAAAAGAGGGGCCCAACTCCGCTGGGGCTAAGGGATGTCATGGACAGCCTCTGCAGGAGCCACATGACAGCTCAAAGTCATTGCAAAGGAGACCTCAGAAACCCCTCTCCCGGGGGAGTACCCAGCAATCTGTCTACTGTTTCCAGAGGTCGAATCTCCCTGCTGATAACCATGGCGCACAGCAGGGCTTGGTTGAATTCTGAGTGTTTTGCTCATCCCAGAATTCTTGAAATCGGGATCAGCATCTCATTTTTTAAAATACATATGGGAAACAGGTATAGGTTAGGTCAACTGGTGTTATAAACAAGACAGGGGAGGTGCTGGGGCTTTTCTTTTTAAAAAGCAAAACAGGAAGAGCTCTATTCTGATTTTTTAATTTATTATAACAGAAAATCAGGATGGGGGATCCTGGTTTTCCTTGCTTATTACAAAAGCAAATTCCATTCTAGTTGAATACTAAGCATCTATACAGAGTATTTATCAATTTCTCTTATCATTGCACACACAAAAACTCCAAGCCAATAGGTTGAGTCACTGCTTTGATCGTTCTGGAATGGAGCCAGGATCCAAATCCTAGTGTGTCTGACTCTGGAGCCTGTGCCCTTCCCAGTGCACCACTCTGCCCGTCTTTGAGTTCAGACAAAGCCTCAGTATTAATGGGGAGCTCACTAAGGCAGACCTGCAAATACCCTAACAACCCAGTGGCTTGTAGCTTCCTAGGGCCTTGCAGCTGGACCTCACCCCTGCCCGTGTCTGCCCTCTCTCCACAGGGAGCCTTCTGGGGCCTCATGTTTGGCCTGGCAGTGGGGCTTCTGCGCATGATCCTGGAGTTCTCATACCCAGCCCCAGCCTGCGGGGAGGTGGACCGGAGGCCGGCCGTGCTGAAGGACTTCCACTACCTCTACTTTGCACTCCTGCTCTGTGGGCTCACTGCCATCGTCATCGTCACTGTCAGCCTCTGTACCACCCCCATCCCTGAGGAGAAGGCAAGTGGAGTGCTTGTCCTGGGGCCCCACGAAATGTTCTCCCTACCCCCAGTGTCTGAAATTCTACCACCAAGTTTTACTCCATTGGGTTGTCTCCTCTGCAGCCACACAGAGTCCTTGGGAGGAGGAGCTCATTGGGTTAGTAATTCCCTTGTGAAAAGTAATTCATTCAATGGGAAATTTACTCAATGAGCACCTACTGTGTGCCGGGCTCTGTGCTAGGGTTACCAAGATGAATGGGGCCTGCCAGCAAGTGTCGGGGACAGGCACCAGCACATGCAGTTACTCTACCACAAGAGAGGGAAGAAGGACCAAGCTCAAAGGGAGGGGCTGAGGACAGGAGGGGCTGTCACCCCTGGGGGCTGCATCAGGTTCCCTGACAAGGTCACTTTGAGCTGGCCCTAGAAGAAAGAGTAGGGATTCATTGGCCAGTTGAGACACAGGTAAATGAGGGGAGTCCACCAGAGCGAGCCCTCACCACTCCTATGCTCACAGATTTGCCAGTCTTCAGACTTTGAAGGTGTCTTTTGAAACCTTTCTTCATTAGAGCAAAAGAGTATTGGCTCCGGCTGCCATGACACGAAACCACAATCTGGGGGGTGAAACAACAGAAATGTATGTCCTCACAGTTCTGGAGGTGAGAAGTCTGAGGTCAAGGTGTCTGTAGGGCTGTTTGCTCTGAGGCCCCTTGTCCTTGGCTTGCGGATGCCTGCCTTCTCCTCTCTGTCCTCACCCTCTCTTTCCTTGTGCCCGTCTGTGCCCTCATCTCCCCTTCTTTTGTTTTTAAAGTTTATTTATCATTTTGAGAAAGAGAGAGAGAGCACAAGCAGGGGTGGGGCAGAGAGAGAGAGGGAGAGACAGAGAATCCCAAGCAGACTCCCCACCATCAGCACAGAGTCCTATGTGGGGCTCGAACTCACAAACTGCAAGATCATGACCTGAGCTGAAACCAAGAGTGGGACAGTTAACTGAGCCACCCAGACACGCCCCCTAGTCTCCCCTTCTTATAGGGACACCAGTCATGTTGGATTAGGGCCACTCTATTGTCTTCATTTAACCTTAATTACCTCTTTAAAGGCCTTCTCTCCATGTATAGTCACATTCTGAAGTCCTGTGGGTTAGGACTTTAACATATAAATTTGAAGGAGGGACACAATTCAGCCCAAAAATAACAGAGCCCATGCCAGAAGTTAGTCCCTGAAACATTGGGTGGAAGTTATGAATAACACCTCTGACCTGTATGGTGTTTTAGAGTTTGCAAAACGACTTTATACCCTTGGTACCATTAATTCCTACCGAGGAGCCAAGAGAGACCAATTTCTCTGGTGGCTCACTCCAGAAATGGTCTCTCTTCACTGCCTGAATCTTCAACTTCTTCTCCATTGTCTGCTCTCTCAGCCCCACACTGAGATGTCTCACACTTGAAAATCCCCTCCCTTCCCTAATTACGGCTGCCTCCCCTGCCCCCCGCCCTGCTCCTCACCAGGACACCGTGCAGTGGGGTCTCCCCCCCAGGCCTTACTTTCCACTTCTTGTATACGTCTCATCCAGTCTGGTGTCCCACCTTCCCACTGCAACTGCTCTCACCAAGACCCCAATAACCTTCTTGTTGCAGAAAGTACTGGTAACATCCTCATCTTCATCCTCAGTGAGCTCTGAGAACCAGACACCGCTGACCACCCCCTGCCTCCTGAAGAGCTCTCTTCCGTTCACTTCCGTGACATATTCCTCTCCAGTATTGTCTTTCCACCCTCTGCTCTTCTTCTGCCTTCTCTGTGGTCTTAAATGTCAGGGTTCCTTAGGAACCCAAATATGGCCTATAACCCTTCTCCCCACACTGTCTCTGAGTTATCTTATCTGTGTCCGTGGATTCAACCACCCTCTACATGAAGACAAAACTCAATTCTCTGTCGCTAGCCAAAGATTCAAACCCCAAATCCAACTGCCTCCCGTGCCATGCAGTGACACCGCCCACATACTGCTCAATGACACATGGTGTAAGTCTGAAGTAACATTTATGAAGATGTACTTACAAGGGAAGACGCAGCCCAGGCTCTCACGACCACGCAGAGGCCTAGCTGGACGCCGGCAGGAAGGGCCGCAGAAGATGGCCTCTCACCCTGCACCGCTGTACATATTTGTAGGAATCTGGGGCGGGGCAGGGGATACCTGGGTCAATATGAAGAGCTGCCTGGCTACGAAAAAAGGCTCTTTGGAAAGGAGGCCGTCCAGAGCTCAGTCACGTTTGGGTCCAACTGATATCAGCCAGAAGACTTGCTGTGTGTTCTGCCGAGCCTCCAGAAAGGGAGGAGAGGTCAAGCCACCAGGGCTGTCCACGGGACACAGGTGTGGTGCTCCTCACCTGGACACCTCCACCCTGCGGAGGCGGGCTCTGCTGGCAGTCTCTAGGCAGAGTCCTCCAGCTCGCCCACCACCCATCTGATGGTCCACGACAGGAACCTGAGAGCCATGTCTGCGGATTCCTCGCCCGGCTCAATCAGTCACCAAGGCCTGTGGGTCTTCCTCCTCAACATCCCAAAGACTGCCCCCTCCATCTATCCCAGAGGCTCTGTACGTCTTGCTCTGCTTTTCCAGCAGCCTCCAGGCAGGATCCCTTTGATTCACTCTGAGAGATCTTTTTTTTTTATGTTTATTTATTTTTGAGAGACAGAGCACGAGTGGGGGAGGGGCAGAGAGACAGGGAGACACAGAATCCCGAGCAGGCACCAGGCTCTGAACTGTCAGCACAGAGCCAAATGCGGGGCTTGAACTCACGAACTGTGAGATCATGACCTGAGATGAAGTCAGATGTTTGACCAACTGAGCCCCCCGGGCACCCCTCCAAGAGATCTTTCTAAATTCCACAACTTAGAGTCTCTTCCCTTTGAAGTCTGCAGTGACTCTCCATTGCCTACGAGTTTCTGTTTACGAGTATCAACTCCACAGCCTGATCTTGGAAGCCTTTTGCCATGTGGCACCTGCCTCCCTGTCCGGCTTCTTTCCTCCCAGTTTCCGAGCATGGAGCCTGGAACACGTGCTCAGGGGTGCAGATTTTCAAAGACAGCATTCGGCTGGAGCAAGGCCTCCTGACTCGGCCCTGTGCCTGTTCCTCGAGCTCCTCACTGCTTTGCCGGCCTCCTTGAAGGGGGTTGTCTTTTCCCACAGTAAGACTGCCCCTCAAAAGTAACCGACTCAAGCGGTGTTTTCTTTCCCTCCAGCTTGCTCGCCTGACGTGGTGGACACGGAGCCATCCCCACTCTGAGTTGGAGAAGGAGGCCCCGGAGGGCACACCAGGGACCTCAGAGATGCCATCTGGGGCATGCCCTCCAGGAGGCGGACAGACAGAGAACTCCAGCCAGGACCAAGACCAGCACAGAGGTAGGCTGGGGGATATGCTGGGGGGCACACACCGCAGAGGAGCAATGGGGACAGATGCCATGTCATGGATCCCCAAAGACCCACATTTGGGAGTCATAGGGGATGGGGTCTCTGAGGGATGCCAAAAAAGTCACCTTCCCTTCCTACATGGCTATTAAACTATTTGAGAAGACAAACAAGAAGGCAGATGAGAGCCAAAATATTGCCATTTATTGTTACTGATAAAGGACAGGTGGAAAGATTCATTTTATATCCATGGGGAGGTGTGCTTCCTTCTACTGAAGGCCAGCATGAGGCAGAGGAGCCCATCAGCCGCCTGCCCCTGTGAGCACTGCAATGCCGAGAGGGAGGAGGGAGAGACAGAGCCAAGCATGCCCTCTTCGCGCTTCCCAAACCTACCAACAGGGACGTCTCTTCACCTCCCCTGCGGAGAATGAGCCTCAGGTCAGAAAATCAAAGGGTGTTACACTGAGTTCCCTCCAGATGGAAGGAAACACCAGGCACGTCAAAGTAACAGTGCCCCACCCATATTATTCATTTATTCCCCATAGAGCTTAGCAATTCTGCCTCTAGTCGCACAGAAGCATGGCTGTCCCTCCCGGGACTAGAGCAGCCGTGGGTCTATACAGTTCTCCCCATCTTCATCAGGTCCCTCCAGACCAACCACCATTCCTATGGGCATCCTCCTTGAGCTGCTATGGGCCATATCAATTTTGCCCCCTGGAGGCTCTCAAAGGTGTTAGAACAGTACCTGAGTTAGGTTTACTCCAAGGCTGCACGGTATCTAAAGTGGAAAGTTGGCATAAGACATAATGTAGCTGTTTTAGACAAAATGCAGCTATAGCTTTTCTAGAGTGTGATTAAATAACGCCATTAAAACATTCTGATATAATGACATCGGAGAGATTTCCTAAATAATAAAATTCCTAAGGAAAAATTACAGTCAGAAAAATTAGTTTGCAAGCAAAAGCCCCAAATCAAATTCTATTGCCCTCAGAAATTAATAATTTAATGAAATGTAAGTTCTAAATTTACTTCCCGCCTCAGTTAGAGGGAACCCCAGCACCTGGGTGGAGTTGGGGTGCCTTCGGCAGTGGCCTTGTCCCTTTGGGTTTGGGGGTTCCTCCCAAGCCTCTGGTATCCAAACTTTCAATAACTCAGGCTGAGAGCCTAGGTAAGATCATCAAAGCGCCAGCTGCTGGACCTGAACGGCTGGTGGCACCGTGCTGCTCAGGTCCCTCGCCTTCCCCAGGCTCGGGGGTGGGGGGGCCTGTGCTCCCCCAAGACCTGAGAAAGTGCCCACCTTTCTCGAGGCCCTTCACCTTTGCTTAAGGCCCTTCCTAGAGAAACAGCCACATGCCTGGATCTAATGACATCGTAAGTTCCAGGACCCCACCAAGAGCTAAGACTCACATCTTCTTGCCCAAACTGTGGCGATTAAAACCAGTGGTCCACGATAAAAGCTATCTGTAACGGAGAATGTAATCCTTTACAAACTTGCAAGGTCAAAACCCACAAGGGCTTACTTCAGAAAGCGCCACTGAAGCTCAAAGTCCGATCAGGTGCCCCATTAGTTCCAGTGTGTTTTGCTCTACAAAATGTAACCCTGGCCTCTTTCTCAGGCTTCGTGGTCCACGCACCAGGTGGGGTCTCAAAACTGTTTCTCCCCCAGTCATGGCAAGAAGCAAGTCTTGGCCCCTGTAAAATGTATGGCACAGAGGAGGCACAGGCTCTTTTAGGTGAGGCAGGTAGCAAGAGAACAAAGAGGAAGAAGCTGGGAAGGAAGGGCACAGCCTGTGCCCTCCCAGCTGACCCCCAGCACTGCAGACTCATGTGGTGGTCGCACCTCCCCCCGGCTGGCCCCCATGCCACAGGGCAGAGCCCAGCCCTGGAGAAGCAGAGAGATGTCTGCTCCCTATTGGGGGCTGGCTCCCCAGAAAGGCTAAGGAGGAGCTTCCCGCTCCTTCCCATTAAAGGCGAACTCTGGGGGCACCTAGGTGGCTCAGTCGGTTAAGCGGCCGACTTCGGCTCAGGTCATGATCTCGCGGTCCGTGGGTTCAAGCCCCGCATCAGGCTCTGTGCTGACAGCTCAGAGCCTGGAGCCTGTTTCAGATTCTGTGTCTCCCTCTCTCTCTCTGACTCTCCCCTGTTCATGCTCTGTCTCTCTCTATCTCAACAATCAATAAACGTTAAAAAAATTTTTTTAAATAAAATAAAATAAAGGCGAACTCTGGACTCCCCCTCACAAAAGACCCACAGGCATGAAGGCTCATCTGTGCTGTCCTCAGGTTAAACAGCAAAATGGCAGTGTGATTTTGTGTCCTAGAAAAAGAACGATGAAAAAATTGTTAAGGACAGCAGAGTGGATCTGAAGGAAGTGTATACAGCCAGCTTGTGGACACACTTAGATGTGCTGAGCACCTCGTAACAGGCGCTCTGGGCCTCAGAATCGGCACGTGACTCCCTGTGTGTCATCTGCCCCTAAGGGGGGGCCTGAGAATCAGAAGAGAGTACTTGGAGGGGCTTGTAAAATGATAAAAGCTAGTAGAATTGAAATGCCACATGCCTGGCACTGCTTAGTGCAGCTTGTCACTGGATGACCTTAAGCAAGTCCCTTCCTTTCTCTGAGCCTTTCTCCTCCTCCTCCTCCTCCTCCTCCTCCTCCTCCTCCTCCGTACAAGGAGGGAGCCAGACCAGATGGCATCCGGAGTGTTCGTATCTCTGACACTCTGTAGTCACATTGAACTTACCAAGTACCAAGTGCCAAAGTCATTAAGACAGTAATGTGGGTTCCGTTCAACCTCAGTGAAAAGGTTTTCATATTTTATTTTAATATGCTATCCGCTAATGCAAAAAGGAAACCCCTTAAAAATACTTTATTACTTCTTTTCGAACGTAGTTTTTAATGAACTCTGCTACCCTTTAACCTCAAAGCAACCCGGCCCTGGTGCTGGGGTCTGCATGGGCACAGTCTCACGTGCGGTGAGAACATTACAGTTTCCAGAGCCTCTCCCTGCTGCTCCAGCACGAGTCACTTTTTAAAACGCTACCAAATGTCCATTGTCATTCGATGCTCAAAACAACCGGAGAAGAAGCGCGCGGTGCGGCAGGCCTATCCGAAAGGAAAAGAGCCTGCCGCTGGGAGACGCGGAGGGGGTTTGCACAAGACCTCAGGCAGACCAGCCGGAGCGGCCCTGGCGCGGGAAGATCTCTCCGGCCCTCCTGGGACAGATCCTGCCCCGCCTGTCCTCGTGCTCTGAATGGGGATAGACCCCGTTATCCTCACCCCGTACCCCACCCTGCGGCACTGGGAGGCTCTGCTGGACGGCGGGACTGTAGCCAGACGGGCTGTAGCCAGAGCTCTCTCCCAGTCCCAGCCGGGCGCCCGGCCTGTTGGCTCGCAGGAGGGGCCCAAGCCACCCGCCCCTCTTTCTTCCGTGTCTCACCAGCTCTCCCTCCCCCCCACCCCCTTGTCATTTCCCTCCACCTGGCCTGCCCCCCCCCCCCCCCCCCCCCCCGCTCCTGGTCCTCAGCCCGGCGCAGGCGCTGGGGCCGGCTGCTGTGGGACTGGTTCTGCGGGCTGGCCGGGCCCCCAGAGCGGGCGCTGAGCCCCGCGGAGACGGCCGCGCGCCAGCGGGAGCTGACCAGCATCGCCGAGGAACCGCTCTGGACACGCGTCTGCAACGTCAATGCCGTCCTGCTGCTGGCCGTCAACGTCTTCCTCTGGGGCTATTTCGCGTGACTTCGCAGACCCGCAGACCTCCAGCGGACACAGAGGAAACGGGGCCCAAGCCTGCGACCTCAGAGACAGGCTTCCCTCGCATCTTGCCATGGAAACCGGCGACCACCGAGAAGGAGACACCAGACCCTCCCCACACCCACCAAGTGGAGAGACGGAGGCCAGAGAGGGCTCTGGGTTTGCTCAGGGCCACACAGCAGGACTCGACGAGCTCTTTTTCCATTACACTGCCTTACATCCCTACCTCAAAAACAGTTTCCACCCTCTTGGTGCGTCTATTCAGGAGTTTTTACTATGCATGTGTTTTAAGGTGTAAAAGAGTGGAGGATATAAGAAAAAGGGTAGCAAGAACATTACAAAAGTCCAAGCGTATCTTTGCTCGCCCATATCTCTTCCTTTCTCCCTGTCTCCTTCCCCTCCCTCTCCAGTTCCCCACCCCCAGTCATCTGTTTCTAGCAGGTGCTACCCCAGAGGGCCTTTACTTCCCCTGACAGCCACAAGGGAGTGAGGGACTGGGGTAGAGTGTAAGCGTGGCCACAGACCGAGTTTTGGGCAGGGAGCTCTGGGGCAAAGGACTCTCCTTGGCACCACTCAAATTCTGCCCCTTCCCACTGTCACGTCCAAACACGTGCAGAGTCTCCACGGCCTTGAGGAATTTGGAGTCCAGCTGGAGAGACAGGACTTGTTGAAAAGAATAAGCCCTGAAGAGGGCTAGCATGGGTGGCCTGGGAGCCACGGCGCCTGGGCCCCTGCCCCTCTCCTTCTGCCTGCCAGGCACCCACTTACCCTGGAAAACACCATGACCGGAAACTGGGTCACGATCCCACTCCTGCTCCCATGTCCTCTGGACCTGCCTCTGTGGCGGCACTGATGACGGTTCTGTCATGTTTATCTCCCCTAGGAGATTGAGTACTCCAAGGGGCGAGGACCAAGGGCCATGTCCCGAGTGACTTTGTACCCAGAAAGTAACAGCATTCAATAAATGGTAGGCTTTGCATGGTGGCTGGCTGGGCTGTGACTGGGGGAGCAGGCTGGAGGGGGAGTCTCCTTCAGCTGGAGTGAACACACGGCGTCTCAGGTGTCTGGAAAGAGACCACAGCCCTGTCCCATTGCCAAGGACGCAGTGAGAAGGTCCCTTCCTTTCTCTCCCTGTGTCTAGGCTGTCCCTACTCTCGTCGGACCCTCTCCAGTGCTGTCTGTGATCATCACTCCATGCTAACCACTCACTATAATTGACCACAATTAAAATTCTAGTCCGTTGAGGCTTAAATGGCTGATTTTTTGCACACCTCCTATTGCTGCCAAATTTGCTCCAAATTTCAGTGTCCTCTGACCCTTTGACTTTACCCGTGTCACCTCACCTGCCCGTGCTTTTCTCATTGTTCCCCACTGACTTTACAGGGAACTCTGCTTTCCCCCTTGATTTTCCCCAAAACCATTCCCATGAAGGATTTGTGTGCAACCGATTATACTGAAGGCTTGGGGAGGGGAAGAATCCTAAACCACAGAAGAACAATTGGAAATTCAATATTGAACATGCCTCTTTTCCAGAGCTCCTCAGCAGCCTGCTATGAGGGTTCCCCACAGATCTCCCAGGCTCTAACCTGCTGTCTGCACTGCGGTTCTCACTCCCTCCTCACTGCACACTCTCCCCATCCTGCAGGCCTTCTCCTCAATGTCCCCTCTCTTTGTTTTGTCGAGCCTGTCTGGATCCACACCTCTGTCCTCCAGCCCAGGGGTGCATGAGCACGCTGTCAAACATAGTAGGGCTGCAGGAAGGGTGGCCACTCTCCTTCTCTACCCTCTTCGCCTGGTTAGTTCCTATTTGTCTTCACATCAGCATAAAAGTCATGCACATCCTAAGGGAAACCGTATTGTCTCAGTGGTGACCTTACCATGGCCACCTGCCTTCTGGAGCAGATAAGTCCCCAGCACCCAGCATACAGTCTCATGGTCCCCTTTGACCTTTGAAGACAGTGTCAGAGTGACATCTGTATAACGATTTCATTAATATTCATCTCATCCCTAGATTGTAAGCTCCCCCACCGAATCACCATCAAATACAGAGGTACCGGCACATGGTGGATGCTAAAAAGAATGTGTTGTACGAATAAGTGAAAAAAATAAATTAATGAATGAGTGAAAGAGTATCCATAGCAGAGGAAACCAAATATTCAAAACACAGAGGTGGGTGAAAAGCATGACACAATCAGGAAACAAAAAAGCAGCTTAAAATGTCTGGATTGGGGGCGCCTGGGTGACTCACCCTTACCCTTGATTGAGTTGAGTGTCTTACCCTTGATTTCGTCTCTGGTCGTGATCCCAGGGTTGTGGAATCCACCCCTGTGTCGGGCTCCATGTTGAGTGTGGAGCCAGCTTAAAATTCTCTCCCTCTGCCCCTCTACACTACTTGCACGCTGTCTCTAAAATAATAAATAAAATTAAATAAAATATAAAATAAAATTAAATAAAATAAAATGTCTGGATTGGCAAGGCCATCGCTAGGCCACCTGCCTTCTTGGGCAAGTGAGCAAAAGTGCCCCTCCACCTTGGTGTTATGTGACCCCTTGTAGGGCCCCCAGGCTGCATTCTCACTGCTACAGCCCCTTTGTCCAGATGCTCCACCTGCACACCCAGGAGTGTCAGCCCTGCCGCGCTGGCTGGCGTTGAGGGAGATGAGCGGGGGCCAGCTCATGCTAAACCTGGAACTTCATTATTTCTTTCCCAGATCACTGCGCCAGCCTCTGTGTTCAAGCTCTCCTCTTCCGGTTCACCCTGCACACTGTAGCAAGAAGGGTCTTTGTAAAATGTGAATCTCGTGTTGCCTACCCCTGTAAGATTCTCTACCGTGCTTCCCAGCCTAGCAGGAGGCCCTACAAAAACTGCTAGAAATACCCCCAGGGTTCAGTCCTTGGGCCCCGTTCTCTACCGCAGCCAAAGATAGGCTGTTCTGTACAGCAGCTAAGAGCAGGGACTTGGAAGCCTGGCTTTCTGGAAACTTCTAGCTCTGCCCCTTGCTGACTACATGATCCTGGGAAATTTGCTTAACGTCTCCGTCTCCTTTCTACAAACTGGAGATGCTAATTGCAGCCACTGCATAGAGTTGCTGAGGGGATTGAGTGAGGTAATTAACATAAATTATTTTAAACAGTGCCTGGCACATAAAGTCATAATTAAACTCCATAAATGTTAGCTACTATTACTAGTAATAGTAGCACCGTGGTGGGCGCACAGGAGACACGGACACTACGTGGTCCTGTTATTTCAGAGCTGGCACAGCGTGCTGTCAGAGCAAAGAGGGGAGCAATGAATTTTTCTTGAGGAGTCAGGCAAGGACCTAACAGTCAAGTTCATATTGGAGCTGGACTTTGGAGGATGAGTAGGAGTTTTCTAGGATGAGTCACACAAGGTGGAGGGACAGCATGTGCAAAGGTGGTGAGGTGCATATGTGCATGGTAAGTTCCCATAACACAGGGATAGTATTTACTCATTTGCCTATTTAATCTTCCCTTGTAAATCACGTTTTGTTTCAGCCTCTCACCTCTAAGGCGGAGCTCTGGTGTTTACTGACCAGAGACAGGAGAGAAATCTGCATCCGACCACGGAAGCAGAGGCTGCCAGTCCCACCCACGTCTCCCAGGCCTGCACCAGTGCTGCCTGCTGGGTGACTTCCTAAACAAAGCCCTGCAACTCTCTGCCGAGGGCTCTCTCTGGCTGCAGAAAAATGCTTAGCCACCTGCACAGAGCGGGCTGGAAGTGCGGGGGAGTTAAGAGCCTAAGAGCAAGGCTCAACCAATGACAGACAAGCGTTGGTCAAACAAGTCGGAGGTTGTTGTGAACCATCTCCAGAGGTTCTCAGGGACTGGAGCCCTGGTGGCCTACAGGCCCACAGCGTTAACCTGTCCGTGAACACGTCCTAAATAGCCGCCTCCCCTTTCCTGATTCATTTCCTCCTGTTCCTGCCGGTGTTTCCTGGGATCGCCCGACCGATAAACTACTTGCACCTGCACTCATGTGCTGCTTCTGGGAAATCAAACTAAGAGAATTGCTTAAGACTCCAAAGTCCTTGTGCCCGAGCTTAATTTTGCTACTACTTGCTTTGTGAACCACCCTCCCCGCCCCTACCACTCGTCAGTTTCTTCAACATTAATAAACGGGAGGAGGGGGGTTGCAAAAATTCATAGTAGTTGAGATGAAATCTAGGAGCCTTCTAACACTGTGTGCCTATCGCAGCTCTGTCTCTGTGGGGCAGGCAGCGCGCAGTGCTGGTGGTGGGTGTACAGGGAGAGCAAGCCACATGCCTGCACACTGGAGCGGACACAGCACAAGGAGAAACACACTGAAAAGTCGTTTCTAGAGAATTGAAATGGATTTGCCACAAGCAATAACGACATTTAGAAGTTGCTTTGGACTGTGAAGGGGTGGTGTGTAAAAACAAATAGTGCTCTTAAAAATACCGCGAAGGAACGTTTTTAAAACTGAATCGTAATTGAGCTTGGACCACAAAAGCACTCAATTTAATATGTGAGACTCGTAACTGTGTCTCTGGGCGTGAGAGTTCACATCAGTTAGAAGCCGCTGGAAGCTGCTGGCAGCCCAGGCAAAACAGTGTCAGTTTTCCATTAACCTAGAACTAGTGTCTCTCTTGACTTCCAGCCCTAAGTAAAATTGCTGTAATTTCTTCTTTTCTCCAGGGTGAGAAGTTGGGAGAACTTTAAAGGTTATATATAAATATAAATCCTACAGACTTAAATTGAGCTAGTAACAGTTTACTTTCATATTTCAAAATCAAATCTCAGCTTTAGCTTGCACTCACAAAGTAGAAATGTCAGATTTTTTTGCTGTGGTCTTACATAAAATCTACAACTTTCACTTCAAGAGGAAAGAAAACCCCCACCATTTTACCTTATCCCCTGAATAGAATACAAAAGCCTTATCCATCTCTCAGAGTGGTTTTTATGTAAATTTTAGAATGGTGTCCCTTCAGAAAGGGAAGGAGTCTCAGGGGTCAGCAACCTCCTATGACCTCGGTCCTGGTCATACTTTCTCTGACCTGCCTCCCTGACAGGTAAGTCTCATCAGACTCTGCTTGTTTGCCTCCAGTGACGGGGAGCCGCCTACCTCTGAGCTGGCAGCCATCATTGGACCACAGTTCTTTCTCTTACTGCCTAAACTTCGCATCCCTGCATTTCCAACCATTTACAGAAACTGACCCAACAATGTGGAATGAATCATTTACTCCAAGTGAATAATTTACTCCAAAATTACATCCCCGCTACTTGTGATTTATTCTTAAAAGAATAATTCACAAAACTGGGAACTCCCTGTAGAAGACAAATTAATCTGGGAAGAGAAGTGCATGAAGACTAACGAATCTGGCCAATTTCGACCACTCACAATTATTTTGTAAAGACGATTCCATATCAGTCATCTAATTTGGTTCTCGGGACCACTCTAGAATGTGGAATTATTTACAAATGAAGAGACAAACTCAGAGGAGAAGTGATGTGTCCAAGCCCCATCACTCATTAGCAGAGTTAGTCCCTGAGCCCAGAGATGGGGATCTGCCTTCAGGGGTCACCCCCCCAAGCTGCTTACATATGCAGTGTTCTTTGTGGGTGGTGTGAGCTTCCAGGTACATGGGAGAGAAGTGCAAAGAATTGACAGTTCAAGCAGAGATCAATCTTATAAAAAAGGCAGGCAAGTACACTATTGCAGTATGTTGCATTGAAGACTGAAAGTAGAAGTGGGAGCAAAATACTTCGGGAAAATAAAGAAGCAACAGATTCCCTGGTAGAGTTGGGGAGGTACATTCACAGACATGACAATTTATTTTGGATTTTGAAGGGGGAGTAGAGATTTATGTGCAGAAAAATGGAATGTATTATATTCCAAGGAGCAGAAACGGCACAAAGCAAGACAAGTAGGTAACAGGGCACGGCGCACTCGGGGATGTGAGGTGCGTGATGTGGCTGAAGCATCGGATGTGAAGATGTGTAAAGCACAACAGCTTGGAGGAACGGGTAGAGGAAATTCTAAGGCCATGGAATGCCACTATAGATTGAGTGCCATGATGTAACCAAAAACGGGATAGGGCCAGGGAGGGTGAGGAAGGGCAATGGATATATCCAAGGAGCATCTTATTGTTTATCTAGAAAGGTTGTTATGGCAACAGAAAGAGAATAAATGAGAGGGTCAGAGGCTGCTAAGGGGTGGGAGTTTGTGGGGCTGTTGCAGTGTCACTGAAAAGAAGTAAGAGTCCCCAGCTGATGAATGGATAAACATGTATAGGCACACAGTGGAATGCCATTTAACATAAAAAGGTATGAAATTTTGATATGTGCTGCAACACGGATGGACCTTGAAAACATTATGCTTCATGGAATAAGCCAGACACACAGGATAAGTGTGGTAGGATTCTGCTTATATGAGGTGCCTAGAATAGACAAATTTGCAGAGACACAAAATAGAGTATTAGTTCCCAGGAGGTAAGGAGAGGAGGGAAGGAAAGAGTATTGTTTAATGGATATGGAGCTTATGTTGGGAATGATGAAAAAGTTTTGGGTATAAATAGTGGTGATGGGTACACAGCATTGTGAATGATTTAATGGCACTGAACTGTATGGTTACAAATGGTCAAAATAATAGTTATATATATTTACACAATAACAAATAAAGATCGGTGGATGGATGGATGGATGGATGGATATATGCTGAAGCAAATACAGTAAAATTATGAGTTCAGATTTGAGCATGTTGATATTGATGTCCTGTGAGATATCACATTGGAATTGCCCAAGAGTTATTTGTATCTGTGGGTCTGGAGCTTGGTGAAGAGATCAGGGCTGTAAAACATCCTTACACGTCTTGCTTGAGAAAAATACAACCTACCTCACAGAACTAGTATTAGATCTCTATTTTTGTGTTATGGGGTGGGGGAGGGTGCTTGATGCCCAGTGGCTAAGTAATTTTTGGATAGTGAATTACTTGAGACTTTATTTTGTGGGGGAAACTGGGAAAGGGACAGGGTGGAGCCCCTCTCTGTCCAGTGAGGCTTCTGGAACTGGTTTGGATCACAAATATATATAATTTGGAGGTGGGTGGGAGAGGCGAAGACAGGAAGGACGCGCCCCAACTGCTGGCAGTTCTGTAGGGGGGCAGCCTTCAACTGTCAGCCCTACAAGTGATTTGTCAGAGGTCCTACCCTTCAGGGGCAGCCCACATCCAGTGACTAATCTGTATAAAAGCATAGTCATTTCAGCCTAATGTGAGACGACTCTGGTGGGTCATTTTAGCTCGAGAGCCCCTCGGGCTCGGCCAAGGCTGCTATCAGGCCCATATCACATCTCAACTTCTCCCTACACCCAACCCTGTGTCCTTCCTTCCACTAGTGTGGATCCAGGGCACTCCCTTATAAACATCCTGCCCTCCAAATGCCAGGTTCAGAGTCTGATTTCAACCAGTGACAGGGGTCTGCATGACTAACCAAGCTCCTTTGACTTTACCTAGTCATGGTCCTTGCTATAAATCACCAACTCTGCTGACTCCATCTCTAAAGACAGACCCTAACCTCTGCCTTCACTACGTGCACTGTTGAGTAGCTAATGGCTGCTTTCTGTTTCACAAGGTAGAGTGTTAACAGGCTTCAGTTAACCCAGTTGAACAAGTAACAGAAAGACTATCATGTGTTCAGCAAATTATTCCATCCTAGCTTGCCCCAAACACCCCCATAGCAAAAGCCATTAAACCTTCTGTGTTTTATTCTCTTTCTCCTGCAACACTGAAGTGTTTGCTGACATTTGAAGTCTGGTAATAATTGTCCCCTGGCCACATTTCTGAGTCTTCAGGCAAATTCATGGCTGTCCCATTTTCTGAGGCAGATGTTCTAACCTACCAATCCATTCTAAACAGCCTTGCTTCTGGATATAAAGGGAAAAGATGAAATAAACATGTTTAAACTACAGGGTCAAAAAAATTACACTAGAAAAAGTTCCCAAAGGAAACACTGGATGGTCACAAAAGACAGGTTTTAGTAATAAAAATAAATATGAGACTTCTATACATTGGTACGAATCAAAGGAACCAAGACTAGGGACAAAAGATTGATCATTCAAAGCCTTTTAAAGGGATTTAATTTTTTGTTTTGCTTCGGTTTGTTTCTTTGTATATACTTCCTTCACAGTAAGTATTGAAGCCCAGTAAATTAAGCAAAGTGCATCTTGCATTGTACTCAAAGAAATCTCAGACCATATAGATTACTTAACAAGGATAGAGGTGCATAAAACCTTATGAATAGAAAGGACTTCTAATAGATTCATCCCTTAAAATTGTAGCTGCCTGATTAACAATAGCTAATGTTTACTGAGCACTGTGTGCCAGCCACTGTGCTAAGTGTGTAGACGTATTATCTTGTTGAATCCTCCCAACCCACCTGAGACAGGTAAAGACCTCGGTGTGCAATGTGAATGATGCCTCCTACAGTTGTGCAACATGGCAGCCCTGGGGATAGGCGTTACTTTCTTTTTTTCAGAGAAAACGGAGGCAGTGAATGATTCAGCGTCTGGCCACCAACTCACACCATTGGTTCATGAAACTGACAGGACTCAACCAAGCTGACTTGACTAAGCCAGGGCTCTTACTACACTACCCTGTACTTCTTCCTCTGCGATAAGACGCAGGAGTTCACTGTGGCAGGATAGGTAGTGTAGTCTCCATTACCATGACTTCCTCCTTGTCCTAGCAGCTCTCTTTGCCTGCGCTACCTTTCTGCACATCTCTGCCCACTCAAATCCCATGCATTCTTTAAGGCCAAGCTCAAATGTCTAAACTTTTCCCTGGACCCTTCCTTCCTTAGCAGAGTTAACCAGATTCTCCTTTTGTCTCCACAGTACTCTGGACCTAGATACTTTGTTTTTCCAAGATAGAATAGCTATAGCATTCAAGATGTTTAATAAATGCACCTCTAGTATTCCTAACATCGAGTTGGGGGCACGTCTCTTGCTCCTTGAGACAGGAAAGAAGCATTTCCTCCTGCCTCTTTACCTGCCCACCAGCCCCCATCTCCTTTTCTTTTTTTCCTCCACTTCCTTCAGCCTCTAGAGTTCAGGACTGGATTTGTTTATCCTTATCATATTTTCCATGTTGAAGTGTAACCCACGAGGTTGTCTCTTTCTCTTTAGGACTCAAGGTTCCTCAAAAGCAGGGATGGAGTTTCATTCCTCTCTACATCCCCTTTCCTTGGCACCTAGAACAGGGCCCAGTACACAAGTGCTCAATAAAAATCAAAGGAAAGCCTGTGGCCTACTGACATTGTGTGCGGGATGCATATTTCTATATGTATTAGTTCAGGGACAGCAAAACACTTACCAAATATATAAATCCATAAGACATTATTCATAATGTTAAGTTCAGGGGCACCTGGGTGGCTCAGTGGGTTGAGCGTCTGACTCTTGATTTTGGCTCAGGTCATGATCCCAGGGTCATGGGATCAAGCCTTGTGTCAAGCTCTGTGCTGAGTGTTGACCCTGCCTGAGATTCTCTCTGTCTCTCCCTCTGCCCCTCTTCCCTGCTCATACACGTGCTCTCTCTCTCTCTAAAAAAAAAAGAAAGAAAAAAAAGGAATGTTAAGTTTAAAAGTTACTAATAAAAATTTAGTCCATTTCAAAATGGCTGCACAGAATATTCAAAACCCTATATTTTAGCTCTTTCATGTGCTGTGATTGAAGAAAGATTTCCATTTTAGACAGAAACTACCATGAGCTTAAACAAAACATACCATGTGTGTCCTGGGATAATGATAGGTCTTGCATTACGGGTTGTGCATTATTATGGTTAAAGATATGTATTCTAACCAGTCCTGGGTGGAGGTGTATGATATACTAAATTATCATATACTCATGCAGTCTAAATGCACGCGCACTTCTCTCCATGTGAAAATTTATGTGACACTAGGACATTAGGCCAAAGTAATTGTACCCTTCAATGTTTACCTGAATTTGGAGAGACAGACTAACATTTACACTGACAGTTAAACTCTTTGGACACATCAAGTTCATCCATCTAGATGGAACTAGATGTGAACAAAAACTCTTAATAGTCAAAGCCAGTGACATAACATCAATACTTAAAAGGTCGCTGACGGGACATTTTCGTTCTTGTCTTATACAATCATTTCAAATTGGTAACCTGGTCCCCAAGCCTACTCTGCAACACAAATGGAAAATTTGAAGCGGAAAAAAAAAAATCTGAAAATAATGAGATGTGCCAGTTGCCAGCAAGAGAGGGAGAAGCACCTCAGTAACACAAAAACTAAAACTAAAACAAAACAAAGAGCCGTATTTGTGTGGAGGCAGTCACTGTGGGCTCAAAGGCTCTCCTCCACCTCAACAGCCCTACCTTTGTACTGGTGGATACGATAACTAGTGTTCAGCTTGGGGGGCCAGAATCATCAAGAATGCATTCAAATATATTCAGTGTCCTCTATTTCAAAGAAGTTAGGAGATATGTGATAAATTTAGGTGTTCCAGTCAATAATTAAAAGAACAAACATTTTAATGGAAGTATAACAGAACTATTTGAAAAATTCAAATATTCAGAACTCATTAGGGCTTGAGTAGTGTAGGTTTTACTACTTGGGGACTTCATATTATGGAGAATGTACAGCCTATCCTGACATAATTTTCTTTAAAAGCAAACTTTCTAATACCATCAGATATCACTGCCTTTTCTAACTCAGATTCAGCTTAAACATCACTACTTTTTAAATCAGTTCATCTCTGATATACCTAACTTAAAGTACGACACTACTTATCTCAGAAATCATTTACAAGGTGTGGACAATCCTGCAGAAAGACTTTTAGATGAAAGCATGATGGTGTGTTGCTGAAAATAAAAGGGATAATCTTTTGTATTTTGTATTTGTATGCTTCCTCCCCCCAGTCCACCCAATCTTCACATTTGGTTTAATAATCAGTCCTACAGAACTGCAATCTATATAATGTGTGCCTTTGCCAAGTAGCACCAATTGAATCTTAATTGTAATTATTCACATCTGGCAAGACTCCAGGTCTCACTGGACACGTATCTTATAAACACTAGGAACTTAAGAAAGGCTACATCCTTTATAATCATGTACAGCCTACCAAGCCAGAGATTCATTCAGTATTTCCAGTTTGCTATTTTACCTTCTGACAAGTTTTATAAAAGCGAAGGGAATAAAACTAACTTGCACTACATACAAGATGTTGCCTACACAAATGCCAGAAAGGAAGCAAAATGAACAGTCCGGAACATATGGCAGTGAGCTGACAGCATAAAGAAACTAGTTCTGCGTGAGCAACAAGGAACATCTTGAAATGTACAAGACATATGTGTTTTAGGAAGAAGTCTGAAGTGTTTCATAATAAAAACAGGACAAAGTGAACCATGAGTGCTGAATAAAGTTTTAATTAAAAATGGATTTTTAGCCTTCAATGTGAATATACAATATGCTTCACAGATGGATTTTCTATTTAAGCCTTACCCAAACCAAAAAGTAAGTGAGACAAATAAAGCTTCTGAAAATGGCACAGAGGCTAAAATGTATGTAAATAATAGAGTGTTCTGGTACAAACAAACAAGGAAGGAAGAGCAACCCTTCTGTCATCTATTTTCTGCTTGCATATTGTGTAAGTAGATCATACAACCTACCTCCAGTGCAAACACGTTTCTCCTCAGTTTAAATACATAATGGACACATACAATTGGGAAACAACCTCATTGTCGAACCATAAAGGAATGGTTAAATTACTTCACCATACATCCATGCAACGTTAGAAAACCGTTAAAAATACATTTTGGCACCATTTTAGAGAAACCAAATGTGTATGTGTTAACATTGAAATAGTAAGATACATTATTTGTAAAAAACTAACAACTTTGTAGAAATGCATAGAATATCACAATGAAACATGCAAAAATATTACCAAGTTATCTCAGGTTTTTACTTTTATATGAGCAAATACTTCTGTAATTTTCCAATTTTTATGTGATATTGCTTTTTAAAATCAGAAAATAATGTTTGAGAAGTCCAGTTAAAGCTGAAATATCTACTTAGAAAATTGATATAAAATAGCAATGACTCTAAGTTTATCAGGAAATGTTTTTATATTATTAATCTTTGATGTCGGAGCAATGGTGGCCCTTATCTGGATAGTTCCATTCTTGTCCGAGGCAAGAAGGAATTATCCCTAAAGTTCACTGGCTACACGCAATGAATGAAACGCAAGCATTTAGCAGATGAAGATGTGACAATTATGCTCTTTGAGCACATAGGGTCAATGGTTAGACTTTTCTATTTTTCCCTTGAAAAAAAAAAAAAGCAAGCAAGCCTAAGTCACACATAAAAGCCTATCTAAACATAAAAGGCATTTAAACAGCATGAGTTTAAGCTGGAAAATCTCTGGCAATGACTTTAGTGTTTGAAAGTATCTTGATGCCAGAAAATACTCTTCTATTACAAAATATTTACTTTTTAAAGTTCAGCTGAAGTTAGAGTTTTATGTGAGATCTTTAATATGGATCAAAAGTAAATTCAGCAACAGCCTTTCTTCCTAGGTTTTCTGAAGGCTTCGTTGCACTTAGAAGCCAGGTTTATTTATTGCCAGTGTTTCCTGATGTTCTCCTGGCACAAACCTCTAGCTCTAGGCGAGTGACCAGCTTGCTGCCCCCAAACACACTGGTTAACCCTCATTTCACACCTTTATGCTGCTGCTCGATACTTCCCCACTTAAAGACTTCTCTCCTTTCCTTACCTATTCCAATCCAACCCATCCTTCAGCCTGAACTCATGTCCCTCCTCTGTTCATGAAGCCTTTTCAGATAAGTGGTGTTGGCTCCTCCGTCTCTTGAACTCTCATTATTCACGGACCCTTCAGCAATTATACATTCCTTTGTAAGATCTTACTGTGATCTTTTCAAGTACTTATGTCATCTGGTAAACTGGACTGAAAATTCAGTGAGAACACTTAAGAGTCATTTTTTATGTCATCTGTAGTGTTTACTGTGCAAGTGTAATAAATATGCTGAAAGATGAAAAAGAGCCAGAAGAACAGACTACAAAACTCTTACCCTGGTTACCCTGGTCTGGTGATGACCTTTGGGGTGTCAGCTACATCTGCTTAATAATACTATGCGAAGGAAATGGCATTACTTGAGCCCCTAAAGATTTGTTTTGGTATGAGGACACAGTTCAAATTCTAGAGGAAAGCACATACAGAAGGGCCTTGATGTGATTTTGACATAACGTCTTATCCTCCTCTTGGGCCCCAATTTTACCATGCACCCTTATACTCTACCCGTGCTAACCTTCTGCAGTTATGCTGCGCTTCGTTCATGTCCCTGCAGGTTCCGATGCCCTGCCTCTTGCCTTCTGATAAATCATCCTGTAAGACTGAGATAAAAGTGTGTGCCTTCATAATGTCTCCCTTTACTCATTAAGGAACTGATCGTTTCCTCTTTCACACTGCTAAAGTACCCACCCAAACATCTCCTTCATCCATTTACTTATACTGTATATTTCCACGATACACTTAACATCTTAGAACATACTGTATTATAATGTGTTTGTGAGAGGTCAGGATATATCTTATTTATATTTGCCCAGTGCCACTCACAATAACTAGTTCACAGTAGGTACCCAATGTTTGCTAATGAATACATAGAAAAATGAATGACCTTGGTAACGCTTTAGATGAAGGGAGGAAAAAAACCTGGTATTGAAAAATTAGCCACGGATAACCCAAAAGGTATATAATTCACATGGAAATCAAGAGCCAGCCTTTATCCTACTTGGAGCTCAATGCATTTTGTGCCTAAAGTAAAAACAAAACAAAACATCCAGATGATGAAGAGGTTAGCAAAATGAAAACATTTTAAAAGGAGGAGAGGAGTGTCTGGCTGGCTCAGTTGGTAGAGCATGAGACTCTTGATCTCAGGGTTATAAGTTTGAACTCCACATTGGGTGTACAGATTACTTAAAAATAAAATCTTAAAATGAAATAGAGAAACTTGTATCAGCAATTTAAATCCTTACTACAGAGGATGCTGTGAATATCGGTGCTAGACCCATGGTTCTCCAACTCGGGCAAGCATAACAATCACCTAAAGGACTCTTAAAAACACAGTTGAATTTACTCTATCAGGATCTCCAAAGGTTGAGATGAGGAAACTATTTTTAACATGCTTCCTGAGAGACTCTGATCAGTCAGGGTTGGGAACCACTGAACTGGAACATGACTACTTCACTAGCTTTCGATCTGAATGCTATGTTGTCATGCATATTCCACTAATGAGATGGATATTAGGTCTGTCTCAGATATTCCTGTTTTGAATCCTGGACCTAAGGAAAAGTTATTTCCAAATTATGACCCTTTCTAATTATTTGTGGTATCTAGATCGCTGAGTTCTTTAAAGCCCACAGAACTTTTTAGTAGAGCTACTATTAAGTTACAAGCTGGCTAATTTAATTTTCCTTGCTGTTCAAAGGAACGGAAGTGTATTAATAAGGAAGTGAATTGGCCAACAGGTAGGAGCAGATTAGGGAGCAGGAAAAGCAAATATTTACAGATATTCATGAACATATACAAAGATCTGAATCAGGGACAACAAGCCTGTTCCAAATATACAAATGAATCAAATATTATCTCTTAAAATCTAATATTAAGTTTCATACCTAAGGAAAATCAAACAATAGTGGGGAAAGTTCTACAGGATATTTATGAGAAAATACCAATATCTGGGTTTAAATCCTAGTTCAGCCACTTATACTCCCACCCTGTGACCTGCAAGACACTTAACCCAAACCCGAGTCATCTCATTTGTAAAAATGGGCATTATTATCCCTGCCCTACTGGAGGCATAAACATCTTATGGAGAGATACAATAAAATAATTTGTATAAAAATGTTTGAAAATAGTAACAAGCTACATAAGATACAAACTAGTATTTATCATAAAAGTTTAGTGGAAATAGTTTTCCAAGGCTTTAAATGTTTTGTAGATAAAAATTCACCAAAGTCAAATGTTCTTTTTTACCATTTTCCCAACACAAACACTTGAAAATACTTCCTAATTCAAAAGCTGGCATCTTTTTTCTCATTTGGCAAAAACAATTCCCCCCCTGGCTTTCCACTGGAACTGAAGTGAGTTTGACTGTTTTTGTTTAAGATTATCAACAAAACCCTCTCCAAATTATGCAGTTTCTATGCCAAAACACATTCTTTATGTGGCACAGTTGTAGGATTATATCGCATGTGAACAACTGCTGGGCCACAAAGGAGAATCAGGATAGCTTATTTTTGCTATCCTTTAGGAAAATGTGAAATTAAAAAAAAATTTTTTTAATGTTTATTTATTCTTGAGAGAGACAGAGAGAGAGTGAACAAGTGGGTGGGGGGGTGCACAGAGAAAGACAGAGACACAAAATCTGAAGCAGGCTCCAGGCTCTGAGCTGTCAGCACAGAGCCTGATGTGGGGCTTGAACCCACAGACTGTGAGATCATGACCTGAGCTGAAGTTGGATGCTTAACCGACTGAACCACCCAGGCACCCCAATTTTTTTTTTAATTTTTTTTTCAACGTTTATTTATTTTTGGGACAGAGAGAGACAGAGCATGAACGGGGGAGGGGCAGAGAGAGAGGGAGACACAGAATCGGAAACAGGCTCCAGGCTCTGAGCCATCAGCCTAGAGCCCGACGCGGGGCTCGAACTCACGGACTGCGAGATCGTGACCTGGCTGAAGTCGGACGCTTAACCGACTGCGCCACCCAGGCGCCCCTAGGCACCCCAATTTTTAACATGTCCTTGTCGAGTGGTAGTTTCCTTTTCAATTTAACTTCTTAAAAAATTTTCTTAGCTTTTATTGATTTATTGATTAAGAGTGTAAGTGGGGGAGAGGCAGAGAGAGGGAAGAGAGAATCTTAAGCCCAACTTGGGGCTTCACCTCACGATCCTGAGAGATCATGAACTAAGCCAAAATCAAGAGTAGGATGATTAGCCAACTGAGCCCCCAGGCACCCCTCAATATAGCATTTTTATTTAATAGGAACATATTATTAAAAACAGGGAAGAAAGGACCTCTACTAATTGTTTTAGAAAACATGTTTCAGATGAGTTCAACTGTTAGCTAGCATTATCATCATAGTAAATATCATTTATAGGGTCCTTAACATATGCTAGGCAGGTTTTAAGCCCTTTATATTTGTTAACTAACTTAATCTTCATAATGACCCTATGAGATCGGTAATATTATCTTCATTTTACAGATAGAAAGCTAAGATGAAAAGAAATGAGGTACTTTTTCTACAGTAACACAGTTATTAGGTGGTTGAAATGGAATCTGAATCTAGCAGTGTGACTCCAGAGACCGTGTCTAACCACTAGACTATTTTTCTGAGCAGTGAATAATTCATATGCAGTTAAGATCAACAGCAAAATATTCATTGGCCAGCAATTCCCCCAAAAAAGTATATTTAAAAATTTACTTCATTTATATCTTAGGTTGAGATCCCTAAAGGAAAGTTTTGGAATTAAAAAATTTTTAATTTAACACTATTAAAAAAATATCTGGTAAACCTGAGATGGGTCTACTTAAGAAAAGTATGTTGTATGTGTATGCATGTGTGTGTGCATACATATACCTCTGTGACTGGTATCAGTGCATCTTCTAAAGATAACTGCTCAATCCCATTCATTACAATTTTTAAAAATTTTTTAATGTTTATTATTGAGAGAGAGAGAGAGACAGACAGACAGACAGAGTGAGAATGTGGGAGGGCCAAGAGAGAGGGAGAAAGAATCCCAAGCAGGTTACAGGCTCTGAGCTGTCAGCACAGAGCCGCAGAGTTCGAACTCATGAACCGTGAGATCACGACCTAAGCCGAAGTCGGATGCTCAACCGACTGAGCCACCCCGGCACCCCTACAAATTCTTTTTTTTTTTTTTTAATTTGTTTTTTCAACGTTTATTTATTTTTGGGACAGAGAGAGACAGAGCATGAACGGGGGAGGGGCAGAGAGAGAGGGAGACACAGAATCGGAAACAGGCTCCAGGCTCTGAGCCATCAGCCCAGAGCCCAACGCGGGGCTCGAACTCACGGACCGCGAGATCGTGACCTGGCTGAAGTCGGACGCTTAACCGACTGCGCCACCCAGGCGCCCCACCCCTACAAATTCTTAAGAGCTATAGAGTTGTTCATCTGGCTGAGATGATCTAGGGTTCCTTCTGTTGAATTAGGGTAATTTACTCAAGCTTCTACCTCTAACATCCCCCAAATAAAAAAATATAAATGTGGTTAATTTATAAAACATATCTGTGTTAAATCTAAAATAAACAAAGGACAAAATAAACTTCCTAGGATCAGAACTAGTTTTATAGAACATACACTCAAACTAAATTTATTCTTATTTCAAAAATAATACCTTAACAAGTGAGAGAAGCCACACATAAAGTTGAAATGGGTAATACTGTCAGAGACTGAAGTCATGTGTTTAGTTTCATTGTTAAAGCCTCATAAAACCTTTACCAAATGCACATTTGTATACAAGGTTAATAGGATTTTAGAAAATAGAAATAATGATGCTAAGGCAGCTGTCTATGCCTGGGCGGATTTATGCACAAAACAATAAAATAATGACAGGGAAAGGGTACTAAATCATTTTTAAGCATCTACTGCTTGTCAGGTACAATGCTAGTCACTTTGCATCATTTATCTAATATATTTGCATCATTTACTTAATGTATTCTTCATAGTAACCATCCCAGATAGGTATCATTCCCATTTTATTAATCATAAAAATAATACCTCCAGATAGCACCACAGTAGAGAATTCAAACCCAGGTATATATGGCTCTTTCCATATAGTGTATAAGTTACATAAATTAAATGACTAGTAAATTTAAAGGCCATGCCAAAAATCTGAGAAATTTGGTTTCATGTCTTAAAATAATTTTGAATATTTTTTTTACATTTATTCACATAGCTCGTATTTTACTTTTTTTCTCCAATCCAATCACGGTTTTTCAAAATACTACCTGTATATATATTGGCTTGGAATTTTAGTTATTATAGTTACTCCTTTTGAACACCATGCATTTTATAAAGGTACTCTACATGCATTCACTCTTTAATTTATCGTAACAACTAGGGCACCTAGCTGGTTAAGTCAGTAGAGCATACAACTCTTGATCTTGGGGTTGTGAGTGTGAGCCTCACATTAGGCATGGAGATTACCTTAAAAAATTCTTTTTAAATGATCATAACTCTATGAAAATATCTTCCATTTTACAAGTGAGAAAACGAGTTCAGAGAGGTTAAGTAACACAGAGGTGACAAATTCAAAGAAAGACATCTAAGGTCTGTTCAAATTTCAGACCAATAGTATTGCTATTATGCTGGATGGAATATTTTTTCAAATTGCAAATTCCTTTTCCTAGATCATTTCCAAAAAGCAATTATGATAGTGCTTCAGGTATGTCAAAGAATGTCCACACTTATTTTCCTATTTAATTCTAACACTTCTCTGAGGAGTGGAGGGCAATGTTTATTAAGATTATTTCATAGGGGGGAAAATTGAGGTTCAGAAAAAGTTGTACTATGCAATGCTGCTGTGAATCTCCTGGAAATAGATCTTTCTGAAAGCATACATATATACCCTTCTTCAACACTTTGCATGTATCACTAATTTTACTAAAAAATACACAAAAAACTCCAGTGAATAATGAGTTTCATTGATAAAAGCCTCTAACAGAATACACCTCTTCTCAATTCTATTACATATGCTCAAAGACATTAAAGGTTTTTGCTCATCTTATTTCTGAACTGGATCATAAACTAAATAAACATCTTTAAACTTCTGCAACAGAAATATAGTGATGTTCATGACAGTTTTTGACTTCATGTCTACTTTGTTCCTCATATTAATATAACCACCTATGCTCTATTTTGTTTAGTATTTATTTGGAATGTCATTTCATTTCTCCATTCCTTCACTTTTAGCCTGGGTGTGTCCTTAAATATAAAGTGGGTCTCTTGTAGGGGCGCCTGGCTGGCTTAGTTGGTGGAGCATGTGACTCTTGATCTCGGGGTTATGAGTTTGAGTCTCACATTGGGTATAGAGATTCCTTAAAAATAAAATCTTAAAAATAAAGTGGGCCTCCTGTAGATAGCATATAGTTGGGTCTTGTTTTATTATCCATTCAGCCACTCTGCCTTTTAATTTAAGAGTTCAATCCATTTACACTTAAGGTAATTACTGATAGGAAAAGACTTACTTTGCCATTTTGTTTTGTTCATAGTTTTTTTATTCCTTTATTCCTCCCTTGATGTCTTCCTTTGTGTTTTGCTGATTTTTTAAAAATATATATAGGGATATGCTTTGATTCCTTTCTGTGTATATTTTTTTTGTTTTTGGTTACCATGTGGCTTGTTAGGATGTCCATACCACCTAAAGTGATCTACAAATTCATTGCTATACCCATAAAAATCTTAATGGCATTTTTTACAGAAACAGAAAAATAATCATAAAATTCTTATGGAACCACAAAAGACCCAGAACATCTGAAGTGTTCTTAAGAAAGAACAAAGAGAGGCACTTGGGTGGCTCAGTCAAGTAAGCATCTGACTCTTGAATTCGGCTCAGGTCATGATCTCATGTTTGGTGAGTTGGAGCCCTGCATTGGCCTCTTCATTGATGGTGGTGGAGCCTGCTTGGGATTCTCTGTCTCCCTCTCTCTCTCTGCCCCTCCCCTGCTTACACTTGCTCTTTCTCTCTCTCTCTCTCAAAAATAAACTTTTAAAAATAAATAAATAAAAAGAACAAAGAAACTGGAGGCATCATACTTCCTGATTTCAAACTAAACTACAAAGGCACAGTGATTAAAACAGTATGGTATTGACATAAAGAATACAATAGAGAGCCCAGAAATAAACCAACACATATATAGTCAACCGATCTTTGATAAGGATGCCAAGAACACACAGTGGGAAAAGGACAGTTTCTTCAATAAATAGTTCTGGGAAAACTGGATATCCACATGCAAAAAGAGAGAAAAGAAAGAAGGGGAGGAACTAGAATCCCTACCTTACAGTAAACACACACAAAAATATTTAAACATAAGACCTGAAACTGAAAAACTCCCAATAGAAAACAGGGAAAATCTTTCTGACCTTTGTCTTGGCAAGGATTTTTTTGTTTTAATTTTTTAAATATTTATTTTTGAGAGAGACAGAGTGCAAGTGGGGGAGGGGCAGAGAGAGAGGGAGACACAGAATCCAAGTCGGCCTCCAGGCTCTGAGCTGTCAGCACAGACGTGGGGCTTGAACTCAAAAACCATGAGATCATGACCTGAGCTGAAGTTGGATGCTTAACTGACTGAATCACCCAGGCACCCTGGCAATGATTTCTTAGGTATGACACCAAAAGCACAGGAAAAAAAGTAAAAACAGACAAGTAGAACTACATCAAATTAAAAAGAATCTGCATGGTAAAGGAAACAGTCAACGGAATGAGAAATACAACGTACAAAATGGGAGGAAATACCTGCAAACCAGTTATCTGATAATATCTTTGTTAATAACAAAGTTTCAGTTGTAGAAGATCGTTAAGTCCAAGAGAAATACTGTATGGTATGGTGCCTACAGTTCATACATAAAGGGACACGAGGAAACTGAAATGTGCTGGACATGTCTATTACCTCATGTTGATGGTATCATAGGGGTTCACATATGTCCAAACTCATCAAATTGTACATATAGGTGCAGTTTTTTGTTTTTTTTTTTTTAATTTTTTTTTTCAACGTTTATTTATTTTTTTTGGGACAGAGAGAGACAGAGCATGAACGGGGGAGGGGCAGAGAGAGAGGGAGACACAGAATCGGAAACAGGCTCCAGGCTCCGAGCCATCAGCCCAGAGCCTGACGCGGGGCTCGAACTCCCGGACCGCGAGATCGTGACCTGGCTGAAGTCGGACGCTTAACCGACTGCGCCACCCAGGCGCCCCTAGGTGCAGTTTTTTATATACTGATTATACCTCAATAAAGTTATTTAAAAAAAGAGAAATGTAGTGATGCTTGAATGCGTGGTTACATGATCAAAGAGGGTAACTAGTGCTCCACAGAAAGCACATCGTAAGTCCTTTACCTGGAACTATTCCATACGTCAACTCTGGTTACCATGAAACCTTGGATCAGTTAAAAATCAATCTTTGTTTGTGTTCCTTTCATACATTTCCACCAACTTTTGCCTTAGCTCATGAAATAATCTCTTTACTTTCAGTGTTTGGATGTTGGAAATTTGCCCTAGGTTTTACTGCATTAATGTTAAATACATTTGGGTTATAATCTACTGCAGTTAGTTCTCTCTGAAGAGACTCTAGCTCCACCATTTAAAAATGTTACGAATTGTAACAAGCTGAGTTTTTTAAACCACTTGCGAGTTGAAAGGCAGAATTGGATTTAGATTCAAATTCAAGCTTCACCACTTATTGGCTATGTTTATCACTAGTCAATCATAGCAGTTTGATCCTCGGTTACTTAGTCTGTAAAACTGAGATTGCTCATATCTAACCGAGCTCACAGGGTTATTGTGAAGATCAAATAATACAATGTATATAAATCACCAAGTACAAATGGTGGCCCTAAATAAGTATTACTTTAGTTTCCTTGTTTTAAGACCTTTAAAGATGACACTTAGGTGGAGATGAGAAGTAAAAGAACAAAAAATTATCCTCATCCTTGCCCCCTCCCTCCACCAAAAGACTGTGCAAACATTCATATAGTATACAAATTAGAGCAGAACACGTTTTCTCACATCAGGCTCATTTACTTGAATTAGCATAACTTGAATGCAACATAGTAAGTTTAAGGTATTAGTTTTAAAAAACTGCATTTCATTGAGATAGCTTTGCATAAATATTCATATAAACACCTTACTTATTATACTCTTAATCAAGAGAGCCAAAGTTTCTAGATTGAGTAGCTTGGTTACATCTGAAGGCTAGAAGACGGAGAATTCAATCCCTTGGTCAAAAATGTACTGCTTTAATGAATGACAAAACATAAGACATTGGGAAAGAACATTTAAGGCTCTTCTTGGGAACCATGAAATTTGCATTTCATAAAAGGGATTTTTTTTTTTTTAATTTTTTTTTTCAACGTTTATTTATTTTTGGGACAGAGAGAGACAGAGCATGAACGGGGGAGGGGCAGAGAGAGAGGGAGACACAGAATCGGAAACAGGCTCCAGGCTCTGAGCCATCAGCCCAGAGCCCGACGCGGGGCTCAAACTCACAGACCGCGAGATCGTGACCTGGCTGAAGTCGGACGCCTAACCGACTGCGCCACCCAGGCGCCCCACATAAAAGGGATTTTAACTCCACTGGAATAGAAGGTGCTTGAAACAATTGAGGCAATTGCTCCCTGGGTCCGTTGCCTAACCCTGTATTCATCATCAGCCCTTGCAGGAGCAGCACAGGAGCTGGCCCTCGTCACCTGAACGCTGTACATCTCAGTTGGCGAGCCAAGTAACAGATAAAGAGACAGGCCATCATAGGATCTCTTTTTTCTTAATTTAAAAGTACTTTATGAAAACTAGATTGCACTACACAAAACACTAACTGTCTCAACTGATGACCCATTTCTTTCTTCCTGAGGACTATTGTACAACTAAAATTTTTCTCTTTTCTTTTGTTATCTTTTTTGGCTACAGGTATAAACTAGCTGAAAGTGACAGTCTTATCAGGTCTTCTTATTTCTTCTGTCCAGATAGTTAGGCTTTGTATTGTTTTTAGTAGCTTTTCATGTATTTTTTCTTTCATGCTGTCACTCAACGAATGTTGTATATCTACTCTATGCCACAGAAACAGAAGTAAACAAGGCCCAAGACCAGCAGAAAAAGACACACAGGAAAGGCACTGACGATTTAGTTTGTTAAGTGCTATAATAAAGATATGCCAGGGGTGCCTGGGTGGCTCAGTTGTTCAGGCGTCCAACTCTTTGATTTTGACTCAGGTCATAATCTCACGTTTGTTGAGTTTAAGCCCAGCACAGGGCTCCACACTGATAGCTCGGAGCCTACTTGGGATCCTCTCTCTCCCTCTCTCTCTGCCCCTCCCCTGCTTGTGCTCTCTCTCAAAATAAAAACTTAAATAATCATAATCATAATCATAACAAAAATATGTTCAGATTGTTCTGCTGGAAACACAAAGGAAATCCAAAGATATTGTACTATCATTGTTTGTTTGACCCTCCATCAACAGTTCAGATAAGCTCCTTGAGTTCAGGAATCCTGATTTATCTCACAAACTCATGTTCAGTACTTTTGTGGAGGTGGTCTGTAGAAATATAGCAAAATGCACTTGAATATCTTACACACACACGTTTTCCCCTCAAAAGTAGCGTTATTTTTGGTAAAGAGAATAAGGGCTTAACTAATGTTATTAGGGAACCAGGTAGGTGTGGCAGGATATAAGCTCCTATCTTTTCTGTGTTGGGTTATTTCCCTCCTACTTTAAAAATCCTAGTCATTTTCTAAGGCTTATGTTCTCCAGGCCATCTAGATAGTTACCAGCTAATTTCAGTTGTCATCCCTGCCTGAAGCATATGACACCTTTAAGAATTGGGACTTCCTTTTCATCTTTGGAGCACTTCTGTCATCTATTACAGTGCGTACTTCTCTCAGTGTAATAAGTAAATGTCAGTACCGCCCCACCCCCCAAACTCAGGTCAGGAACTGTTTTTGTTTATCTCTGAACAAGCAGTTGGTGCTCTACGGATTGCATGGAACAGAGTTGACCTTCAATAATATTTGTCAAATGGGGGTGCCTGAGTGGCTCAGTTCTTTAAACATCCAACTTTGGCTCAGGTCTTGACCTAACGGCTTATAGGTTCGAGCCCCACATCTTGCTCTGTGCTGACAGCTCAGAGCCTGGAGCCTGCTTCAGATTCTGTGTCTCCCTCTCTCTCTGTCCCTTCCCCGCTCACACTCTGTCTCTCCCTCTCAAAAATAAACATGAAAAAAATTAATAAAAAATAATATTTGTTAAATGGATGAATACTCACCAGTTCTGGTTGTCTAAGAAACTTCATATAATTAAATGAAGTGTATTCAGAGATAAATCATATACTCATAGTAACTCATAACAAAAGTTGGGTTTCCTCTTACCACTTCATTTTTTTTTTTGTTGTTGTTGTTTGTTTTTTGTTTTTGTTTTTTTTACCTCTTCATTTTGTTCCTGAATTTCTAGCTAGTTAGAAAATCTGGGAATGGGAGAAGGATATTTTTCTTAATTTCTAAAAGGGTGGCCCTTTAACACGCTAACCACCAGGGCCTCAACAATAAGCAAAAAGTGCAATTGCTCAGAGCCCACTCCTGTCAGGGTGCTTATTACAGTCACGTGCAAATTAGGACAAGGACAACATAGGGCTTTGATTTGTTTTTCTCTCACTTCATTATTTTTATCTGACTTCAAAAGTCCACTTTCTATTCTTGAGTTCTCTCAAGTTCTAGATCTTTATTTTTAACTGATTACTGGATATTTCCCTCTATCCCACCTCCACCCTCATAAAACCTGATGAGTATTTACTTTTTCCATCTTGGTTTCCTATTCTCAAGTCATTCCCATCATTCAGTGTCCAGCTCAAAGGTCACCTCTTCCAATGCTGCTCCAGGCAATCATTCTCTTTGCAGTTCTCGTATGGCATTCAACATATCCTCCCAAAACTTTTGCATCCCTGCGCACAATCTCCAGTGAAAGCACTTGAAGTTCCTGAACAATCATGCTCTCCCCCATTTTCATGCTTTTGCAAGTTCTGCACCAAGCTAGAATGTCCTATTCCCATTCTTGTATTCCTACACCACAGAAGTTACAATACTGTAAATGTGGAAATACACTGTTACCTGTCTTTTTCAATAGACTCTTCACACTTGTGGGAAGACACATTTAAAAAACTTACACGCTTTAAAAAATTTATACGCTTTACATGTAACACGTGCTCAATAAATATGTGACAGATGGGTGGATGAATGTTTGAATCCTTATCTAGGTTTATACTTGAGAGAAATGGAAAGATAAGTCCCCACAAAAACTTGTACACAAATATTTATACCAATGCTTTTCATAATATCCCCAAAGCGGAAATGATGAAAATGCCCATCAAATGAATGGATAAACAAAATACTGTATATCCATGCAATGATTACTATTTAATGAAAAGGAATGAAATACTGATACACATTACAACATAGATGAACCATGAAAAAATTATGCTAAGTCAAAGGAGCCAGGAACAAAATGTCACATACTGTATGATTCCATTTATATGAAATTCCAGAATAAGCATAGAGACTGAAAGCAGATTAGTGCTTGCTAGGAGTTGAGGACAGAAGGGAATGAGGAGTGACTGCTAATGGGTTCAGGATTTCTCCTGGAGTCATGAAATAGTTTACAATTAGCTGGTGCTTATAGCTGCACAACTCTGTGAATATACTAAAACCATGCAACTGTATACTTTTAAAGGGTAAATTTAATACTACATGAGTTATTTCTCAATAAAACTATTATTTTTAAAAAAAATTTTTTTTTCAACATTTATTTATTTTTGGGACAGAGAGAGACAGAGCATGAATGGGCGAGGGGCAGAGAGAGAGGGAGACACAGAATCGGAAACAGGCTCCAGGCTCTGAGCCATCAGCCCAGAGCCCGACGCGGGGCTCGAACTCACGGACCGCGAGATCGTGACCTGGCTGAAGTCGGATGCTTAACCGACTGCGCCACCCAGGCGCCCCTCAATAAAACTATTATTGGTGGGACGTGCCTGGGTGGCTCAGTTGGTTAACGGTCTGACAGCTCAGAGCCTGCAGCGCGCTTTGGATTCTGTGTGTCTCTCTCTGTCCCACCCTCACTCGTGCTCTCTCTCTCTCTCTCAAAAATAAATACGGATTACAAAAATTAAAAAATATAAAGCTATTATTGGAAAACGAACACAATAATGAGAATGTTCTATCTGCTCCAGATTTTTATTTATTTTATTTAAAAAAAAATTTTTTTAACGTTTATTTATTTTTGAGACAGAGAGAGACAGAGCATGAACGGGGGAGGGGCAGAGAGAGGGAGACACAGAATCTGAAACAGGCTCCAGGCTCTGAGCTGTCAGCAGAGAGCCCGATACGGGGCTCGAACTCACGGACTGCGAGATCGTGACCTGAGTCGAAGTCGGCCGCTTCGCCTGGGTGGCGACTGAGCCACCCAGGTGCCCCTGCTCCAGATTTTTAATCAGGGGCTTAATCTTTGAAGTCACAACACAACTCTGCTGCCTAGAACTTTCTTATCCTCCATTTTAATCAATTATACAATCATACAAATGTTGGAACATTTAAAAGATCTTTCTCAATTAACCCCTTCCTCACCTTATAGATAAGAAAACTGAGCTCCAAGAAGGACAAATGACTTAAACAAGGTTATGTAACTGGTAGTGGTGCCAGGGAGACCTTGCTCTCAGTCCAATCACATGTCTTTTTTTCTTAGTTGAATTGACATCTTCCTTCCTGAAACTCCCAGTTTTATTTTTTTATTTAAAGAACAAAAATACATTAAAAAGAAGATCCATTTATCTTTCACATTAAGTCCTATAACTATTACTAGATTGTAAGAAATGTTTTTAAAAGGCTAAAAAATATAAACAACTGCATCTTTCTGTTTCTTAGTGAAAAAGATAATTATTAGTATTTAAAGGTTTTACTCCTCAAAAATAATACTACATGAGAATTCATAGTAATAGAGATAGCAACAAAGACCATTCCTTCCCCCAGGAAATGGAAATAGACACTTAGTCAAAATACTACATATCTGGAAACTTGCATCTGATCCTTCAGAGAGAGGTCAAATGTAATCCACAAGAAAATGTCTTTCAGAATATCATATTCTGAAGTTCCCTCTTGGGACCCATTTTTTGTGGCCTTTGTCATAGCCAATGGCAGATATAGGTACAATAAGGTAAATTTTTATGTACTTATTCACTCAGGAGATTTTCTATGACAGTGAAATTTCCTTTGAAGTTCATATTTGTTCTTTTCACAACAAGCAGGACCTTTAAAAAAAATTTTTTTAAACATTAAAAATTGTTAATGTTTATTTTTGAGGGAGAGAGAGAGAGAGAGAGCGAGCAGGGGAGGGGCAGAGAGAGGAGGAGACACAGAATCTGAAGCAGGCTCCAGGCTCCAAGCTGTCAACATAGAGCCTGACGTGGGGCTCAAACCCACGAACTGTGAGATCATGACCTGAGCCAAGTTGGACTCTTAACCAACTGAGCCACCAAGGCACCCCCAAGCAGGGCCTTTTAAATACAAGAATATTTCATTTGTTTCCACACATAAAACAAAACCAAAACCAAAATATACTAAGTTCCACTGATGATATATATATATACATATATATATTTTTTTTTTTGCATTTTTAATGCATTATTCAGTGTTGACCTTCAAAAGCTCATTGTACAAAACATCATCATACAACTTACAGCCAGAGGGTTAACTCAGTGATTGTGTAGTGTACCATTTCCCCAACTGGCGTCCACATGTAGGCTGAGGATGGCACTTTTGAAAGGGAGTGTGGGGAGCTAAGGACGCAGAATTGGAGGAGAAAGATGGCCATAATGACAGACACTGCTACACACTCAATTTAATTTAGGAAATTCTGGGCCCGCATAAACAGGCTTATGCCAGGATTTCTCAGAGCTTCTAACATGCTAGTGTTTACTATGACTATATCGACCATACAAACTAGTTTGCTCGGACAGCTCCAGTTTGGAACTGCTGTTGATTGATGTTTCAGCATCAATAGCACTGTCTTTCATTTCTGCCATCCTACCTATGGTTCTTTCAGTCGGGGAGTGTGAATACAGTGCAAAGATTTTCTTCAACTTATATGACCAAGGAAATACCTGTATCTACATTCCTATATCTATCTCTTAGAACAAGTGCACAGAACACACAGTTCAGGAAAAGCTGATCCACTCATTCTCATTTGATAGGCTGAGGAAACTAGGGACAGAGAATTGAAGAGACTCAGCTACAGAACGGCAGGATGGAGCTAAAGCCTAGACTGCCTGGCCCCTTTCTCTGATACACTTTCCTACATCACAGGTTGCTATACCACAACACTCTTAACATGAAGTTTAAATGTCCCATTATTAGATAGCAAGTATTATATATTTTCTCCTAATACAAAAGCAAGTCACCCAATTTCACATGTTAATTTTTTTTTTTAATCGTAACTATAGAATGAACCAAAGGTGCAGCCAATGAGAAAACAGTACCTCGTAGTCAACTCTCCAAGCCTGTAAGCCAAGTTCACTTATTTCCTATTCTCTGCTTTCCCTCCACTGACTCTGGCAAATATGAGGTGACCGATTTCTTCATATCTTCAAAGATTCACTGGTCTCATAGGTGTGTCTATGGGGGATAATTTTATCAACTACCAGACTTGCCGGTACAAAGTACTCTGTATAATGTTTTAATCCTATTTATGGTCCCAAGTGTGCTCTAACTAAGGATACTACTTTCTTGGGCCATTTGGTACCTATGACAACTCTAAAGAGTTTAAAATTACAACAAAATCCCTTTATTTTTTCTCAGTCTCTACTTGCTTACTAACAAAAGCTATCTTCTGATTCTGGTTGCGCCACAAGATAGGGCCTTAAGTGAAAATCATACAAAGAATTCTATCTTTAAAAATCAGTTATTCACACTTTGGGTCACACATGGCCACTGCTATTTCTAGCTAACTGTTATATATTGTAGGTAACTTAGGTACTTGTTTTAGAGAAGAGGAAGTGAATGATTGTATAAACTTTAAAAATAAAGTTATTTCTTATTAGCTAAGAAGTATAAATTTTCTGCAGGGAGAAGTAAATAAAAAATACTAGTTAAAATGAGGTTTAAACTCAGGAAATTCATTTCACTTCTATACAGTATATCATTTTGGTCATTATCAAGAAAAGGGAGTTAATATTAATCTTAGACAAGATAACTAATCAAACAGATGAAAAGAAAATCATAAGGTGATTAAGGCAGGAGAGCATTTCCAGAGAGAATCTATTCTTGGATGTGTGGGTGGAGACAGGAGGTTACGGGGCAAAACAGCCTTTTCTCATAACCAGATTGGAAGTTGTGATGCAGTGTGGAGCTTTGACTTTTGGGACAGCACTCTCTTCTATGATGAAGAAAAGGATTGCCTACAATCATTTACCACCTGAAGTAATGAACTTACTCACATCTAACTACTGTACTCAGAACCACCTTTAAAAAAAAAAAAAAAGAATACAGATATTGATCACATCAAACGTTTTCATTGAGAAGTTGACACAGACACCCATATAGTTTATCATGGATGGTCTCAGAAGCTTTCCTGGGTGTGAGAAACAGAACTACAGGCCTTTTTGTATAAGTTCCTGTATATCTTGTCCATGCTGTTCTCAAAGAGGGGTCGGTGGGATTTTCCTTTATAAGACGCTGCCCTGTTGGACCAGTATTCACCGTCATCCAAATGGAGAGTGTCATGTGGCCGCTGAAATGAGCTATAAAAAGGATATAAAGTATTAAAACTGGTGAAACGCAATGAGAGGTAGTATTATATAAATCAAATATTTACTGAGTACTTTACAGGTGTGTGATACTCTGGGCTATGAGAAATAAAAGACAATAAGGTCTGTGGCTTCAAAGAGTGACCTATTTGTATGAAACTATTACAATACAATAAAATGAAAATTGTGCATAAGAGACAGAGTTGCAAAGAATTCAGAGGAGAGAGATAGGTGTGGTGTGGTAAAAGTAGAGTGCAGATACTGTGGTGTGGCCAGTCATGAGAGCACCTGGCCTCTAAAGTCAGGCACACCTAAAACTGAGGAACAGCTCAATCCTTTATAAGCTGGGGGACCTTGGGCAATTTATTTAATCATCCAGAGTCTAGGCTTCCTTTATTTTTGCAGTATTCGTTTAAAAATCAAAGATAACATGTGCAAAGTGCATAGTACAGCACTTACTTTGCACATGGAAGTTATTAAGTATGAGGCTCTAAACTTCTAGGTACTTTATAGATATTTATCTAACAATCTTAGGAAATGCTGAAGTTGGTAACTGTGGAAACTAAGATTCAGTGACGTCAAGTTACTTGCCTATGACCACTCAGCTAGTAACTGGCAAAACAGAAAGGAATATCATGTCTGTGGCCCTATGGCCCCTTCCACTATGGCATACTGCTACTGTCTTCAAGGAGGAGTAGAAAATTACCCTAAATATGAATCATTTTTGGAAAATGGAAAACAAGGTGGAAGAGTCTGTATTTGAAGTGATAAGGATCCAATCTTGAGGGTCTTGAAGAAAAAAGAATAGATAGGAAGCTATGAAATAGACCAGGACTAGGCTAGTTTTAATAAGAATAGAGAAGAAAAAGCCACTGTTTTCGAAGGTTTGATAGTGCTTTTTAAAACATACCAAAGTTACAATTTTACTATCATAAACATTAAGTTCTGGGCTTAACATATTATTTGCTAGGAATAAAATGCTGACTTTTTCAAGGACTGAGTTTATTTTTTAATAAACAATTTACCTACTTCAATAAATTAATTAATTGTTATAGATAAGACTCTCAGGCACGTTAGAGATTGTGACATTTGTGTCATATAAAACTGTATGTTCTGGGGTGCCTGAACTGGGGCTCAGTCAGTTAAGCGTCTGACTTCGGCTCAGGTCATGATTTCATGTTTTATGAGTTCGAGCCCCGCGTCAGGCTCTGTGTTGACAGCTCAGAGCCTGGAGCCTGCTTCAGATTTCGTGTCTCCCTCTCTCTCTGCCCCTCCCGAACTCATGCTCACTCTCTTTCTCTCTCAAAAATAAATAAAACATTTTAAAAAATAAAAAAAAATTTAAAAACCTCTATGTTCTGGTTATTAAATGCCACAGATATATTTTCTTCATAGATTTGGAACCTCACTTCAAACAATTTCTTCCTTGACTTAACAGTCCAATGATGTTACTTCTATTGTCAACTGTGAAACAGGAACTCTTAGGGCTATATATCTACAAGAAGAATTGGCTATTCTACCTGAATAGCACCAGGTTCTAACACCTGAACACAAAGACACCACAAAAAAAGGCATGGAGTAACTGGGTTATCATTTTTGGAACTTGACATGGTGTCAGTGAGGATGTAAAGTCATGAGAACATTTACACACTTACTTTGGAAGAGTTTGGCATGACCCGATAAGGTTGAATATGCAACTTCAAGCCAGTAATACCACTCCTGGCTACCCCAGTGAAATTCTTGCACATGTGTACCATGAGACATGTGCAAACTTGTTCATAACAACACTCTTTGTAACAAAGCTAAGAACTGGAAGCAACCTTAAATACCCATCTACATTAGAACACATGTGCATACCATGGTATATGCATACAATGGTACAGTATGCAGCAGAGAAAATAGGGAAAATTAATGATCTATAGCTACATGCATCAGTTGGGATGAAACTGAAAAACCAACTGAGTGGGGGAAAAAAGCAAATTTCAAACAATTACAGTTGTACTTGCATTTATATAAAGTTTAAAACAAGAAAAATTAAACAACTTATTGCCTAAGGATAGATTCATGTGTGGTATAACTACAAAGGAAAAAAAAGAAGGATTAACAGAAAAGCTACACTAACAGTTATCTCCATGGAAAGAGAAGCAATTGGTTGGGAGCATAAGGTGGCCTGGTAGGTATGGATTGTGTTCTATAAAGCTGGATGGTGAGTAAATGGGTATTCATTTATTATCATTACTATTATTATTTATGATGCACAAACCTTAAATATATTTCTCGGTTACAGTTACTGTACAAGTTCTTAAAAATTCACTTCTGTGAACCATGACAATAGGTTTCTCTACTTCCTGATGGCTTTGCTAAAATGAAATTCCACCTCATATCTCCTAGTAACATTTACTAGGTCTTGTGAAACTTTCTTTATACTTGGTGTAAAAAATTTCATGCTGGAAAATTTTGAAAGTGATATAGTCTCTGGGATAACAAAGGCATTTTAAAACATGATTATGATCACTTCTATCTTGTCCATTCAGTTAATGAGGGGTAATTAAGACAATTTTTAATAATGTCAGTATAATATTTAAAATTTTTCAGAAGGCTTTAGCCAAGTCTTAGTGCTATTGCTTTGATACAGAGACCACATTTCTTTCATTAGCTCTGCTCAAGAAATAGTCTACCCACTGAATACAATTTCTGATTTCATACATTTTTCACCAAGCCTAATTCCTGTTGTCACTTACAAATTACTTTTTTTTTTTTTTTTGACAGTTTGAGTCAAGTGATAAAGAAATCAACACACAAATATGTTACTGGAAACATTTCTGCATCTCTTGTGCCTCTGCAACTGTACCTCCCAGCCTAGGCCCCCACATTTGCCTGTGTTCCCTCAGACTATGTTAGGGGTCCCACCAGGTTTTGTTCTGTTTGCTCGGTTTTTCCTTGTTGTTGTTTATTTGTTGTTTTGTTTTGCAACAAGTCATGAGCTAATTAAAATTTCACAAAATGCAGGTCTGTCCCTTATCTCCTTGTCCACAAACATCAACTTTACCACATGCTGAAGGCCAGATAATAACGTTTTTTTCCAAGCTCTACATTGTGTTTAGCAGCCAGGCTAGCTCACTACAGAAAACCCACTCAACAGAAATTTGAATTTCCGACACACACTGCTACCTGGCTCTCAGAGGGGTAAGCAGAGGTAGGACCTGCTAACTTTAAAAATCATTGTGTAGACTATTTCTGAGATTGTAGACCAAATTCCTATCCCAATCATAAATTACTATATTTAATGTTATCTGGCATATAGATCTGCAACAGCGGTGGTTCCATTAGACAATACTTTTTTTTTTCATGTCTCAAAGTTGCCTTAAAGTATCACCTCGGTGGCTTGCAATGAATAAATAAAATTCAGAAAGCTTTTTAGAAGCAAATGTGAACCCGATAAGGGTTTGTAAAGAAGAGCTAAAGCAGCCAAAATACACATTCTAATGCTTTTTGATCTTGTAAAATTTGGCAGGGAGTTTATTTCTATTTAAAACTGCAAAATTTTCAATTTAGTAAACAATATTGTGATTGTATGGAGAGAATGTGGGAATTAGTTCAGTTTGGGAGTCTGAACTGCAAAACATACATATGAACACATAATAGGGCCTAATACGGTCCACAGGTGCAAAGAGTATCAGAATCCTAAAGATGATATTTACTTCCAGACATGAAAGCATTAGCTCTCTAATGAACTATCAACATACTGAGTCAATTCTGATTTTCCATTACTGGGTACATTAATAAGTTTAAAATGTGTGACACTAAAAAGTTTTATTATAGTAGTAGGCTTTTAAAAACTATACTTCTCTATTTTACCATGAGTATCTTCAGCATTCATTCATTCGAAGCATTTAGTGAGTTCCTACTAAACTCTAAAAAGTACTGCATTAATGCTATAGTAAAATGGTTACTTTCAAAGTAGTGATGATATTTTATTAGTGGAGTGCATTTTGTTTTTATTAACTTACTCTTGCTACTTAAGTAGAAGCCCTGTATTTAATTATGACAATACCATTAAGAAAAAAAAGACAAAAAACAACAGACCAGGATAATCCAAGAACTGGGCAGTTTCAAATCCTAAGTGTTGACAGAACCTAGTTTATATGTCAAGAACAGAAAGGTCTTAGGTAGTTTAACATGAACTAGGAGACAAAGGACATTACTAATTTTGTGCTTAGAGAAGGGTAAACTCACTTGAAACCCTGATGTTTTCTACGTCAGTATCAAATGAAGACCAAGCGTATACTATTCTACACATAGTCTTCATAAAAAGTATCTATAAGGTGATATTCACTGAAAAGAAGGTCAAAGGTAAGATGGACATGCTACCCCCAAAATATTAATTCTAAGAAATAAATGGAAGGTCATGAGAATTATAAAATTTGCCATTTATACTCAGAGAACCAGTGCTGAAAGTGACTTTAGGGGCCCCTTGGTGGCTCAGTTGGTTAAGCGTCTGACTTCTCAGGTCATGATCTCATGGCCCGTGAGTTCGAGCCCCACGCCAGGCTCTGTGCTGACAGCTCAGAGCCTGGAGCCTGCTTCGGATTCTGTGTCTCCCTCTTTCTTTGCCCCTCCCCTGCTCATGCTCTGTCTCTCTCTGTCTCTCAAAACTAAATAGACGTTAAAAAAATTAAATAAATAAAAGAAGTATACTCAAAGAAATTTATTGAAGACTAATTACTTATAGGTCACTTATTTCTCTCCATGACTAAGAATGTGTAGAAATGAGCCACTGACAACAAATAAAGTCTGTCAGCTTTCACTACTATTAATTCCTCTGTTGATTCCTTATCTAGAGATGTTATTAAATATCACGATCAAAAAATGACTTTACTTAAATAATAGTTTTAGCAATGTAACTGATCACTTTAATTAAGAACCCTATCTTAATATTTGAACTATTTTTCTAAGTTCAGCTCCTACTACACGTCAGAAACCTTGACGGCCAGTCAAAACCAAAGATAAGTAACATATCTGTGCCCTCAAGGAGCTCACATTTAATAAAAGAAAGCAAGATAAACACATAATGAAATAGTTATCATGAGAAAAATATTGCTAGTTGAAATGAAATATATGAGAAGTAGTGGCAGCATAAGGAGAAAATGCCTAACAGTCTGCTGAGGTCATGAAAAATACCTCAGAAGAGAGAAAGACTTGACCTTAGTCCTAGAGAATAAGTAGGCATTCACTAGATAAAGAAGACAGAGGTTACTCCAGGCATCATATTATATAACAGAATCAAGGCATAAAACAGCCTGGAATATCATGAAATGCCAGGCATATCTGGAGAGGTAAGAATAAAGTAAGATTTAACTGTTAGAAGTAAAACAGAATTTTGTCCTAGAGGGAATAATGAGCCTATAATGGAGGGATACAGAAGGGATTTCTACTATGAGTGGGAGATTGAATCAAGATTACTCTAAAGTCTTAGCCTCAAGTATTATTTTTTCCCAACTATTATTTTTAATAATATGTGTATAGGATACAAGTGGTCTTTATTTAAACACAAAATATAGTATTTTAAACTGATATTTTAAGTCATCCCTCTAGTTTCACGAATACAGGTTAAATTCAGTATCATTATCATGTCCATAGAGAATGTCTCACTTGTTTTTATTATTCTTTTCTGAATTCCTCCCCATACTTTGAGTAAAAAGAACTAGACATAGAGATGATCTAATGTAGACAGAGTACAGCTGTAATACTTTAGGATGTTTGCATGTTTTGCCCTGGTTAAATAAAATAATGAACATATTTTTTACTCCTAAATTATCATTAAAGCTTAAACATCTGCAATTCAAGCATAATATGAAATTCTACTTATTATGGCTCTCAGACCTAACTTGGGATTGCTGTTAGTGATCTATTCCATGTCATCATTCGGTCAGCAGTCCACCTATCTAACCTTATCTAGTTAAGACCATAATTACCTACTTGTTTATGAGAATGTCATAAAATCACAATTCTTACTGAAAGTTATATTTAATGTATTACTTTCTTATGACTTATTTAAAAAATTAAATTAGTCTGCCAAGAATTGCTAGTCACAAAACCATTCTAGTTGTTTAGTAGTATTCTTTAAGGGGGCAACAAGTTGAACTCTGGGCATGCGTGGCATCAATATCAAGTCCAATTACCAAGGTCATATTTTTGTTTTAAAAAATGAATACAGGGGCGCCTGGGTGGCTCAGTCTGTTAAGCGTCTGACTTCAGCTCAGGTCATGATCTCACAGTTCGTGGGTTTGAGCCCCACATCGGGCTGTGTGCTAACAGTTGGGAACCTGGAGCCTGCTTCAGATTCTGTGTCTCCCTTGCTCTCTGCCCTCCCCAACCCGTGCTCTGTGTCTCTGTCTCTCAAAAATAAACATTAAAAAAATAAATAAACATTAAAAAAAAGTTTTTTAGATGAATACAACACTGCCCTGTCCTAATCATCAGAAACTTTTCTAGACCCCTAAGCTACAAATTTTACCCTTTGAAAAATCACATAAATATGCGGCACCCCTAATATTTCTGAATATAACAGAACTTCTAGACAAAAAGAAATTTTAAAGAAAAAGAAAAATTAAATTTCAAGTATTTAATGAAAAAGGATTTTATGATACTTGACTTAATAACACAAGATCCAATGAATTCAAATTAGATCAAGCAACATTTTCTCACTTGAAAATGAAAGCTTGTTCTTAGTTATTTAAGAGATTTTAAGTCTGTATATTATTTAGATTTTTTCTTCCACTTGTTAACACTAAAGATAACTTTTTGGCTATTTATTACATCTTAGTAGATGCATCAGATTAATCAGAAAGTGACCAATAGGGGAGAGATGAAAACTACCATCAAGCCTGTATTATTTAAAAACATATAGTCAACTGATGGTTACCAGAGGGGAGGTGCTAGAGGGGATGGGTTAAATAGATGATGGGTTAAGCAGTGCACTTGTGATGAACACTGGGTGTTATGTGGAAGTGTTCAATCACTATATTGTACACCTGAAACTAATATTACACAGTATGTTAACTAACTGGAATCTAAATAAAAACTTAAAATATATACACATAGTCAAAATTTACTCAGTTCTGTCACAAATAATTTCACAATTAAAACATTATATTGAGCATATTTCTGCTGTTAGTATCCTGAAAAATATGCAGAAGTAAATAGAAAACAGCTTATATCAATAGCTAGTTCCATAAAAGAAAAATATGGTTAAAAATGTCAGGCGATAGTCATAAAAGGCCAATTCATATTCTAACCATGAACTTAAAATTATTTTTATGCTTACTTCTCTCTTTTTGTGACCAACCCCCATCTATATGAAACATCATTTATGCTTGGTCTTTAATTAGGATTAATGTTCAAATAAAATAGTGATGACAGAAGTACACAACAAATATGGAGAATTTTCAACATCCTGAAAACTGAAGAAATTTTAAGTATACATAGCAGGTACTAAAAAACATCCCAGGACCTTGGGAACTGGCAAGGCTACCATTGCAAATGTCTAAAATTTTCTAAAAGACAGGTAATATGCAAAAGAGAAGGAAGCTGGCACGGTAGTAGATTGTTTCCAAAATCTAGCTCCAAATTCCAAAGAACTTAAAGTAAAAGGTCACCTAACAACTCCCTGATAAGAGATTTCTTCAATATGAATTTCACACTCAAAGATGATGGAAGACATAGGACAATGAGCATGTATAGGCTGATGTGTACAAGGTAACAGCACTCCAATTTCCCATTATGCTTTTCCTGCAGAAAACACTGAATCTCTGCTATACTCCATGGATGATAATCACAATATATATCGGATCACAACACAAAGTATTGAGTCCTGGGCATAATTTTTAAGCAAAACATGAAAGAAATTATTTTTACCTATCAATATTCTCTATTTCATGAATCCCTATCATTATATATCCCTTTAATTCTTTTTTTAACATGATTTTATTTATTATTATTATTTTATTTTTATTGTAAGTAGGTTCCACACCCAGCATGGGGCTTGAACTCATGACCCTGAGATCAAGGGAGGCATGCTCTACAGACTGAGACAGCCAGGTGCCCCTCCCTTTAATTATTTAGACATGATTTCCTTTAGTTCTTTGAACATAGCTGCTAAATCCAATATCTGGGCCTCTTCAAAGTCAGTTTATAGTAACTTGTCCTTCAACTGTATGGGTTAGATTTTTCTATTTCTTACATGTCTCATAATTTTTTGATGAAAACAAGATTTTAGATAAAAATTGCAACAACTCTGGATTTTGACCTTACCAGGGTTTTGTTTTTGATTATTTGCTGCATGTCCTGTCTGGATTAAGGCTTGAAATCTGTTTCCCTTGCCCTGTGTAGTTTCTGGTGTTCCTTGTTACTTTTCTTTTTTTAAAAAAATTATTGTTTCAATTTTTAAGCCTGGCCTCATAGGAACTGCCCTTGGGTCAGCATAGCTTGGTGACCAGCAAATGATTGGTCAGAAAGGCTTCCATCCTGGGGCGCCTGGGTGGCTCAGTCAGTTGAGCCTCTGACTTTGGCTCAGGTCGTGATCTCCCTGTTCCCAGGTTCGAGCCCTGTGTCAGGCTCTGTGCTGACAGCTCAGAGCCTGGAGCCTGTTTCAGATTTTGTGTTTCCCTCTTTGTCTCTGCCCCTCTGCCACTAGTGCTCTGTCTCTCTCTCTCTCTCTCAAAAATAAACATGAAAGAAAGAAAGAAAGAAAGAAAGAAAGAAAGAAAGAAAGAGAAAGAAAGAAAGAAAGAAAGAAAGAAAAGAAAGAAAAGAAAGAAAGAAAGAAAAGCTTCTATCTTTTTGCCAATGGATCTATGTGTGGCTTGGAACATACATTCAAAATTTATCCAGTTTACAAGCTTGCCCTAGGTATTACTTTCTGTCTTCAAAAGGGCTCATATTTAGCTGTGGACTAGTGGCTCCCTAAGGCCCCTCCAGTTTCTCCTGAACATATTTGCAGCCTTATACATGCACATAATGTTCCAGACTACCAGGGATAATTACAACTTTATCAAGACCAATCTGGCTACCTGGTCCCTGGATCTTTGATGTCTGTCCCCACAAGTAGTCAGACCTCAAGTCTTCTCTTACTGTTTGCTAGTGGGATAATTATTGTTTATTAACCTCCTTGCATATGGGATTTCCCATGCTCTGCTTCATACAGTTAGTCTTCTCTGGCAGCAGAGATGCTGGTCTTTCAGCATGACTGCCCCAAGGAGCTAGGGACTGGGAGTTCCAGGCAAAATGCCACTGAGTCCTACTGCCCTTATTAAGACTCAGACTCAGTAGATTTTCTTGATAAATGCTTCTCAATTTGTTATATATGCCTTTGGTCAATTTCCAGAGTCCTAAAATTGTTGTTTTTGACAATTCTGTCTAGTTGTTGTCTAGTTGAATTGGGGAAAGGATTTGCTGAGCTCCTCACTTAGCCATTCCAAGGGTCCATGCAGACTTCCTCTCAACCTCTGTGTCAATGTGTGTCTGCAAAGGGGTGATATTAAGCCAAGACCCCCAAACTTCCTCTTGATATCTGCTGATGGAAGCCTTAAGGCAAGCAAATGGGTGATTACTTTGAGTGTGGGTTCTCTCATCTTTGAGATGGAAAGTAGAATGAGAGGGACACCTTAGCCTAATATATATAATATGATTGAGGGATAAAACCAAAATAATACCGATTGTTTCAGTAGCTTCTGGAGCTAATATCACATATGCTCTTATAAAAGACCTTTGTCCTACCCTATCAGTCCTATCCTATCAGTCTGATAACTCTGTCCTATCCTATCAGTCTATATATATATATATATATATATATATATATATATATATATATGAGAAGTAACAACGAATATAAAGAAATCTCCAAAATGTGTAAACAGAACTTTTCTGATACTCTGCTTAACTCTTTCTTGAGAGGTACCAAAACAATCTCAGGTATTCAAAAGCTTAGCCATTAACATTGCTTGGTGAATTGGAAAAAGAACCAATACTGAGGTTTACAGCAAACTTTAAATAGACCACTGTTTTTCAAAATGTGGTCCTTACACAAGCTGCATTAGAAGCATCTATGATATTTCTTAAAATGTAGATTTCTAGGTCTCACCTCTATAGGTAAGGAATCAGAATCTATGGGGTATAAAGAAGAAATCTATATTTTAAAGAGGCAACCCAGGTAAATATTATGCATACAAAAGCATGAAAATCAGGTACTTTTCTTTATCAACCCTATCCATTCTTACCCAAATTAGAATTAAATATATGGATTAAGAACCAAAATTGGGATGCTAAATACATATAGTAGTAATCTAGAGCATAGAACTTTAAGTAAATAATAATAACAAAAGATAAAAATTCTTCTTCCTCAAGGTGTGGACTTTCTTGGATCTTCTTTTTCCTGTTTGGATTGCTTCTCCAAACTCACCTATAATATACTACTTCCCTTGATGAGATGTCCAGGTTGCCTCTTGGTTGGGAAGCAGTAGCTTTGGGAAAGGAGTTCACATTTATATTCTGTGTAATGGGCAAAAGAAGTCCTCACATGTTCACAGAATGTTTAGCCTAACTTACCAGGGTAAAAATCAGAAACTTCAGTCCAAAACTCAAATTAGCAATAAAACATATTCCATTATCTGGAGCTTGTTTCTTATACTGGCTTTTCAGGAAACTCAGGAAGGTAGAAGCCATATGGTAATCAGTGGTATAGCACCAAAGGATTCAGAGAACCTTCAGTTACATAAACTCACAATTTACATTCAATTTTTAATAGCACATTCTATGGCAACTGACATAGAGATTTAAAAAATCTTCATGAAATTTGCTACCATAATCTTGCAAAAATTTTACTATTACTAACATTTCTGAAATATTAGGCTAGAAGAACAACTTTTCTTAGGTTATTAAAAAAAAAAGCTTAGTCATTTCCCAAAATTATGGAAACTATTGTTTGAATGAGAATGTGCTTGAAAATAAGTTCTGGACAGACAAATATACTATAAATCTTAAGTAAAATGGAAAATATCACCCTTAATAAAATATATTTGTTTTCCTTGAAAAATTGCAGTAATGCAATCATTAAAATATTTTGTTGTTGTCGTTAAAGAAAGAGCATGCGTGCAAGCAAGGCAGGGGCAGAGGGAGAGAGAATCCGAAGCAGGTTCCATGCTCAGCACAGAGCCAGACATGGGGTTCAATCCCACGACCCCAGGATCATGACCTGAGCCGAAATCAAGAGCTGGAAGCTCAACTGACCTAACCACTCAGCCTCCCCAGTAATTTAAGTATTTTAATAAGTTTTATGTAGGTAAACATAAAAATAAATAATAATTATCAATTTATGTCTAAATTTCCCACAAATCCAGCAGATTAAAAAGCAGGTTGTTTTTATAGAAACTGTGAGAAAGATCTCTACATGCTGCATTAGTCCAGCTCATACCTATACTCTGGGTCACTGTCATAGGCAGAGTCTCTGTATAAAAGACCTCTTTTCAGCTCCAGTTCATCTTCTTTCTCTGGGTCTCTCTCATCCTGAAAAATTTAAAGATTTCCATTAATTCATTTTGCAATTAAAATGATCTCTATGTTTCTTTGGGAAATGCTCTCCCTCTCCCCCATTATAAGAAATGAATTGAATGCTTGGATTTCTTAAAAAGAAACAAAAGGGGAGGTGAGAATTTGTTATTCTGTTCAATAAAACAAATATGATTTTATTCTATTTATGCTAATATGGCTTATCAAAGACTAGACACTGGTAGATATTTCTTGCATCAATTAATGAACAGGAATGGGTACTGTGTCAAGATATGTAGTAAGATATGTAGCAATGTCTTACATATTGTCATGTGAACTCCTAAAAGATTGCACCTGCACTCTGAAGAATAAGTACCTGGGAAACTTATGTAGATGTAAGCATTCTAACACGTACCTACTATTCATAAGCCAAAATGCACTAACAAGCCACAAGAATAAAAATGAAAGTCAAGGCAGTTAGAATCAAAATACATAGCTACTGGGGCACCTGAGTGGTTCAGTCGGTTAGGCGTCCAACTTCGGCTCATGTCATGATCTCACAGTTTTTGAGTTCAAGCCCTGCATAGGCTCTCTGCTGTCAGTGCAGAGCCTGCTTTGGATCCTCTGTCCCCTTCTCTCCCCCCAACTCCCACCTGCTCCTGCTGTCTGTCTCTCTCAAAAAATAAACATTAAAATAATAAATAAAAAAAAAAGACATCGGGTTTTGAATCCCAGCTGAGCACCCAGGAGGCACAGGAGAACTGTGGAGCAGGACAGGCTCACCATTGGCACTACTCTGCACGGGCTGCCTGAATAGCATGGTTTGAGACTCCCAGTCCAGGGAGGAGAGATTGGGGTGTCACCAATACCAACACAGCAGGGCTTCAAGAACAGGACAGTGGCCCCCAGTGGAGGTGGGACCCACTAACACCAAACCCCACCCCTCCATGCCTGGTAACTGCTTAGCTACTAGAGCAGGACTGACACTGACTGAACTAGACAGTCTCTCATCCAGACCAGCACAGTCACCAATACCAGGTACCAATAGACAAGTGTCCTATAGTTTTATATATTAGTCTGGGTTTTTTTTAATTTTTAAATTTTTCTCTTTTCTTTCCTACTCTTCTCTTTTCCCTTCTTTTTCTTTCTACCCTCCTCTTTCTTTCTTTTTTTTCCCCTTTGGAATTGGACATAGTTTCTGGTCAAGTCTTACTTTACATATATATTTTTTTCTTTCTTTCTTCTTTCTTTTTCTTTCTTTTCTCTTTCTTTTTCTTTCTTTCTTTTCTTTTTTTCTTTCTCTCTTTCTTTCTTTCTTTCTTTCTTTCTTTCTTTCTTTCTTTCCCTTTTCTGGTTGTTTGTTTCATCAGGCATTTTTACTCTATTCTTTTTATACCTTTTCTGTAACTCCTTCTTCTTCATTTTCCTATCTCTCACTGGATTAAGCCTTCTAGTTTTTCTAATTCTCTGACTGGTCTTTTTTTTTCTTCACCCTCTCCATTTCTGTCTTTGTATGAGATAACGTTCCTCCCATTTCCTTTTTTCCAAGGTTACTTCAATGAACAAATCAAAGCACAGCTGGTGGAAGGTCCAAACAATCCACCACTATGAGCAGTGGGACAGAGCAGCCAAATTTGCAACAACAAAGTCCATGCCAACACATTCCAAAAACACTTCCTAAAAGCCAGGTGCTGGACGGTGTATGACCCCTTTTTAATACAGCAGGACTCACAGGTGCAGGACACATAACAAGCTATTAAAACATGTAAAAGACAGAAACCTAGCCAAAATGATAAAACAGAAGAATTCTCTTCAAAAGAAATTCCAGGAAGAAATGACAGCCAGGGAATTGCTCAAAACAGACATAAACAATATGTCTGAACAAGAATTTAGAATAAAAGTCATAAGACTAATAGATGGGCTTGGAAAAAAAAAGCATAGAAGAAAGAAGAGATCTACTGCTGCAGAGATCAAAGACCTAAGAAATAGTCATGATGAGGTAAGAAATGTTGTAAATGAGATACAAATAAACTAGATGCAGTGACAGCAAGGATGGAAGAAGTAGAGGACAGAATAGGTGAAATAGAAGATAATATTGTGGAAAATGATGAAGCTGAAAAAAAGAGGGAAAGGAAATTACTAGACCATGAGGAAAGAATTAGAGACCTAAGTGATTCAATGAAACGAAATAATATCTGTATCATAGGAGTTCCAGAGAAGAGAGAGAGAAAGGGGCAGAAGGTTTATTTGAACAAATTATAGCTAAAAACTTCCCTAATCTGGGGAAGGAAACAGGCATCCAACTCCAAGAGGCACAAAGAACTCCCTTCAATATCAGTGAAAACGGTCAACAGTATAACATAATATAGTGAAATTGACAAAATACAAACATAAAGAGAGAATTCTGAAAGCAGCTAGGGACAAACAGGCCTTAACCTACAAGGGTAGACACATAAGGGTAGAAGCAGACCTGTCCACTGAAACTTGGCAGGCCAGAAGGAAGTGGCAGGAAATATTCAATGTGCTGAATAGGAAAACTATGCAGCCAAGAATCCTTTGTCCAGCAAGGCTGTCATTCAGAATAGAAGGAGAGATAAAGGCTTTCCCAGACAAACAAAAACTAGAGGAGTTCATGACCACTAAACCACCACTGCAGGAGATCCTAAGGGGGGTACTCTGTGAGTGGAAAGCAGCAAAGACTATAAAGGTCCAGAGATATCACCACCAACACAAAAAGTACAGATAACACAATGGGACTAAATCCATATCTTTCAATAATCACTCTGAATGTAAATGGACTAAATGCCCCAATCAAAAGACATGGGGTATCAGAATGGATAAAAAAACAATATCCATCTATATGCTGCCTACAAGAGACTCATTTAAGACCTGAGGACACCTGCAGATTGAAAGTGATGGGATGGAGAACCATCTACCATGCTACTGGATGTTAAAAGCAAGCTGGAGTAGCCATACTTATATCAGACAAAGACTGTAACAAGAGATGAAGAAGGGCATTATATCATTAAGGGGTCTGTCCACCAAGAGCAGCTAGCAATTGTAAATGTTTATGCCCCCAACGTGAGAGAACACAAAAATATAAATCAATTAATGACAAACAAAAATAAATGTATAGATAATAATACTGTGATTGTAGGGGACTTTAATACTCCACTGACAACAATGGACAGATCATCTAAGCAGAAAAACAAGAAAACAATGGCGCTGAGTGACACATTGGGCCAGATGGACTTAACAGATATATTCAAAACTTTTCAACCAAAAGCAGAATATACATTCTTCTTGAGTGCACATGGAACATTCTCCAAAACAGATAACATACTCGGTCACAAAACAGCTCTCAACAAATATAAAAGGATTGAGATCATACCATTCATATTTTCAACCACAATACTATGAAACTTGAAATCAACCAAAAGAAAAAATTTGGAAAGCCCCCAAATACATGGAGGTTAAAGAACATCCTACTAAAGAATGAATGGCTCAACCAGGATATTAAAGAAATTAAAAAATATATGGAAGCAAATGCAAATGAAAATACAATAGTCCAAACTCTTTGGGATGCAGCAAAGGCAGTCCTAAGAGGAAAATACATTGCAACTTAGGCCTATATTAAGAGGCAAGAAAGGTCCCAAATATATAACCTAACCCCACACCTAGAGAAACTAGAAAGGAACTAGCAGCAAAGAAACCCCAAAGCCAGCAGAAGAAGAGAAATAATAGAGATCAGAGCAGAAATAAATATAGAATCCAAAAACAAAACAAAACAAAACAAAGCAAAACAAAAAACAAAAACAGAAAACAGTAGAACAGATCAATGAATCTAAAAGCTGGTTTTTTGAAAGAATAAACAAAATTGATAAACTCCTAGCCAGACTTAACGAAAAGAAAAGAGAGGACCCAAATAGATAAAATCACAAATGAAAGAGATCACAACTAACACCACAGAAATACAATTATTAGAGAATAATATGAAAAATATATAGTTATATGTTGCTATAGCCAACAAATTAGACAATCTGGAAGAAATGGACAAATTCCTAGATACCCACACACTACCAAAACTCAAAAGGGAATAAATAGAAAATTTGAACAGACTCTCCCCGCTTCCCTCAACCAGAGAAGAAATTGAATCGCTTATCAAAAATCTCCCAACAAAGAGTCTTGGGCCAGATGGCTTCCCAGGGGAATTCTACCAGACATTTAAAGCAGAATCAATACCTATTCTTCTCAGGCTGTTTCAAAAAAATAGAAATGGAAGGCTTCCAGACTCATTCTATGAAGGCAGCAAGCATTACCTTGATTCCCAAACCAGAAAAAGACCCTATTAAAAAGGGGAATAACAGGCCAATATCCCTGATGAACATGGATGCAAAAATTCTTAACAAGATACTAGCAAAGTGAATTCAACAGTATATTAAAAGAATTACTCACCATGATCAAGTGGGATTCATTCCTGGGCTGCAGGGCTGGTATAATATTCACAAATCAATCAATGTGATATATCACATTAATAGAAGAAAGGATAAGAACCATATGATTCTGTCAATAGATGCAGAAAAAGCATTGACAAAATACACATGCTTTGTTAATAAAAACCCTCATGAAAGTCGGGATAGAAAGAACACACCTTAACATCATAAAAGCCATATATAAAAGACCCACAGCTAATATCATCCTCAATGAGGAAAAACGAAGAACTTTCCTCCTGAGATCAGGAACATGATAGGGGATGTCCACTCTCACCACTGTTGTTTAACATAGCATTGGAAGTCCTATCCTCAGTAATCAGACAATAAAACAAGATAAAAAGACATCTAAATTGGCAAAGAAGTCAAACTTTCACTTTTCACAGATAAGACGATACTCTACATGGAAAACCCAAGTCTCCACCAAAAAAATGCTAGAACTGATACATGAATTCAGCAGAGTTGTAGGATATAAAATCAATGTATAGAAATCGGTTGCATTTCTATACAACAATAACGAAGCAACAGAAACATATCAAGGAATCAATCCCACTTGCAATTGCACAAAGAACCATAAAATACCTAGGAATAAACCTAACCAAAGAGGGAAAATATCTGGATGCTGAAAACTATAGAAAGGTTATGACAGAAATTGAAGAAGACACAAAGAAATGTTTTTCATCCCAGGCTCATGGAATGAAAGAACAAATATTGTTAAAATGTCTAGACTACCCAAAGCAATCTACACATTCAATGCAATCCTAATCAAAATAGCACCAGCATTATTCACAGAGCTAGAACAAACAATCCTAAACTTTGTATGGAACCAGAAAAGACTCCAAATAGCGAAAGTAATGTTAAAAAAGAAAACCAGGGGCGCCTGGGTGGCGCAGTCGGTTAAGCGTCCGACTTCAGCCAGGTCACGATCTCGCGGTCCGTGAGTTCGAGCCCCGCGTCAGGCTCTGGGCTGATGGCTCAGAGCCTGGAGCCTGTTTCCGATTCTGTGTCTCCCTCTCTCTCTGCCCCTCCCCCGTTCATGCTCTGTCTCTCTCTGTCCCAAAAATAAAAATAAACGTTGAAAAAAAAATTAAAAAAAAAAAAAAGAGAAAACCAAAGCTGGAGGTGTCACCATCCTGGACTTTAGCCTGTATTACAAAGCTGTAATCATCAAGACAGTATGGTACTGGCACAAAAACAGACACATAGACAATGGATTAGAGAACCCAGAAAAGAACCCACAAACATATAGTCAACTAATCTACTGCATGAGCCAATTCTTTAAAATTCCTCTTTGTCTCTCCATATATGCACATATGTATATACGTATGTATATATATGTCTACACACACACACACACACACACACACACACAATGTTCTGTTGTTTCTGTTTCCCTGGAGAATCCTGATTCATACACTATGAGAATGAGAAACTCCTACAACATACTAGTTCGGAGACTTCAGTACTTTACTTCCACCATGGATAGAACAGTCAAGACAGAAGATCAACAAAGAAATAGAAGACTTGAATCAACTAGACTTAACATTTATAAACACGCTACCAGAGAATAGCAGAATATACATTTTTCTCAAGTACACATGAAAAATTCTTCAGCAGAGACCTTACATTAAACCATAAAGTGAGTTTCAATAAATTTAAAAGGGCTTAAATCATACAAAGTATGTTATCTAGCCACAGTGAAATAAAATTAGCAAATTAAAATCTTTATTGAAAACTCTCCTATAAAGATGGGCTTATTTAAAATAGTTAAGATATGGGGCACGTAGGTGGCTCAGTCGGATAAGCATCCGACTTTGGCTCAGGTCATGATCTCACAGTTTGTGGGTTTGAGCCCCACTTCGGGCTCTGTGCTGACAGACAGCTCAGAGTCTGAAGCCTGCTTCAGATTCTGTGTCTCCCTCTCTCTCTGTCCCTCCCCGCTTGTGTGCTCTCTCTCAAATATAAATAAACACTAAATAAATAAATAAAATAAAATATTTAAGAAATAATCTCACACAAACTCTTCTAGAGAATGATTAGGAATATTTCCCAAATCATTTTTATGAGGCCAGCCAAAACTTAAGGAAGACATTACAAGAAAGGAAACTTACAGACCAATCACAATCACTAACTTAGATGTAAAAATACTCGGTAAAGCATTAGCAAATTGAAACCAGGGATATATATATTTTAAAAAGTTATGACCAAGAGTTTTGTTCCAAACATGCAAGCATGGTTTAACACTTGAATAATCAAGTAAGCAATTTACCACATTTAAATAAACCCAATTTTTTAAAACCTTTATTTATTTATTTTGAGAGAGAGACAGAAAATGAGCGGGGGAGGCGCAGAGAGAGAAGGAGACAGAGAATACCCAGCAGGCTCTGCTGAGAACGAGGAGCCCAATACGGGCTCGATCCCCACCATGACCTGAGTTGAAATCAAGAGTCGGATGCTTAACCGACTGAGCCACCCAGATGCCCCTTACCACATTAAATAAAGAGGAATAGCATATAATGACTCCCACAGATGCAGTGTCATAAAATCCATATACTTACAGTAAAAAAAAAATTTTTTAACTTACAGAAAACAAAGAATAGAAGGAACTTCTGTAATGTGGCAAAGAATACCCACAAAAAATGTACAGCATGCTTCATACTTAATGTTTAATTATAAAAAGCTTCCTCTTTGGGTGGCAAACAAGAAAGGATGCCCTGTATCACCACTTCTGTTTGATATTGCTTTGGAAACCCTAGATAGTGTAATAAGGCAAGAAAAAGAAATAAAAAGCATTAAGACTAAAGAGGGAGAAATAAAAATGTCACTATTTACATTATATATATACACACACACATAAAAAACAAAAACTACTGTCTATTAACATTAATATGTGAATGTAAGGTCACTGGATACAAGATTGTTGTATAAAAATATAATATAGTCATTATACCAAGAACGAATGGAAGATACAATTTTAAAGTATACAACTTATAATAGTATTAAAGTATCAAACATCTAAGAACAAATCTACCAAAAGAAATATAAGAATTCTAAAACTACAACATAATCAGGAGAAATTTAATATCTAAATTAATTTAAAAAGACACCACGATTGGAAGACTCAACATTGGTAAAATGTCAGTTCTCCCCTAGTGAAAGCACACATTCAATAAAATCCTGGCCAAAATCATAGCATGTTTTTTAAAACAGACCAGCTGATTTTGGAATGCAAATGGAAATTCAAAGAACAAGGAACAGTAAGCAAGAACACAGCTGAAAAACCTATGCTTTAGATATCAAAAGTTATCATAAACTTATAGCAATTGAGAGAATATGATGTTAGTACAAAATGAGTCAAATGAACACAACAGAAGAAAATCCAGAAACAGACGCACATATATACAGTCCTAATGGAATAGAATAGAATCCAGGACCATCTCCATGTAAACAGGGTAAGGAAAAAATGGTCATTTGAAAAAAAGATGATGGACCGTAAACATAGGGGAAAAAATAAACCTTCATCCAAATCTCACATTATACATACAAATCAAATCCACATGCATTGTAGATCTAATGTAAAAGGCAACATGACAAAAGATTTTTTAAATAGGGAAATATATTCAGAATCATAGTTGGCCTAAGTTTTCCTATATGAATGTAAAGAAAGCACTAATCAAAATACCAACCAAAAGGAGAGGAAAATTGGGCTACATTAAATTAAGAACTTCTATCCACATAAGGACTCTTACTAAGAAAACTAACACACATGTCACAGACTGGAATATATTCATAACATAGCACATGCCCATCAGAAAATGTCCAGGAATTAAAAGACTTTAAGAAGTATATGGTACACAGACAACAAGTCTAACATGTGCTTTTTGAGAAGCACTACAAAGGCCAAACTGGATAAAAACAAGAGACAATCACAGCTAAGTGCATAATAGTAAACTGTTGAAAAGAAATGACAAAGAAAAAAATCTTAAGGGAATTCTAGGAAGATGTTAGTGACAATGTGTGGTATGCAGAATAATGGTTCCCAAAGATGTCCATGCCTTAATTCTCAGAATCAGTGAACATATTACCCTACGTAACAGTAGGGAATTTTTAAGATTTGATTAAGGTTAAGGATCTTGAGAAAGGAAGATTACATCGGATCATCTATGTGGACCCAATCTAATCAAATGAGTTCTTAAAAGCAGAAAATTCTTTCATGGTTATGGTCATAGAGAGGGAGATGTGATTAGGAATAAGGGTAAAGGATGGGGTGCCTGGGTGGCTCAGTAGGTTAACATCCAACTCTTGATTCTGGCTTAGGTCATGATCTCACGGTTCGTAGGATCAAGCCCCATGTCAGGCTCTGTGCTGTCAGCATGGAGACTGCTTGGGATTCTCTGTCTCCCTATCTCTCTATCTCTCCCCTGCTCTCTCACTCTTTCTCAAAAATAAATAAATAAATATTAAGGAAAAAAAAGACTATAGCTATTTGCTGGCTTTGCAAATGGAGGAAATGGCCACATGCCAAGGAATACGAGTGGTCACCAGAAATTGATCCTTCCTTGGAAACTCTATAAAGAAAACAGCTCTGCTGATACCTTGATTTTAGCCCAATGAGACCCATGTCAGGTCTATACAAATGTAGGATAATCAATCTGAACTAAGTTTGTGGCAATTTGTTATGGTAGCAATAAAAAAATAATACTTAGCACAAATCCCCTCATAAAAACACACAGAAATGGTTTTGGGGTTAGATGGAATAATTCATGACAGACAAATACTCATGCTGAAAACTAGAAAAGACAGAAAAAGGGGCTCCTGGGTGGTTCAGTCAGTTAAGCGTCCAACTTTGGCTCAGGTCATGATCTCATGGTTAGTGGGTTCGAGTCCCGGGTCAGGCTCTGTGCTGACAGCTATGAGCCTGGAGCCTGATTCAGATTCTGTGTCTCCCTCTCTCTCTGCCCCTCCCCTGCTTGTGCTCTGTCTCTTTCTCTCTCAAAAATAAACATTAAATTTTTTTTAAACAAGACAGAAAAAAATAAAAATTTATGTTTTAAGTTATTAGAAAGGTACAGAAAAAAAGAAGGCTAGTGATACATTTCAGAGGAGAGAAACTTTCAAACGTGGACTGATGATCTGCACTTCCATTTTTCTTCAAAGCATTTGCACATCCTGAGCATGGGCTAGACGCTGAGAACCAGGACTTATATTAGATTAGAACAAGGGTCAGTGCTGTGATGCAGAAAAACCAATAACATTTTTGATGGTTGTACAAGAGTGGGATGATGTAACTAGAGTATTACGAGGCCTTAGATGCACAGTTTCTCAATTATGACATTTATTGATTTATGAAGCTGTGTAAAACTAGAGGGTATGAAGTTAACCCCAAAATATTGGAAAAGTAGAGTGAACGTTCCTACAGTTTCATGGTACTTAAGAGAGAAAGACCGACCAGAGTTAGAGGCCCTAAAACACAAGCAGCAAAAACCCTGGAGATAGTATGAACACTTAGGAACCTGTAACTGTTTTTAAACTGGAAACACTTGACAATCTGGGACTAGCTAGGCTAAAAAAAAAATCTGGTCTTGGCTCAGGCAAAGGCTATTTCTGGGGATGGAGCATCCAGCAGAACTTTTTGTAAATCACATCAAGCTCAAGAAGTAAAATTGAGAACTGCAAGAACCTCAAGCACAGAAGTGTCTTGTCACAGTATTTGCCAAATTATGAAGCTATGCCAGGTTGGGAGCAATAAGCTAATCCAAAAATGACTGAAAAGTGAAAGATCCATGCCATACATTTAGATGGTAATTAAAAGACAAATATCTGTCAGGAAAAAAAAAAAAAAACAACATCATCTATCCTGAGGGCACCTGACTTCTGGGAGGAGCTAGAACCAATCACAGAGCTGGTGCTGGCAGACAGACATCTTGGTGACTATGTAGAGCTGATGTCACAAACACAGAGATGAGAGGGGACTCAAATACATGAATATTTTCTGATGGTTCCTGGTATGGAAGTACAAGGCACTAAGCCTAAACTTTCTGAGAAGCAGGACATAAATTGCCTCAGTTTTTTGGTACTGAGAAGACAAAGACCTGAAAAACTCCAACTTGAAAGCACCATAGGCTAATGACCAAAAACAAAGGCTGCTGAAGTGAGATTTAGCAAAACTTTGATTAAGGATAAACTGAGATTTCCCAAAACATCAATATTGCCTCAACCCAGTTTGATCTCTTTTGAACAAGTTTAGCCCTGATGTTCCCTGCCTAGGAAAGGAAAGAGGGAACCCTCTCATCACCTGGAAAGATCTTAAGTTCTTTTAAAAATTGGGGCACCTGGGTGGCTTAGTCGATTGAGTGTCCGACTTGGGCTCAGGTCATGATCTCACAGTTCGTGTCTTTGAGCCCCGCGACGGGCTCTGTGCTGACAGCTCAGATCCTGGAACCTGTTTCTGATTCTGTGTCTCCCTCTCTCTCTGCTCCTCCCCTGCTCACACTCTATCTCTCTGTCTCTTAAAAATAAATAAATGTCTGGGCGCCTGGGTGGCGCATTCGGTTAAGCGTCCGACTTCAGCCAGGTCACGATCTCGCGGTCCGTGAGTTCGAGCCCCGCGTCGGGCTCTGGGCTGATGGCTCAGAGCCTGGAGCCTGTTTCCTATTCTGTGTCTCCCTCTCTCTCTGCCCCTCCCCCGTTCATGCTCTGTCTCTCTCTGTCCCAAAAATAATAAAATAAACGTTGAAAAAAAAAATTAAAAAAAAAATAATAAATAAATATCAAAAAGATTTAAAAAAATGTCTAGAATTTAATTATGAAATAAATGGTACAGTCACGACAGTACAACTGGTAAGTAAGGGTAAAAAAAACAAAGAAAGCAGATCACAAATATAATCCAGGTACTGGAATTAGGAGATTAAGTACTTTAAAGTAACCTTGATCAATATGTTCAAGAAAATAGATAAAAAACTGGACAAAATAGACACAAAGGTTAAGGATTTCCAAAAACACTGACATTTATAAAAATTAATCAGAAAGACATTTGATATCTAAACATAAATAGTAGAAATAAAGAATTTAGTAGTTGGGTTTAACAATGTATTGGAAACAGTAGAAGACAAGATCAATGAACTAGAATATATGTTTCTAGGAAATGCTAATAAAAGAGAAAATAAAATGGCAAATACAGAAAGAAGTGCAAGAAACTGAGGCAGATAATCAAAAGGTCTAACAGATATAACTGGACCAAGAAGTAAGGAATAAAGGTATAGCACATTTGAAGAAATAAAGGGCTAGAATTTCCAAAATTAATTTAAGTCATGAATTTAGATTCAAGAAACTCTGATCAGGGTTAATACATAAACCAAATCTTTCAAAACCAAGGACAAGAGAAAATACTAAAAGAAGCCACAGATAAAAGACATTACTTTCAAAGAAGGAAGAGTAAGACTGACAACAGACTTCTCAAGGAAATAATGGAAGTCATAAGATAACAAAATGATATTTTTATATTTATTCATTCATTCATTCATTCATTCATTTATTCATTCATTTATTTATTTAGTAGGCTTCATGCCCAGTGTGGAGCCCAATTCAGGGCTTGAACTCACGACCCCGAGATCAACACCTAAGCGGAAATCAAGAGTGAGACACTTAGCTTCTGAGCCACCCAGGTGCCCCACAAAATGTTATTTTTAAAGTAAGGGAAGAAAAATATCTGCCCACATATACATGTATGCTCAGTGAAGAAAAATCCAACATAGATTTAGTGGATATGTAAATAAACAAATAAGTACTAAAAAGAAGTAAATAAAAATGAGAAAATTCTCCAACAGCAGGCCCATACAAAAAGCCCTAAGGGGAATTCTTAGGGCAAATGGGAAATGATTCAAAATGAAAACAGAATTCAAAACTAAAATGCAACCAAAAAAGGATGAATATGTAGGCAAATGTAAGTGAAGATTTCTATACAAAATAATAGTATCAACGCACTGTGGAATCTAAAATACATATAGATAAAATGTATCACAATAATAACTTTAAAGAAGCAAGGGATTTAAATGGAGTGTAAATGTTCTAAAATTATCAAAAAACTGGTAAAGAAAAAATTGTATGAGATTACAATAGAGGATACAAGTATTTAATATATATACATATATTTTGAAAGAATAGTAAGCAAATATATACCCTATGAGTTAAAAGAAGGAGAAAAGGGAATAAAAATATCTTAGTTAAGGGAGACATGCAGGAGATTTAAAAATAAACATGAACAGATCTGTCAGATAGAAAAATAGTAAGATAATGATACAAAACCAACAATATCAGTAATTAAATGATAACAATAAATGATAAAGGGAAAGACTGACTACTATAAAACCCAACTATAAAAGACACACATCTTCAATATAAGGATACAGAAAGGGTGATTGTAAAAGAGTGAAAAATACCAATTAACATTAACCAAAAGAAAGTTGATAGGACTATAATAATACCAGACTAACTACATTTGAAGGCAAGAAGCTTTCCTAGAGGTAAAGACATTTCACAATAATAATAGGTCGATTAACCAGAACAAAAAACACAATCTAAACCTGTATGCATCCAAAACAGTTTCAGCATATGCAAAGCAAAACCATACTACACTACCAATTCATACCCTCTGGAATACCTATAATGGGAAAATAAAACCCAGAAAATACAGTGTGTTAACAAGGATGTAGAAAACCAGAACTCTCAACCATACTGAGACACTTTGAAAATGTGTTTCAATACTGAAACACTTTGAAAAACTCTTTGGCAGCATCTTCTACAGAAGAATACACATTCTGTAGGACCCAGCAATTCTATTTTAGGTATATATCCAACAGGAATACATATATATGTTCATCAAGGAACATATACAGTAATGGTGATAGCAGTACTATTAGTATTAGCCTCAAAAAGTAGAATTAACTGATAAATTTTGCTACTCTTATTGGAATACTATAAGGCAAGGGGTGGCAAACTATAAGGACCAAATAGCATTTATGTTCAGCTTTGCAAGTTATGTGCTCTTTGTCACAATTACTCCCCTCTGCTGTTGTAGCTTGAGAACAGCCATAAATAATACATAAGTAAATGGGTCTATCTATGTTCCAATTAAACTTTATTTAAAATTTAAAAGTCTAGAATTCACCAGTGGGCCATAGTTTGCTGACTCCTGCTATACAGTAATAAAAATGAAACACATGCATGTCACAAACATAATAATCAGCCAAAGAGACCAAATATAAAAGAATATATACCATATGATTCCACTTCTGAAATGTTCAAAAACACATAAAACTAGCCTATATGTTGTTAGATATTAGAATAGTAGGTTTCGTAGTGACTGAGAAGAGGCACCAGAGGCATTTCTGGGGGGCTGGTAATGTCATGTCTCTGACCTGGATGCTATTCACCCACGAGGGTTCACTTTTTATTTATTATTTATTTATTTATTTATTTATTTATTTATTTATTTATTTTTTAGAGCATGTATCAGAATTTTATTCCATTTTAAGGCTGAATAATATTCCATTGTTAGGACATTTTTTGATTATTGATTCTTTTTTTTTCAATATATGAAATTTATTGTCAAATTGGTTTCCATACAACACCCAGTGCTCATCCCAAAAGATGCCCTCTTCAATACCCATCACCCACCCTTCCCTGCCTCCCACCCCCCATCAACCCTCAGTTTGTTCTCAGTTTTTAAGAGTCTCTTATGCTTTGGCTTTCTCCCACTCAAACCTCTTTTTCTTTTTTCCTTCCCCTCCCCCATGGGTTTCTGTTAAGTTTCTCAGGGTCCACATAAGAGTGAAAACATATGGTATCTGTCTTTCTCTGTATGGCTTATTTCACTTAGCATAACACAATCCAGTTCCATCCACGTTGCTACAAAGGGCCATATTTCATTCTTTCTCATTGCCACGTAGTACTCCATTGTGTTTTTTAAAGACTCACTGTGCCACAAAACTTAGAATTAAAGTCATTATACTGAAATAAAATTTTAAAAATTACCTAGAAAAGCAGTACTAAAAAATCCATGGGAAACATCTGCAACAAAATTAAGGGACAAGATATTCCCATGAACCCAAAATATCAGGAGACATGCATAAATCTCCAGTAGATAATAGAGATGGTAACACCATCTGTTGAAATCAGAGGAAAGCATTGAGGCATCTGATAAACCAAATAACTTCAAAGTAACAAAACGGAGTATTCACTCAAAAGGCTGGTGGGCCAATTTAAGAACAGAAACTGAAATTGGAAGAGGTTTTCTCACTTTCATAGTGATGAGTACAAAGGATTTACAATAAATTCTGAAGGAGCTGGAGCAGTGAGATCCATTAACTCTCAAAACTAACACTCCAAAGTCACCTTCCAAGATAAAACTTTACATTGAGTATAAACATTTGGAAAAAGAATACACATTGAACAGGGGAATAAAAGCAAAGGAAAGAAAAATTCTATATAAAAGTTGGGAAGAAAAAGAAAGCCAGGAAATCTCAGAAACTAAGCTGCCATGCTTATTCTAGAATAAATGATGAGACAGAAAAAAGAGCTCTCAAACTACATATTTAGAAAAGTTAATCTAAATCATGTATCTCTTTCTAAAAGTTCAAAATAATCATTATAAATGGTTTAAATTTCATAAAAAGCTTTAAGGGGGGTGGGGGGAGGCCAAATAAGATGCCCTCAATGAAAACATGCCAGAAGACATGTTCACAAAACAGATGGCAGGCAAATGTATTACCTGTATCCTCATAACTTGACAATTTGTCTTCCCAAGAGTAAATGATCTTATGAGAGAAAAAGACAGAAGCTTCAATGTCTTTTTGATCTAGCGTCAGAAGTCATACACTGTTATTTTTGCAACAGTCTATTGTTTACACAGATTAGCCCCATTCATGTGTGGTGGGAGGTAACTACACAGGGGTGGGAATACTAGTAGGCAAAAAATCACTGGTAGCCATCTAAAAGGTTTATTATAACCCAAAAGTAAAAGAACAAAGCTAAAAGTCCTTAAAAATAGTGTATTTTAAGAAATCAGAAAAAAAAATTTAATGAGATGATAAAAGTCAGAAAAATAAGAAATTAAAGAGAAATAAGTTTGGAAAGGAAAAGTAAACTAGAAGATATATAAAAGTGAATGAATAATAATGTCATAAGAGAAAATGATGAAAAGGAAAAAATCATTTGATTTTAAGAAAAATAAAAGTATGAAAAGAATTTGACACAGGGAAAAATACATATCATTTGCAAATAAGATCCAACATACATATAATGGAAGTTCCAGAAAGAAAGGCGAAAGAAAGAAAGAAAGAAAGAAAGAAAGAAAGAAAGAAAGAAAAAGAAAGAAAAAGAAAGAGGAGGAGAGGAGAGGATACAGGAGAGGAGAAGGAAACAGAATATATACAAAAAGTTATCATTTAAGAGAATATTCATAAAAATATTGAAAATATAACAAAAGACACATGATGTACAATGGAAAAAAATCAATCCAGAATAATCAACACCATCATGTATGCTGCTATTATTACTAAACTTTAAAAATGAAGGGAAAAAAAAACCCCTGAATTTCCAGGCTAAAAAACCAAGTCACTCACAAAGGAAAGAAAATTGGATTTTAAGTAGATTTGGACAACAAGATTCTGTATCACAATCAAGTAACATATTTATAATAAAGAAAATGTAAGCCAAGGATTTTTATATCTAGCCAAAGTAACTTTGAGGCATAAAGACTACAAACAAAATATTACCATGCAACTCAGGTGACATTTATCCCATGAGCATTTCCTTAGTAATCTATTAGAGAATGAGTTTCAGACAACTAATTGGAGAAGACACTGCCATAAAAGAGTAAACATTAAGTATTTAGATGTAGAACTCTAAATGAAATATATAAAGGAGAGAACATAGTATATAGTGGAATATATATATATATATATATATATATATATACATATATATATATATATATAATATAATGGAATGTGCTCTGAAAATGTAGATGAGTACAGTTGTGAAAAAGTGGAAAGCAGAAAATGTGGAAGGCATATGTAAAAAAATTCTTTAACTGTCTTCAATAATTATATCTTTGATGGTAATTTGCTATTTTTGTTCTGAGATCATTTTGTTAACAAAGTAAATAAGGACTTGGGTTAGATTCTAATTTTATTACCTTGAATGCATCTGAATTCATGACTCCTGGATTCCGGGATAAAGTCTAAATATCTTAGCCTGCCTTTCCATGATTTGGTCCAACAAGGACCTTCTGCTCTACCTAGATTATTCCTTACAATTTCCACATGGAGTTTTGTCTAAAAACATGCATTTCTGTACAGGACAGCCTGATAAGATTAAGTCACATTTACTCTTATTTCTGCTATTTAAAGCATCTAGGCATTGGAATGGCTACACAGAGTGAGCAAGTGAGAGAGAATATGAATGAATCAGGAATTATGTGCCTGATGATGAAAGACATAGCATGACTCCACCTTTGCTTATATTTAAAAGGGATTTTTAAATAACTACATATTGGCATTTGTACTCAATGTGGCAATCACTGTGTTTAATTGTAATGTTTACTTTATTCAATGTACCTACTGATGTGGTTGGGTATTAATTTACTGTTTTCTATTTATCCTACCTATCCTATATTCTGTGTTTCCCTCTATTACCTTATTTCTGTCAAAAGGCACTAGAGTCTGGAATTTTTAGATACACTAGCAAAAGGACTGGGGTCTTTGTTGAAGTGATCTTACATTTTCTTGAATAAATGTGAAAATCAAAATGGTGGGTGTTCGCTACCTTTTTAACTAGATTTTATTTTCAACTGAATCTTTCCTGATCAGACTTTCATTAGCTTGTTTGAAATAAGTTCTCTTAATTTTTTAATGATTACCAAACTTCCAACACATTATGTTTTACCTCTCCTCTGTACTAGTCAAATGTTTAGTGATTCATAAAGGACTTTTTCACGGTCTCAGAAGAGGTTTATATTTAAATAAAATCTTTGTGAAGTAAAAAAACAAAAACAAAAAAACACACCCTTTTTTTTGTAAATTGTAAAATTCTTTGTGAAGTAAAAAATAAATTTTAAAAACCCTGATATTTACTTTTAAGATGGTATATCTTTGTCTATGAGTATCCTTCAAGTAGGACCAAACTGTGTTTTGATCTGACCTGTGTCCAGAGTGTGGCCACAATGTCTACATCTAGTATGTTGGTGTTTATTTGTTTCTGAACATGTATTCTGTTGACAGATCTTATATTTGCATATTTTACATGTTTATGTTTGGGCATATTATCGAACTAATGTGTGTCAGATTGTATTCTGTGTGTTTATTTCTGTAGATCTTAGTGGTTAAGATCAAAGACTATTACTATTAATCTAGATTCAAATCTCGGTTCCAATCATCTTAAATGGGCTACATGACCTTATACAAGTCACTCAACTTTTCTGAGCCTCAGCTCATCTTTAAAATAGTAATTACTTTGTAATATTATTGTGATGATAAAATGGAATAACACATACAGAGTGCCTGGGACGTAGTGAACATTTAATAAACAGTTATTCCTATGTAATCAATTTATTTCTCTCTGGAAGAACAATGGCATTATTTATTTATGCTTTTTATTCTTATACTTAATCATATAGTGTGCCACAGGTTTTTTTACTTTTATATTTATTTATTGGTTTATTAAATAATCATTGGATTATATAAGTTCCTTATGGGCAGGAAATCTGATTTCATGAAAAAGACCCCCAGTGCTGTGCATAGTGCCAGACACACAGCATGCCGGTATTTGGTGGAAAAAGCTCGATTATACCATATGAATTAACACAGGCGGAAAAATATGACTAATTTTAAGAGCTTGTGTCCAGGCCACTCTTAGTGTAAAGCAATTTAAGATATTGACATTAGTGCCCAGTTTAAGCCAACATGAGCAACTTTACTGCATATATATTGTTTTTGTTTAAAGGCATTAGGAAGCTGCTTAAACAGTGGTATGAACAGTGCCACTAGTACTTCTGAGAGAAGAGGTGAACTGAAGGTCTGCAGCTCTGCAGCTGGTGTTTTCCTGGGGGCATTGTGTTCTGAGCATAGAACAAAAATGTTGGGAATCGATGCTTTGTTCAACCACAGGTCCACTCCTGGAGCACAAAGAAACCAGCAGGATTTTGGCAGTCTTACTATGCTAGATGTACAAAACTAAAAGCCTGAGAGGCCAAAATCCATTGAGACATGATGGGTGCAAAACCAAGCTAACTGTTCCCTCAAGACACTAGCAGAATGTGTGAAACAGTGCAGGATAAAAGGACAAAAAGCTAAGCAGAAAGTGTTTGAAAAGCAAAAGAGATTTTCTGCTGTCTTGCCTAAGAAGAATTATACATAGTACCCTTTGAGAGGGAAGGGCCTATAGTCACACTAGTTCTCAGTTAAAAGCCCAAAGAGCTGAAATTAAGAACTTAAAACAACTGACCCTTGAACATGGGTTTGAGCTGTGTAGGTCCACTTATAATGCAGATTTTTTTACAGTACTGTAAATATATTTTCTCTTCCTTATGATTTTTTTTTTATTTTCTTAGTTAAGTTTCAGGGGGGTCAAAAAAGTTATATGTAGATTTCTGACTGTGTGAAGGGGGTGTGGTGCCTCTAACCCCCACATTGTTCAAGGATCAACCATAGTTTAACTTTTTATTTTTGAATATTTAGATATACAAAACAGTTGAAAGATAAAAGAGATCTTATACACAGGAACTTCACCCCTCACCCAGGTTGTCTTAATGTTAACATCTTATGTAACCACCATTCATTTTGCAAAACTAAGACATTAACATTGGTACAGTAATTATCTAAACTGAAATTTTATTTGCATTGCACCAGTTTTGCCAGTGATGCACTTCTGTTCCAGGATCCAATACAGGATATCATGTTGCTTTTAGTCATTATTTCTCTATACTCTCTTCTAATCTGTGACAAGTTTCTGTCCTTCCTCGTTTCTCGTGACCTTGACAGTTTGGAAGAGTACTGGTCAGGAATTTTGTAGGAAGTTTCTCAATTTGATTTTGTCTGATGTTTTTTCATGTTTAGGCCAGGGTTATGGGTTTTGAGGAACAACCCTTCACATTACCTGATATCAAGGAATACAGGATATCAGCATGAGTTAATGATTACTGATGTTAAACTCGATCACTTTGTAAAGGTGGTGTCTTCCAGATATTTCCAAGTTACACTTTCTTTCTATTTTAAAAACAAATCATTAAGTTTAGCCCACCCTCAAAGGAAGAGGAATTAAGCTACACCTCCTGGAGGGGGCAGTATCCTCAATTATTATTTACAAATCTTCTGTAAGGAAGATGTGTCCATTTTCATCCTTGGTCATTCATTGTTTCGCTTATGTCAATATATACTCATGGATATTTATTTTATTCTTTGGGTCATAATCCAAATATTGGCATTTATTTTGTTGCTCAAATTATTCTGACAACGGCCACAGGGACTTAAGATTGGCTCCTGTGTTCTTCTTATATGCCCCTATTCTCCTCACTCACTCCCCTCAGCCTTTTCTTTTTTAAGCAATTCCTCACTTCCCATACTACAAGATGTTCCATCCTAATCTTGTGTTTTCCCTGTCCTAGCCCCAGAATCAGCTATTTCTCTAAGAGTCCTGATAACTTTTATTGAGTGTAGGTATTTAGAAACCAAGATCTGGAAGCTGGGTGTGCTCACTGCTATTGGATTGTCACTCCTTTTAGGCCCTTTTGGAGGGCAAAACTAAGAACCATGGATGTGTATTAACCCAAATATACAATCAGCGCTGTATTTCTGAACCAATCTCTCTATATATATTAAAATAAATATGAATTAAACTGTTATTTTAGACAACAAATAACATCATGCAGTTCATTCCACCCCTCACCCACCTTGTTTCTTTGTCACTTATTTTCTGACACTGAAAAACCTGGCTGTCTTTATCTATGATATATTTACTTACTTGTCCAACTCTCATATATATATGTAAAGTCTTTTCATAATTGCTAATCCAATACCCTGTATAAAACACACTTATCTAGTAAAATGGGGGTTAGCAAACTTCAACTCCCAGGCTAATTCTGACCCTTTGTCTGTTTTGGTAAGGCCTTAAGATAAAAGTAATTTTTACCTTTAAAAATTTTTTTTAAATGTAAATCCAAGTTAGTTAACATATAGTTGAATAATGGTCTCAGGAGAAGAATTTAGTGATTCATCACTTACATATAATACCTAATGCTCATCCCAACAAGTGCCCTCCTTAGTGCCCATTACCCATTTAGCCCATACCCCTACCCAACACCCCTCCAGCAACCTTCAGTTTGTTCTCTGTATTTAAGTCTCTTATGGTTTGCCTCCCTCTCTCTTTTTATCTTATTCTTCCTTCCCTTCCCCTATGTTCACCTTGTTTCTTAAATTCCACATGAATGAAATCATATGATATCTATCTTTCTCCAACTGACTTTTTTCACTTAACATAATACATTCTAATTCCATCCAGGTTGTTGCAGATGGCAAGATTTCATTCTTTTTGATCGCCGAGTAATAGGCCGTTGTATATATATATACCAAATCTTCATCCACTCATCAGTTGATGGACATTTGGGCTCTTTGCATTATTTGACTATTATTGATAGTGCTGCTATAAACGTTGGGGTGCATGTGCCCCTTTGAATCAGCACTCCTGTATCCTTTGGACAAATTCCTAGTAGTGCAATTGCTAGATAACAGGGTAGTTCTAGTTAATTTTTTGAGGAACCTCCATACTATTCTCCAGAGTGGCTGCAGCAGTTTGCATTCCTACCAGCAGTGCAAAAAGTATTTCCTTTTCTCCACATCCCTGCCAATATCTATTGTTTCCTGAATTGTTCATTTTAGCCACGCTGACAGGTGTGAGGTGGTATCTCACTGTGATTTTGATTTGTATTTCCCTGATGATGAGTGATGTCAACACATTTTCATGTGTCTGTCTGCCATATGGATGTCTTCTTTGTCTGTTCATGTCTTCTGCCCATTGCTTCACTGGATTATTTGTTTTTTGGGTGTTGAGTTGGATTAAGTTCTTTATAGATTTTCAATATTAACTCTTTATCCAATGTCACTTGCAAATATTGTCTCCCATTCTGTTGGTTGCCTTTTAGTTGATTATTTCCTTCACTATGCAGAAGACTTCAATCTTGATGAAGTCCCAATAGTTAATGCTTGCTTTTGTTTCTCTTGCCTCTGGAGACATGTCTGATAAGAAGATGCTGTGGCCGAGGTCACAGAGGTTGTTGCCTGTTTTCCCCTCTAGGATTTTGATGGCTTCCTGTCTTAAATTTAGGTCTTTCATCCATTTTGAGTTTATTTTTGTGTATGGTATAAGAAAGTGGCCTAGGGGCGCCTGGGTGGCGCAGTCGGTTAAGCATCCGACTTCAGCCAGGTCACGATCTCACGGTCCGTGAGTTCGAGCCCCGCGTCAGGCTCTGGGCTGATGGCTCAGAGCCTGGAGCCTGTTTCCGATTCTGTGTCTCCCTCTCTCTCTGCCCCTCCCCCGTTCATGCTCTGTCTCTCTCTGTCCCAAAAATAAATAAACGTTGAAAAAAAAAATTAAAAAAAAAAAAAAAAAAAGAAAGTGGCCCAGGTTCATTCTTCTGCATGTTGCTGTCCAGTTTTCCTAACACCATTTACTAAATAGATTTTTTTTTTCCACTGGATATTCTTTCCTGCTTTGTCAAAGATTAGTTGGCCATACATTTATGGGTCCATTTCCGGGTTCTCTATTCTGTTCCATTCATCTATGTGTCTTTTCTTATGCCAGTACCATACTGTCTTGATGATTACAGCTTTGGAATACAGCTTGAAGTCTGGAATTGTGATGCCTCCAGCTTTGGTTTTCTTTTTCAACACTACGTTGGCTATTCAGGGTCTTTTCTGGTCCCATACAAATTTTAGAATTTTTGTGCTAGCTCTGTGAAGAATGCTGGTGCTATTTTTATAGAGATTGCATTGAATGTGTAGATTGCTTTGGGTAGTATTGACATTTTAACAGTATTTGTTCTTCCAATCCGTAAGCATGGAATGTCTTTCCATTTCTTTATGTCTTCTTCAATTTCTTTCATAAGCTTTGTATAGTTTTGAGTACAGATCTTTTACCTCTTTGGTTAGGCTTATTCCTAGGTTTTTTTTTTTTAAAAAAGGTTTTTTTAACGTTTATTTATTATTGAGAGACAGAAAGAGACAGAGCATGAGCATGGGAAGGGCAGAGAGAGGAGACACAGAATCTGAAGGAGGCTCCAGGCTCTGAGCTGTCAGCACAGAGCCCAACATGGGGCTCAAACCCAACAAACCCCAAGATCATGACCTGAGCCAAAGTCAGATGCTTAACCAACTGAGCCACCCAGGTGCCCCTCCTAGGTTATTTTATGTGTTTTTTTTTTTTTGGTGCAATTGTAAATGGGACCAATTCCTTGATTTCTCTTGCTGCTGCTTAATTACTGGTGTATATAAATGCAACCGATTTCTGTACACTGATTTTATATCCTGCAACTTTGCTGAATTCATGTATCAGTTCTAACAATTTTTGGTGTAGTCTTTTGGGTTTTCCATGTAGATTATTATGTTGTCTGGGAAGAGTGAAAGTTTGACTTCTTCCTGGCCAGTCTGTATGCCTTTTATTTCTTTTTGTTGTCTGATTGCTGAGGCCAGGACTTCCATAACTATGTGAACAACACTGGTGAGAGTAGACAACCCTGTCGTGTTCCTGACCTTAGCAGGAAAGCTCTCAGTTTTTCCCCGTTGAGGGTGATATTAGCTGTCAGTATTTTGTATATGGCCCTTATGATCTAGAGGTATATTCCTTCTATCCCTACTTTCTTAATTTTTACCTTTTTAAATGGGAGGGGGGAGAGGTTTCATGAATATCATATGAAATTCACATTTTAGTGCGCATCAATAGAGTTTTACTGAAATACAGACACATTCACCTGTTTACCTATTGCCTATGTGTGCTTTAGTGCTACAACAGCAGTACTGAGTCGTGTGACAGGGACCCTATGGTACCAAAAATATTTACTCTCTGGCTCTTTGCAGAAAATGTTTGCAAATCCCTGCAAAAGAATATAGTAATTAGTTCTTTTTATCTGTAGCCTCACAGCTTTTTTATTTAGCAAACTGAATTTAAGACTCTCCATGTTTTATGAATTTATAGCTCACTCTTTTTTATTGCTGAGTTATATTCCCCATTGAGTGGCTGTACCATAGTTTGTTCATCATTTGCTTTTGAGGAGCATATAGATTGTTTCTAATTTGGGATAATTATGAATAAATTTTCTATAAACATTCACATATAGGTCTTTGTGTGAATGTAAGTTTTCAGTTAATTTGGGTAAATACTTTAAAGTAGGATTGCTAGGTCATATAAGTGTATTTAACCTTATACAAAACTGCCAAACTATCCTGTAGCTGTATCATTGGGCATTCCCACTAGCACTGAATGAGAATTCCTGTTGCTCCGTATCCTTGACAGCATTTACTAGTCTAAGTTTTTTTGGGTTTTTGCTTCAGTTTAACAATTCTAATAGATGGTAGTGGTATCTCACTGCAGTTTTAATTTGCATTTTAAGTAATGTTTAAAAAACTTATTTTGAGAGAAAGAGGGCACATTAGTGGGGAAAGGGCAGAGAGAGAGGGGGAGAATCCAAGCTGACAGTGCAGAGCCCAATTTGGGGCTCGATCCCATGAACTGTGAGATAATGACCAGAGATGAAACCAAAAGTCCAAAACATAACCTACTGAGCCACCCAGGCACCCTTTAATTTGTATTTCTATGACTATTGAGCATCTTTTCATATGTTTATTTAGTGAAATGTATGTTCAGATATATTGACCATTTTAAATTGAGTTCTTTATTTTCTTATCATGGAGTTTGAAGAAGATTTTTTTTTTTTTTAATTCTGGATGCAAGTCCTTAATCATAGATGTGATTTGAAAATATTTTCATCTAGACTGTGGCTTGTCATTCTATTCTCTTTAACAGTAACTTTCACAGACCAAACATTTTTAATTTTA